>NC_089840.1:173661523-174298398 GCF_035609145.1 Eleutherodactylus coqui
AGTAATAAAAAATAACTGGGATTGCGGATAGAAAACGAACTTTTGCTTTTGACACTTTTTATCTGAAAACAAATTGATGGCAATTTTTTAGATGTGCGATAAATACAAAAACTGTGTTTTCTGACACTGTTGTGTACTTGACATGATCACACAATGCCTAACAACCCTGTAAAAATGTCAAAACTTCCAAGTTCTCCTCTGCCTGTGGTGGAAGCATGTGCACAATTTTTAGGAATTGCATAAGAACACTTCCCAGGATTCCCACCTTAGTACATGGCTCTATTTGGTGCATATGAGCACTTGTGAAAAGCATTCCAATTTCAGTTTTTCTGTGATTTGACTTTCATTTTACCCTGCGTCATGACTAATTTTATGGTTTAAAATGAATTTTATGTTCCCTGGAAAGAGACTTGTGTCCTCTTCCTGCTGCAAATGTTCATTACACCAGTGATTTCATTAAAGAGGCACTTTATTGTTCTGCAGCCAATTCAGTGACCACTGCCACAGGAGCAGTAACCGAAAACGCAGAGCGATCTGCAGACACGTTCAGGAAAAATGACATCTTCCACAGTTCAGTAGCCAACTGGAAATCTATTCAGAAATGGAAAATAAATCTACAATGCTCTGAAGTTCTTCCATTATAAGGGGCTAATCAGCATTAAAATGACCAGAAATGTACCAAATTATCAGATATTCCAGACTTTCACACAAAGAAAAGTATACAAAAGTTACCTAGGGTAGAGAAGATAACCCGGGTGACTGTCTGTAATTAAATGGTAGAGAAAATCAGTCTGCTGGGAGATTACAAATGATTCAGTGTATCAGAAATTAAATCTCATAATAAATGAATTTGCTAATGATATCTGGAAATGGTCAAGTTTTCTTAACACATATCAATAACATATATATAACTAAATGTCTATTGGAATGTACTGGATACATTTCGTATGTTAAATGTTCAGAGTGATGATCCCATTATTCCTTGAGGGGTTTTCATCCTTCCCTGTTGTTGAGGTCTCCTTATTTCTCCAGCGATGTACAGCAAGTATCCTGTTGATGATACATGCAGGGCTCTGCCTCATTTATAGGCACACAGAAGTAGTTCTTGTTTTACAGTAAACCTCACACAATTATAAGTAGTTAATTTTAAGTAGTTACAATAATAAGTAGTTACATTTAATGAGGTGCAACTGATATTTTATTAGCATGTCAGAAACCTAAGATATGATGCGGTTGGTGGGTAATACAGCAAAATCCCAGTAGTGGCACGTTAGTTTTATCCAGTGAAGATTAAAATGTTAATCTCTTCTGCTGCTGGTTAACACTGCCATACCTCTAACTACCCGGGACAGGAGGACGACTTTGTGCTTGTTTGTCCCATCCTTTTTCCTTTTATCTTTTAGTTAGTTTCCCACATCCTTGTTTTCAGGACCTTTGGAGAGCAAACCCCTATAAAGAAGTGATGAGGCCAACTTAGTCTAGATTTCTCTCTCCTCATTTTACATGGACAGCCAATTGGGGTTCAACTAGATGTTTGCTACACTAATGAAGGCTTAGTAAGCAGGAATGAAGTGTAACTCTGGAAAGATACTAATAGGAGACTCTGGGTTATATGACTTTGCTTTAGGTTTAACTTCACGTGTCTCAACTTTGCATTTTGACACCAAATTAGTTGCTTTTCTTTCAGTTTAAACTGGGAGGGGGCGGGTGGTGGGGTGGGGCATATTTGACCACTGACTAAGCTGTAAATGTTGGTTAGATTTGGGTCTACCTCTGGAACCCCACCTATCAACATAACTAATGTCCTGCGACCCCTGCTTTGCAATATGAAGAAAACCTCCACCACTGAAAATAGGAGAATGAATCAGCTGTAACCTTGACAGACTTTAATAGTGGAAGCCCTAAATATGTAGCTGGTATGGAGAACTGCTATGTCAGTGCACGTCTCCAGTGAAAAGTCATAAGGCAATGGGATAAATTATCTTCTCTTTTATTTTGTGAATTAAAAGCCAGCAATAGAAATATGTTTCAGGGTGAAACAAAGAAGTGGAAATTTTACCCTCCTATCTAGCCAACCCACCTTTTGTTGTGTCCACCTGGTTGGCAGCACCTCCACCCCTTGTTTCTATACCGCCCTTAAAGTCTTTGGATTCTGGGCTCATGCCTAGTACTCACGCTTTTGACACCTTTGGGGTTTTTCTCCACCCCTTTCTTTCATCTTCAGCTATTCCAAACATGTCACATGCTTTCTGTCCTTTTTCCCCTTTCTAAGCCACCTTCTATTGCAAAGGGTGGGGTCATGGGAAATGGGAGATATGTGGCTATATCATAAATGTCTTTGGCTGGGATACCCCTTCAAGATAATGATGTGGAGCTTAAATTGTTATTAGTGTTTTTTATCCAATAATCACATGGACAGATAGTAAGTTACAATTTCAGCGCTACTTTATCCGTAGTTTTTAGCATATGTATGCCTTCTGCATTCTCTGATGCTCTATTGAACCCACAATGACATGCACGACTGGTAGATGAATAGGGAAATCCTTGTCACTGTATGTTATTTCCATCGTTGTCTTGTGTAATTTGTTAATTATTAGCATTTCAGAAGTTTAATGCAGTTTTGGCTCAGTAGCTTTACTTGGGTGTTTTACTACAGAGCCTTCAGCTCTCTGGTTATTATCATTGTATATAGTATGTCTGCTTATATCTGCATTTTATAGGACTTCTAGAGGCAAGCTGGTCTCCAGACTGGTAATCCTCTAAGCTGACACTAAAGAATAGTCAGAGAAGCTCCAAGGGGAAAAAAACACAATGAGGATAATTAGCCCCCTCTTAAATTCTGTTAACCTTTCTTCCATGAATGGGACAGATTGTGTAAACTCACAATACTGAATGAATACAGAATCTCCTGCTTGCTACAATCTATTGCTATGTTTGTATTGTGGTTTCCCTAAGGAGAAATGATAGCGTTCCCGACATATTGTTCTCTTGGCATTATAAAGTAATGAACAGTATAAAACTACTGAAAAGCAACTTAATAAAGAAATACCCATGTGCCAACCTGTAATACCATGTTATCTTGTGTACCGGCATAGTTTTCATGAGGTGGTGCGTTTCAAATTCTTGTTTTAAATAGAAGTGAAGATGTCAATAATTAATATGACCTTATCTTTAAATGGCAGTCAGCTTTAGGGGATTTCTGTGCCCACCCAAATCCTTCTCCCATGTAGTCTACAGAATCTGCGGTTGTCAATATATGAGGTCTTCACTGCCAGCATAAAGGACGGTCAACCTTATAATTTGCATATAAAATAATCACTCTAGTAAAGTATTTGCATGCATCGAAGAAGAGGCAAACCAGAACAATACTCCATGCAGGTAAGGAGGATGGTCATTGGGGTTACAGCTATAGGGATGACTGGAGTCCCATTCATATTTAGCCATTGATGTCTGAGGAGGCATAGAAGCCCCTTTGTCACATCATCATTATAAATGGCACATGATAGTTGAGGGGCCTTGTTACAGATTTTTACTTTTAGGCACTAAAGTTAAAAGGCTTACTTTCCAATGTCAAGATCTCCATTACTCGTATTGATGCCCTATCGCCTAGCCAGCTGGAACCTTACTATACACTGATGTGGGGCAAGAACCCTTAAGCAGCCGTATATACATGAGTATCCTGGTTTGGTTCACATCCTTAGTTGTGTTGCAAAACCTCTTAAAGTTGGATATTGACACATAAAGAAGCTAACTTTCAATAGGTGGCGCTGTGGAAGAATTATTCCATCACTCGTTTACACAGTTCTTTTTCCAGGAAGCATTGCATGGTCTATAGGACTTCCTACACCCTTGCAGGTCTCTCTCCTGTGGTGCTTTCCACAATGAGAAACATTACTCACTCCTAGACTCATGTTGATGGGCTCTGACCTAGCCAACCAGTGCACTGAAGAGGGGTATGAACCACAAAATGGTATGTTTATGGGTACTCTGGTTTGGCTTACATCTTTAGTCATGTGCAGGTCATGTTAAAAGGTCTTCTATTAACTTATAGGATAGGGAGAAGGGGGAGGGGGAGGGCACCAGTTTGCTATTCAACTTAGGCAGCAGAAAGATTGAGGACATCCCTACCTAACCTACAAATGGGTCAACAATATTGGAGTCCTGGAAAACCCCTCAATATTGGAAAGGCTTCTTTACAGTAAAAGCCGTAGTAAATACAATACCAGCATGTAAAAAGGGCTAGACAAGTGATGGTACTGTGATTTACTGAATAATCAATAAGGTGCTGAATGATTTTAATTGATCTAAGGAAAGTATGTATCTATTGTTGGAAATAATGCTTCCCCCCCCCCCCCCCCATGAGCCAGAAGTCAAAATAGTTAGGCGGGATGTAAAACAGCTGGTCTTATAGTTGATCTCGATATGGCTTTTTTTTTTCTCAACCTAAAAAACTATGTAGCGCTCTATACATTTTACACCAGTAAAAGCATCCAGCGGTGTTGGCGTTAGTCAGTAAATGGATAGAGTGGTAAGACCTTGATTCTTGTGCTGCGTTAGTTTCCATTAGTAGGACACGTGCCGTTTTGAGGCTCGAAATCTCTTTTAAATAGGCAAACTTCCAGGAAAAACAAGCTTTTCATTGTGTGAACAGCCGGCCGGGCGCAAAGCAGGCAGGTGGGAAGCAGGTGCAGCTCATCTCAAACAAACAAAACTGAAAAGGTAACGGAGGAACAAATATGAGATGCATGGCTGCAGTCACTGCTTATGTTATATAGGATATTCCTTAGTTAGTCTTGTATATCTTGGTTCTATATAGTCATTGTAGGCCTTGTATTCTTTGGATCAAATGAACAGAAGTGGAAGCTGCTATGGTAAGGGGGCTGATGTAGATGCCGCCATGTACTGCACCTTCCTACAAACTGTGGGAACTGTTTTGCCGAGTTATGTGCCAACCACATTTATTTCCAGGTACTGTGAAGCCCAAGCAGTTAATTACCTATTATAATGTATGTGATCACTCCTGGGCGCAGATACTGAGTGTAGTATACATGGATCTGTCATGGGTGGATTCCCAGACTGTAGCTGCAACTGCTTTGTGTGCTCTATGGTCAGTTATTGTTGTGACCTACCGTAGTGGCCGAGAGTGCAGCCATGTCCCTGACCGAAGACTAACTGGAATATGAAAGCCATATGTGCTCTCCTGTGAATTGGGAGTCAGCGAGCGTAGAACTAAGCAAAAGCCCTTGTGATGCTGCGGGTGGTGTTCCACTGCCCTGGTCTCTTGTACTGTGGCCATATTGGAGTTGTGACCTGCAGAGGGTCCACTCGTGGAAAAGTGCAGCAGTTTCAGAGTGCTAACTGGAAGTCTTCACTGTTCTTTAGTCAGCACCCGGTAGAGGTGCGAAGTGAACCAAGTTCTTGAGTATGCCCTAGCACTCTATGAAATAATGGAGACTGTAATAGAGATGAGCGAGCGTACTCGTCCGAGCTTGATGCTCGTTCGAGTATGAGGGCACACGAGATGTTAGTTACTCGAGACGAGCACCACGTGGTGTTCGAATCACTTCCATTTTCTTCCCAGAAAATTTTGCGCCGTTTTCTGGCCAATAGAAACACAGGGAAGGCATTACAACTTCCTCCTGTGAAGTTCCAGCCCTATCCCACCCCCCCTGCAGTGAGTGGCTGGGGAGATCAGGTGACACCCGAGTATAGAAAGTGGGGCCGGCCGCGGCTCGCCACAGATGCACGCTGAGAGACATTAGGGAAAGTGCCTTCCTGCTGTAGCTGCTATAGGGAGAGTGTTAGGCTGTTATCTTTGTCTTCAAGAATCCCAACGGTCCTTCTTAGGGCCACATCTGACCGTGTGCAGTACTGTTGAGGCTGCTTTTAGCAGTTTTGCAAATTTTTTTTTTTTCGTATATCGGGCGTGCAGACCATAGCGTCCTCAGTCTGCAGTCATTTTACTGAGTATAGGGGCAGTACTGGTGAGGCAGGGACACAGGGAAATCCATATACAGGCTATATAGGCAGTGGACTTTTTCCCAAAAATTGGAAAAAAAAACTATATTTGGGCTGCCTGTGACCGTCTTCAGTTTACTGCGTGTCTGCTGGGGGTAGTAGTCGCTCATTAATACCCAGCCTTGCGCATAATTTTTTCTGGCTGCACTGCCAACCCTCTGCAGTGTGTGCCTGCGGTTCCTCTTCATGGCAGACGCACTTATAAATAGACATGAGGGTGGTGTGGCTATGAGGCCAGCGTGTGGCATGAGGGCAGCTGAAGGCTGCGCAGGGACACTTTGGTGTGCGCGGTGGACACTGGGTCGTGCGGGGGGGTTGGGCAGCATGTAACCCAGGAGAAGTGGCAGCGGAGTGTCATGCAGGCAGTGATTGTGCTTTGTTGGAGGTAGTGTGGTGCTTAGCTAAGGCATGCCTTGCTAATGAGGGTTTTTCAGAAGTAAAAATTGATGGGGGGGGGCCCCACTCTTGCCGCTATTGTGGCTTAATAGTGGGACCTGGGAACTTGAGATGCAGCCCAACATGTAGCCCCTTGCCTGTCTATCCGTTTCTGTGTCGTTCCCATCACTTTCTTGAATTGCCCAGATTTTCACAAATGAAAACCTTAGCGAGCATCGGCGATATACAAAAATGCTCGTCGCCCACTGACTTCAATGGGGTTCATTACTCGAAACGAACCCTCGAGCATCGCGCGAAGTTCGACTCCAGTAACGAGCACTCCAGCATTTTGGTGCTCGCTCATCTCTAGACTGTAACTAATGAGCAAAGAGCGTAAAAGCATTAAGCTGTGTGGCCTTGGTGAAAGCCTTCTACCATTACTGCATGCGCCAAGCTTTGTCCCTTGTACAGACCCTTTCATCAACAAAAATTGTCACTGCATCAGAACATTCATTCACCCGATCATCGTCTGTGTAAATAAGGCAAGAATCAACCAGTGCATTATGAATCTCTACGCAGCACGTCTCCTGTGTGAAGGATATGCTGCCGACAGCAATGACAGTGTTTTTGGGACAAATGACTGTACGACCCATTATTGGTTCCCCATATACCCTGATTCGACATATGTAAAGGCTATTTAACCCCTTGAGTGGCAGGTTTCCTACCACCCTGTCGTGCCCACCAGGGCAGGTTTTTTAAAATGGTCTAATCATTGAATTTCAACTAGTTTTGCAGTTGCGTCTCAAGAGCCATAACTTTTTCATTTTTCCATTGACATGGCCATATAAGGGCTTGTTTTTTGCGGGACAAGTTGTGATTTTTTAAACAAGGGGGAGGAAAAAAAGAAATGGGGAAAAAAGAAAAAAGGGGCCATGTCATTAAGGGGTTAAATAATGTATTAACTTCCTTCTCTGGGTCATTACGACGCACATGGATACCACATGTGTGATTGTATTTTTGATTTTTTACAAAGTAAAGGGAGACAAGTGTTTTTTTTATTTTTTTAATAATTTTTTTACTTTTTTTTTTTTTAATTTTTTTAAAAATTTTTATTTTTTTTTTGTCCCTTTAGGGGACTTCCACAGGGACCCATCAGGACCCCTGATCACATTCCAGGGGTCCGTTGGTGACAGCCCTTTACATGCTGCAGTGACAGCCCTTTACATGCTGCAGTCACATAGACTGCAGCATGTAAAGGGTTAACACAGCAGAGATCGGAGGTTTTCTCTGATCTCTGCTGTAAGAGCTGGTACCTAGCTGTCCTCTGACAGCTAACAACCAGCTCTCCCTGCCACAGAGACCATCGGCTTGCTTCTGACAAGTCGATGGTCTCTATGGCAACCTGTAAACAAAGCAGGACATTGCCGACATGTCGGCAATATCTTCTGCTGGTTTTTCAAAGCCCTTGCTTTGTTCTCTGTGGGTCTGTGCAGGCAGAGCACACTGTCACAGCTTGTGGCATTGTGCTCTGCAGCTCCCATAGTGATACATAGCCCGGAAATCTTCCGGGCTATGTTGCTATGAGCAGTGGAGCTCGTCACGGAACTTTTCCGGGCGTGCCACTCAAGGGGTTAAATGAGCGCCAATCTCGTTGATCATCACTTGTTATCTGACTCATATTGAGCTGGTTAAATGGACCTTTATGTACCAGACTTCACACTGACAGCCTCCCCTTGTGTTGAATGCTTTTGACAAGTTGACTTTACAATTGGGTAGGGGGCCATATGTAATTACGAGTGATAAAGCAAGAATTCATTTCATTGCTTGCAATAATAATTTTTGCGTAATTTTTTATTTTTTTTTCATGCCGGTGATCTCTTGTCTTCTCTTCCATTACAAATGACAGGCGGATACCCGTTAACATGAGTAGAACTATTGTCTACAAATGATCTTGTTTAGGTCAGCATAAAAGATGCGATCAACATAAAACAAGTTGTTGTTCGTTGTTTGACCCCTAAATATCTTTCATCTACCCATTTTTACTATTCGATCACTGAATGTTTACACTGGACATGATTGGGGTGTTTGTTCTAAGAAATTATTATTGTCCCGGTGATCGATGAAACCAAGCTGGGGTCTGCAGAGTGTTTGCTTCAGTAGTTTGGTGTAGGTGACGTTGATAACATGAAACTATTTTAGTTCTTGTACGAGCACGACGTAAGTAGCACAACGAAGCTCAGTAAATCTGTTTAAGGTCCCATAGGAGAGGATGAAATGGTAACAGAGGGAATCCAGCTGGTGGGGCTTGTGTTGTGCTAATTAGTGGAAGCAGGTCCATTCTTTGTTTTGTGGACAACTATGTAATGCATGACACTACTGTTGACTCCTTTATATAAGATTTGGTAAAAATAGTCAAGATATTGTTGTTTATAAGTGGAAATGAGGAAAAATAAAGATCTCTGCATTTAGAAGTGAAGCTATACCTTGAGGTTATTCTCTGATGGGGTTTATTCCTCTGTCTGCAAGCCCTACCTAAAATGCATGCTGATTAGAGATGAGCGAACACGTTCGGCCCCGCCCCTTTTTCGCCCGAACACCGAACTTTGCGAACACCTCGGTGTTCGGGCGAAAAAGTTCGGGGGCCGCCGTGGCAGCGCGGGGGGGGGGGTGCGGCGGGGAGTGGGGGGGAGAGGGAGAGAGAGAGGGCTCCCCCCTGTTCCCCGCTACTGCCGCCCGCGCCGCCGCGCATCTCCCCGCCCCCCGGCGGCACCCGGACACTTACGCGCGAACACTGCAGTGTTCGCTAAAGCCGGTGTCCGGGTGCGGATGTGTCCGTAACGGACACGTTCGCTCATCTCTAATGCTGATGTAAATCCTAACCTCTGTTTTCCTTGGTGTATAATGCAGGAACATAAGAAATCCCTCCTCTGCCAAGTAGCTCTTAAAATGCTCCCAGTACATTTTGGATTAATAAGATATTAGGAAATTACTGCCAACTTGCTTCATTATAAGCAAGAGTATCATTTGAGTTTTTAATATATAGGATTATTCCCTTAAATTCCACCACTATCTGGAGAATGGAGTCCACCAATCCAGTCCCAGTTCACCTCCCATGACCAGCAGTGGCCACTAGTTATGAGGTTTCCATAACTTCCATTCACTTCTGGGAAACGGTGTAGAGCAGTCACTTTAGTTGTTTCCGTAATTCTGCCACATTAGGAGGATATTCTCATTTCAGCCATGATTGACTGAGGTGGGAAAAGCCCTCTAAAACACCCACATACTGTGTCATATTTACTTGAAGTCCTTAAAAGACCAATTCTTGTCCTTTTGCTTCACTTAGCTATGTAAGCAAATCCAGCTCTATCCCATAGTACCAGGGTTAGGACTCACATTTTTACAGCTTTTCTGTTAGTTTCTGGATAATTGTGTGTCACGCTACAACATCGGTACTTCACATGCATATTTCAGTCCATCAAGTACTGTACCCATGCTGTAGCGTGACACAGAATTATCCAGAAACTAATAAAAGATTCCAAAAATATTATTAATGTAATCATGAAGGGTTCTCACACTTCTTACTATTGATGATCTGTCCTCAGGTAATTAGCAGATCAGCAGTGGATTACCAATCATGACTCCTAGCAATCAGCTGTTCCCCCAAAGTTGTCACTGTGTGTATGGATCTGTCTTTGTGCCAAAAGTTGACAGCTCCATACCTGGTGCAGTGGCCCAGGCTGGTATTGCATGCCATTAACTTCAATGAATAGGTTTGGGGGAACAGCTGTTCGCCGGGGGTCACGAGCAGCATACCGCCACCAATCTACTATTGATCACCTAAGAAGTGGCACAATCCCTTTAATATTAGAACTAAACTCATTACATAAACTAACCAAGCTCATTATGTAAATTTAGTACCAGACATAAGCTTGTGACATATAGTACCAAAACCAAGCTCTAGACATAAATATGTCACCAGAACTGAGCCCAGTACTTAAATACAGCCCCAGAATCAAGACCTGAATGTAGCAGCACTATACACTTATCACAATAGTTGATATTGTGGTACTCCTGCACTATTTGTGCAGCAGGTTAGTCATTCAAAGTGAAAGGCAATATAAACAGTATGCAAATAGCATGGATTTCATTGTGCACCTATGCTAATTGTGTAGTGTGCCAAATATCAAGATATCAAGCAGCTGCTATGTTTGAAAATTGCAAAGTCAAGATATATGAATTTATCTGTTATTTATATTTGTTGTTTTACAAACACAAATGCTATCATCACTCTGCAGACAGTACTGATTAGACAGTCAGTGGCAGAAGAAACTATGACATTCAGTAATTCACAGGTGACATTATGTCTGATTGAAATTGTTATTCTCCTATTCTTCTCTATCCAGCCCAGACCACTATGACCATGTCTCATGACATGACTCATCTTTGCAGAATTTACTGCCCAAATGTCTAAGGCTCATCACTTCTTCATATCCCAAACCCCTATATTCCAACAGTCTTAACAGTGCCACACACAGTGCCCCTGAATAGAATAATGTCAACTACTGTGCTTCCTTAAATAGAGTGGGGCCATGCTGTGAGCCTGAATATAATTGTGCAACACACTGGTACTACATCCCTGAAAAAAACATGCTCCAAATATTGCGTTTAAAAGAAACTGCTCTGCAGAATACACTATTTGTTCCATTTAAAAAACATAAAACCTAACGATATGGAGACAGCCGGTCTTCAGCTTGCGTTCTGTTTTTTAAAACCCCATTGAAATCAATGAAGGGAAATAAACTGAACCGTTTAAAATCTCATTTTAATTCAGGCTCTCTGCTCCAAAAATGGAACTAAGAGACAGAAAGGTGAAACAGTAGTGTGAATGAGCTCTGAGACACATAAATATAAATTAATGCTTCTGTATAAGACCACAAAATCTAAGTGCCAACCGACAGCTATAAAAAAATAAAATGCTCGCCTGCCCTTGTTGCAACGCCATCATTTAGTGATGCAGACTAAGTGTCTTCTGGCCAGGCCTATGTCCTGAGGAATGACAGCAGGCTGCACTATGACGTCATCGCACTGCTGCATCACGGGACGGCAGGGGAGCCTTTCTTGCACCATTTCCACGGCATGTCCTACAGATGAAGAGAAAATTAAAGCTAGTAGGAAACTGGTTTGGCAAACTGCTTCTCCTGACTCCCCCAGGACCGCTCTGGACATCCTGGACTGTTTCTGTGTGTCTTGTATCTACTGCCTTCTATTACATTTGCTATATACCTCTTTTTTCAAAATTGAAGAAAATTCAAAGCATAAAAAATAGAAGCATTGAAATTCTGATCATTCTTCTGTTTAAGGTAGAAAGCAAGAGCATCTATCAATAAAATCCAATGGGAATGTCATGTTGTATGTTATTAAAGGGATTTTCTCACCACTTAAAATTGCTTCCTCATCACTTTGTACTTCCTGGTTGCTGCTGTCCAGGACATGTGACTGTTGCAGCCAATGACTGGCTATAAAAGGTCACTGTTGTGGTCAGTGATTTGCTGCAACAGTCACATGTCCTGGACAGCTGTAACCAGGAACGACAGAGTGGTTGTAAAGCAACTTGATGTGAAGGGAAAACCCCTTTAACACCTTATTGCCACAGGTTGTAAGTTTATGTCCTGGCTGGGTGGCACATAACGCAACAGGACATTTATTATGTCCTGTGGATGGCACAGGCTCTGAAGCTGAACTTGTGCCATCCCACAGCAGGAGCTGGTAGGCCTCCTGCTGTTAATTCTTTTACACGCTGTGATCAATGTAGATTGTGGCATGTAAAGGGTTCACAAAGTGAGCGTAGAAGGAGGGCCGATGGGTTGCTATGGCAACGGACACCAAACAATACTGCCTGGTCTGCCATGGTCCGTGATCCCTATTGTGTGTGATAATGTATTGTAGTGTAGAAGTACTGCAATGCATTATCATAGCGAGTATAGCTTTTCTAGTTCAAGTTTCCTGCAGGGACATAAAAAACGTAAAAAAATATTGACCCAAACCACCCTTTTTTGCTGCTTTCGCCTCTTTGTATAAAGATATAAAAAGATGTTAAGAAGATATAATGATACCAATATTTGGTATCATATCTATAACAACTCTTACAATAAACAATTTAACCCATATGGCAAAAGCTGTAAAAAAAAAAAAAGAAAGAAAAAGAGCCAAAATGCTTATTTTGTTCAGTAGACATTTAGCTATTGTGAAGAAATTCGATATTTTGTGTTATTCATGAATCCAAAATGACCAACTACGATCAGCAATCAACAACAATTTTTTAAAACCCATACCCCCAAAAAGAAATATGTTTAGTGTCGGCACCCACAGGACTGAGTCACGGCAGACTTTCCACAGCAGAAAACCCATGGCGATTAAAATGCCACACGATGTGATGTGATTTTTGTCACAGATTTCAGCGCAGAAGCGATGCGGATTTCTTGCCAAAGAGTGAAATCTGCTGTGAAAATCCACAGCAAAAAATGACATGCTGCACATTTAAAAGTTACCCGACATGTCAATTTCACTGCAAGTTCTGTGTGGATTTTTTTTAGCACAATATAGATGAGATTTGGTAAAATTTCACCAGTATAGCTTGTGCATCAGAGGCTGTGGCTCTTCTATGCACAAATTGCACATAGAAAATCTGCCACTTGTATGCTGTGTGTTCACACGGACGGTCTTAGAGGATTTCAGTTGAGCCTATTCAATAATCTTGTTGTTAAAGATCCCAACATTATCATTACTGCTGTCCAGGACTTAGAATTAGCCTCAACGTAAAGTAATCTTTGTTTTTACTCACCTTAGGAAGTGCCAGAGACGTGGCCAGCAGATCCTTCCCTGCGACATGCAATACTTGTACTTTTCAACTTTACAGGGCTTGTCCAGCCATTTACATATAACTAATGCCTAGGGTAACAGCATGCAATGTGATATGTAGAAATACTGGGTCCTCCAGAGCCCTCTTTGTAACCAGTGACTGCCTGACACTGGTTGCTGCAATTACTTTTACAGTTACGTAAAATCCCCAAGTCCTTTTCTATGTCAGTTTTGCCCAGTGGTTTGCCAGCACAATGGAGCGCTACAGGTATAGTCTTGTGTTTCAATTCAGGGTTCAGTACAAGCTGCTCGGAGAATCACTGACATGTCACACAGAATTTGTGTAAATCGTGAACAATTCTGTTTATTTGTTAAAAAGCACAAGTATTTATAGTCCTTCTAGACAAAAAAACTCCATTGAAAACGAGGCTAGAGGACACCTCACTAATACATATGCATACATTACGATTCATTTATTATTGGTTATTACAACATAGCACGTGCAGTGACATCGATTTATAGTTAGAACTCTTCTCTAGTTAAGCGCTGTTTGTTAACTATTTCTGGTATCATAAATTGGTTAATCTCTAAGCATTTCTGAGCTTAGTTAAGGCTTATATAGTTAAATATATGTATAGAAGATCGAATGAAGAACCCTTTATCATCTGTTTTACTATTTGCTAAGCAGAGTACATTTCTAAAACAACGCCCATCTTTAATCAGCAGTCTTCCCCATAGCTGACACTTGTGTGAGAGAAGGTCAATTACAGCTTTTCTTCTTCAGGCCTTGTAAACATCTGATTGTCCTGCTCATATGCCAAAATATCTAAATACATGTGTCAAGTAAGTTACAAAATGGAGTGGAGAACAAGATCGTCTTCCGCAAACACTATGGTTTCTCTCACACATAACCTTACTTTTATAAGTGTTTGGGCTTTTACCCACTAGTGTTTTTTTAACATTGCAATATCGCTGTGTTTTTTTTCAATGGGACTTTCTTATGTTAAATTTCATCGCACAAAAATCTGAAGTTTGTGCTTTTGCGATTCTTGTGAGATGTGATTTTTAACATTGGAAAGTACCATTGAAAAAAACACTAGTGGGTAAAAGCCCTAAAACTTAATTTGACACTTTTCTGCCCCCCAACTCATCCAGATCCATGTGCAACCACATTCTCTCCTCTCTTGTGTTAATTACTTCACATAGTTTTGTATCATCTGCAAATAATGATATTTTACTGTACAATCCTTCTACCAGGTCATTAATTAATATATTAAAAAGAATAGAGCCCTATACTGACCCCTGTCCTACCCCACTAGCAGCCCCTCCAATACTGTCTCCTGTGGTAACCCACTAGTAACAGTGACCCCTCCAATACGGCTCCCTGTGGTACCCCACTAGTAACGGTGACCCAGTCAGAGTAGTTATCATTTATAACCCCCCTCTGCTTTCTATCACTGACGAGTTATTTACCCACTTACACACATTTTCACTCAGATCAAGCATTCTCATTTTATATACCAACCTTTTACGCGGCACAGTATCAAACGCTTTGGAAAAGTTCAAATACACAAGATACAGTGACTCTCCCCAGTTCAGGAATGAGCCCCTCATAAACCCATGCTGATATGGAGTCATACAACTATTTTCCTTGAGGTCCTCCAGGATAGCATCTCTTAGAAACCCCTCAAACATTTTACCCACAATAGTAGTAAGACTTACCAGCCTGTTTTTCCAGGTTCACTTTTTTTTTACATCAAGTTTTATTAGATTTTTCAAAATAATTTCCAGTTTACATAGGTTGACAGAGACGAACAGTTTTCTAGCATATAACTATGGAGGCACATCACGTCTCACCTTGTGATAACTATACAGTCTCCACAAGCTAGAGAGATTCATATAAAGGCATAGAGAGGGAGAGATACAGTCTGCAGGCACGGCTCTCATGGATTTCAATGAGACCTGTGCCTGCAGTTAGAAGCGCTGGTCACTACACAGAGGTCAGCGTGGAGGCTTCCGCACCGACCTCTGTGTATTTGCGATGCTGATAGCATGCGCCCTCTCAGCTCAACAGTCGAGATCTCGAGCATCAGACCTATGCCGATCAAATATCGATGACCTATCCTGAAGATTGGTCATTAGTAGTATTCTCCCTGGAAAACCCCTTTAAATATAAGATAAAGGGTCTGTCTATCATGTTACTTAATTCCCTTAGAACCCGTGGGGGATGTCATCAGGATCCCGCAGTTTGTCTATTTTAATCATTTTAAGATGGCTCTGCACTTTTACCTGGGTTAAACTGGTGAAATGTAGTGGAGAGCTTACTTTATCACTCTACTTTCCATCTGACATTTTATTTTCCCCTGTGAATACACTGGAGAAGAAACTATTTAATAGATTTGTTTTCTCCTCATCGGCCTCTACAATTTTTCCTAAATTATTTAGGGCAAACACTTTCAGCATTAAAATTTTTACTATTTAAATAATTGAAGAACAGTTTAGGGTTAGTTTTACTCTCTTTAGCAATAAGTCTCAGTCTCCACTTTTGTTGCTTTTATCTGCTTTTCACATAATTTGTTTCCTTATAGGTTTTTAGTGCTTCTTCGCTGCCTTCTTGTTTTAGTAGTTTAAAAGCTTTCTTTTTGTTGTTTATCGCTCCCTTTACATCTTTATTGAGCCACATTGGTTTTCTCCCATTTCTACCCTTTATTTCCCTGTAAGGTATGAACCGCTCACAGTAACCAATAAGGATATTTTTAAACATTTCCCATTTATTGATAATAATATTCTATTAGAAAAAACATCTCTGCGCTTCACGATACTGTGACGAAAAAGATATGTGTCCAAACTGTAGAAGAAAGGTGACAAAGGAAAGGCACTTACTGAGCAGGAGGGGGATATGATGTTCAGAAGCCCCCTCTTTGAAGTGTCAATTCAGGCAGCTGAAGGGAAGTACACTCGAATCAACGGAGGTACAATCCAAAGCTTTACTATAACAGGTAACGCGTTTTGGTGCTTACACGTTAGCACCTTTTTCAAGCCAACATAAAATAACATATACACACATTCATATTTATATAAAATACATTTACGATCTATCCTGGGTAGCGCCATCTTGGGGGCAGGATTGTTGGCATCTGTGTGTTGCTTCGTCATAGGGGAGGAGCTGATGACGGCAGCACGCCACGCCATTATTTGCATTTCTTTCTCTTGGGGGGCTTTCTCCGTTAAGAGAAGCCCTTCTTATGTCCTGCAGCTCTCCCTATACCCCCGGGATTGGATACATGTGAATGATAATCTGAAGACTCAACCTTGTGGCGCATCCCTATTGTGTTTCCCAATTATTGTTTGTACTCTTATTTTTCAGGACATTGTCCCAGTCAATAAGGTTATGACTAAGGTTAAGGCTTCACTAAGCTGATCGAACTCGGCCTTCCTGAAGTTTAGTATTTTTGTAGCTCCCCTATAAAACTCTCTTGAAAGACAACCTGAAATGTATAAATCTAATTATATTATGGTCACAATATCCCAGCCCCCCCCCCCCCTTAACCTGCACCCCTATTATTCTGTCAGGTCTGTTGGTTAATATGAAATCCTAACTGGTCGTTCCTTCTCATGTCTGATGCTTAGCAGACACCATCTAGATGTTTAGATTTCCCTCTGCTTTCTCTTCCTATATGCAGTGATAATCTCATGATGCATCAGCACAGCATAACATGACCAGCTAGATCAAATACCATTACTGCCTGCTGGGAGGTTGGTGTAATTATCATTTGCATTCTATATTTTTTTAAATAAGATTGCAGATGACGTGGCAAGTGCTCTTCTAACAATAAAAGTATAGCTAGTTTGGGGAAAAAAGGCAACTGTCTGTAACAGCATGTAATGTTTCACTCTATAAGTCAGCAGATTTTCCTTTGAGGTATGAATGCTGACCCCTGAGTTGTAATAGCAGCCATATTGAATCCCCCAACTTTTTTAGACCACAACCAATCAACTGCTTAGCAGAATCTTTCAATAACTCTGGAGGAGAACTGAAGGATTTTCTAAAGGCATGTAATGCAGATTATAAAGTTTCCGTATATATTTTGTTAGTACATGATAGGCGGTATAGGATATTTTAACGTCTTGCATATTACTCCATATTAAGCATTTGGCTTTGGCAGTGAATAGGTCAATCTTCTTGCTATTAAATATGCCCATTTTGTGATCATTTGAGTAACGGTACAATTGATTCCTGAAATCCGAGGCTTGGCTCCAATGGTGTAATAGTTGTATCCTTCTCTAATATTGCCCGCATTTCATTAATTCCTGCTGCTAATGAATGCCCCTGGTCTGCAGAAGTAAGAGGTATATAATTACCTTAATAACACGCAGGTCGTATTTGTTTTTTTTTTTCATTCATTTCCTCCTTTTTCCAGTAATGCACTGTGCTAATTATGTGCAATAGCTTTTATCCCACATCCCGGTAACACTATCCCCGGACTCTAATTGCTTGGATTTCTGACATTTTTGTTTGGAAAACAATATAATTCCAGCTAAACGCCATGTTTGTAAAAATAATACTGAAATGTTGAGTTTTTAGAGTGTCCCCCAACTAACCTACAGTGCTTGGTTATAGTTCATGAAATCAGATGTAACACTTTACATGACTTGTACTCGAAAACGGTACTCTGAGGTAAAAATACTGATATTTATTTATTTATTTTTTCTTTCTTTTTCAAGTAGGTGAATGCATGACAAGGTCAATTTACAAAGAAACTAGAGAAAGTAAAAAGTTCCAGGGGTTTTTGAAATCCATATGAGTAATACGATAAAAGGATAAACCAAATTATCACTTTGTCGGGGTCCCTAGACAGAGAAACCCCTAAAATCTAGGTGCGCCTTGAACCGACTGTCAGTGTAGAATGAAGTCCAAAGCCATGATTCTATACGGTCTCTATTTTATTTTTAATAGGGTACATGAAACTGATATGAAATGCGTTTCGGAGGTTCTACCTCCATTTTATTTATACTGTTCATAAGTTCCCTTCTATCTGCACAACTGGCGATTGTGGATGAGTGGATACATTTTACCACTTTTCCTTCAATTTGGCATGGATTTTCCAGCGGAGCATATACAGCAGCTGGAAGTGTGGTGTGGCATTACATCACTGAGCGATAACTTCCGAAACGTGTTGCATATCAGCCTAAGGTACTCTATTTATTAAAAATAAAATGGCGTCCGCCTAGAATCGCGGCTTCAGGCTTTAATCCACACCGACAGTCGGTTCAAGGCATACTTGGATTTTAGAGGAATGCGGAGGACGGGGTTGGTTGTTCTCTGTCTCGGGACCCGCCAACAAAGTAAGTGAAAGTTTATTTGATTTTATCCTTTTATCGTATTATTCTAATTGATTTAAATAAAACCATTAGAGCGCTGGAACTTTTTACTTACTCTGGTTTCTTCATATAGAACAGAGGTGAGTTTCACCTTCAGAGTTCCTGTGGACACTCTCCGCCGGTGGATGCCCTGGGAAGACATCTCACATGACAAAATAAATATAATTTTAATGTCAACCCGGACTGAGGTGTGACAGCCTTCCCACACGGGGAGGCTGTTCACACCAGGTGAGCCCTCTCCTGTTAGGGGTTTTCCCTTGAATTCTCTTTCTTGGCTCTAGAGCTCTGCCTTTTAAGGTCAATTTACAGTAGGTGTAAGTAAAAAATGTTGGATACAGCTCATCCAATGCCTTCTTGTAGATACTTCAGCTCCAAAGCATGTCGACAGGTGCATGGACCACGTGCGAAACAACAAGTTGCAGGCTATAGTTGACAAAGGGCCGAGGTCCAGCATCATACAGTGAAAATCCAATAGATTTGTATTGTGTCCATATTGACATGGAACAGCTGTCCACCACAGTTCTATCTGTATGCTTATAGTAAGTCTACCAGATCACCAAGGATAGAGGTGCCATGACAGTGGACAATAACCAAGAATGGACTAACAACGTTCAGCACTCCGCATGCAAACCTTATTCATCCATCAAATATATTAAGAGGGTGATGCAAGTTTCTTCATGGTTTCTTGCCATGAAAAGACAGTGACCAGATATTTGGCCCGCCATAATAATAAATCACTGTAATTCGTGTAATTCACTAGTTTAAAATCATTGAGCAACAATCTTGTTCAGGGTCTTTTTAATAGTAGACTCATGGCAAGTGACTTTTGCAGTTTCTCGAGTCTTCTGTGGGCCCCGTTGCTGTTTCCTTTGGGTTCTTACTTGTTATGTTGTTGGAGTGATCATAACAGGACACCCACTCTTGGGGAGTAATAATAATAATCTTTATTTGTAGAGCACCAACTTGTTCCGCAGCGCTTTCAAGCACGGGAGAACACAGACAAATACAACAGATTACATGTGGTATACAATCAGCTTGAAACAAAGGGGTGGAGATGATACAGAGGTACAGGGAGGGAGGGGGGAGATAAGGCACAGGGGAGCACAGGCAGTACAGGAATTACATGTGGAAATCAGTTATTAGGAAGCAAACTGGGTAGGGGCAGTAATGAGGTACAGGAGTAGAGGACATATGCAATAGGCAGAGTGAAAGGTGTGGGAAGGGGTAGGAGGACTAGGTCAGGAAATTTGGTATACCTCCCTCAAGAGGTGTGTTTTTAGGGCTTGTCTGAAATTATCCATCCGGATGCCTTGGGGTAGAGCGTTCCAGAGGATGGGCGCTGCTCTGATGAAGTCCTGTAGGCGAGCATGTGAGGTTCGGTTCGTATTAGAGGGTTGTTTGGTCTGAGTGTGTTAGCGGATCGGAGTGTGCGGGCAGGGTGGTGTATGGACAGTAGAGAAGCAATGTACGGTGGCACGGCGCCATGGAGAGCTTTGTGGGTGAGGAGTTTAAATTTCATTCTGCAGTGGATTGGCAGCCAAGAACAGTCCTGAATTTTCTTCATTTGTAATTAATCTAACCCTGGTTTGATGTACACCCCGGTCTTCAGCAACACTTTTGTAGCCTTTTTCATGCATCTCTGAAGATTTGTGAAAGTTGTTTCCATCAAGGCATGGTTCACACTAAGGCCGGCTGCACACGGCCGTGACGGGCTCCGCCGCGAAATTCCGTGGCGGAGCCCATCACAGTGCCCCCCAGGAGACCCCATACTTACCTGCGGATCCGGCGTCCTCGCTCCCGCATGACGCTTCTCCGCCCACCTCTGCCGCGTCATGTGACACGCCCACTGCATCACATGACGCGGCCGGCCGTGTCATATGACGCGGCGGTGGACGGGGAAGCGTTTTCACGCTATATTCCGCTGTGCTACAGCGGAAGATAGCGTGAACAAACGGCTTCCATTGACTGCAATGGAAGCCGTCCGCGCATACACCCGCGGCAAATAGAGCATGCCGCGGGTGAGGACGGGTGAATTCACGGTGCGGAATTCCGTGGTGGAATTCCGCATCGTGAGCATTGTGCTATTAGGTTCAATAGAACCTAATAGCTGCGGGCAACGCAGCAGATTTCCGCCGCGAATTATGCGGCGGAAATCCATTCGTGGGAAGGAGGCCTAACCGATCTTTTTTGAGAACAGATTTGCCATAACCAGGCTTTGTGTGTCTTTTTCTTTAATGGGCAAAGTACCTGCGATACCCACAAGTTTAATCCTATCTTCTTAATTGAATTAAAAAACGTTTTACCAATTAGCTCTTTTAGAAGTCTTTAACACATAGATTCACTTACTTTTTTTTCTCCCTGCACCGGGGATTTTTGCTCAATAAAGATGACCTGAATGGTACAACGGTTTGTGTTCCTAGATTAGTCAGATTGTATTTGTCTAGAATTGTGACTTGGATAACAATAAGACCACATTTTACTAGTATACAAAGGGTTCACTTACTTTACCTTTAACTGTATGTAAAAAATCCTCTTGCTGGAGAATGCTGAGCCTTGTAGTCTTGTTTTTTATTTTCCTGAACAACCATGTCACCAACAAGAAATGCAATCTCGCTAACAAGGAAAACAAATACATAGTTACACTTTAGTGTCATAAATCTTCCACATCTGGCCTCCATTGGGAAGCAACCTTGTATCACCCAGCTGTCAGGATGTGTAACAACATAAATCCTCCCCCTGGTCAAGTACCATGTCGGTTCTGAGGATCTAGACATAGTAAATCCGTCTTGTAACTTTACCCATTTTTCTTCTGGCCTGAACCATGAATTGCACTAATAGGATTGTAATGGGAGGACATTGTTGTAAAGGAAGCCTCTCTTACAACACGACAGCAGTTAACGTGCTGTGACTGAGTTTATAGCTTTTTCTACATAAAGTGCATCTCTCATTAGGAGACCCTCCCTTATTCTTTTTATTTTTGAGGTCTATAAATGCTCTAATAGTACATTCACAAGTAGCAGATTACTTGCAGAACTTTTTACACCTTTCCTATTCATCTGAATGGTGCTTGCAGAAATCCAAGCACACTGCAGAAGAAAACATTCACATTCATGGAATAGATTTTCAGTAGCAGACTTTTTTTTTATTGCAACCAATTTGCCATGTGTGAATAGACTCTAATAGAGGTAACTAGACAGTTCATTGTATCCACAAAGCAGCCCCTTAAAGGAGATGTCCCGCGCCGAAACGGGTTTTTTTTTTTTAAACCCCCCCCCCCCCCCCCCCCCGTTCGGCGCGAGACAACCCCGATGCAGGGGTTAAAAAAACCACCCGCACAGCGCTTACCTGAATCCCGGCGGTCCGGCGTCTTCATACTCACCTGCTGAAGATGGCCGCCGGGATCCTCTGTCTTCATGGACCGCAGGGCTTCTGTGCGGTCCATTGCCGATTCCAGCCTCCTGATTGGCTGGAATCGGCACGTGACGGGGCGGAGCTACACGGAGCTACACGGAGCCCCATAGAGAAGAGGAGAAGACCCGGACTGCGCAAGCGCGGCTAATTTTGCCATCGGAGGGCGAAAATTAGTCGGCACCATGGAGACGAGGACGCTAGCAACGGAGCAGGTAAGTATAAAACTTTTTATAACTTCTGTATGGCTCATAATTAATGCACAATGTACATTACAAAGTGCATTATTATGGCCATGCAGAAGTGTATAGACCCACTTGCTGCCTCGGGACAACCCCTTTAACTGCAGAGCCAGGAGATGAGACCTTGTATGTGCTACATCACAGTGGGTTGGAAGCAGTGGTCATCTACAATGCTTCTGACTATCCACATGTAAAGTGATTACATTGATGACATTCTAAGTGATTAGTGAAATTTTTTTTTTTGGATGTAGTTCTTATCTGATGAACCAGAAGTTGTGGTGGTCCCATGGTCATTTAAATACAGTGAATATAAAAAGTCTAAACACCCCAGTTAAGGCCCATTTAGACATGATTATCACTCAAAATTTGCTCAAAAGCTATCTTTTGAGCGATAATCGTTGCATCTAACAGCACTGACATAGTGCAGTTTTCGTTAAACCATCGCTCATCGTTGTCTTTCAGCGTACTGAACAGGGATTCACAGTGGGATACAGCTGATACTATTGTTTCAGCTGTATCCCGCTCCCTGATAACAGGCTGGATATGAAGAACAGAGCGGATCCAGCTGTGTTCTCCATACCCCGCTCGGAGCGCTCGACTGTATAACAGCCAGGCGCTCCGTGCAGAAGACATCTGGATGCAGAAGACAAGCGGGGCCACCCCACTTGTCTTCATCCTCCGCTCCGAGCGCTCGGCTGTGTAACAGCTGGGTGCTCGGAGCAGGGAGCAGCTGGGTGCAGAAGACAAGCGGGGACACCCTGCTTATCTTCTGCATCCTCCGCTGGCAGTGCAAGGTGATCGCTCATCTTGAGCAATCATCTTGCACTGTAAATGACACAACGATGATCGCTCAAAAGTGACTTGAGCGACATCTTTTGAGCGCTTATCGTTGTGTCTTCAGAATGCCAGGATTTTGTCATGTTCAAAAATCCAACCAAGGTAAATAATTTCAGATTTATTTCCGCCTTCCCGGTGTCCGGTTATCTGTACAATTCCATTGGAAAACAAACTGAAATCATTTTAAGCTGGAAAAAATAAAATTAACAAAACTATAAAATGTGGTTGCATAAGTGTTCACACCCTCTTATATTTGGAGATGTGGTTGTGTTCAGAATTAGACAAACAATTTAAAGACCTATTAAATGGTAGTCAGCACTCCACTGCCATTATTTACCAGGATTCTGATTCACATTGAAGGTGGAAATAATTCTGAAATGATTCATCTTTATTGGATTTTTTTAACCTGATAAAAACCTTGCATTATAACAGGGGTGTGTAGACCTTGTATATCCACTGTAGGTAGTAGTCTCACTAAGATAAACTTTTTAGTATGCCCCATTACGCCATATAGACAACATGGATTGGGGCATTTATGAGCCAGAATCGAAAATCGCAAAGTAATGGCACCTCTGGTGGACTTCACCATCTTTTGCATGGATAGTCATTCATTTAAATTGCTAGCATGTATTACTACATTTTTGCAAAATAGAGGGCAGACTGCAACTTCTTTGGCTGACTGCTGGATGTTTTACAAGCTTGTTTTACAACCTGATACTGCAAAGGGTTATATATCAATGTAAATACACATATCATATTTAGCGGTTGTACTGTGTTTATGTCCCTGACAGGCACTTCAGAGAGGTCACATGGTTTGTTTCACTCTGACTCTGTTCCAGTGGGATACCAGGACCTCAGCCATACTGCTGATTTGCTAGAGACTGTGCATATAAAAGGCAAGTCCTGCTCTTGTGGTGATGGAGGTCCTGCTCTTGTGGTGATGGAGGTCCTGCTCTTGTGGTGATGGAGGTCCTGCTCTTGTGGTGATGGAGGTCCTGCTCTTGTGGTGATGGAGGTCCTGCTCTTGTGGTGATGGAGGTCCTGCTCTTGTGGTGATGGAGGTCCTGCTCTTGTGGTGATGGAGGTCCTGCTCCTGTGGTGATGGAGGTCCTGCTCCTGTGGTGATGGAGGTCCTGCTCCTGTGGTGATGGAGGTCCTGCTCCTGTGGTGATGGAGGTCCTGCTCCTGTGGTGATGGAGGTCCTGCTCCTGTGGTGATGGAGGTCCTGCTCCTGTGGTGATGGGACATGGCAGTTCTATAGAGTGTAGAGAGAAGGCCTGCAGCTGGACTTTGGGTAAACCAAAGAGGGAGAGCCTTGGGCTATTGACGCTGCAACTCTAAACTGAGTTGTAGGAACATACAAGGGACACATCACGCAACACACGGACATGATATCCATGTGCTGTGTGATGCAAGTTGAGGAGGAGAATGTCCGGGACAACTCTCTATTGCTCATGTGAATACACCCTAAGGCTACATTCGCACAAGCATGAATCTTGTGCGAGTTTTGAGCGTTGCGAATGCAGTCATACACATGAGCGATTTTATTTATTTTTTCCCTTCACAGTGATGCCACAAGGTAAGAAATCGCTGTATGTCCCTTTTTTTTTTTTGTCCTTCGGAACACATTGCCCATTGTTTTTAATGGGACGGTCAAACACATTGCATGCCGTGTGATGTGCATGTAATTGCGATGTGATGTTTTCCATTGAAATCAATTGGAAACACTTGCTGATTCTCCATCGCACATAAAACAATGATTGGGATTTTACAGAACTGATGTGCGGTGTTTTTGCATGAGGAATCTTAAAGGGACAGTAATACAATATAAGCAATACCCAAAGAATATCTAGAGGATATGCAACACCCTTTTACATAGTAGTGAGAAGAACGGGGAACACAAGAACCTCTATCTAGAGATTGGTCAACCTCTAACAATCAGCAAGTTATCCCCTATTCTAGGTAAAGGAGATAACTAGCAATCTTGGTGCGATCCCTTTAAGGATTGTCCTTTTTGTTCCTGTAGAAGGCTTTTTGCTTTAGGTGAGGGTGTTCTTCCTGCCTCTTTCTTGTTGTATGGACATATTGCTTTTGCTAATCTCCAATTCTTACAATTCTGTCACATTGAAGCTGTATGGCACTTGTGTTGTAATGTTAGGAAGTCTTAAAGTCCTACATTGAAGTGCGGCTCCATGGGTTTATAGTTAAGGATACTTGAGGACTGGAGTCTGAGATCAAGGTCATGGGACAATTTTGTGAAAATATCTTATGCTAGGATACACACCCGCTGGCCCACAATGCAGCCTGCTGACCTCCGCTCCTCTTGGGCGGGGGGTATCCACTCCTCACTTGGAAGATGCAAATTGCGGGTTGTGTTTTCCTGTCAAAATAATGGAGTTTAACTTTGCAGCTTGGTGAATTATGAGAAGTGCTGTAGACTTTGTGTACCAGGCCCTGAGGGTGTAGCATTATTCTGTCCAAGCAACATTGCTTTTCAATCTCCTTGTCAGAGAGAAATATTTAAACAATATGGGAAAAAATCTGAAGCAATGCTTTAGGCTGTGACTACGCTGTGACTTTAAGTGAAACTACTGGTTGAGGTTTAGCTATTGAGTGACGGCTGCAGTCTACAAGATTGCATACTCAATAGCCCTCCGGAGTCTCTTTGTAGCCCTAAATAGGCCAGGTGAGTTAGTGTAGTAGCTTCAATATATTGATGCCATGTAAGCGGGTTTTCTCTTATGGTCAACACATTGTTTTTTAAATTAAAGTCCGCCTGGCGGTCAGCTGATCATTGTGGGTTCAGCTTCTGAAACCCTCCACAATCTGCTGTTCTCAACAGAACGATGCAGCCAGCCATTCTGGTAGAAAATGCAATACTTTGTGGCTCTCGGCTCTCTGTAATGTCCCTATAACCTGAGGCCCCCTGTCCACAGGCGAGGCGGAATATCGCCAGCAATATTCCGCCACGGCCGACAAGGGGGCAGAGCTGACAGGCTCACCGCTGAGTCCTATCTGAAAGATAGGCTCACTGCGGAGAATAGCGGCATGCTGCAATTTGAGTCCTGTGAGCGGGGAATCGCTATGATTCTCCATTCGTGGACAGGGCAACGCTATGGAAAGCATGCACTGCGTTACTCACGGCCAGATTATCGCCGCAAGTAACGCAATGTCTGTGGACAGGAGCCTTAATACAGTATGTGGGAAGATGTCTGATTTTTCTTTCAGTTACATTTAATTTCACTGCCGAATGACTCCAACTTTAAAGAAACATTCTGGTGACTCTTTTTTTTTTTTATCCATCCATGATGTAACAATACCCTCAGTATGCAAACATTTTCAAAACCAAGCTCCCCCCTAGAAGTAGTGCCTGTTGGCCACCTCTAGCTTGGATACAAGATATAATACAGGTGGGCCTGAGGCTCTAGTGCCCCATTGTACCACCTCTAGCTTGGATACAAGATATAATACAGGTGGGCCTGAGGCTCTAGTACCCTGTTGTGCCACCTCTAGCTTGAATACAATATGTGATACGGGGGCTCTAGTGACCTGTTGGGCTGCCTCTAGCTTGGATACAAGATATGAAACAGGTGGGTATGTGCAGCGAGCCAGAGGTAGCTCGAGCGGGTGGTGTCAGTTTACACTTTGTCACAGTGGCAGCTACTCTGACAGATATGGCGACTCGCTCAGCGGGCCATTGGTAAGAGTCTCTGCGTAGTTTAGGTACTGACGTCTGATAGCTGTATGTCATGCCAATGCCTTTATATGAGAAAAACCTTACTTATGGTAATTAAATAACGAGACCAGTCCAATTGGATAGCAGTAATGTCAGGTCATAGACAGTTCACTCTTGTGGATTTGGGAGCAATGATAACAACAACAGTTACATTTGTATCCACATTGACCATGTCAGATTTCTTACTTCTCTCAGGGTGAAGGTTATTTGAATACAATAAGTATTTTCCCTTTACCCTGTCCGGGGCTGTCAGCGACAGGCTGGAAGGACTCGTGCAGGGTAGATTATATCCCACTGTTAGTTAACTGCACAAGAGGAGGTAACACTCACTATTAGGCCGCCTGCAGACGAGCGGGTCGGATCCGGCAGCGAGAATTCTCGCCGCGCGATCCGACCCGAGAGCCTGCAGGGACGAGCGCGTACTCACCCACGCCTGGCGGCCCCGGCTCTTTCATGTGCCGGCTGCCGCGCAGCCAGCGCATGCGCAGACCGGAGCCGGCGGCCGGGTGAGTGCGTGCCCTGCAGAAAATTAGGACATGCCGCGGTTTGTTTGCCGCGCGAGATTTCGCGCGGCCAAACCGCGGCCATCTGCATAGGAGTGCGTATTTTAATGCACTCCTATGCAAACTTTCAGCGGCGGAAATCCCGTGGGAAATCCCGCAGCGGGATTTCCGCTCGTGTGCAGGCGGCCTTATGACGGCCTCTCTTTCTGACTGGCTCTGATTTCCTTACTGAGGATGGAGGAAGTACTCCACTACTCTCTGTGCTTCCTCCCTCTATCTCTTCTGATGACATATTCACTGTCTCACCGCACTATATTCCTTTCCTTCCTCTTGTCTTTACTTCTGCCCTCTTCTGCTCCCAATCTCCAACTCCCAACTGCCAGCATACGCACACTTAAAATTACCTTTTTCAAGCGGGCTCTGGTGTTGCTAAGCAACTAAAGCATCAATCAGTAAACTGTTGCTGGGATAGCTATTTCAGGAATAACAGCTTCTATCTCAGGTGGGGCACCCTCAATGTCTTCTTGTGGCTCATAGTGAGATCCCAAGGACTTATGAACTTTATTTGACTACTCTGTAGGACCCTCCGGGTCACTACACGTGAAGGCTCTGGTACCCTGTTGTACCACCTGTTATTTGGATAAAAGATGTGATATGAGTGGGCATGGAATGCTCTAGCACCCTGTTGAGCCACCTCCTAGCTTAGATGCAAGATGTGATATGGACGGGTATGGAGGCTCTTGTTCCCTGCTGGGCTGCCTCTAGTTTGGATACAAGATCTAATATAGGCCGGTATGGAGGCTCAAGTACTGTGTTGAGCCACCTCTAGCTTGGATAAAAGATGTGATACAGGTGGGCTTGGAGGCTCTAGTACCCTGTTGAGCCACCTCCTAGCTTGGAAAGAAAATGTGATACAGGTGGGCATGGAGGTGCTTGCTCCCTGTTGTACTGCCTCTAGCTTGGATGCAAGATATAATGCAGGCAGACATGGAGGCTCTAGTACCCTGTTGGGCCACCTCTAGCTTGGATACAAGATGTGATACTGGCGTGCATGGAGTCATACAAGTTCTGTTTGGTATCCTGTGGCATACCGTTCCACATTTGCTGTAACTGAGACTCTAGTTTATGCAAAACTAATTAACTGTCGAAGTTGGTGTCCCAGATGGTCCCATACATGTTCTTTTGCCAATAAATCGGATAACTGGACAAGCCATAGAAATGTGCCAATGTTGTGGAGGCATTGCTGTGATACTTTTTTGTATGGAAGTCTCATCGTACACAATACCATTGAAAACGGAGGTGGCGGTGAGTGAGTGTCAAAGGCAGTACATGCAATGGGTGCCATGAGACCAATCTTCTTCAGCCAAGCACCTGGAAATGGTTCCAACAGACACAGGGGCCTGTAATAATGGCGCCACCTGTCTCTGGATGATGGACAAAGAAACAGTTGGTGATGCTTGTGCTTGTCGAATGATCAGATGATCCTCTCTACTGGTGGTCTGTCGAGGGTGTCCTGAGCCCGATCACCTTGTGTGCCCTCACGCATCCACTGGTCCCAACACCCCATTACATTTTAGTCAGAACGGCCCAGGTGGTGGCAATTTTTCGATACAACTATCCAGCTTCTCCCATCTCTCTCAGACTCTGGTAATGGGGTGAAATCTCTTCTCTGCGTCGTAGAGGCCTCCAGTTGTCAACAAGCTCTACACAAGCAGAAGAAGAGGTCACTACACACATGGAGCCTCTTGAGAGCCTTTTATAGGCCAATGGGGGAAACACTTTTAGGGTCTCAAGTGACAAGACTGTTCATCTAATCACACTACAACTCTAATCATTTGTATATCTGCCCGAGATGGAACTGTATGCTGAGTTTCATAGCAAAATGGCAACTTCTAGGGGCGAGATTATTTTGACAAAGAGGTTAATATAAGTCAACTAGTGGTACCCTTGGTAGCCTTTTCTCTGTCTGAAACTCTTGGCATCTTTTTCTTTTGAAGGACATATGATCTCAATTCTGGCCAGAGCAGATTTTGTTAGGGTTATGTGTTCTCCAATTAAGTCAGTTTCTTAGTCTGTGGGATGCTGTTGCACAGGACCTACCTGGGCAAAAATACAGAAACTCCTGTCAGTTATTGATGAGTATCACACAGCTCATGTCACACAGTTATAATAGAGGAGAACACAGCTCATCCTCCTAACTGTATACTTTTGGTCTGTAGCTTATTTAGGTAAATATAGAAGGTAATGATGATTTAAATTGTACCCCCTGCAGGATATAGTATAGCAACGGGTATAGCTGGAATAGATGTGAAAGTGAAACTAAAATCTTTCACTCTCAAGATGGTGCCCGAGAAGCAGGGGTCTGCACTGCAGGGAAGTGGCTGCAATATATAGAGACCTCCAGAGGGTAACAATCAGGTGGGGTAGGGATGGAAATATGTGTTTTTGCCAGAGCGATCCTTTACAGGTGTTGCCCTACTTCTTGCTGCTTTGCTGCAGGAAGCAAACAGCTCTGTACATTGCACAAAGGACTGAGTTGGTACTGTAGGCTAAGTCCTATTAAAGTGTGCAATGTACAGCGCTGTCTGCTTCCTGCAACACAACAGCTAGAAGTGAGACAACCCCTTTAAGGAAACGTACTCTGAGTTGAGTAAAGCTGTAGGCCCATCCCTTGTCCCATTCTGAGGAGAAGGTCAATAGAGAACTCATATCTTGCAGCGGTCTGTTTCAGTCCTTTATTTATTTTAAACTTGCACTATATTAAGGGCTATTATAAACAATCGGATATCGTTGACTCCTAGTAGACCCTTACTCGAGGATGCCATCCGTCAGACAGGACAACATTGTCCTTTGTTGTTGTTTCTATGGGAAATAGGCACTAGAGGAGAGGAGGGGTTTGGCAGCCACTTATCTTCACTGCTTCATTGCCAGTACGTGGCATTTGTTTTGTCCGAAGGTGCATATTGTTTAGTACAACAGTTGGCTGAATGATCCTATCTTATCCTATCTATGGCTTCTATAAACAAGAGCTAAACATAAGATACTGTATATACTTGAGTATAAGCCTAGTTTTTAGCACATTTTTTGGTGCTGAAAAAGCCCCCCCTCGGCTTATACTGGAGTCAGGGAAGGCTTAAAAAAAAAAGCCCTCCATACTCCCCTCCCAGCCGGCGTCTGTGTCTTCAGTGGCATTCCGGCAGGCTGCTTGAATTCTCTCCGCTGTCATCCCCCGCCGTCCTCTTTGCTTGGCTCTGTCATCCCCCGCCGTCGGCTCTGTGTAAGTAAGAGCTGGAATTGGATCAAGCGTCAGCCAATCACAGCCGGTGCTCGATCATTCGCAGCCAATCAAGCTGCTTTAGAATTCTCTCCGCTGTCATCTCCCTACTCTGCTTTCAAATCCTCTGCCATTAGTGCTGTGTAAGTAAGCTCTGTGATTGGATCGAGCACTCAATTCAATCACAGCGCTTACTTACACAGCACTGACAGAGCCAAGCAGAGAGGACAGCGGGGAATGACAGCAGGGAGAATTCAAGCAGCTTGTCGCACAGACGCCCGCTGGGAGGTGAGTATTCAGGTTTTTTTTTTTTTTTTTACCTAGTATATACTCGAGTATAGCTCAGCTTATACTCGAGTTAATAAGTTTTCCCAGTTTTTTGTGGTGAAACGTATTGTCTCGGCTTATACTTGGGTCGGCTAATTCTCGAGTATATACGGTATACACTAATCGTATCGGCACAGATGAATCTATAGTATGACCCTTCTTTTTCCAGTCCCTATTAGTCTAGAAGGAATATTTTAAACCCTATCAGTCTAACTGCAGCCTTGACCAGGGAAACTTCGGAAATTCATGAGACAATTGTTTTTAGGAAAGTTCTAATAGTTTACAATCTACAATATACTTAAATAGCAAAATACTTGACCACTGCTGCTCCTGTGCCAGAGTGACAGAACATATCCATTGTTTCCACTGTTTGCAAAAGAAAATAAAATTGAAAAAATTCTTTGTACCCCATAATCATAATAAAGAATGCGGCTTTTACTTAAATAATGTGAAGTTGGAAAACATTAATGTTCTGAGTGCTTTACTGCTACAATGAGAAAAGTGCAGAGCTTTATCCTGAAGTGTGGAGTCATTAATTCTATACGCTCTCCGATGTCACAGTATAAATTTCCATCTCTAGCCAGATAATTCTATTCTCAATCAATCTGTTCCCACGGGGGATGTTGCTTATTGATGATCTGCCAGATCTCATCCATATATGCTGACGAGATACAACTGCAGAGAAGTCCGAGCCGGCCGCGACCCTGCGGCAGTTTTCATCACTCTCTCACTTCTCAAACTAATAGGAGGGGCTGTCATAAATACAAACCCAGCAGCTGCCAATTAATAAGTGGAAGTGTATGTATTGATTGATACTTCATACGAGATGGACGGAGAGCTCTCAGGTTGCACTGTGGGCAGAACTCTTTCTGAAAATACTGCCTAATAGTTAGTGCAAACTTACACTAGCCGGTCTCAGAATGAGATTTATCACGCTAGCTCTGCGGAGGGATGAATGTGACAAATCTTTAGTCTGAATAGTCTGGCGGTGCTTTTACACGGAACCATGATCGTTCAAAACTAATGAAAGTGAACGATAGTCCTTCGGTCTAAACGCAGCCAATGACAAACGATAATCTTCACTTTTCGTTCGTCGTTCATTTTATGCAGCATAAAAATCATCGTTGGCTCGTTTGCTAATCCATTGGTTTCAACAGCAAAAGTTCAGTCGTTCTCACTTATACAGCAAATGTGAAAGACTGAACGTTTCTGAAGATTGTCGTTCGAATGAGTGAGTGATATCATCGTTGGCTCGTTTGCTCTCATGCAGCCAGTTTAGACAGACACATACATCGTTGGCGTATTCAACCTTTCTGTCTAAACTGGCTGCACGAGAGCGAATGAGCTGGCGGTCATGTCACTCGTTCAAACGAGAATCGACTCGTGTAAAAGGACTTTATACCACATATCTGGTGTCTTCGTTTTGCTGCAAAAGTTGCATTTAGGCCACACCCCTTTCCCACAAAGGACTACCCTTTTGTCGTTAAAATTCCCCCCCTCGTTCCTTTTTTTTTGTGCAACTTGTCCCAAAAAACTGTTGACTTTTTAATAGCAGATCTAACCTGGTATCTATGCAACACAAATTTTTAAAGAAACTGAAGATTTGCAAACATTTGTGGGTCATCAGTGTGCAGAAGGTTTCTGGCTTGGCTAGTGAGAGGCCTGTGATGTGCGTCAAGAGGGGTGTCGTCTCTCTCCTTAGGGAATGCACCTAGGTGAGTGAGTGAGGAGACTTATAAGGCCATTTATGCTCATAAATGGCCTTATAAGCCTCCTCACTCATCTTCTAGGTGCTCTCCCTAAGGAGAAATGATAGCGTTCCTATCTTTACTACAACACATCAGAGCTGCCGCTGTTCTTTTAAAGCTTTTTGCATAGAGAAGGTGAATGGATCTGTAAGAGGAGGGATGCCAAGTGTCGTCTCCAGACCAAAGAGGCATTTTAGATCTTTGTGGGCAAGATCTATCTTTGGATGCAGAGTATAAAATCGGTGACCAAAAGCTGCCGCCGATGTTCTACTTTTTCCGGCGTTTTTTTTTTTTTTATGGTGCTACAAAATTGCTCATCTGAATTAATACATTGGAATCCAATGCTTTAGATCAGACCTGGGCAAAGCACGGCCCGCGGGCCACATCCGGCCCGCTGAATAGCTCGGACCGGCCCGCAAAGAGTGTCCTGGTGACTCACCAATGAGTCCGGTGTCAGCAACGGGAAGCAGCGAAACTATGCACTCCGAAGCCTTGTCCATTTTGTTCACTTCTGTGCTGTGCTAATAGTTATTCAGGCCTTACTTATTCAAGCACCTCTACCAATGACGTAGGCTTGAATAACTTTATTAAACAGCACATAAGTTAACAAAATGGACAAGGCTTCGGAGTTTGTAGTTTCACTGCTTCCCGATGCTGAGTAAGTGATGCCACTGTAACTTCTGAGTGCCAGGATGCTCGTTGCGGACCTTGGGGAGTGCCAGGACAATCGTTCCACGCTCGTCATTGGTAAGTGTCAGGACTTTTCCCTTTGCATTGTAATTAGAATAATAATACTAATAATATTCACTTTTTAATCTCTCTTCTTGGGGCAGCTCTCTGTGCCCTCTCCTAGGAGCATACTACTGTGTATTAAAAAAATCTATTTTCCGAGGTTAGCTGTTAACCCTTAAATATGGCGGCTAACATTAAAAAAAGAAAAATTGATGCAGAATGCCGAGTTTTTAACAAAGAATGGACTTCTAAATATCTATTTACTGAAACCAAAGGTAAAGCTGTGTGTTTAGTTTGTGGAGAGCAGATAGCTGTATTTAAAGATTACAATTTGCATCGCCATTATGAGACTAAACACGGAGAGAAATACAAGAACTTGACGGAGGCAGAGCGGGCACGGGTATCTGAAGATTTGCTAGATATTACAGCGCCATTCATTTTCAATGGCGGCCGTATTCTGGCCGCAAATCGGGCGGCTGGAATACGGCCCCATTAAGGCAATGTGCATGGAGCCTTCGTATGTTGGTCTGGCCCTCTAAAACCATTCCAATTTCTCATGTGGCCCCATGGGAAAATTAATTGCCCACCCCTGCTTTAGATGGGCGCGGCTTTTGCCCGACTTTTGGACGCAACTATATAGCTGCGTATATACGGTCATGTGAATAAGGCCTAAGGAGAAACTATACTGTTCCTGAGCCGGATCTTTGTTAGGAATGCTGTATCCAGACCGCCTTAAATTCTGTTCCACTATTAACTCTGCAGCAATCCTGACTATGAATTGCTTAATCATCATTTTTACATATTTCTATTCTTGTTACACTTTGGTGACTTTATGCCATTCATGATGTATTGCCTTTATTATTTACCTGAATACGTCAGATCCTGCACCCTACAGAGTTAATGTGCAACGGTTGACTAATGAATGGGCATCTACTCCAATTTTGCATCCATCATGTGACTCTTTAGTGACTCATGGTCTTTTCAATGACTTGTTACAATGTATCTGTTTGCACAAAATTCTCCTGAAAATACAACCCATTATTTGTAACAGGTCTATTTTACATGGATGGTCTCTCTCATGCAGTGATGCTTCAAGGCGGAAGAATTACAGCACGTTCTATTTTGTGCAAGTCTGACATAGGAATAGAACCTGCAGGTGTGCGGTTTCCATATGTGGTGGCCCAGTACCGACCTTGGGCTAGGGAAGATGGCGGGGTAAAAGACTTACTCTTTCACGGGTGGCTCTAGCATCTTCTCCTGCAAAATCTAAAGTGTAGTTGGCCTAGCATCACACAGTAAATCACTGTTCCCCAACTCCAGTCCTCAGGGACCACCAACAGGTGAGGTTTTCTGGACTTCCTCAGTGCTGCACAGGTGATGTAATTATGGTCAGTCCTCAGACATTGCCACAGGTGTTCCTACCATAGGATATCCTGAAAACATGACCTGTTGGTGGTCCCTGAGGACTGGAGTTGGGGACCCCTGCAGTAAATAACAGCTGTGTAGAGGCTAGAGATGAGCGAGCACGCTCGGATAAAGCAGTTACTCGAGCGAGCATCACTTTTCTCGAGTAACTGCTAACCAGTCCGAGCAGGCTAGGGGGGGGGCGGTGGGGGGGAGAGAGAGAGATCACTCTCCCCGCCGCCCCCGCTCACCCCCGCCACCCCCCCCCAAACCTTCTTGGACGAGTAAGCACTCAAGAAAAGTGATGCTCGCTTGAGTAACTGCTTTATCCGAGCGTGCTCGCTCATCTCTAGTAGAGACCCTTTTAATACCTGTTTGTCTTTGTGACACCAGTGCCCCTTCAAAGTGGTCAAAGCACATAACAGAGTCCACAGTCAAAGAAATGGATTTCAAACCGTAGGCACACGGTTCTCTTGAAAATTCAATTGTAAGGTTCCATTACACAGAATTTCACAGTCTTAGGCATTAGTATTCGAGCACTCGTACTCCTTATTCTCTCCTCTACAAGTTTGAATCCGAAAGTCACTCTTCCCCGTTTTGTGCATCCGCAGTCTAAGTTGTCTGCCAGACGCTTGGTGGGGTATTCCCGTTACTCACTAAGCAGATTCCACAAATGCTTCTCTTCTCTGCTCAATTGACACTCCACAAATGTAGTTACTCAGTCTCTCTCACGTGTACTTGTTATTGGAATAGATGAATGGAGGAACCATATACTTGCTACTGCCCGCTCCAGGGAAACAGGATCTGCTCCCCACACTCTCCAGAGGAAAGGCACTCCATTACCACAGGAGTGAGCCCGGGACTTGGCACGGGTAAGCTCCAGATCTCCAGTCTCCTCACATGGTTTTCTTTCTCCATCACATCACCCGCGTACTGGAGCACCTCTCACACGCACCTCTTCTCTCTCCCTCTTACCAACTACCACTCACTCTTAACTCCTCACCCCAGCACCTGACTCATTCCACACACATCACACCCACAGCAGGTTAAGAAGGACAAGACACATAACCAGACTAGACTGAAGTAACACCAGACATTAAGCCTTCTGTGACCTGTCTGGGCCAATACACATAACATCACATAGTCTACAACACTTAACAGTACAAGAGAATTCTCCGACCCATCCGTGTGCAGGCGGCCATAAGTGTAACTCCTCAAGGAGACCACCAATTGGTGCGGGGAATGTTTTTTTGCCCCATGCAGCCATAACTCCCCCCCCCCCCCCCCATCTATATACACACAGTATGTAAGGATCGGTTGTTTTTTTAAGGGAACAGTAGTAATATTCAGTAGCACTGTTTTGGGGTACATATATCATTTATACTTTTTCTTTTGGGGGGATACAAAAATGGCAATTCAGACAATGTTTTTTGTTATCGTTTGCATTTGGGAGTGCAGCAATTGAAAGACAAATTTCCTTTCTTTGTTTATAGCACTTAGGCTGCTTGTCCACGGGCGTTTTTGGATTGCATTCCCCACGGCGATAATCCGGCCGCGGGGAACACAATGCACACTTTCCATAGCAACCCCCCTGTCCACCAGCGGAGAATCATAGCGATTCTCTGCTCGCGGTCGGCAAATCGCACTGACCGCGGAGATCCATCTGTGGGCCCCTGCTCCTGGAACGCCTGTTGACAGGCAGCCTAGAAGTTCTGGTTACTGTTGGCTGTGGTATTTTTGGGGTTAAATTGCTGAGATAGGAGATACTGCCAATTCCCGCTGTTGTCCGTTCCAGCAGTTCTCCTTTGGGTGATGGCATGCACACATTTTTTTGAATGCATCATCATTCCACTGTATATTTACGGTGCTGGTCAATGGTGGATTCCCAAGATCACATTGGTTTCTCAGCGTGTTCTATAACTAAAATTATTAAATGCCCTTTTTTTTTTAAATGCACCAGTCCTGACTTTTGACCCTATAAACCAGGGGTCCCCAACTCCAGTCCTCAGGGACCACCAACAGGTCATGTTTTCAGGATATCCTATAGTAAGAACACCTGTGGCAATGTCTGAGGACTGACAATAATTACATCACCTGTGCAATACTGAGGAAATCCTGAAAACATGACCTGTTGGGGGTCCCTGAGGACTGGAGTTGGGGAACCCTGTTCTAAACTTTCCATTTTCACTCTGTTTCCCTTTGGTTGTTCCTGAGAATGACATTCAGTAGTTCTTCACTCTAGTCAAGCATGCTTGGTTCATCCTGCATTCACTTCTATGTAATTGCTCTGCCGCAATCTTCAGCAGCATGTGCAGAGCGGGCTGTGTTTCTGCTCTCTCCCCCTTGCACTCAGTAAGCTCCGCTCCCCCTCCTCTGACAAAAGGTTAACTATTTTATGTACACAGGAACAATTCAGATGGTTTTATTAGGGCTATGGGATTAGTTTTGAGGGCTCCATCCATTTCCTTCTTCACACTGTGTAAATTAAATCCATGGGGGAAGACAAATGGCTAATATCCAATTAACCCTTTCAGTGCACAGAATAGTTTTAGGGTGCTTTTAGACAAGTCGATTTATCATTTGAACGAGCGAGTGATGTCATCATTGGCTCGTTCAAATGAGAAATCTTTCAGAATCGTTCAGTCTTTCACATTCGCTGTATAAGTGAATGAAATGATGGAATGAGCGCTGTTTAAACTGAAGGATAAGTGAACGAGCCAACGCTGGTTTTTATGCTGCATTAATTGAATTATGAGCGAAAAGTGAATAATTCTTGTTTGTTCAGTCATTGGCTGCGTTTAGACCAAAGGGTTATCATTCACTTTCGCTTCTTTGAATGATTTTTTGAACAATAATTGTTCCATCTAAAAGCATATTTACTGGTAAATTCATAGAGATGGGAGGGGGCAGCAGCCGGGAGGTGATGCAGGTGTTTCTGGGAACTGTAGTTTCCCAGTAGAAGTGCTGGTCATGTGACTGAGCAGACAGACAAGTTGGCTCACTGAAGAAACCTTCACCAACAGCAGTACCAGAGTCTATATACATAGAAGCAAGAGACGTGTAGCATTCTGTTTAGTGATATTCGGAAGGGATTGGGCTTTTGACCAATTTGTTTGACTGTGGAATAGCTCCTTTAACCCTCTGCTTCCAGCGCCATAAATGTACGGTACACGGCACGGGAGTTTGAAGACCTTAAAGGGGCATTCCGGTTACACACAGTTGCTGTCATATGAATGCTAATCAAATGTTAAAGTTTGCAGTGCAGTTCTGCTCTGGATTTTGTGTCTGTTGCCCTATAAACCATTCCCTTCTCCCACACTTCAGAAGTGTTTACCCACAGGTTGCCATAGATACGTCCTATAGACATTCCAGCACTACAGGTCAGGCGTACCCAGTTGGAGCGACTAGGGACAAATGTTTTCCTTTCAGCTGTTGGGATCCGACTGCTGAGCAATAGCAGGACAGCGCTTAGCAGGGAAGCATGCAAAGTGGGGAATTCTACAGAAGGTAGTTTCAAGCTGCCATCTTGGAAAATAGTGATGTGGGGAAACATCAGAAATGGAGAACATAAGAAGGTAATGACTTCTCGATTTAGACCCATAACCAGCTGTGCATAAACATTTTTTATCTGGAATATTTGAAAATTTGCTTCACAATCGGAATCTGCCTTTAAGGTTACCTTCACACGGGTGAGAGCGATATCAGGCCAAGAAGCCCCATCAATATCACGCTTGTCAATGTGTGTGTTACCTGCGCACACGAGGTGTTCTTCATTCAAAAGTGCCTCACATCAATTCTCTAAAATTCTAATCCTTCGGTGCTTGTTTCACGTGCGTCGGAGGATCAGCAAGTGTTTCAATGGGAAACATCACATCACACTCACGTATACATGGCACGCCTGTGATGTGTTTGACTATTCCATTGAAAACAATGAGCAACGCTTTCAGAGGGATGTGAAAAGATTGAACATGCAGCATGTTACGTTCGTGTGGGCAAATAAGCACTGGGCCCACTGGAACGTGCCCAAAAAAACAGGGAAATCACAAACACAAGGACCTAAAATTAATTTCAGACTGGACGTGCTGACGAAAACACCAACTGGACAGAGAAATACATACTGCAGACTTGACTGATGGACCAGACCTATTGATAGCGGTCGAAACGTCGCTTTTCCTGTATGATGATGAGATTGTCATTTGGCATTCCTATTTGAAGCATAAAGCTGCTGTTTATTTGCACCTAAATCCGGAATTTCCTGCCTGTTCTTTCTTGATTTTGACTGATGGACAGACATAACATAGGGACTGACAAGTGACCCAAACACTCAGGGCTTAGTCACACGGGCGCATCCGGGCGCCGATGCGCCCGTCTTCCTGCAGGATAAGACGGCCGCGCTGTAGGTGTGGAGAAAGAACACATGACCAGCTCCATTACCGGTCATGTGTTCTTTCTTCTGGCGCTGTGGAGAGTCGTCCGTACCTGCAGTGCGGCTGTCTTCTTCATGCAGGAAGACGGGTGCATCGGCGCCCGGATGCGCCCGTGTGACTAAGCCCTCACCTTGCATACGTGTACCCCTAAGCAGATGTAATAGCTATAAAAGTACCTGGGATTGTTTCATACATTGGCCAATGAACTTAAGCCGCAAGGCCAGGGCAAGGCTCTTTGTGTCTTGCGGTCCCCACACTAGCAAGACACATCTACTAGTAGACCCAAAGGGCCAGCCTAGCCCAGAAATGGCAAACAAACTCAACAGGACAAAGCAAAGACAAACTGACAGAAAATAAACGTACAAATGGACATGAACCAACAAACTCACAGCAAGCTGCAACAGACAAGGATACGTGACTGCTCACTCTGGACACCAGACAGACACTGACAGGAGCTGGGTATATATGTGAGCAAAGACCCAGGGGATTGGCTAGCAGGAGATCACCACACCCAGCCAGCACAATTATGCCACACCTGTGGGCTTCTGCTGCTAAAAACCCTAGTACTGCAGGTCCCAGCAGCACAACCTAACACAGTGCTCATATGTATGACTCCAAAAGAATGGAGTTCATATTCGCACAAGTTTTCTGTGTCTTGCAAAGCACAAAACTCTTGCGAGATTCACGCTCCTGTGAGTGTAGCCTTACTCTTCAAGTATCTATGTGTCTGGGTCTCTGCACTGCACAACTTAGTTTATAATGGGATTGTCCTATAAAATGCCCCCCGGAAGAGAGGTCCGTACAAGTGTGCTCTTTTCGTGTGGTTTTATGGGCAAAGTCCCTTGTATCAAACAACTATGGTTGTGCAAGTTGGTGGTTACATGAATTGTCTATAAGAGTATACATAGTGGAACGTGGACCATGTGGCAGCTGATCAGTGAGTGTCTCTGAGACGCGGAAGTACCAGAAATATGAAAAATAACATTCATGACTGCATGTGTTTGACCTCCCTATTATCTAACACCCACGCTCTCCTGTGCTGTTGTAGCACTTCACAAGTCGCCTTTCAACTGAAAATTGTAGAACGACTTGCTTTTTCTTTGTGTCATTAGGGTAGCAGCTTCTAAACTGGTGTGATGTGGCATGTTTATAAGACCCCTCTAAACCTCCAATAGGCTTACATAGTGAATATTTTTGTGTTTTCTACTGTGGCAGTGATATATCAGTTTAGTGCGAAGTATGTAGGAAAACTCGGACCCTTTTACAAGTTACAGAAACTATTTATTTAAGTAGAAAATAAAAATATTCCAGAGAACCAGATCTATTAAACAAACTTATCCAACACCTGAAGTTGTATGCCAGGGGTCCAGACAGAAGCTGCAATGGTGTATGTTGGGATATACTTTATATCTGGTTCAAATCGCCTCGCAGTTTTTGTATTTAATACAAATATAGGTAAACAGTGACCTCTTGTGGTGATATTTGATAAGTGCATGCCCTTATATACGGAAAGTGATACAAAGAGATGTGAAGGGGTAATAAATGAGCAACTTCAAGAAAACAAAACTAATAACTAGGCTTTGTCTTGACAGCTACTTCAGGACTGTATCTTCCAAAAAAGGAATTCTCTGCAAGTTTACACCTTGATCAGCCTGCTGGTCTAATGCTACTACAAGTCAATGCACTGAGCGACAACCAGGGAGAGATTCCATACTACACCTTATGCAGGGCAGTTCTCAATCCCAAGTATATTCGTTTTTTCCATGTTGATGAGCGGACAGGAATCCTTTATCTCAACGAGACCTTGACAAGTAAAGTCTTCACTGAACTAAGTAAGTGTAACCTGCAGACTATAGACTACTGATAGCAACAAGCTATAATCTGCAGACAGAGGGTGGATAATGTAATATTTTCTGAGGTTTAGCAGATTATTATTGGATCTCTTTTATTCAAATAAAAGGAAGTTATTGCTATGACACTAGATTCAGCATATCTTGTTCTTTTTAAAAAGGTTTTTTGATCTGATCAGAAATATAAAAAAGTCCCTGCTCTTAGGTGAGTAACTGCTCATCAGGTATACTGCCGTACCGCCAGAGAGCAGAAGTACTTATTGATCATTTTCTTTTCCAGCTGTACTGCACATTTGTTTTGATGTACCCAGGGTTTACTGCGGGTGGCTTGGCGTGTGAAGCATGCCTTCCAACTTTCAAATAACAAAGAGCAGAAAGTCCCAAAACAGTTTTGTTTTGAAAAAAATTATGTTTTTTTGGCGTGTTTTGTTTGGGTTTTTTTGCGCTTTTGCTGCAAAGATAAAAAGCATCCAGATACTAGCCAAAGGTTAGTAGTATTATGTGAAATGTCCTACAAACATTTGTGCTTTTTTGTAGCATATTTTTTCTATTCTGGTGCGGCCTTTTGGGTTCATGGCGGTTTTTTAGTATGTAGCTTGCAGCATGATGTAGGTCTGCTGCATTTCAGGAGTTTTCCTATAGGCTTCTGTATAGGAAAAAAGGGGCAGACCAAAACACAGGGACTATGAAAAAAAAGTCACATTCAACATGGTAGAAACCACATCCAAGGTGCTGCTGGATCAACTTAAATGAAGACTCCACAGTTCAAGTTGTTGCATCACAGGTCTTTATTAGACAATGAGACTGTATAGCACAATGCGTTTCAAACCCCTCTGGGGTCTTCATTATCAGGGGTTGAAACATGCTGTACTGTACAGTTTGGTTGTCTAAAAAAGACCTGTGATGCAACAACTTGGATTGAGGAGTCTCCATTTAAGTTGCTCCAGCAGCGCCTTGGATGTGGTTTCTACAGCATGGATTGTTGCTTTACCAGGTTACACATCCCTGGCTATACCACGGCTTCAGGCAGGTAGATTGGGGCTCCATGATTACCAGTTCACAGATGACAGTTATTGGGGTGGTGCCCTGATGTGCACAGCCCCACCAGGTGAGAGGCATGTACTTTTGATTCTGTTCTCTCCCCACTCGTGCCGCACTCAGGTCAGCACCCGGTTTTCTCTCTATGTTTTATTGTTGAATTCCTGAGACGTATGGAAAAAAAAATCACATGAAATTTTTTCTAACAAAAAACACTGTATAAAGGAAACCTTAAAGGTCTTTTTTTTATAATAGTTTGTTCTTTGTTACAACAGATATGATGGATGAAGGTTGTTGATCTTTTTTTATTTCTTTGTTTCTTTTCTTTGGTTTCTTTGTTTGTTTATTTCTTTATATTTTTTTTCCAAGGAAACTCATCAATACAAAAACTGCGATTCAGAGTGAAGGTGTCAACTGCTCCTGCTCAAAATCAAGTCTGTGAATCCCCCTTTGCTGAAATTAGTCTCACACTGGAAGACGGCAACATTCCCGACTGCTCCTCTCTGGAACCAAAGGACGTGTGCTTCGAGAAAACAGAGCTTTCCTTCCACATCAGAGAAAACAGACCACCAGGCAGATTCTTCCAGTTCTATCCACACTTCAGTGTTCTTCAGTGCCCAGATATCAATGTCAGCTACACAGTAATATTAGGTAGGAGCCTAATAATCATTTCTCCATTAATGACCAATGTGAAACCTTGCACAATTACAGAAAGGTATAGGGTAGGTCATATTTTAGGACTGACCCTAAATAATATCTGATTACTTTTAGGTGATGATAGAACCACAGATGAGTCAGTAACAACCTCTCAGTTTATTCTCTTGTTAAATACAACCCTAATTCCAAAAAAGTTGGGTCGCTGGGAAAAATGTAAATAAATGTAAAGAAAAAAAGAATGCAATGATTTTGAAATTTCATCTAACCATATTTTATTCAGAATAGAACACATGAACAGGGGGGAGGGAGACATTTTTCAACTTCATTAGAAAAAATTAACTCCTTTTATAAAATGATGGCAGCAACACATCTCACAAAAGGTCTGCCAGGGCCGTGCCTGTCATTGTGTAGCATCCACTCTTCTTTTTATAACAGTTTGTAAATGCCTGCGAAATGAGGAGACCAACAGCTATAGTTTTGGGAGAGGAATGCTGCCCCATTCTTGTATGATGTGGGATTCTAGCTGCTCCATGGTTCTAGGTCTTTACTGTTGGATTTTTTGTTTCATAATACACCACATATTTTCCGCTGAAAGGTCTGGACTGCAGTCGGCCGGTTCACCCCTGGACTCTTCTTCTGGAAGCCATGCTGTTGTGATGGATACAGTATGCGGTTCAGCATTGTTCTGGTGAAATATACAAGGCCTTCCCTAAAAGAGACGTTGTCTGGATGGGAGTATATGTTCTACAACCTCTATATAGTGCTCAGCACTGATAGTGCCTTTCAAAATGTGTAAGCTGGCCATGCCATAGGAACTAATGCAACCTCATATAATCAGAGATGCAGGACTATGAACTGTGCACTGATAACAAGCTGGATGGTTCCGCTCCTCTTAAGTCCGCAGGACACGGCGTTCATAGTTTTCGAAAAGAATTTAACATTTTGATTCAACTAACTACAGAAGTTTTCCATTTTGCCTCAGTCCATTTTAAATGAGCTTTGGCCCAAAGAAGACGCTGGCATTTCTGGATTGTGTTGATATATGGATTCTTCTTTGCATGATGCAGCTTTAACTTGCATTTGTGGATTGCATGGCAAACTATGCTTATAGACAATGATTTCTGGAAGTAATCCTGAGTCCATGCAGTGACTTGCCTAACAGAATCCTGCCTGGTTTTAGTGCAGTGCCGCCTGAGGCCCGTAGATCTCCAGCATCCAATATTGACCATCAGCCTTGTCCCTTGTGCACATGAATTTCTCCAGATTCTCTGAATCTTTTGATATTATGTAGTGTAGATGGTGAGATAATTAAAAGCATCACAACTTTAGGTTGAGGAACATTTTTCAGAATTTGTTCCACAATTTTTAGATGCAGATTTTCTGAGATTGGTGAACCTCTGACCATCTTTGCTTCTGAGAGACGCTGCCTCTCTAACATGCTGTTTTTATATACAATCATGTGACTTAGTAGAAAATGAACCCTCCAGCTGTTTTCCATTAGCACAACTTACTTTTCAAGCCTTTTGTTACCCCTGACCCAACTTTTGTGAGATGTGTTGCTGCCATCAATTTCTAAATTACTTATTTTTTTTAAATGGAAAAATGTCCTCCTCGGCCCTCTGATATGTTCTATTGTGAATAAAATAAGGTTAGATGAGACTTCTAAGTCATAGCATTCTTTTTTTTCTTTACATGAATTTACATTTTACACTTTGTCCCAACTTTTTGAGAATTGGTGTAATACAGTTGTTGGCATACCTAAAAGACACAAATATGATTAACCCGTTAGTGACGAGGCTATCATAAAACTATGTCCTCCATACAGCGCGGGCGTCCTCCATACAGCGCGGGCGTCAGCTGTTTATTACAGCTGACACTCGCGGGCAACAGCCGTGCTCGGCCGTTCAGCCGATCGCGGCTATTAACCCTTTAAATGCCCTGAACGCTGTTCGGCGGTCCCGCACGCCCCCCCCCCCCCCCCCGCGGTGAGATCGGGGGAGCCGTGCAGGTGTCATGGCAGCCAGGGGCCTAATGAATGGCCCCAGGGCTGCTTTAACAGACTGCCTATCAAGCCATCCACACAGGGTGGCTTGATAGACTGCCTGTCAAAAAGCAGTATGACATAATGCTATAGCATTACGTCATACTGCAGGAGCGATCAAAGCAAAGTAAAGATTTTTAAAAAATCAATAAAGTTTTTTTAATTGTTAAAAAAAAAAAGTTATAAAAGTTTAAATCACCCCCCTTTTGCCATATTTATTATTAAAAAATCTAAATCATAAAATAAAAATATGTATTTGATATCACCGCATCCGTAAAAGTCCGATCTATCAAAGTAGTGCATTATTTTTCCTGCACGGTGAACGTCGTCCGAAAAAAAAAAATAAAGAACGCCAGAAATACACTTTTTTAGTTACCCTATCTTCCAGAAAAAACACAATAAAAAGTGATCAAAAAGTCGTATATATTCCAAATTGATATTATTGGAAACTACAGGACATTCTGCAAAAAATGAGCCCTTGCTCAACTACGTCAACAAAAAATAAAAAAGTTATCGCGCGCACAAAATAACTGCAGAAAATAATTGAAAAAAATTAAATATCTTTAAAAAAAAATACAAGTACTACAGCAAAAAAAAACTATATAAATTTGGTATCGTAGTAATCGTACTGACCGATAGAATAAAAATATCAGGTCATTTTTGTTGCAGTTTGTGCGCCGTAGAAACAGGACGCACCGAAAGATGGTGAAATTTTGTTTTTTTTCCATTTCTCTCCGCTTAGAATTTTTAAAAAGTTTTTCAGTAAATTATATGGTACAATAAATAGTGCCATTGAAAAACACAACTCATTTCCGCAAAAAACAAGCCCTCATACAGCTACGTCGATGGATAAATAAAGGAGCTACGATTTTTTAAAAGGGAGTAGGAAAAAACAAAAATGGAAAAAAGCTAAAAAGCTCCATCACTAAGGGGTTAAGGAGTTGGCAGCTCCTCTTCTTAATTATTATCAAGCAGGCCCAATGTGTAAACTAAATGCATACTTGGAACTAGGATTAACCACCTGAAAAAACATGGGGTTTATTTACTGCAGATTTAAGTCAGAGATCAGGCTTAACATATCTTGATTAGTTAATTCCTAGGTAGATCATCAGAGGTATGGAGTAGATCCCTGATGCCTTACCTCAAGAATGAGAACATTTTAGCCCACAGTTTTGAGCTCAAAGGTCATCACAGAAAAATGGAAAAAAGTTGGACTTAATGGAAACCTGTTATCACGAATTAGTTTCCCAGACCACCATCACCCAGTTATCCAGCACAGTAACGGTTCCCAGTGAGCTCGCTCTTTTTAAGCTTCTTCAGCCTTTTCACAGGTCTGAGCTCCTCCTCCTCAGCGGGCCTCTGTCATGCGACTCCTGGCACTTTTAGGTTGCTTTTACACATAGCGATAAATTGTTCGCCCTAGTGTATGAGCCGACAGTGTTACAGTTCGTTCATTCATTCGGGTGGTCAGTTTAAACACAGAGATCAAATGTTTATTTTTATTTTTTAACAGGATTGTTCAGTTGTTCAATTCACATTCAGAGAATGAGAGGTACTGAATAGAGATGAGCGAGCGTACTCGGATAAGCACTACTCGCTCGAGTAATTGGCCTTATCCGAGTATCGCTGTGCTCGGGTCTGAAGATTCGGGTGCCGGCACGGAGCTGGGAGCTGCAGGGGAGAGCGGGGAGGAACGGAGGTAAGATCTTTCTCTCCTTCTCTCCCGCCCGCTCTCCCCTGCTCCCCGCTGCGACTCACCTGTCAGCCGCAGCGGCACCCGAATCTTCAGGGACGAGCACAGCGATACTCGGATAAAGCACATTACTCGAGCGAGTAGTGCTTATCCGAGTACGCTCGCTCATCTCTAGTACTGAATGATCGCTGTTTAAACCGAACGATAAGTAAATGATCCAATAATTATTTTCTTGAAATGAATGATAAGCAAATGAATTGTTTAGCATTCGATCGTTGCCTGGTACTCGGAAAAAGACCCATTAGTACAAACAAAAAAGGGGCAAAAAGTGAGCAATTCAGACAAATGGCACAGTTGTTCCAATGCGTCATCCATCTAAACGCCGTTCAGGTCGGGACATTAACTCTATCAGCACATCTGTGTAAAGAAAACAACGTACTGTTAGGAAAAGTTTCATATTCCCTATTCAGCACATCTGTGTCTCTGCTTCTCTTCCTGCTTTTTCCACCCTCCCCTCCGCTCTCCATAGACTTCTATGAGCAGCATGAGTCATCACCCACCTTTACTTCCTAGCCTCCTCAACGGATATCACATGACAACAGGCAGCAGATAACAAATTTGAAGGAAGGCAAACACCTTGTGGCCAGCATCTTAGAGTGATTTTTTTTTCATGATAGAAACATAATTTTAGGTAAATAAAGTGATTAGTACTCTTGCTAGTTATTACATTGGCTATCATATAAGCGCGAGTTGGTTGAGAAGTCAGTGACTTTTTAAACTGAAGATATATCACCTACCTAAACTTATTCTGATGGCCAAGGGGGACTATGCATTTTCGATATCTTAAATTATCAATAGTTTTTAGATTAGGTTTAGTCATTTCAAGGTCTTACACTAGTAGTAAAAACATAAGCCTCCTAAATTAGATTTTATAGGGCATCCTGTTCATACAAAGCTGATCTTCTGTTTGACCAGGAAGGAGGGAAAGAGCCGAATGTGCTCCTGAAATAAACTCTCATAAATGATGAATGTAGAGCTCAAATTTAGGACCAGATAAGGTTTAGATAAATGAATAATAAATTTTGGGATGGAAATTGTCAAAATATTTTCATTTAGTTTGTCTAGTTTGTGTTCTTAGGAATGATTACTGATGAATCTCTATAGGTACGGTATGTTATCTCTGGAAGAGTCTGATGAATAACTCTGCTTTCCCTACACAGACCAACACCTTCCTTTCCAATACAAACCTGATACATCTGAAGTAGTTGTGTCACGCTCCCTGGACCGAGAAGAGAGGGAGGACTACGATTTAGTAGCTAAATGCACTGTAAGAAACAGCACCAAAGAGGTGGAGGTTGAGAGGTCATTCCGGATCAAGGTGGATGATGAAGATGACTGCGCTCCTTTCCTTCCAAATAGAACGGATTCTGTAGAAGTTGTGGTAGAATATGAAAGAAAGGAAGTAAGTGATTTGTACAAGGAAAAATAGAAGCAGTGGGATGAAACTGAAAGGGAGGAGACACAGATTCGGTATTAGACAGTGAGGGGGATCAGTGAGCGGAACAGGTTGCCACAGGAGGTGGGGAGTTCTCCTTCAATGGAAGTCTTCAGAGACTGGACAGACACCTGTCTGGGATGATTTAGTGATCCTGCATTGAGTAGGAGGTTGGACCCGAAGACTAGGGAGCACCTGATGACCCTGGAGGTCCCTTCCAAATCTACCATTCTATGAAAGGATTCTCTTAAAGGAACACTCCAGATAATGCTGAAATACTAAATAGAGAAGTAGTGCTCCAAACATACAGTGGCATCAGTCATCTATGGACTGCTATAGTATCCATTTAATGGATCCTTTTTTTTGGAGGCTGCATCTGGATTGAATAGTGCAATCTGCTGCGCTATTTCATCCTGAAAAAAAAAAACCCCAATGAAGAGGAGTCAAATTGGCCTTTATCTATTTGATGACGCACTGCGCATACCCATGAACACTCGTTTGGCTTAATAGCCATTTAAATCAAAGTGGGGTGAACTAGCCGTGCTGGCGGAAATATGCACAGTATTATGTGCAGGCACAAGCGCTAAGCATACTTTGTTCACTGCGCAAAAAAGATGCATAGGAGCGAGCGCATTTTGCAATACACTCGTGTGAAGCCACTCTTAGCAGTTGCTATTGGGCCCGGAAATAGAGGGGATCATCTAGCGTGCAACAACATTGTTCCTTTTGGAAGTGAAAACAAGTTGATGGCTTTCTGCCATCCAGCACTACTATATTTGGTCTATGATATATGGCACTATTATCCATACTGTAATTATTGCTACTAGTGCTCATGTTTGTTTTCTGTCGTTCGGATGATATGGGCCCATATAATTTTGCTATAAGGCCCTATGAATTGCAGTGATGCCCCAGCTTGCTCTGTTTGTTTGTTACAGAGATTGTTGCTTTCCGTCGATATTTGTACTTTATCTGCCTAAGATCAAAAAATTCAACCTGTTGTATGTTGAAAATCACCTATATCAAGAATACGACCTCTAACTTACGATTTCCTTCCCACATAGGGTACTGTCCTTGGGATGCTGGTAGTTCTAGACCATGACTTGACGCCTGTCTATCCACCCGGCAGTAGTCACAACCGATACACAGAAACCATCATCAACAATGAAACATTTATCCTAGAAAAATTCCAAATTCAGCACAACTTCACTGAGATTAAAGAGATCCGAAATGGCAACGTGATTCGAGGAACAATGCACGAATTTAGTAAGAGATTAAATGTATCAAAATTACTGCAAATGTAATGGATAACTGTAACCTAAATATTTCAAAAATGTAGGTGGATGGGCTTTCAAGGCAGAATTCAATGAAAATCCAGATCAGAAAACCGTCGGGCTGCTGTGGATTTATGACTCTGATTTAGCCCAGCCAATAGAAAAAAGTCGCATGCAGATTTTTAGGCGTGGGTTTTGCACGGAATATGTGTCAAGAAGTGGCATGTCATTAGTATGTTATTTTTTTTTCTTTTTGCGATCCTATTAGGATCAATGGGAGAATTTTGGATGCAGATTTCACCTAAAAAATATTGGTGTGAAATCTGCAGCGAAATACACCATGTGAAGATGGCCTAAAGGTGTTCTTGAGGTTCATCATTCAGTACGCATTGCTTTAAAACGGAAAGTAACTTTTTGAAGTGCTTTTACGATTATTGTTCGGATCCCCGTGATCCAGCAAGAATCTGAACGATTATCGTCCTGTGTAAAACTACCCTTAGTGTCCTAGTGGTGATCTCAAGGGTTAGCCTCTGACTATTGTGTGTTGATTTCACAGTAGCCCATTTGACTAATTGCGGATTAGGAGTGTCAAATAATATGGCTGCCATTACACCTTTATAAGGGCTTTCTATTGTTGAATGACAAATCTGCCTAGCTGTGGAGCGATATATGCCCAGGACTATATAGTAACATAACTGGACAGGGTTTTTATTTAGGAGGCTGAAGTCTGAAGTCCTTCTATCCAGATAATGCCCACTAAGTTCATAGTAAACTGTTTCTCCAGTTTTGCTCACCTGCCTCTTAATCAGAGACTGCTGATACAGCGGAGCGGCAGAGTCTATTTATTACATTCTGTCAATAAACCCCAGCATACATTTATGGGAATCTACATCCAGATGGACAATATATATGAGTAAAACCCTTCTGCGGTCTGGACTGGATTTTTACTATGGATATTTTAGGAAATTAGGAAGCCATCTCATAGATTTTCAATAACTGTGTATTGTGCCCCGTTTCATGTTCTCATCCTTGAATGCAGCTGTAGGATTGTCGCAGCAGTTGCTGTCTCATAGTCCCCATATTCAGGTGTCACAATGTAATATGTTGTTTCTTCCTTGCAGTACTCAAGCTAAAACAAGGGATTTCCATAAACAAAAACTCATCATATCAAATCATTGTTTTGGTCAACGACACTGAATATCGTCCTGGCGGAGAGCTGAGGTTGTACTTCAATGTCACAATCAAGCCTGTTACAATTCGATTCCCTAATAAAACCTATCAGTTCGCTGTCAACTGTAATGCCAACCGCTACGCCCAGGTAAATCAACTTTTTCTCTTCAAAATTCTGACCCTTTAAATACGTTACTACACAGATTTCATGTAATTAAATATAAAATGCTCAATTGTAAGTCAAGAAGTTACATTGCCCGATACTGCCTAGTATGCCGCTTCTCACTTATTGACTTGAGCTACCGCCCTGTAATTGGAGACAGATTGGTTAATAGGAACACCCCGGCTGACCATTTAGGCAAGGGCTGTTTGATTATCTTTGTGCCACAGTAAACTTACTGTAAAACCAATATGCAACATTAACGCGACGCAACCTCAATGTTTCCCAAAGTCCTCGGCGAGCTTCCATCCATCACAATCTAACCCGGTCAGAATAGTTCTGGGGCCGTCAGCAGGATTCTTGTGGAGCACCTAAACACACGATATTATGTATCTCTTGTGTTTGTCTGCTCCATTTCAGCACTTTATATTAGTAATGCATGCTTTATTCTTATATTTGAGGTGCTTGGAAGGTTTTGTGCTGTAGGATAATGCATTGAGGACATTAGGATGTCTTCCCCAAACTTTAACTTTGTGTAAACCTGTTATTTAGTCTTTATGCTAGTTGTGGTCAGAATGTTCAGGTAGCAGAAAATCTACTGTATATAATTGGTGCATATTATTAGAATATTCTGTTAACATCACACTATTAGAAGATGCTTGACATATATGGCTCCTGGTGTATATAAGGAATGTAGCTTTAGGCCCCCATTCATCCAACGCCCAAGGAGCCTTGTACTGTGACCAATGGATGATATGTAAGGCTACACAATGACATACTGTACATATGAGCCATAATCTGAGTACAATCCCAACATATACCTCTAACGTATTGATGTGATGTGAACAGAGCAATGCTTGTTTTGTTTCCACTTACTTGATCTATCCTGATGTCATTTTTGTGCTCTAGATAGGAAGAATATGCATTGAGCATTGCTCGCGTCTCAAAGGCGTCAATGTGAATTATGAACTTCAATCTTCAAACAACACACATGCTATTGGCATCCAGAAGGAACCAGGCGAAATGTTTGCTACCCTTTATGTTAATGATCCCGTTGCTTTGGCTACCCATGATAGCAAGGAGATCCTTTATACTGCTTTAGCACAAGTTAAGGAACCTTCCAAGACACAAGTACTTATCACCATAGAAGGAACCTGTAAGTACCAGTATTCCTTTTAACTACCGGGTTATTACTATGATCTTCCCGATATGAGACCCCCATAACTCCCGTTTAGTGATGCTCCGATACAGAAATTTAATGACAATGGAAACAAACTCAAAGTTTTGTTGCACAACATCAAAAATGTTTTCCCCCTCAGAAGTGGACACACATGGAGCATGTAGTCAAGTTCCTGCCATACATGACGTAGCAGATCATGACTGACTAATGCAGTGACTTCTGGGATGCGTCCTTGCAGGTCATCAGGCTGGAACTGACTCACAGGGTAACAGGTGAATCACCCTGTAGGCCCACCACTCATCTGCACTATATACAGACAGGCAGCATATAGCATTTCAACCAATCTATACTTCCATGTAAGAAGCTGATTAATGGCTGACCTGACTTCTAGGCATACTGGCAGACCAGCAAGTAGTCTCTCCTGAGTCCTGTGCTTTTGATGTCACAGCGAGGGCCCCCAACACCAAACATTTTGCAGCATCTCACTACTGCCTGAACACGTATTACTGGAGAGCTCAGAGGGCCACTAGTTCAAAGCAAAATCTGTGCTGCAGGCTACTGAGAGGGCCTCCAGAAATGGTCTGAGGCACAGGCATAGAGCTTGTTTACCGCCAGCACTGTAGCTCCGCCCACAGCTCACAGGTCCTACAACTTACCAGCACTAACCTCACTCTCAGAGTGCAGAGAAAGCTGCTAAAGCAGACAGACCGGAGCTTCTAGCACTCTGAACTGCACATGAGCCATACAGTCCAGTACTTCCACCCCTGTCCTCCCATCATGCACTGCTCACATGACCTAGAAAATGAAGAAAGTAGCTAGACCAGGTACAGTGAGCCTATTACAGAATGATTTATTGTGGTGATGTACTTTAGATTTTAAACTATCAGTTTGTGCCCGGAATACCCCTTTAAGGTCACATGCAAACAACTCTGACATTGTTTTTTTTTTGCAGCAGAAAGAAATCCAATTGATAAAGGTGCTACTCCTCTAATACTAACCATTAAAATGTCAGACTTAAAACCTGAAGAGACCTCATTCCGCGTTTTTTTTTTGTTTCTCTTAATAAAAAAGTGAACTTTAATCAGAAACAAGTCTGGCATTTTCTAGTTACTTGAGGAGTAGCACCTTTTATCAGTTGGATTCCTTTCTGCTGAAAAATGATACCTGGTTTGCGCTCCGGAAAGGTCCTCCGGTGGACTAACTGAGGCTTGCAACTCCTGTTTCTGTCGGTGTCTGTATGCTGCTGTTCGTATTCTGACACAACTTTACCAGTTGAGATCATTACACTTTATGTAGACTTTATTGCACTTACATCAGATAGCGCCCCCTTGTTCCGCCCTTAACCTTTCTTTTGTGCTTTTCTCCCAAGTTCCTTGCAAATCAGCATGGTAGTCAAATTGATTGCTTATGGTTTTGTGGGTAAAACTGCTGCTCACCTGCAAGACCAATAAGAAAGATGGAAAAATACCCCGCAGCGCCATCTATTGGATGGCAGTATTCCTTCAATTCAAAGTGACCCTATAACACGTCCTCAGTGACTGGGAATATTAAACCAAGCCAGAAACCTGGCCATGGTATCTGGCTTGGTTTAATATTCAGTCATTGAGGGCTTGTTATAAGGTCACTTTGAATTGAAGGACACGACACTGCTTCTGACCCACATCATAGCCCCCTCACAGACTAAGCCAGAATCCTACTGCACACTGATGAGGGTAAGCACCCCAAAATAGTCTGTCTGTGCATGGTAATATTTGCATGTAGCTGTACTATGGACCCCAGAATCAATTTTACTGGTGGGCCCTGGACACTCTTAAGGTCTGGGGAAGGTGGGGGCCAAGGAGGAAGTTCACTATCATCACCACCTGCACAACAAATCCATCTGTTCTAGCTCACTTCTAAGTTTATTTTGAAAAAAGGTGGGGGGGGGGGATCCAGTTCTGTGAGAAGATAAAACCCATATCTGTACAGGTTGTAGCGCAAAACGCATTCTCCTTGGGGAAGTCACGCATACGCTCCATGTAGTCAGGTTGGTTTCCCCTTAAACAGACTGGTAGACGTGAAAATCAAGGACACAAAAAGCGAGGAAACACAGGGACGAGTGTCGGGCATCGTTTGCCCAACATTCGTCCCATGTAAATGGAGCTTAACAGTAAGATGTCCGCATTACCTATAGCTACCAATCACAGCGCAGCTTTTATCTTACCCTAGCAGCTTGAGAGATGAAAGCCATGTTCTGATTGGTTGCCATGGATAACAAGGATGTCTTATGGTAGAGAGATTTGCAAAATTAAACTTTTTTTGAGTTTTTGTTTCCATTGATATCAAATTTCTGTTAATCTGTTTGTCATTAAATGGGAGTTCTGAGGGCTTCAAATAGTGAAGATTCGGGAGGATTATTTGTAATAACCGGGTATAATGTTTATTTTAAGAGAACCTCTGCTCATGCTTGCCAATATACAAAGTGTAATCTCCAGAATCAAGGTTGGTGGTGGTGGAGAAGCAGTTGTTTAAGATGCCTCTTGATTATAGAAGGATATTAGTGCACTGGAGTTACTTTGTTCTTAGAAATATTGCTAATGTTTCCAAAAGTTTTGGTTACTCGAATTATAAATTTCCCAAGAATGTAGTAGAACAATAAATCCTGTGCATGAAAGCTGGTTTGGCTCCCCTATATGCTTGAACACATCGCAGGTTGGTGCACAGACTCACCGGGACAGCTGCTGTTAAGCAGACTTGGACACACTTGATGTTCCCCATAAAAACAGTTTTCCTTGTTGGACAGGCCCCATAACACACAGCTTTCTGACCCTTGTCCAACATAACCCAACTGCGCACATAACCTCCTATATCCTTGATTCCTTCTAGGTGCTATAAAGGATGAAGCAAATTGTCCAATCTCATGTTCAGAGAGCAAATACAGACGGGATTGTGAAGAGTGTGATGGACTTGGGTCCCTCACTGGAAGATGTCAGTGGAGACGAGGACATGGTGACGGTAACTCACAGATCTATATATAGTCAAGATTTGAACACATTTCAATGTCTATATAAAAAGGACATTGGCAGAGGACCTAAAAAGTTGAGGCACTGGAGCATTTTTGGAATATAGTTAGTACAACTCTTAGAGTAATGGCTGGAAACCAATAATAATTTTGAAATGGGTCAAGGATTATTTTTAGTACTGGAATACACTCATTGTCAGTAACAGCCCTCCCCTAGAAGTTGTCGGAATCGAATGAAACTTTCTCTATGTGATTGTAACGTTGATATAAGTGATTACAGTATCAGAGGAAAAGGATCATTTATTGTGGAAAACTGACCCCTTGAAGGGAGGCTCTAGTACCCTGTTGTACCGCCACTAGCTTGGATACAAGATGTGATACAGGCGAGCATGGAGGCTCTAGTACCCTGTTGTACAGCCTTTAGCTTGGATACATGATTTGATGTGGATGTGCATGGAGGCTCTAGTACCCTGTTGTACCACCCCCACACCATCACACCTGCAGTGGGGGCAGTGTGCCGCTCCACAGCAAAGGCAGTATTGAGGCGCTCACCCCGAGCTCTTCAGATACAAACAAGGCTGTCGTCAGCGCCCAAACTAAACCTGGATTTGTCACTGAAGATAACCTGGTTCCACTGCCTAGCAGTTTTGTGTCTGACCGCTCTGTTACAAGTCATCAACATATACACCTCTGGGGTAGGTTCACATGTAACAGATTTTGGTGCAGATCCACACTAAAGTTCACATCCAACTCTGCACCAGTGGTGCTGTTTTTGATGTGGATTTTGGCATTTTTTTTTCTTTTTTTTTTACTGTAGAAAACCTTCACTGGTTCTGCTATGTGTGAATGTACCCATTAGGATGTTCAACTGATTGCATCAAGTTAATTCTTAGGGTGGCCATACATGGTTGGTTCTAGCCACAGCTAGAACGTGTGTTGTAGTGCTAATTCCAAAGCTTCATCTGTAGTTGCAGCTAGAGATAATTGCAAGTACAGGTGCAGCCTGGCAATTGGCAGTAAGTAATACATGTATGTTGCTCATGGCTGGTATGCACCAAGTACCGGCGCCATTAGTTTAACAAAAAAAAAGTAGCTTGTGAAAACTCTGTACACAAGACAAATGGGCACCATGAGAGCAAAAGAGAGATCTGTTTAAATACTCATGAAGTGTGCGTTCCTTTCCATCTGTTCATGTTACCTAATGTGCACAAAACCAGATTATGAAGACAATAAAGAGGAACTGTCCATTCCAACTATTTTTCTTTTCTTCCTTTAAAGGGATCACCAAAAACTATTCTACTTGTACACCAAGTCTCCTTACCTGTCCTGATGGGATATGTGACGCTGTGGAGAAGAAAGACCCTGCAATCTGCCCCCAGGACTGCACAAGTGTGTCTTCTACTACTTTAAATACTTATTCTGTGTACTTTCAATTATTTGGTAAAGCGCTTGTCCAGTCTCCTAATTCACCATTCAGTATGGGCCACTGGTGGGGTTCACTAAATGGACTTTTTTTCAAATTTACTTGTGGAAAAAATCCATGCTGTACAGACTATGGCACTAGGGGCATAACTATAGGGGATGCAGTTGCACTCGGCGCAGGAACTTTAGGGGCCCATAAGGCCTCTTTTCTCCAAGTAGGCAGCCCGGTACTGTGAATAAAGCATTATGATTGGGGGCCCTGTTACAGATTTTGCATTGGGGCCCAAAAGCTTGAAGTTACGCCTAATGGCACAGATTTCCATTGACTGCAATGGGGCACTTCGGGGATGCAGATTTGCCACGGAATTGATGCAGATTCCACGACAAATCCATGGCAGATTTCCTTCGTGTAAACATTCCCTTTAGATTACCGCTTACTCCCATATTGCCATGCAGGAAAGCAGTAGTCTGAACGTCATGCTGACACACATGATCCTAGAGAGAAAAGATATTGAGGCTTAGTCTAGCTTCTCAGCCCTGACATCATATCATAACCACACAGTACGTGCCATATCAGTGCAGCAAGGACCGCCCAATGTCCAATGAAAATAATTGCAAATAATAAGTTAGACTATTAAGGCTTCGTTCAGACATGAGAAGTACGCACAGGACACGCTTCTATAGGAACCAATGGGTTCTTATAGAAGCGTTCACATGAACGATTGCTAGATGTGCTAAATTTGCACATCTAACAAAGATAGGACATGCGAGTACAAGGTCGCATCTAAGCTCCATGGTGCGCGCAAAGATAAGATCTGTCCTATCTTTGCTCTGTGCTTTCCATACACTCCTATGGGAGCTGAAAAACATGCACCTCGGATTGTGTGAATGGGCTACTTCAAGTAGCAGGAATTAACCTGTTCACTTGATCTTTAGAGCAGTATAGCCGCAATCTTTGCTTGCGGCTATACTACAAACCCTTAAAGTGTAAAACTAGAAGCACCTTTATTAAGGCTGCTATTATATGGCTGCAATAGTCGGACTTCTTGCAGTACTGAAATAGACATAGACCACCATAGCATCCAATTGCAATTTAAGCTAGGGCTACACGGTGACTTTTGGCCAAAAAGGGATTGTATGACAAAAGATCGCTGTGTAGCCCTGCAACCTCAAGGTCATTGGAGCCCACTGTGGCTGAATTGTTTGTAATGGGCAACTCACACAGTGACCCCATTGACTTCACTTACAGTGTCAGGTTGCAGGGCGACACAACGATCTTTGGTCGCATGACCTCTGTCACAGCCAAAAGTTGTTATAGCCATAATACGGACCTGAGGGGGGTCCTTTTTACACCAAACGATTATCATTTGAATGAATGGTGTTGGAGTTCACTCAGGCAGCCTGTTTAGACAGGAATATACATCTTTGGCTCATTCAAACAAAAAATCGTTCTGTCTTTCACATTCGCTATACAGGAGAACTTAGCTGTTTAAACCGATTGATGAGCGAACGAGCCAACAAGGATGTTTATGCTGCATAAATGAACGATGAGCGAAAAGCAAATAGTTATCGTTCGTCGTTGGCTGCGTTTAGACTGAATGCTTATTGTTCACTTTCCCTCATTTGAATGATAATTGTTCCGTCTAAAAGCCCCCTTAGGCATTAAGGCATCTTGAACAGACCTTTGACAGACTAACAACTGTGTGGGGGTGGTTGTTGAAGAGTCTCTGCTTTTGAAGCTTTCTTATCCTCCCCATGAATAAGCTGATGAGACTATTACCAACTGCACACATCATCGCTGCTGATTCGGTAGGCATTACTCTAACTTGATGATGTTATTTCTCCTCTTTTGGGTTCAGAGTTGGACATCATTGGTGGGCATTACCGAGGAAATCCCGGGATAAAAGCCGGTCACGGCACTTGTTACTGCCTCCTCAATGACAAATGCTACTGTGAGAAGGACATGGAGGAGGGTAAGAAACGTTGCCCACCTTTTAACCTCTATTTTACAAGGTTCATGAATACTTGCTATCTTTTGTATGTTTCGAGTAGCGTTACTAGTATTGGTTCTGATTACAGACTGTATAATAGTCCAGAGCTGCATTCACAATTGTGCAAACGTCACAGCAATTCCCAGCATTCTTCCCGAAATGCAACCTATAAAAAAAGTGCTACCAATGTAGGAATTTTAAAAAAAATTGGACAGCACCCCAAGATGGAAGTAGACAAGGCAAAATAATGGGTAATGGACACAATTGATGTTTCTGTGCACGCTGCACGGGTACATCATCACACCTGTAGTCCTAGATAGCCCTAAAGGGGTGTTCCGGAGAGTGGGCAAAATGTTCCTAACATTTGTACTTATTGCCATTATTACAAACTTCCATCTAAATTGTCAAACTGACTGCTTTTTTTGCTGACTAGTGCCATTGCTGCGTTCCGGTCGGCTTTAGATTTCCACATTAAAATGGGGAGTGCAAAAATTACATCTCCCACAATGCTGCACTGCCAGCTACTGATGAGTGTGCATTCACAATTGTACAAACTGCTGCCAACATATATAAAGCTTGGGATTTCCAAAGGAGCAACAGATCTTGCTTTGCGGAAAACAATATGGCGTTTATTCAAAGCAGAACATATTTACAAAGTCCCTAAATCCACAGACATGTTCTCTGCACCGTCTCTGTGACCCTTTTTATATAATTGGAAACTCCCACAATCCTGTTCAGGGTCTCTCTATAAAATCATTGCATGGCTCATAGCCTCAGAGCAGACATCCTACTGCAGCTTCACCAGTGCGGGTCAGTGATCTTATCACACAAAACAGAACATAGTGACACATTTTCTTCTGAACATTTTTCTCCATTGCACTTCATTGTTCCCAGGTGACAAAACCAGGAAGAAAGGAATAGATAGAGGATAAGGTGGCTGCCCAATGAGAAAGCAAGGAGAAAGAAGCAGTCACACCCATTCACCAAGAAGTTTGTTTAACGAGGGAACTCACATACCACAATTAAGGTCACAAACAAAACCCACGTTCAACAAAGAAAGACAATTTACTTATTCGCAGAAGCATATAGCTTTTACTTTGAATTGCTGAAACACCCCTTTCAATCAACAGAGGTAGTGGCAGCCCCTATTCCAAAGGACATCTCTATGGGGAGAACGCTAGCTAAGGGTCCATCTCAGTCTTGGTGAATTGGTCCAGAAAAAAGGAAATCAGCACTAGGAGTTTGCAGAATATATTAAACAGTACTCGAAGTACCCAAATGTTCTCACTTGGTTGAGTGAGTAGTGAGTTCTAACTACCCCATACCACTTCTCCTTTCCCAATCCTGTAGTATATTCCAAGGAGTCCATTTTCACTCAGTCCAGACCACATCAGGGAGATTATATGTATTTGGGAAGAGACACGGTAGAAATCAGACCATTATGATAAAGTTTCACATCTCAAATCATAGTAACATAGCATGTAAGGTCAAAAAAAGACCTATCTCCATCCAGTTCAGCCTAGTACCCCCCCCCCCCCCTCCCCCAGTAGTAACAACATCGTTCGCCGACAAACCAGACTGACTTGTTTTATGTTCCATGAAGCTTGATAAAGGAAATCATATAAATCTTCTGAAATGCACCGCTTAGTACTGTGTCTGTTCCCCAAGTATTATCTCCCCAATGTGGTCCAGACTCTGAGTGAAAATGGACTCCCGGGCCCTTACTACAGCATGTGGAAAGGAGACCTGGGAGGGGGCAGTTGGAGCTCACTACTCACTAGACCAAGTAAGTACATTTGGGTACTTAAACTACAATTTAATATATTCTGCAATCCTCTGAGTGCTCGTGTCCTTTTTCCTATTTTTTGGCTCTATAAAATTTCAGGCTATTACTTTTGATAAAATGCATAAAAATAACAACAATTGGGGAAAATAATTTAACAGATCTGTCCTGTTTTTTTTACAGTTCAGCTGTGTGATGAAGCTTGTAAGACGGTTATCGCATGTGGAGTTTTCCTGTCTTTTATCATCTCTGTGCTGTTGTCCTCCTATTTTATTCACCGTTACCACAAAAACTCACCAAAGCCACCTATAGCTTCTGCTGAGATGACTTTCCGCCGACCCGCCCAGTCATACCCAATCAGCTACTCAACTAATGCTCGAAGAGCATCTCTAGATTCTATGGAGAATCAAGTCTCGGTGGATACATTTAAAATACCAGTAGGTATCGGAGTCCAACCTTACATAATCACCAGATATCATTATTGTTTCCACAAATGTCCTGTTTTATATATCCACCTATATCCTCTAAGCCAATGCAAGTTTTCTAGTGTAAGGAGTTGAATCCATTTTGCTCTTCCTGCATATGTTTTAGATTTTGGTTGGATTGCAGAATGGTTATTAAAGATAAAAATCTTGGAAGAATTCATTTAAGGTTGATTTACACGCAAATATGATCACTCAAAATTCATCAGAAACTGACAGTTTTTAGCGGTCATTTTGCATTCAGTACTACTGGGCTGATCAGCCCATTAGTAGCTAACCAGCTTTATTTGCATGTATTTAGAGAACAGCGTATGGTCTGTTCTCTAAATACACCTGCTTTTGTTCTCCCATGGGCTGCCAGCTGCATACAATGCTATCAGGGCTGCTCGCGGAGAACACAGCATGCCGTCAATCTTATCACTCCTGATTTTATGCTGAGCTGAGCTCCGTGATGGATGAAGAGTGCACAATTGGCACACATTTATATTCAACAGCTATCACTCAAAAGCCCTCATTTGGGTGAATTTTGAGCGATTGTTGCGTGTAAATCAGCCTTTAGGTAGTGAAACCAGAATCTGGGATCAGGATAATCTTTACCATATGGGAAGGTTTAGGAGGACCTGGCCCTGAAATTTGGCTACAGTTAGCATCAGGGCTAAATGTAATGCTTGACTAAAGTATCTACAATAGACTTTTGATGGAGATGGACTTCAAGAGAAGTTGTAACTCTATAAGGGCTCCTGCACACTTGCGTTTTTTTCAGGCGTTATAGCTTGCCTTTTTCTCATGCTATATTGCTGCTTTTTTTTCACGCGATTGTCAATGGGACTTTCCAATGTTAAAAACGCTTTGCAAGTTGGTGCGTTTTTAACATTGGAAAGTCCCATTGACAATCGCGTGAAAAAAAGCAGCAATATAGCATGAAAAAAAGGCAAGCTATAACGCCTGAAAAAAAACGCAAGTGTGCAGGAGCCCTAAGGCTGGGTTCACACAGGGCGGATTTGCCGCGGTTTTGCCAGCCATGTGGATGAGATTTCTCGGAAATCTTTTCCACACGGGACGGCTAATCCGCTGCGGTAAATCCCGTTGAAACCGCGGCTGCAGCCGCCGCAGCTGCGGTTTCAAAAGATTGAGCATGTCTGTTTACTTTTTTTTTGTTTGTTTATTTATGTCGCGGCCACGCTCTCCTCTATGGGAGAGCCGGCCACAACGGAAAAGCAAGCGGCCGGGCCACTTCAAAGCCGCCGCGGTTCAAGCGGTTCTCCCGGCGGAAACCTTGCTGGTTTTTGCTGCGGCCAAACCGCAAGATTTCCGACGGGAATCCGCCCCATGTGAACCCAGCCAGTAAGCTATTACTAGAGTTTAATTGAAAAATATAGTGATTGGTCAATAAAGACAAATTCTATTCTTTTAATGTTCTTTTACTGCTTTACAAATGAGTATTAATGTATTTTTGAAACTTGACATAAATTAATTTCTAAATTGATTTTTTTCTCTTTGTTATCTGAAGGAAGATCCAAAGTGGGAATTTCCAAGGAAGAACTTGGTCCTGGGTAAAACTCTTGGTGAAGGAGAGTTTGGTAAAGTGGTTAAGGCAACAGCCTTTAGGTTGAAAGGGAAAGCTGGTTACACTACGGTGGCTGTCAAAATGTTAAAAGGTAATAATAACCGAAAATCATTGCCTCCTTTTTGGACATAAAAACAATGAAACAACCAGGTTCAACCCAACAACCGTTTATTCCTTTGTAGTAACAGATTTCGGGATGTTGGCCAGTGCATAGTTTGTACTATGTCAATATGGACTTGTGATATAATGTTAAGTATGATGCCAGGTATCAGTGACCAGCTGCCATATGCTGCTTAAAATCTGTTTCGATGCTGGTTCTAGAGACAGTATAATGTAGAATGATTGGGGGTCTTTCCAACTCTTCCCGGTGGCAGATGTCAAGAGGGGGTTGGGGCAGAGAATGATGGGGCATGTTGGAATTCAAAATGGCTGATCATTAGTTCTGTTTGGAGATATGCTGAAATTTGAGGCCGCTGTTTTTCAGATGTTATGATCTTTTATGCAGGTTTTGTAAGGGATAGTTCACAACTTTAGCCTTTGCTATTAGTTCCTTTCATTTTTTGTAGAGGGAAACTAACATCTAAGTAGACCCCAATGTGTTCAAAGGAAACCCTTTTAAACTACGTTCACATCTGCGTCGGAGGCTCCGTTCAAAACAGATCTGGAACAAAGTACCGGACAAAATATCAAAGCATGCTGTGTTATTTTGCCTGGGAATATGCCAGCGGGCGTGACAGAAACCCAACCAACTGCATTATAGTTAATGGGATCCATCATGTGCCACTTGTGCCAGATCCATAGCTTCAGTTATTTTAATTATACAGCCCCAAAGACAGACACTAAAATAAGACCGTTTTTATGACAGATGACCTCTTCTGCTCTACAATGCTTGCCCGTTTCTCTGACTGTTGGGTTTTGTTGCTGTTAAGAGCTACAGAAGTACAGATAGAAAGGATTTCCATCTTGCCAGGTTTTTAAAAAAAAATAATAATGGTGGATGGTACTGATACCCTTCATGAAACTAATATAGGAGAAGCTACAGCTAAATTTGGGTATCATGTGTCTTTACAGAAAGTGCCTCGCAGAGTGAATTACGGGATCTTCTCTCTGAATTCAACCTCTTAAAACAGGTTAATCATCCACATGTCATCAAATTGTACGGGGCTTGTACACAGGATGGTAAGTGTATCCAATCATTGATTGCTGTACATCATTCTTCAGTCCGTGCCTTATGTAGCTTAACATATAGTAGAGACAGCTAAAGCTAAATGTATGTATATTGTGGATCTCCAGACTGCTTCATTCAGTCGTACTCCTGACCAAAATAGAATTATTAAAGAAAACAGCATTTTTTGGTCTAACCAAATGGTTAAATTATATCTTTTTAGGGTACTGTAGCATTTATTGTTATCTTACACTTTATGTTCTGACTTTTGCAATATTTATGTATGGTTTTCTTTCCTATGCTTGATTCAGGCCCCCTGTACCTTATAGTCGAATATGCAAAGTATGGTTCTTTACGTAGTTTCCTAAGAGAAAGTCGCAAAGTGGGACCAAGTTCTGTTGGCGGTGACTCAAATCGTAACTCCAGCTATTTGGACAACCCCGATGAAAGAGCCCTGACAATGGGGGACTTGATCTCCTTTGCATGGCAGATATCTAGAGGAATGCAATATTTGGCAGAAATGAAGGTATGTAAAAACTATAAGAACATGTTTCTGTATATAATATTGACATATCCTATAGGCAAATTATTAAGAATGTACATTCTTCTAAAGATGCACTGTTTTATATCCCAATATTCTTTATCACACCAAACAAATTCATAGTCAACCGAAGGTCTTTGAGTATCTCCTCACAATAGACCTTTAAACTTTCTACATTAATCTGATTTTTTTTGCAATATTATATACTATATATTTCACATTCAGATGATGTGTGATATTTAGATCATGTGTGATACCAGTAGTAGTATTCAGCTAAAATAGTAATAATTAGGGATGAGCGAGCGTACTCGGAAAAGCACTACTCGCTCGAGTAATTTGCTTTATCCGAGTATCGCTGTGCTCGGGTCTGAAGATTCGGGTGCCGGCACGGAGCGGGGAGCTGCAGGGGAGAGCGGGGAGGAACGGAGGTAAGATCTTTCTCTCCCTCTCTCCCGCCCGCTCTCCCCTGCTCCCCGCTGCGACTCACCTGTCAGCCGCAGCGGCACCCGAATCTTCAGGGACGAGCACAGTGATACTCGGATAAAGCAAATTACTCGAGCGAGTAGTGCTTTTCCGAGTACGCTCGCTCATCTCTTGTAATAATCCATTTCCACCGGTCATTAAATACTACACTAGTTTGTATGGGGTTTTTTCTCAAATTTAAGTTATATTGGATTTTCAACTACAAAAGCAGAACAACAGCAGAAGTTGCTTCTCTTAAGAGAAGAACACGGGGACGCTATAATGAAAGAAATAAGGAGAAAGGATGGGGGGAAGGTCTGTTTGAACAGTAAGTCTTGTGGCCTCAGCCTAGGGGAGTAGGGAGGCTGGGCAGCACATAATAGTGGAGGAGGGCGGATCAGATACCAGTGATGTCAGAATAAACCTTTTTAGGGTCAATCAGAGAAAGGCCAAACAAAGTAATGAATTATTGACTTTTCCGATGTCGGGGTGTAGAACCAAAATAGTGCAGCCTAAGTAGCCTCGAAAGCTTGCAAATAAAGGGATCACCTCTGTAATATGTTTGGCTTTTTTATACAAGAGTATTTCCTATCTCAGCAATGTCAGGGTAGAACATTTTTAGCTGCCTAGAGGAAGTGGCAACCTATATTTAGGAAAACCAGTGGGAAGCATAAGAAGAAGGTAATAAGTGTTAGAAAGAGAATCAGTTTAACAATCTAAGACCTGAAACTGTTCTTCTCTGTACTTGGCATCTCCAGCACGTGTATAAGGCTGCAGAGCATCAACGATGTGCAGCACAGGCATTCTATATCACGTTTCCTCTGTCATTTGTTGGAGAAAGTTAAGCTTTTCTGAAAAGTTTTGCCCAGCTCTAATGCAAAAATTTCTGCATATATATTTTTGTTTTTATATACAAACACACATTTTATATATATATATATATATTTCGATATATAACCAAAGAATATCTGTTATTTCACCAGCTTGTCCATCGAGATCTAGCAGCACGAAATGTCCTTGTAGCAGAAGGTCGTAAAATGAAAATATCTGATTTTGGTCTCTCTCGTGACGTGTATGAAGAGGACTCATATGTAAAGAGAAGCAAGGTACCTCCCAAATAATATTACAAATGTCTTGGGCACAAATAAGGGGTCTTTCTAGACATATAGGGCAGGATTATGCACCATATAATTACAGCCTTGAATTTTTTTGTTTTCGTAGTACAATTACAAAATTTTCAAAAGCTAAAAGTCATATCAAGTGAAATAAAAGGGGTGTAATTTTCTTGATTTTGCTATTACTTGGTACATGAAGGCTTCTGTGTGTAGTAGATTTCCTAAGTGGATATTCAAGGGGTTAAGTTTTACAATTATTTCCTATCCACAAGGTAGAGGATAAATATTTGATTGATGGGGGAGTTCGACGGCTGTTACCCCCGCGGATCACCAGAACAGCGGTCCCCTGTTCTTTTGTCTGAATGGAGCTGTGATCAAGCATCCAGATAACAGTGTAATCGGCCGCAGCACAACCACCCTAATCACCAAGTGGGGGGATGTTGTAATACAGTGCACGATCCCGTAGGCCAGGTCTGGACTTAAAGACCCTTCAGAATAGTCACCATGTAGCAGATAGGATGGATCAGCACTCTGGAACTCGTTTAAGAAACGTACAAAATCTTTATTTCTCCAACAAATAGAAGCTGCGATGTTTTGGCCTGTTAGAGGCCTTTATCAAGCATGTCTGCTGCATCCATCTCTTCGGGACTAGCTGAGCATCTAATTGTTTGTAAATGTAACACTGCACAACCTACAATAACCTACAATAACCATGCTGCCACCATTAGATGCAAACCTCCTATCCTCACATGCTGTCTCCTTCCTCTGGAAACTGCAAGCCCTTGCAGAGTCTCTCTCCTTCTGTATCAATGTGTTAGTCATTTAGTTTCACCCTTTTCCCCACAGGGCATTGGAATTAATGGTTCTTTAAAAATAAATAGAAATAATTATAAAAATTAGGTTTATTACAATTCCTAACTGAAACCAGTGAATCTATGACCATAATTGTGCAGTCACATCCTTTACAAACGATTAGCACCAGCACTTGCTTAGAGGCTGGATCCCAACAATCATAATGACCATCATGGAAGAAACGCATTTTTGGGCAAAATATATACAGTGATCCCTCGCTATATCTCGAGCTTCAGTTCATTGTGGATTTTAGATAGACCGTATATAATTCTGTTTTCGCAGAGTTTTTCGCTATATCGTGGAATTTTGCGGTACATACAGGAAATACAGTACGCCACTAGCGCTTGCTAATGCAAGATTGTACACAGCACACTATTGGCTGATGGAATGTGTTTTGTATCGGGTGCTGATTGGCTCACTAATCGTAGCATCGGTCTGTTTGTTCACTTTTGAGATTGTTTGGCAGTTCACCTGGCAGATTGATTTGTGTAAATATAGCGCCGCTACTTTGCTGATTTTCACGTATTGCGGGGGTCTCTGGAATGTAACCCCCGCGATAGATAAAGGATCACTGTACAAACTTGAAGTGTAATCTTTCCATATCTTGTAAGATAGCGGAGGAACTCTTTACTCCTCCACTGAAGACTGAGTGGCTGTTGGGGCTTATTTAGGCACAGGAGTGCTAGAATAAGCCTCACCCCTTCAATGGCATGGGATGGAGAATCCTGTGGCCAAGACCTAAGCCCCGCCACTCAGTGGGCCACAGCACAGGTGAAGTGCCGGAGACCAGGGGACAATGACAGAGAGCACCCAGCTGTGAGGAGCTGGGTTCCTGAGAGTTGGGCCCCAGTGAGAAAGTACCCAACAGACCAGGCGTCCAGATAGAGGCCTCTGTGACTGTAGTAGGTGAAGACTGGGCCTGGATGAGACTGCTCTGCTATAAAGCAAAACTGTATATACTGTGTAAAGATGTTAAAGTTGCTGTTTTTACTGCACCATCTTGCCTCCACCTGCTTACTTTAACACCCCGCCTGCCTTACAGTTTACCAATTAAAATACTTAAATGTTCAGTAACCCCCACCTCTTATTTCCAGGGAAGAATACCAGTGAAGTGGATGGCTATAGAATCCTTGTTTGATCACATATACACCACACAAAGTGATGTGTAAGTTTTTGATATAATTGTATCAGGAAAATTAGTATTTTTATCTTTTATTTGTCCTATACACAGAAATAAATAAAGCCAAAGAAAGGGCTTATCGGTTGGACATAATGCAACCACATTTTATCATATTACACCTACAAGTCCCTGTGGACCGCAAGTCTAATGATGCAAACTAGGGGTCTTTGATGTTGTTAATTTGAATCCCTAAACTCATAGTCAGATCTGGACTTGCAGAAGTAATGACAGCCATCTGAATGACGACCAAGGCAATGAGAAGTTTACTGGTGACTAAGCTGCTCTGTTGCTTTAGCAGCTTCATTCCAGTAAATTGTAGGGTCTCCAAACCCAGACCCTCACTAATGACAGCTGATATGACATATATATCTCTATGATATAATAGACGTTTTCTATAACTGGAAGTACTGATTGATGCATAGCATTTATCTTTGTCCTATCTTATGATAACAGGTGGTCCTTTGGAGTTCTTCTTTGGGAGATTGTTACCCTTGGTGGAAATCCATACCCAGGTATTGCTCCAGAACGCCTCTTCAACCTTCTTAAAACTGGTTACAGGATGGAAAAGCCCGAGAACTGTAGTGATGAAATGTGAGTTTGGTGTTTGCTTGGTTCTTCATTGTATATTACGGTCAATAAGACATTGTTTTACTAGACTAATCTTAAGATTGAAGAAGTTCACGTAACTATAAAAGAACCTTAAAATCTATGATAGAAATGAGTTGACTACAAAATGCCTGAAGCATAAGGAGGGTTTCTACCCACACCAAACTGCTGTTATGTAGTGATTCAGGAAAATACACTGTTATGTTAAAGCACATTTGTACAATTTTCACAAGCATTTCATTTGTTGGTTAAAAAAGTAAATTGCTTTAATTGTCTCATGCATTTATAGGTACAATCTTATGCTGAAATGTTGGAAACAAGAGCCAGACAAGAGGTCAACATTTGGTGAGATCAGTAAAGAATTAGAGAAAATGATGGTGAAAAGCAGGGTGAGTTTGAAAGGAGTCGGCCCCGCACTCATCATCCAGAAGTTTACATTACTCCAGTCTGTTGCACCCAAAAAAACATTAAAATCAAAAAGTACTACAAGAAAGTGCACTATATATAATTACTAGCTGATATACTCGGCTTCGCCCGAGTTAATTTGGTACTGGTGTTTATCTGGTGTTCACACGGAAAATCTTATGAAGTCGTGGTTACTTTAGAGATACCGGAAAAACATATGTTCACCATTTTGCATAATTCTCTGCATTACCCAGGAAACACCACGTGGAGGTAACCATGTGACGTTTACTTTATATAAAATGACATCAGGAAGTGAGAGAATTAGATTACATACATAAAATTTGAACACTAATTCTTTTGCGCATAGAATTGAATAATCGTGTTGGGACCCATTAACTTTTCCCATTTATGACATAATCAATGCTCGGGCCAAATTTTAAGTTTCTATGACATTGGAAAGTGACAGATTTAGATTACGTACGTAAAATTTCGACGCCAATTCTTTTGCGCTAGAATTGAATAATCGAGTTGGGACCCAATTACTTTTCCTATTTTGGAGATAATCTATGCGTGTGCCAAATTTCATGTTTCTACGACATCGGGAAGTTGGAGAACTTTTGGCGAGTCAGTCAGTCAGTGAGTGAGTCAGTGAGGGCTTTCGTCTTTATATATATATAGATTGTACAATTGTATAATCCTGAGATGCCATAGGCCAACAGAGGGTGCTATGCTCTGAAAAAATGTGGTACACCATGGGTTATTTTTTGTTTTACTACTATAATGGGGTGGCAGGGGCTATACAGAGTCAATGTTGGGTCGTGGGGAATACTATGTAGCACCAATATTATTTCCTATTTTTTCATAGGTATGTAGCCATTTTTATCTCCACTCCCATTGCCATATCATAAGTACATAAAACATACCTTTCAATATAAATAATACCATATATCAGGACCAATTAATATGAAACCAGACAGGTTAATATTGTCCAAATCGGGCGTGGTTGGAGAATAAATAACAAGTAAATCCAATGACTAGGATGACATCTCCCTTGATTGCAGTTGTGCACTTTCTGCTATCTTTTCCTGATGGCTCAAACTAAGGAACCTGTCACCTCCCTACAGCACCAGGGGAGGTGACAGGGAGCCAGATGAGCTATTGTTTATACTTGCCCGTTCCCTGGTTCCTGCCATTGAAGTCCGTGCTCTGCTTTTCCCTCTGCTGAGTGTGCGCTCTCCCATAGGCGCTATGAGAAAAGTCTGATGTTCAGTGCGGTGCAGGGACTTCAGTGGCAGGAACCAGGAAGCGGGCAAGTATAAAAAAGACCTAATTCTGCTCCCTATCACCTCCCCTAACAACACCATAACTTGGTTACGAATTCCCTCTTAAGGCTTCTTGCAGCTATTACGTGAAGCTTAAGCATTTACCTCCCTGACATTTTTTACTCTTTCCTTTTACCACATGCCATCTATGGCTGCCAAAGTATCTTGTATGGCAGCCGGAATGAGCTTGCTAGTTGCCCGGAAGAAGCCACAACGCAATGGTTGCAGTTGCATCCCTCCTAGTTTTACATTGTATCCTCATCTTAAGGATGTGAATACAATTGAAAGTAGTGAACACCAACAGGGCACTGTGCACAATTCAGGAGACGTGCCTATAGTGCTTGGGTTTCGTAACGTCACTGGTCAGCAGTATTTATTTCCTGTCCATTAATTACTTTATTGTCTTCTTAATTATATTATAATATTGTTCTTAGGAAACATTTGTAACCTTCCATCTTTTGTTCGACATTTTAGGACTATTTGGACCTTGCTGCCTCTACTCCTGCAGACTCCATGCTCTATGATGATGGCCTTTCTGAAGAGGAGACACCTCTGGTGGACTGTAATAATGCCCCACTCCCTAGAACTCTGCCCTCAACCTGGATTGAAAACAAACTTTATGGTAGAATTTCCCATGCGTTTACTAGATTCTAGGACAAATGCCATCTATCTGAGCGTTTATAGAACTCTGCTTCTCAACAACCCCAGGGCTGTGTGTGTCTAAGAAATCAGACTCTGCTTTAACAGCTGTTTCATTTGATTTTCAATTTTATTTTTTGCAAAATTTAAAAAAATCAAATGCCAATGGATAAATAATTTTGCAGCAATGTTCAAAGAAAGCATAAAAATTGTAGAAATTGTAGATTCTTTTCATAAAACACATGCCTAAAGTGTAGCCAAGGAAATTCTGTACATAAATAGGAGGCTCTACTTCTAACTCATATCTGACATTGTATGGCGCAAACCAACAGCACTTACTGTATCACTTACATACCATATGTCCATATCTTGTTATATAGGAAGCTATCTGGACTAAAGCTATTCCATAAGAGCAGCATCTACCATTCAGCAATCATTCCATTTCTGTACCTTGGCCTTCAGTGCCGTCGTCATAATGTAATCTGCTAGTGCATCAGTAGGGTCTAGGCATATTGTGGGCATAAATTTATTATACACCTAAAGTAACTACAAATATTATGCAGAAACTCCTATAGGGTTGATAAAAGATTTCACACCAGTACTTGATACACTTTACTGATGCAAGTAATGAACGACTTTTCCTGAGCGTCAATGATGAGAACAAATTCATTCCTACGTTGATTGTACAAATATATCTATTGCTCCAAACATACTATCTCAACGCAACCATACCCGTATAAGGCCTAAGCAATGTGAGCAGTATTCAAAAGGCTTCATTTATCAACTATCCCAAAGTAGAAAAAATGGCCTAATTTTGATGAGATCAAAAACTTAATTTAATTACTTCTACATAGCTACATTACCTAGCAGTAGTATGATTCAGCATGGATGCCCCTAAAGTTGTTTCGACCAAGCCTTTTAGACCGTGAAAGCTAACACCTGGTTGCTACAGGTAAATTCAACAGATGAATAAGAAAATCCTTCAAATTTTTTTCTTCCTTGCACTTAGGTGTAACCTAAGGTTCCTGGCCCCAATGTACAATCTGTATGTTGGCCTCACTTTTATATCCCACTTACAACTGGTACCCCTCAAATATAAGCAACCGCCACCTCCACACCCATTATAGCTCCTGCTGTGCAGGTGATGCACCACTCGGAAGTTACCTTTTTACTATTTCCAAGGGCAGGGTTTGGCAACTGAAAGACTTTTAATAACTTGCATTAAAGCAGACTTGTTGTACATTCTTGAGGTAGGATAGACAACTATCTACTTGACTAAACTAAATTATCCCACTTCTACCGTAGTATCTTACTAACACTTAATATAATATATCTTATAATACAGAGGTTACAAATGTTAACTTGATAATTAACGAGTTACAATTTAATTTGACTGAATTTTACTTTACCAAAGCACCAGTTGTGATAAAGGGCTCATCCAACCAAAATCATTATCACTTATCCACAGGACAGGACATACACTTATGATCATTCGGGGTCCAACTGCTTGCACTCCCAAGGGTTATGAGAACAGTGCACCCCAAGTCTGACTAGTGAATAGAACAGATGTGTGACCACTGCTCCATTCACTTCTATGGGAGCGAGGGACATGGGCAAAAACATTCCTCTGCTTTCTCCATAGACAGTGAATGCTGCAGTGGTCACACATACTCACTATATTCACTCAGGAAAACCAGGGGGCGCCGTTCTAATGATTAAATGTTTTGGTAGGATAACCCCTTTATTTCTAAATGTAATATATTCTACATTTTCACTGATCTGATTCCTAAAACTTAACTTTTATTAGTATAAATAGATAAAATAATATATATTAACATGGGACTATATGTGAAAATATATCAAATTAAATAACCCACCACCTTTTTGTACAAACTATATCAACAAATAAACAACTAATTCTGGATTACCTATCTACATCACTAATTTTGGATGTACAGTGAATGTAGTATATCTAGACACATCGGAGGCGCCTCAGGGCTATCTCAATATTTCAATAATATACCAGTGATTTAGATTTTGACGCCAAAAAATAGAATGAGAAGCTACCGCAATTCAATTGACTCAGGAGGGGTCAACTCCTGGATGTTAATAGCTGATAGCCCTTACTGTATACCATTAATGATGTGACCAGGTAGTGTGTCAGTAAAATTTGAGTCGCACACTATCATACACTCGACGGACCGTACAAGCATACTAGTTCCAAAGACAGCCAGAGTTGTATGTTGGTTGCACCAATAAAGGGACCAGATGTATAGGTGTACAATCCATTATAGATTAGGAGCTTGTGCAATGTCCCCAATTCAGTTTTTTTCTACAGTATCTAGAATTGATACAAAGCTCTACCTCCATACATAAATACCAGATGGTAATTTAGCTACCAAGAACCAATGTGGGCTTCCGATGATTCTGTTATCAGAATTAAATGTTTATTTTCAAGAAAAAATCCTTGAACTATGACCACTTAGGTTCTTTGAATCATATTGGATAATATATCAAAAATTATCTTCATAGGTTCGGTTCAACGTGTTTCATTGATAGCGCAAATCTTCAGGAACCCTATTCCTACAGCAACAACTCAGCCAAGAGATGGTAGCTGGTGACTGTAACTTGCCCTAAATCGTTTTGGGCATTCTGAAGTAGAGAAAGGTAGCTGATGGCTATATTCTGCCCATGTTAGATACCGGCATTAAAAAATGGTTGCCCAAGAATTTTTTGACTAATCTGCCCTCCCTAAGTCTGGATCAGCGAATATTTAATGAACTAACCTCAACCAAATATTCAATAAAGAGCACTCTAAAGATTGGCTATCAGATCTTTGTTCAGTCTAAATCTATTGGATCTACTCGAACCTATAGTACAGAAAAGCGATGATAAATATCCGTAGCTAGACCCTATCGTGATCCTTGTTAGATAACCTAGACTTGTTCAAAGTTCCAGATCACAAGACAAATAAAATAATAGCAGAGCCTAGCAGGGTCTCCAGCCTTGATGGTCTCCAGCCTACCTATATAATCTATGTATACTACTAAAAGTTATGTTTTAGGATTCAGATCAGTGAAACTGTTGAGAATTATATTAATTCCTCTGCCTCAGTAAAAGTATAATATTCTATATGTTATATAATATGTTGAATGTCAAGTTAATGTTTGCTACACATGTCAAAGCTGAATAATCTAGGGCTGTTTCATCACTCGAAAGTAAGGTTTTATATATTCAGCTATCAAATGATATCATTATATTCAGAGTTTCTAAACATAATTGATTGTCAGAGAGTTTACATTACTAGTAGTTTTTTATTGATGATGTGTCACTACATTTTATGAAGTTCCATATTGATACAATTATAACTGCTGCAGCATGCGCTGGATAGGAACGAAGACAATATCCTAATTACATCCAGAAAATCATATCCTAATTCTAGCCAGAAGACCATATTCCCAATTTGACAAGATGACTTCAATTCTGGCAAGAAGACCTTGTTCTATTAAATAGGTTTAATGTTACAGGCTAGGGGGGGTAAGACATCCACTTTTAATCCAGTAGTTAAGGTGCAGGGAGAATCTAGAGTTACAATCTACATGGCATGATCTTCCACAATAAAAATCAATCGAAATGCATTACCCAAAATATTGCATACTCTCACTGTTATCCACCTTCCTCTCCACCAGTTCTAATATAGAAATGTATATATATTAACGATTGGTGACTTCTTGTGGAGAAATGATAATGGATTTGATTAAAGGGGTTGTATAAGATTAGAAAAAGATGGCTGCCTTTCTTTAGGAAACAGTGTCACTCTTGTCAATGGAATGTGTCTGGTATTGCAGCTTATCCCATTTCAAGTGAATAGGGCAAAGCTGCAATATCAGACACAACCACAAAAGTTGTCTTTCTTGACGACCCTTTTAAACACTTTTTCCTCCCCAAAAAGAAAAAACTTGTATTCTGAGAATGTCATGAACAAGTTATTTTATATTATGCTTTGTGAAGAGTTATTTCTTTTATGTTGTCTCTTGAGATGTCTCTGGTGTCCGTGTCATGTTGTGTTGGTGACCTGAGACAGTAAGCATAGTTCTTGCCAAAACTCCTTAATTTTTCTGTTCTGATTTTCAATAATGAAAGAATCAGACTTGGGATTTTCCATTATTCTGTGTTTTCGATACCCATACACAATAAGGGGAAGAGTCTTACCAATGCGTGTAAGAATATTAATATTGATTATTCCCTGTATTGTAAAATCACATACATTGGCCTCACAAAAACTCAGTTCTAATTTTCAACCTTACGTGGTGGATTTCCTCTTAGTATATTCTGGTTATCTCATGTTTCACAACCGCTTCTTGCTGCACAGACATAAGCCATTGTTGTTGCTTTGGAAATGCAAAAATATTAACAAACTATTTCTGATTAGTATAGAAAGGCAGTAACTATAAAACAGTAATATCAGACCTACACTGGGGTCTATTGCCTTGTGGCATCGCTACCATTACAGATTGTGATCCTGAGTTCTCTTTTGGCTATGCCCAGACCATAAAACCAGTTGTGTGAAAAAAATCTAGCAATTGCTTTGTGCCAGAACTGTGGCTCCAAAAAGTCTCCATTTGGGAGAAAGTGATGTTTCTTGCACAGAAATATGGATTTTTTTTGGGGGGGTGAGGGGGGGGGGTTGTTTTACATCAGCCTCGCCACTTAAAAAAAAATGGCCAAGGCTATGTAGCAGGGTGCTTGGCCACAGTGGTGAATTACATTTACTATAAATGACACCAGAAAACTGATTGATTTACATAGTCTGCGTGACTCAATAAGTGTGATACATCTTCCCCAGCAACTTTGATATTGGGTAACCCTAAAATTGCAATTGACTTCAACTTTAGATGACTTGGAAGAGTCGTCCAACAGTTCCACTCTAGTATAGGACTTCTCAAACTTTTTGCTGTTGAGGCCTTGCCTGACAAACCACGGTGCTGCCTGGAACTCTCCATCTGTAGTGGAAGTTGATGCTAAAATTAAAAATATCTCAGTTTAACTTTAGTCTACCGGGCTCTTTATAATATTAAAATAATCACAAAATGAGTCAACTTTGTTGCTAAACCAGAGATTTTGCAGCTGTAGAATGGACTGTGTAGCTTGTAGGTTGGAACTGCATGGAGACTTTTTGTAATGTGACTGTCCAACTTTAAAAATTGCAGCTTAATTGTTAGAATTCAATGAAAGTCTTCATGTAGCTTCAGCTATAATGAATTCTGTGAAAACTGCCTTCCTAAGTACACCTCACCAAGAGTTGAGTGGAGCCTCATACGTAGAGTCCCTGCACTAGTATAAGTAAAGGAAGATCATGGCATCTTCCAACTTTTCCCTTTTACCCCTATAGGATGGTGAATCAAAGGGGTAATCTCTTCAGGAAAAATTTACACGCTGTAATGCATAAAGTCGGAAAGCAAAGGTAGATTCATAGTGCCAGTCTCCACTCCCTTCCCACCCTGCACTATGCAAAACTTAGTGTATAAGATTAATTCCTTTTAACAGAAACTTATTATTTACAATTCGCATTTTGGAAATTAATGTCCTTATTTTCAAGCCACAGCCTAAAACTTACATTTTTACATACTAATATCTAATGAAAAATCTAATTAAAAAAAAATTAAAACAGAAGTCCAACTCTGGGTAAGTCCCAACACAGGGATGGATATTGATCCTACTAGATTCTATACAGAGTGCAAGTGGCTGGGAAGATGTCAAGTCAGCTATTGTACAGAAGGTATCAGACGTAGTGATAATCCTTATGTAGGGACTGACTTTGAATTCCAATTAGATATTATTAGTCTGAAAAAAACAAGTTTCAGGCTGTGAGTTGGGCAGTAAAGGCACTAATTGCTAGTCAAATATTAAATAGGTCTTATGGTAGTATAAGCCCTAACCACCCACAAGGGTCTTTTCCCTTTTGTTGCATTGGATTGATTTACACATGCAGCTTTTGATGCACTTTTTTAAATAAAGGAGTGGAAACAAAAGAGGAGATTTTTAAGTATTGACATTAAACTTTTTCCTTACTTATTTCATTCATTCCTGGCTTTGGACAGGGACCTGCATGAAATATTGCACCAAGCGCTGCCTGTATAAATTTAGCCTGAAGTGGAATTCCATCTAAAATGTAAAGACAGCCATATACAGTATTAGTAAAGTTAATAGCCAGGGTACATTTTGTAGTTGCACCTATTTGTTCAAGAAAAGTAACAACAAAAAATGCTGCCAAACTAGTTGTCCGCTTTGAATTAAGGTGGCCAAACACCTTCAATGGCATCCTACCAACAGCCATTCCTTCTGACCTCCCCATACAAGCTCACTGAGTATGCATGTGTTCTTAATGGGAAGAGGAAATAAGCCACTGCCAGACACCTCCGGTGGTGGCTTATCTCTCACGAGTACAGATCAGGTATAGTAAATTTATTTACCATCAGTTGCTTAGAAGCTAATTCAAACGTGACAACCAATATTGCTACACTTCCTGTTGTTCCTTTTGCAAAAATGTCCACCTTAGCAAAACACAAAAATAGCAATATCTCTGTAGGTAAAATAAACATAAGTACTAAACTTTGGCTACTGTGGTAACTTGGGATTACTAAATGGTGAATTTTTCCATCTTAGTGAGTCTAGTTGAATCCTCTTTACTAGTAACATACTATAGGCACTCACTAACCTTCTGTTATATTCTGTATGACAGAAGTATTGAGATCCAACAAGTAGTCCTCACTATTAATACCTCCATGCTTTATGTCCAGCTGAGTTTTTGGCCACCTTTTGTCTATTGTGTTAAGCGTCTCTGTAGCAAAAATCAATGGCTTATGTTCTTTTCTCATTAAAGGGAGTTTTGCCAAGGGCCTTACTGTCTGCACGTGAAGCTATTACTATATATTTTTGGTTCTTCAGTGCAGAACAAATGATGTCTTTTCATTTTTAGGCATGTCTTATCCGAACTGGCCTGAAGAGAGCCCCGTTCCAATCCTGAGATTCGATGCCAATAAGTCTGTTTTTTCAAGATATGCCAATGACTGTGTTTATTCTAATTGGATGATTCCACCCGCAACGGCAAAATTTATGGACAAGTTTGATAGCTAAATATCAATTTTATTTTTCCCTAGAAGGTAACACAGAAAAGGTTAATCACACCACACAAAGAATAAATGGAAAGTCCGTTGGCTGGTTCTTTGTGCCAGTGAAAAGTGGTCAAACCAATGTTGCTCTTGTGTGCCAGCTGCTCCAAAACTTAAGCTTGACCTACCTCTAAGGCTGCTGGAGAGGGCTGCACAAGTCGCTTTGTCTGTGTGAAATGATATATATATACATACATATATGTATATATAATTATTTGTATATGAATTACTCCCCAGCAGCAGGAGTGGGCACTGTTATTCTTTCCTACAACATATCAGATCTGTAAACCAAGCTCAGTAGAACTTTTTGTATATGCTGCTGTTGCACAAATAGTCTGTATTCAGTACATTCATATATGTCGCTGTGAAAACAAAGTATACATTTTATTTTTGATCATGTTAATTTAAAAAATTGTTTTTGACGTGTAAGTTGACTATTTTTATTTAATGTGTGTGGACACCTTGGTACAAGAGAACTGTCTCCGTCTCATTTACTGGTGGTTACATATAGAAGCAAAAACCTTATGTATATGTGTACATATTGCATCTGCTGTATATGGACGTACGAAATATACATTCAGACATACAGTGTTACATGAAATAGACTGGATTTATTTTCACTGGTACCTATAACTGAAATGTTTTGGACTTCTCAATTAAAATGACGGGTCGACTGGTCTGTACTGGGTACTACGAGGACCTTGTGAATGACTTTTAAATGGTCATCTGTGAAATGATATAGTCTATAGGAAATTAGATTATATTTTAAATATTTCTCTGGAATACCCTTTTTATGATTTCTTCATCATTTCTTCATCATATTATAGCACAGATTCATAAACCTAATCTCAGTCACTTATAGGTGCAGTCATACTACTGCAGAAGACCATGTAGCTGACCATGTTGGTTCCGAATATGGCGTCTTCAGACATGATGTCAAGTGAAAACAATTCTAATAGAAAAACACAAAAAAGAATTTGCTAGGAGAAGCCAAATAGCAGTTTTCTTCTCAGTTTTCAATTTTATATTCCTTTTATATGTATTTTTTTAAGTACAGAAAATGGTATATTTTAGATATGATTTCAATTTATTACATGACGTGTTTGAGGATTGAGTGTTGATCAGGATGGCCTGTTGAAATTGAAGCATAGCATCATTTTCTAACTACTATGAGTTTCATTATGCTGTACTGATTGTTTAGCTTTGCTACAGTTGACATGTTCTGCCAAGCCTGAGCCTTCCATATATGTGGTTTTGTGTCTTATATGTGAGGGGCCTTTTACAAATGGTTCAGCTGCGTCTGTCTCATCACTTACCCATGGTTGTCAGACTGTCACATTGAATTGTGATCTTACATGCTGCACAGTACGGAAATGTTACTATGTATCTGCTCTACCATAAACCATGCCACTGATGAACTGTATTATAATGGAAATAAATCATTCTGTTATTCCAGAAATGTACCAAAGAAAGACGCTAGAGATTTGATTTTATATTCAGTGTTTCTTTTTTTCCTCTTCACTAAAACTTTACTTACTGTCCTCATCAAGTTGTGTTTTTGTATGATTCTCGGGAAAATCAACTGTTTGTAAGTATAATGTGCTTCTAAACTAATTTTCTACAAAGAATCAAACACTAGAGCACAATGTATTGAATTTTGACTTTTCATTTTCATATACATACACCTACATGGATGCACATTAAAGACAAACCTGTTGCCGTGTAAGCCTCTGTCAAGTTTCACTTAGAACAGTGGCCACATTGGCATATTGAATGAGCGCAGGCCGATTCTGCAGTCATAGTCCCTTCCATCTGTCCCAGGCTTTTTGCTAATCTACCTAGGTATAGGGGTAGCGGACAGATGGAAGGAGGCATGACTGAAGGATCAAATTACACAGCGTTTTTTTTTTGTAGTCTGGAACCATGGAAACACATGCATAGGAGCTGTAGATACAAAATGGTACATTTCTAACCTTGACTATTTGCAAGGAAGGATTGCAAAGTTGATTGTAGTAAAATAATTAGACTGATTGCAAAGGTGTGCATACTGAGTATAATAGTATGTAAGGCTGAAAAGACATGTTCATCCATTTCAGTCTACTATTCTGTAGTGTTGATCCAGAGGAAGTAAAAACCAGGTAGTAGCCAATTTGCCTCACTTTAGGCAAAAATCCATTCATCTGAATGGTCCACTCTGATCTTCCTAGAGGTTACATTCTGAGAGAGATTCTTCTGATGGGACAACCCCTTTAAAGATGTACCATGCTTTAGGCTTCCACTTAGCTGTTGTGTGCTTGAAGTTACATGTTCAAATGCAAAATCGTTGCATTCAGTAGCTGGTGAGCAGCACAGCTCAGAGGCCGACGACGGCAGGCAGAAGGGGGCTCCGTAAACCGTCTCACCGCTGAGTGGACTGCTGAGAGGGCGCTGCTGAGAGGCCAAAGACAGTAGCCATAACAGAGCAGAGTGCTCAGGGGCGCAGAGACCAAAGTTCATTACTTACTGCCAGGACCTGTGAGCATGAGGATGGGGAGCGCTGCGTCCGGCCAATCACCAACAGGGGCCATCACCTGGCTGTCAAAGTGCCTTACACTTCACTACACCCACCATTTCCGGTGGCGTCAAGGTACAATAATACCCACTGCAAGACGTAAAGCTCAGGAATTCTGCACCATAGTCTGCAGGCCTAACTTCAGATTTTGATGCAGAATTGCAGGCAAGTTCAAGCCATTTTCAATTCCACATCAAAATCGGTATTTGGTACAAATTTACTGATGCATCGTGCAGGCTAGTTTCTCCCATGTGAAAGGTCCCTGAAGGAAGCATTGCTTTACTTAGATAAATAGACAGATCATAATTTTGGTCTGCCCAGGAGCTGATAGCATCATACCTTACTAGGAGCTGAAGTTGAGTCACCCATTTCCAAGTCTAAACCAGCCTGATTCGCACTAGAGAAATCTTGATATTGTGCAAGGAGTGCACAATCTGCAGCCATTCTGTGTATCCTCCAACCATCCAGTCAGAGATAGGGTTACTCATCGTTGTGATCGGCTATAATATTAAGCTCTGTTTCACAGGATCATATTTGTGGTGAAAATGGCTGAAAAATAATCTTCTAGAGAGGAAGTAAGTGTTTGTGTACCTTCAATAAATGTGCTTCAGTTGTTAACACTGTTGCCTTGCAGTATTGGGATCCTAGGTTCAAATCTCATCAAGGACAACATCTGTTACAAATATCACCCCCTGGTCAGATTTTAACCTAGAACTCCAGCACTACAAGGCAACAGTGCTAACAACTGAACCACCATACTTTTTCTTTCTTCTCCAGAGGTGGAGAAGAACAAGAATAATAAACACAAAAAACATATAAACTCCATACACATGTTGCCCTTGGAAAAATTAGAATTCCAGCATGGCAAGACAATGCATTTCCTAGCTGGAAATTCATTCTCATTATGACATGTTATAAAAAAAAGTTATGGATTTTGACACCAACTCCGATAAGTCTGTTTTAAATAGTTATTAAAGGTAATGTGTCATCAAAAAATGACCCATTGTGTAAACCAAGTTTGTATGTTAAACATATTTTCCTTAAAGTTTTTGGTGATTTTTACTTATTTTTTTATGTCAAGGTCTATATGATAAAAAAAATCCTAAACTCTTGTCTTTTTCACACTGCCTACTAAACCTAATAATAGTCTGACACTTCCTGTTTTGTAGAGAAACATTTTCAGCAGTGATCTCACTGACATCACAGACAGGATAACAATGGAAGGTAAACACAGTACTGTGAAACTTTTTAGGCAGGTGTGGAAAATATGCTGCAAAGGAAGAACGCTTTCAAAAATAGAAGTGTCAATAGTTTATTTTTGTCAAACGCAAAAGTGAAATCTAAACCAAATCAATATTCGGTGTGACCGCTCTTTGTGCAAATTTACCTAGAAGAATTGATGCAGTTGTAAAGACAAAGTCAGGGATTTTGTAGGATTATAGTCAGGTGTATGAGTAACCAATTATACCAAACAAGAGATAATGGTCATCATTTTCATATGTAGGTTGAAACACTGTTCTTAACAGAAACAGCTGGGTGAGGAACAGTCAAGCTCTGCTACAAAAGGTGAGGTTGTGAAAGACAGTTTCATATCATAGAAGTAGAAACAAATATGGTGCCAGCATCACAACCCAGAACACTTTAGTAGTGAGGTAAGAAATGCACAGTCACCTGGAACTAGAATCCATTGATCCAAAAAATTTAAAGGCCTTTATTCCTCCAAGGACATAACTGCAGCAAAGTTTTGACCACAAGGTCTTTGTCAAGCATACACATACATAAAAGGGTTTCACACACATTGATATATAACTACTAATGACCACTTGTCCGTTATATGTATGTATGTGTGTGGGTACTTATCATGCTCCGCCCCCTGGTGATGTAATTGCAGGTCCTACAGCGTATACAAAACACAGAGCCTGACCAACAGAAGAAGAACAATGTTAGGGCTCTTGGAAGGGGAGGACAAAAATAACAAAATGAGAATACAACTAAGTCATTATTTTCTCAGACACAACTCAGCGGTCCTGACAGGAGACACCGACCTACAGCTGCCGCAGAGATCGGGTGGCCTGAAGGACCTGCGGTGATATCACTGCTGTCAGAGGAGCCATTCTGTAGTTTGGTAGAAAGTACTGAATATTGGATAAGCCAACAGGAGCTACCAGGACCTATGATGATGTCACTGTTATGTGATCACATGTGTGGGTGGAGTCAGGGATCACATGACCAGGGGCTGATCCCTATATCCTGATGTGCTGGCAATGTCTGGAAATCAGGATGGATGTGGATGTACCACAGCTGTGTGTGGGATGTGTGTAAATCAGGATGAATGGAGTAGAGCTGTATGTGTGTGATGTGTGTGAATCAGCATGAATGGAGTACAGCTGTGTGTGTAATGTCTGGTCATCAGCATGGATATGTCTTTTGTGGGAATCAAGATGGATGGAGTAGAGCTGTGTGTGTAATGTGTGGGAATCAGGATGGATGGAGTAGAGCAGTTCGTAAAAGGTTGCATCAAACTATCACTTAAAAATGTGACTATAATATATAAAATTTCACAAAATATATTCACACAAGCAAAGAAATTATGTTACAGGCATAAATTAATCTATTATCTCAATGTGAAAATAAAGAGACTAACATCCAAATCTTAATAGAGTCATACTGAGGGCTCAGTCACACGGGCGCCGATCTGCCCGTGTTCCTGCACGATAAGATGGCTGCACTGCAGGTGCGGACGACTCTCCGCACCGCCGGAAGAAAAAACACTTGACCGGCAATGGAAACGGTCATGTGTTCTTTCTTCTGGCGGTGCGGAGAGTCGTCCGCAACTGCAGTGTGGCCGTCTTAGGGCTTAGTCACACGGGCGCCGATCAGCCCTTATCGTGCAGGAACATGGGTGAATCGGCGCACATGTGACAGAGCCCTAAAAAGGGGGATATCACAACAGATTCATAAGAACTCCGATAAGGACATGCAAATAGATTAATGATTTTACTATTGTGCACCCAACCATCTCACGAATACCATAAATAATCGCACTAACATGGGAATAACCAATCGCAAATAAGAACACACTTATAAGCAGTGTTAAATGACCCAAATATGTGTTCGCACTAGCGCGGGATTTTCCAAGCAAAAAGCCGAATATTCAAGATGGCTGGTGTGTCTAGTTATTGATATCCCCAATCATAAAATCAGGGATCCAACAAAGAAGGAAAATAAAATTCCTGTAAGGGTAAACCCAATAGAAGTTGCTACATATGTGTCAATCAATCATTCCCAACATGAGAATAAAAAGACCAGTCAGTCTCTATATAATAAGGTCAGTTTAACCCCTTAGCGACCAAGCCTGCTTGCACGTTAATGACCAGGCCAAATTTTGGAAATCTGACATGTCAATTTAACATAGAATAACTCCATACATTTTTTTGCCAAATATTGTACTTCATTTAGTTGGTAAAAATAGATCGATAGAATTTGTGTATATTTATTAAAAGCACCAAATTTGAAGAAATTGTCTTTTTTTTTACGTTTTCAACTGCAATATGTTAAATATGTGCAAACATACTGTACACATTTTTGATTAAATATATATTTCTTTTTTGATACGGCTCCTGATGAATCGCGAAAGTGATGAAACGCGTTGAGCGTACATAAAATATTCATAAAGCCTTGTGTTTGGACTAATATATACGTCCGTAAGACCGTCTATGGGTATATGGAAAGTATTTCATAGAACCTGCTGTTTGGACCAATAAATAAGTCCATAAACAACATCTATTCTAAAATTAATGAGTTTAAAAGGCGGGTAGGCACCTTAGTAAGTTATAATTGGACATTGTTAACATTGCCACAGTATAATAGTCCATTATACCTTTAATATTCCCTACTAGGGGAGATTTGGCTTAGAGAAATTATTCCGACCTTAGCCAAATCACACACAGGTGCAACTCCCACCTAACCATCTGTGAACGATTATTTATTTACATTTGCTATGAGGCCTCTTTTTCTTTGGTATTGGATTTTAGACTAATATAATTAAAGGTTATGTTTTAATTTGATAGGATTTCAGTCTGTGAAAATATAAGAATTTTGGTATCGTTGTAATCCTACTGACCCGCTGAAAAATGTGTTGTGTCATTTATGCTGCATGATTAACACTGTAAAAAAAAAACAAAAAACTATGGCAGAATTCATGTGTTTTCTCTCCGTGCTGTCATAAAAAAATTAATAAGCGCTCGGTCAGACGAGCGGATATCTGTGCGTTTTTCCGTGCAGAAAAAAAAAAGCACTGCATGTGGAAAAAAATCTGCATAACCACATCCATTGCCACCCATATGTTCTATCTTTGATAGGTGTGGATTTCTGCCTGCACATGCGGTGCGTTTATTTTTTCCACGCGGATTTTTGCTCGTTTGACCGAGCCCTAAAAGTTTTACAATATAGTCTATGCACCCAAAAAGGGCACCAATAAAAACTACAGCTCGCCACGCAAAAAACAAGCCCTTATACAGCCGTGTCGATTGAAAAGTAAAAAAGTTATAGCGTTTTGAAAGACAAGTGTTGGAGATGAAAATCTGCCAAAAATCGTTGCGCCCTTATGCCCCAAAAAGGCCATGTCCTTAAGGCCTTAGTCAGACGGGCGTTTTTTCGCGCGATTTGCGGATCGCATGACGGATGCGCATCCGCAAATCGCGTGACCGGTGCGCGCAAGTCGCCCGCAAATCGCCCGAAAATCTGCTCCTAGCCGCGTTTCATTAGAAACGGGCCGGAGCTGTCCAGCGCATTGCATTCAATGGAGACGGCAATACAGCCGTCTCCATTGAAAGCAATGCGCTGCGGGCGAGCCCGGGATGAATTGTCGGTAAGGGCTTAAATATATAAGCCCTTACCTGCAATTCATCCTAAAATGTGTTAAAATAAAAAAAAATTGCATTCTCACCTTCTGCCTGCAGCTCCGAGCGGCCGTCCTGCAGTGGGTGTGAAGGGGGTGTGAGTCAGACCTGCCCCCTGATTGGCTCAGCGCTGAGCCAATCAGAGGCATGCCTCACTCACACCCATTCATGAATTCATGAATGGATGTGAGTCAGACCTGCCCCTGATTGGCTCAGCGCTGAGAGGCAGCAGTCACTCACCCATTCATGAATTCATGAATGGGTGTGTGAGTGAAACCGGCCTCTGATTGGTCAGGCTGTGACCAATCAGAGGCAGATCATTCAGCAGGCGGGGATTTTAAAGCCCCGCCGGCTGAATAGTGCCAAGAAGCAGTTCAGGAGAACTGACAGCGGCCGCGGCTGGACTCCGGCTGCAGCGGAAAGGTGAGTATACAATTTTTTTTTATTTTAACACATTTTAGCATGAATTGCAGGGAAGGGTTTATATATTTAACCCCTTCCCGACAATTCACCCCGCGCACGCCGGCAGCCCATTGCTTTCAATGGAGCGGCTGTATTGCCTGATTTGTCTTCTATATGTTCTCAATGGGGTCGGCGCTGCTGCCGCCGGCCCCATTGAGCGCATATACAGAAGCGAACAGGAATCGCAGATCGCAGATAGGCGCGATCTGCGATTTTTTGTTCTATAATTTTTCGGACGAGCGCATAAAAAGCGCTCATGTGTCCGATACCATTGCGAAGCAATGGTTTTAAAAAAATCGCCGGACGCATGTGCATGCGCAAATCGCGGCAAAAAACGCCCGTCTGACTAAGCCCTTAGGGTTTAATTACACTGGGGAACACAACTTTTGGTGCCTAAGATCTTAAAACATTTTTTGGATATTTCTGGCCTGTAGATTCTGAAAATGGCATTTTGGCCCATCAGGTCTCCTTTTCACTACAAACTATTTTATTTCAATATTATACCACCATTGACTATTAATAGCTATATTATTTAAAAATATACAGCATTGTAAGGATATATTCCATGAAAGCAAACTACAAACAAGTTTCTTCTTTGGGACACATCACTGAACCCTCGTTTCTGTGATTTCCTTAGATGTGATATTCCTGGACATTCATGATGGATGCTCCAACAGTAGTCTGCCATCATATGTTTATCCCATGGTCCACAGTACCGTTTTTCCATGATCTTTATTTCTAGGTGAAATCGTCCCCACCCCCACTCCCCTATTTGTCACTGAGATAACACAATGGAAAATGATCCAAAGGAACCCTTGTACATTGTTGCAGAAAACAAAATCATTTTCTTTTGTGAAGATTGGCAGAAACTCCTGTTCTCTGTAGCGGTATACTGTGATTTTAGTTCCCGGTAACATTAAACTTTTTTCTGCCAGCTAGGAAGCTAACAACTCTTTGGAAGATTTAGGTCTCTTATGAGGTCGTTCAATTCTATTTGAAACCTGATACAGCTGATGAAGGTCCTTGGAAATCGCTGTCATGTTGCTCATCTTTCTTTCTCCCTAGCAGGTTAATCTGTTTCTTCAGAGAGCTCCAGAAGGCTGCTACATGTTGGGACAGGTATATCTTCTGGATATGGTACAGGGCGTTTAGTTTTTGCTAAATCCAGATATGTTCACTTACTCAGTTTTTTCCCATTGATGCCCTTTACATTCACCAGACAAAAGTAACACTCATCACTATGGTTGCTTGGCTCGTGCCATACCATTGGTATACCAAATTCCATGCACTTCCTTTCCCCCACCACCATTGTTGCAGGTGCTCTATACATGTTTTGCACACAATATGTTGTGCCCAAGTCTCGTCTTGCTTCCCCAGTTTCACTGCGAAGTAAACTAAATAAGCTCTTTTCACAAAGTCCGTTATAGCTCGTCTCTGGTGAGGGAATGTGTACTCCCCACAAATGAAACAAAAAACATCAGGATAAGCGTGCCTTCACACTTGGGATCGTGATATCGCTGCGTTTTTTTTTTAACACAAATGTCAATAGGACTTTCTAATGTTAAAAACACATTGCACAAAACTCACAAAACTTTAAGCAAGTTTGAGCTTTAACCCTACAAAGAAAAGAATCAGAGCCACAAAAATACCCAAAATCAAAAAGTAAAAAAATTCAGGGATACAGACATTCCTATCTGCTCTCCAAGAGACACGTTTTTACTTGATTACTGAGGATTTCTTTTCATTTGCTCTTTTCACTTTTGTTTAAGGCCGATTCCACATGGGCGACACCAATATCGCAATTTTGTGTCGTGCGACTTTGTAGCACTACAAAGCAAAGATTTTGGGGGGGATGAGGGGGCTTGAAATATATTAAAATCCCCACCTCCAAGAAGGGCTGGCTGTGATTGGTTCTTGAACGCCGTGGCTCATTCATTCATTGAATTACTGTGATTGGTTTATCATGCGCTGGCTCTGATTGGCTGAGCTCGGCGCTCTGGAACTAATCACAGCCAGCCCTTCCTGGAGGCAGAGATCTCGATCCAGAAAGGGGTGGCAGAAGACGTAAGACAAGTGCCGAAGGTGAAGAGGAAACCTACGCCAGAGATGACAGTGCCTCTTAGGTGATGTATTTATTTTTTTAACTGCAGCTAGGCCTTACTTTAGGGCTTTTACAGTAGGATTTCCTACAGTAAAAAATCCATCGCACTGCACGATGCGATGCAACAGAAAGGAAGCCTCCATAGGAAAACATGGGCTACAAAACATCACAAATTATGGCTGTATAGACTCAAGAAAGAGAGAGCGGAATGGAAAGAGTGTAGTCCGCCGTGCAGTGTGTCTGTCTGAATCAAGTGAGTGTCTGTGGAGAGATCCTACCTGTCCTCCTCTGGAGAGTTTCCTCTTCCAGGAGCGGTACCTGACATAATGTGAACCTTTTTCCTGCCTGACCTCAAGTCTACTGTCTTGCCTGCATTGGTGCATAATTAAGCTGTCAAGTTACAAGTAAAATTTTGCCAGACCCTGACCATTCCCAGGGACTTAGGTACTAAAAGTTATTGTATGTGTGGACTTCCTTCAAATCCCCACCGAGAGTCATTCCGGTGAGCAAGGAATGGTGGCGTCACGCGTGACAAGTCTACAGTCTACCACACGTATACAGGTAATTGCTTTCCCAGCATTGCCTGGAAGAGGCCTAACAGTACTTGGACCCAGGATGCGTGCGTTCCTACGGGGAGGAGTCTGGTAAGAGCCACCGTGACAAGTGCCAACTCTACTCTCCCAGGTCCTCAGCATGGGCCTCATTTCTAGGTGGCTGCTGGGATACTGCAGAACCTCTTCTTTTCGTGTCATGAACAGGATCAACTCCTATGTGTCATATCTGTCTGCCTGCATTACCGCAGAGGTACTCAGAGAAAAATTGTTCTGGCGAATCTGGATCAAAAGAAAACCTCTGAGTCAACTTTTCTCGCCATGTCTTCCATTGTACAAAAAAATTTCCTTTCCAGTGGCAGTTGCAAGTAAGCACTACGCCGAAAGAGAAAGAGAGTTTGATAATCTTGTTGGACCATGTGCAGTTGATGTACTTTGTTGCAGAGCCTCACGTGAGTCACAACATGTCTACCCAAAATGGTGCCTAGCCACCCTGTCTTTCTTCTGCACAAGGTGTTTCCACCAAGACCTTGCCGCCAAAAAGTTCCCACTTTGGCTATCCGCAAAGTAGGGGGGAGGACCACCCCTACTCAGGAAGTTTGGTGCGAATCCCAAGCCCGCCCCAAAGGGGTAGAGTCATCTACAACAGAGGAGCCTCTGGACTTGTCCCGAGAGAACATTTTCTGCCAGCCTGCTGCAGAGATGTTGCCTCCAGTCACTTTAACCAGGTTAGGCCATGCAGGGTGTGGCCTCCGGTTACCCACCCCTGCAGCCATGGTACTTCTGGGGAGACATACCAGAAGTTTCAGAACGGACACCTCATTGGGACTTCTCCCTCTTGGGATACTTCTGGAGAGATCCCGCCAAAGAGGAAGTTCCTCTGGCCTGGGACTCTAAAGCCTGCAAGGCCCCGGAAGAATCCCATAATGGTTATCAAGATGGAAGTCCCAACACTGGTGCCCCACCAGGCTCTGGTGCCACAGATCCTGCCCTACCATGAGGGAGCGATGATCGTGCCCTGGACAATAGTCCATAAGGACAACCGGGTGGCGTATGTGGCCATTCCGCCAGGGTTGCGTCCCTTTATACGGGACTTTGAGGACCCTGGGGTCAAAGTCCTGTTTAATATTTGTGAGCAGCTGCATTTATGGAGACAACTACAGCCACCTATGATGGAGCCACCCGAGCTAATGGACACTGAGCCCCCCGAATGGACACTGAGCCCCCCTTACGCCAGCACGGGTACCACTCTAATGCCTTCAGGATCCAGATAGTGCTTCCTCTGTGGCATCCATGGGAATCAGCTTGTGGTGTAGCAACCCCACACCTACCTGGTGGACCATGGACACTGAGGAAGAAATTTTGCTGTCCAGTCTGGTCCAGCCGCGTAACCAATTCCTGTTTTAACAAAGAGGACTCTTCACTTATTTTTCCCTGTGAAGCCCAAAAAAGGACTGAAAAGTTAATAATGTCCCCTTTTCATAGTCTGCTAATGTTATTATTTTATTTTGAAAAATGTTTTGTTGTTATGCAATGTTTTGTTCAAGTACAGTGCAGGAGGAAGTAGTTTAAATATGCTTAAAGGAGATGTCCCGCGCCGAAACGGGTTTTTTTTTTTTTAAACCCCCCCCCCGTTCGGCGCGAGACAACCCCGATGCAGGGGTTAAAAAACCCACCCGCACAGCGCTTACCTGAATCCCGGCGGTCCGGCGTCTTCATACTCACCTGCTGAAGATGGCCGCCGGGATCCTCTGCCTTCGTGGACCGCAGCTCTTCTGTGCGGTCCACTGCCGATTCCAGCCTCCTGATTGGCTGGAATCGGCACGTGACGGGGCGGAGCTACACGGAGCCGCTCTCTGGCACGAGCGGCTCCATAGAAGACTACAGAAGACCCGGACTGCGCAAGCGCGGCTAATTTGGCCATCGGAGGCCGAAAATTAGTCGGCACCATGGAGACGAGGACGCCAGCAACGGAGCAGGTAAGTATAAAACTTTTTATAACTTCTGTATGGCTCATAATTAATGCACAATGTACATTACAAAGTGCATTATTATGGCCATACAGAAGTGTATAACCCCACTTGCTGCCTCGGGACATCTCCTTTAATTCTTTAAAATCAAAATGTTTAGTTTCACAATGCTCCGGTCTAAATGAGACTGTATGAATGGTATGCATAATTTTATGTGTATGACTGGAGGTTCATTGTTCTCCATATCGCGTGCCAGTGTCTGTCCACCGTCCTAGTCTGTCTCAGTAGGCGGGGCATCCCTTTCACCTTATCTTCAGACTTAAGCTACCACCCGCCATGGAGTCTCTAATACATTTTCAGGGAGAGTGATGATCATTCCACTCGTCTCTTATTTTTCCTGCCAGTTGCCCTTTCTCTATTTTGAAGTTTAGCATCAGTGTTGTATTCGCTCTTTTGTCATAGGAAGTGATGCTCATTCCACTTGCCTCATTTCTTTTGTTTGTGGGGAGAAGAGTAATGCATGTGCCGCATAGCTATACTAGTGCATCCTGAATTCTGTTCAGCCTAGTACAGTGATGGCGAACCTTTTAGAGACCAAGTGCCCAATTTGCAACCCAACACCGACTTATTTATTGCAAAGTGCCAATACGGCAATGTAACCGGAAGGGCGGTTTCAGAGGAGTTTGAATGGCCTGATTTAAAAAAAAAAACGGTTCATGCGCAACTATGCTCTGTAGTGGCGAGCATAATTACACATATGGCCTTCTGTTTTAACCCTTAGGGGTAGTTTTTAGGCGCACGTGGTTTCCCCCCTTATGCTGCTGTAATATTCACAGCCGTATAACGGGACAAAAAAAACCACTGAAGCCAATGGATTTCAGTGGTTTTGTTTTAACTAGTTCTTTACTTGCCCTTTAATACTATGGCCGAGAAAAGATTAGCCCTGCTCTGTAGTAAATAGGTTGTGCGGGGAAGATCGGGCAATGCCTATTTTCCCACAGTTTTTTTTTCAACTCCTGCGCTTTGGTGCAGAGTGTGAATGACCAGCAAAAGGGAAGAAATTGCCCTCATTCAGGCGCAACTGCGCCCCGTGCTGGTGAGCGTAGTTGCGAATACGGCCATCTGTTTTCACCCTAAATGGCCTACTCTGGTCTTCAGCTCAGTTGTGTAGGCAGAGATAAGGTAGGCTTAGGGCCCACACCCACTTGCGATTTTTTAACGCTGCAATATTGCTGTGTTTTTTTTAACGCGAATGTCAATGGGACTTACTAATGTTAAAAACGCATTGCACTAAAATCACAAAGCACAAACTTGTGATGTGTTTTTAACATTAGAAAGTCCCATTGACAATCGCAGCGATATTGCAGCGTTAAAAAAAACACAAGTGGGTGTGCGCCCTCATTGAGAGGGGTGAACTGTGCAACAAAGACAGCGATAAAATTGACAGGTCGCAGATTAAATTTCGCACCACAAGTCAGTTTCGCACATGTTTTTGTCGGGGTTATTTCCGCAGCTTGTGGGCGAGATTTTCTTGTCCACTTTGCCAATACTGTAAATGTTGCAGAATACCACTCCGTGTGAACCCCACAGATAAATTTACAGTTTATTAACCCCTTCCTGCTATATAACATACATTTAGGTCACGCAGGTGTGGGGTATGTATGAAGAGAGATCGCGGGGCGACCTCTCTTCATACAGCGTGGGTGAAAGCTGTTTACTACAGCTGAATCCCACGGGCAATAGATGCAATTGGCAGCAACTTTTAAATTCCTGCAAACGATGTTTGGGGGTCCCGTACGCCCACCTCCCGTGTGAGATGGCTTGATAGGCTGCCTGTCAGATCACAGTATGATGTAATGCTATTTCATTTAAAAAAATTAAATGTGTTTGAAAAAAAAATAAAAATACAGAAAAAATAAACTATTAGTTTGGTATTGTAGTAATTGTACTGATCCGTAAAGTTAACAGGTCATTTTTGTTGCAGTTTGTGCGCCATAGAATCAAAATGCAGCGAAAAATGACGGAATGTATTTTTTTTTTTCATTTACTCCACTTAGAATTTTGTAAAAGTTTTTCAGTACATTATATGGTACTTTAAATAGCACCCTTGAAAAATACAACTCGTCCCGCAAAAAACAAGCCCTCATACAGCGACGTCGATGCATAAATAAAGGAGTTACGATTTTTTAAAAGGGGGGAGGAAAAAACGAAAATGGAAAAAAAAGGGGCGGCGTCATTAAGGGGTTAAATGTGACCTTTGAGACACCTGCACACAGCTGGGTCAGATCCCGCAGCGGAATCCAACCCTGTGCCTGGCCAGTGACCTCCGCGTACCTATCTGGATTCTTCATAATCTGTACAGCGGATGTGTCAGACAGCACGCATGCGCAGTACAGATTATGCCGCGTCGACACGGGTCCTGCGGCCATTCTGCAATCATGACTGCAAAATGGGCGCAGGACAAACTGCTTCCATTGACTTCAATGGAGCCGTCCGTGCGTAGCCCTCACAGAATTGCTGCATGCTGCGATTTCTCCTCTGCGAGCAGAAAATTGCAATTTCTGTTAATGGAAGTGAAACCATGTATTTCCCCAGCATGCCATGGGCGGTATTTGCTGTGGAGTCCAGAGGTGGACGTCCGCTGTGGACTCCGCAATGCAAATCCGCTGTGTGCGTTTGGCCAAAATAGAACATGCTGCGATTTTCCATCCGCGAGCGAAAAGTCGCAATTGATTTCCGCTCGTTGACTTGGAAAAGTGATTTTCCACAGCGTGTCTGCGCAGTATTTGCTGTGGAATCCGGAGGCAGACGCCCGCTCCGGATTCCGCAATGCAAATAGGCCTGTGTTCATGTGTGCAGCGGGCAGTTGGTGAGCTGAGAAGAGTTTAGCAGTGAAACCATTGTCAGTTCCTTTCTTCCACAAGCTTCTGTACATTCAGGTGTTTCTTACAGGAACTTATACTAATGATGCCGTTCTCTTTGCAGTAAGTGCTGTTATCTTCCATTACCCAGGCAGCTACAGTCTTGGTCTTCCTTTTAACCTCCGCCCAGGTTTTCCTTACTGCTGCACTCAAGCTCCACTCCACTCGCTCACAGGACAATCACATTGAGTGCAGGCTGCCGTCGGCTCCGCATATGAATTGCCCGCCTTCCTTCTGACAGGGGAGGAAGCGCTCTGATTAGGCTGCTGTGCGGAGGAGTGTGGGGGGACGAGGAGCTGCTAGATAACAGTGCGTGCTGGCAATCCCCTTCACCTCAGGCTGACGTCAGCTCTGGATTTGAACTGCCCGCCTATACTGACAGGGGAGGAAGCTCTCCTATTGAGCTGCAGTGCGGAGGAGCGGATGATACTAGCGAACAGCACGCATGCCGGCAGAAAGGGCTTGGCGTGCCCTCTCCGGCACGCGTGCCACGGGTTCGCCAATAGAGATGAGCGAGCACCAAAATGCTCGGGTGCTCGTTACTCGGGACGAACTTTTCGCGATGCTCGAGGGTTCGTTTCGAATAACGAACCCCATTAAAGTCAATGGGCGACCCGAGCATTTTTGTATTTCGCCGATGCTCGCTAAGGTTTCCTTGTGTGAAAATCTGGGCAATTCAAGAAAGTGATGGAAACGACACAGCAACGGATAGGGCAGGTGAGGGGCTACATGTTGGGCTGCATCTCAAGTTCACAGGTCCCACTATTAAGCCACAATAGCGGCAAGAGTGGGTGCCCCCCCCCTCCCAACAACTTTTACTTCTGAAAAGCCCTCATTAGCATGGCATACCTTAGCTAAGCACCACACAACCTCCAACAAAGCACAATCACTGCCTGCATGACACTCCGCTGCCACTTCTCCTGTGTTACATGCTGCCCAAACCCCCCCCACGACCCAGTGTCCACAGCGCACACCAAACTGTCCCTGCCCAGCCTTCAGCTGCCCTCATGCCACGCCACCCTCATGTCTATTTATAAGTGCGTCTGCCACAGGAAAAGCAGGCACACACTGCAGAGGGTTGGCATGGCTAGGCAGCGACCCCCCCATAAAAGGGGCGGGCCGATAGTCCACAATGCTGTACAGAAGCAATGAGAAATCCAATCCTGTGCCACCTCCATCTGGAGCTGCACACGTGGGCATAGCAATGGGGAACCTATGTGCCACACACTATTCATTCTGTCAAGGTGTCTGCACGCCCCAGTCAGACCGCGGTTTTTTATAAATAGTCACAGGCAGGTACAACTCCGCAATGGGAATTCCGTGTGCACCTACAGCATGGGTGGCTCCCTGGAACCCACCGGCGGTACATAAAAATATCCCATTGCATTGCCCAACACAGCTGAGGTAGTAATGTCGTGCTTAATGTAGGTGGGCTTCGGCCCACACTGCATGCCCCAGTCAGACTGGGGTTCTTTAGAAGTGGACACATGTAGGTTAAACTCCGTGTGCACCTACAGCATGGGTGGGTGCCAGGAAGCCACCGGCGGTACATAAAAATATCCCATTGCATTGCCCAACACAGCTGAGGTAGTAATGTCGTGCTTAATGCAGGTGGGCTTCGGCCCACACTGCATGCCCCAGTCAGACTGGGGTTCTTTAGAAGTGAACACATGTAGGTTAAACTCCGTGTGCACCTACAGCATGGGTGGGTCCCTGGAACCCACCGGCGGTACATAAAAATATCCCATTGCATTGCCCAACACAGCTGAGGTAGTAATGTCGTGCTTAATGCAGGTGGGCTTCGGCCCACACTGCATGCCCCAGTCTGACTGGGGTTCTTTAGAAGTGGACACATGTAGGTTAAACTCCGTGTGCACCTACAGCATGGGTGGGTGCCAGGAAGCCACCGGCGGTACATAAATATATCCCATTGCAGTGCCCTACTCAGCAGAGCTAACGTCACATACAATACAGGTGGGCTTTGGCCCACACTGCATGCCCCAGTCAGACTGGTAATATGTACCTTAACAGTAACCTCGTTGGTGGTAATGTGGTGGTGACTGCGGACCTAGTAGCGCGGTTTTATGTAGTTGGTTTTCGGAATGTGGCCATGATTAAGTGGGCCGTGGCGGGGGGATGGTGGTGGTGCTCTCTTGTAGTGTCGTTAAAGGTGAAATTCTTGGACTGCCACCAGACGGACCAATGCAAAGGTATTTGTCAAGAATGTTTTCATTGTTGGAGGAGGAGGGGGATGTTTTGGAGGCACTATGTGTCCTCTCCACGTGTCCGTGGTTATATGCACCTTAACAGTAACAGCGTTGGTGGGAAATGGCCTCGCCGCCATCATGTCTTTGTGAAGCCTCTGTTTCCACACCCCAGTGACATACCATTAGCTGCGGTATAGGCAGAGCCCAGATTTATTAACATTTCAGCGGTAGTATTAGGGACAGGCCCCACTAACATATCACTAGCAGCAGTATAGGGGGAGCGCAGTCTTAGTTCCATTTCAGTAATAGTAGCACTCAAGACAGGCCCCAGTAACAATTCCGAAGCAGCAGTATAGGAGGAGCGCAGTCTTAGTTCCATTTCAGTAATAGTAGCACTCAAGACAAGCCCCAGTAACAATTCCGAAGCAGCAGTATAGGAGGAGCGCAGTCTTAGTTCCATTTCAGTAATAGTAGCACTCAAGACAAGCCACAGTAACAATTCCGAAGCAGCAGTATAGGAGGAGCGCAGTCTTAGTTCCATTTCAGTAATAGTAGCACTCAAGACAAGCCCCAGTAACAATTCCGAAGCAGCAGTATAGGAGGAGCGCAGTCTTAGTTCCATTTCAGTAATAGTAGCACTCAAGACAAGCCCCAGTAACAATTCCGAAGCAGCAGTATAGGAGGAGCGCAGTCTTAGTTCCATTTCAGTAATAGTAGCACTCAAGACAAGCCCCAGTAACAATTCCCATTGCAGCAGTTTAGGGAGATAACAGTCTCTTTCACATTTCAGTAGCTGCAGTATAGACAAGGCCCCAGTTACATTTATGTAGCAAAAGTGTAGGCCAACCCCACACACCTTTCTGTACGATGAGTGCAGGCGAAGAACATAGAAATTACTATGATTACACTGTAGGTGAGGGCCCAAAAAAATTGGTGTAGCAACAGTACTAATGTACCTCAGAAAAAATTGGCCATGCCCAACCAAGATGGCAGGTGAAACCCATTAATCGCTTTGGTTAATGTGGCTTAAGTGGTAACTAGGCCTGGAGGCAGCCCAGTTTAACGAAAAATTGGTTCAAGTTTAAGTTTCATCGCTTGTAAGAGCATTGAAACGTATAAAAATTGTTTGGAAAAATTATATGAGTGAGCCTTGTGGCCCAAAGAAAAATTGCCCGTTCGGCGTGATTACGTGAGGTTTCAGGAGGAGGAGCAGGAGGAGGAATATTATACACAGATTGATGAAGCAGAAATGTCACCGTTTTGGATGGTGATACAGAACGATGCTTCCATCCGCGGGTGCAGCCTACGTATTGCTTAGGTATCGCTGCTGTCCGCTGGTGGAGAAGAGAAGTCTGGGGAAATCCACGCTTTGTTCATCTTGATGAGTGTAAGCCTGTCAGCACTGTCGGTGGACAGGCGTGTACGCTTATCTGTGATGATTCCGCCAGCCGCACTAAACACCCTCTCTGACAAGACGCTAGCCGCAGGACAAGCAAGCACCTCCAGGGCATACAGCGCGAGTTCAGGCCACGTGTCCAGCTTCGACACACAGTAGTTGTAGGGGGCAGAGGCGTCACGGAGGACGGTCGTGCGATCGGCTATGTACTCCCTCACTATCCTTTTACAGTGCTCCCGCCGACTCAGCCTTGACTGGGGAGCGGTGACACAGTCTTGGTGGGGAGCCATAAAGTTGTCCAGGGCCTTAAAGAGTGTTGCACTGCTTGTGCTGAACATGCTGCTGGATCTCCGCACCTCCCCTGCTAAATGGCCCTCGGAACTGCGCCTTCTGCCACTAGCGCTGTCGGAGGGGAATTTTACCATCAGCCTGTCCGCCAGGGTCCTGTGGTATAGCAACACTCTCGAACCCCTTTCCTCTTCGGGAATGAGAGTGGAAAGGTTCTCCTTATACCGTGGGTCGAGCAGTGTGTACACCCAGTAATCCGTAGTGGCCAGAATGCGTGCAACACGAGGGTCACGAGAAAGGCATCCTAACATGAAGTCAGCCATGTGTGCCGGGGTACCTGTACGCAACACATGGCTGTCTTCACTAGGAAGATCACTTTCAGGATCCTCCTCCTCCTCCTCCTCCTCCTCCGCCTCCTCCTCCTCAGGCCATACACGCTGAAAGGATGACAGGCAAGCAGCATGGGTACCGTCAGCAGTGGGCCAAGCTGTCTCTTCCCCCTCCTCCTCATGCTCCTCCTCCTCCTCCTCAACGCGCTGAGATATAGACAGGAGGGTTCTCTGACTATCCAGCGACATACTGTCTTCCCCCGCCTCCGTTTCCGAGCGCAAAGCATTTGCCTTTATGCTTTGCAGGGAACTTCTCAAGAGGCATAGCAGAGGAATGGTGACGCTAATGATTGCAGCATCGCCGCTCACCACCTGGGTAGACTCCTCAAACTTTCCAAGGACCTGGCAGATGTCTGCCAACCAGGCCCACTCTTCTGAAAATAATTGAGGAGGCTGACTCCCACTGCGCCGCCCATGTTGGAGTTGGTATTCCACTATAGCTCTACGCTGCTCATAGAGCCTGGCCAACATTTGGAGCGTAGAGTTCCACCGTGTGGGCACGTCGCACAGCAGTCGGTGCACTGGCAGATTAAACCGATGTTGCAGTGTCCGCAGGGTGGCAGCGTCCGTGTGGGACTTGCGGAAATGTGTGCAGAGCCGGCGCACCTTTCCGAGCAGGTCTGACAAGCGTGGGTAGCTTTTCAGAAAGCGCTGAACCACCAAATTAAAGACGTGGGCCAGGCATGGCACGTGCGTGAGGCTGCCGAGCTGCAGAGCCGCCACCAGGTTATGGCCGTTGTCACACACGACCATGCCCGGTTGGAGGCTCAGCGGCGCAAGCCAACGGTCGGTCTGCTCTGTCAGACCCCGCAGCAGTTCGTGGGCCGTGTGCCTCTTCTCTCCTAAGCTGAGTAGTTTCAGCACGGCCTGCTGACGCTTGCCCACCGCTGTGCTGCCACGCCGTGCGACACCGACTGCTGGCGACGTCCTGCTGCTGCTGACACAGCATCTAGATTGCGAGACAGAGGTTGAGGAGGAGGAGGAGGAGGAGGAGGAGGGTGCTTTAGTGGAGGAAGCATACACCGCCGAACATACCACCACCGAGCTGGGGCCCGCAATTCTGGGGGTGGGTAGGACGTGAGCGGTCCCAGGCTCTGACTCTGTCCCAGCCTCCACTAAATTCACCCAATGTGCCGTCAGGGAGATGTAGTGGCCCTGCCCGCCTGTGCTTGTCCACGTGTCCGTTGTTAAGTGGACCTTGCCACTAACCGCATTGGTGAGGGCGCGTACAATGTTGCGGGAGACGTGGTCATGCAGGGCTGGGATGGCACATCGGGAAAAGTAGTGGCGACTGGGAACTGAGTAGCGCGGGGCCGCCGCCGCCATCATACTTTTGAAGGACTCTGTTTCCACAACCCTATACGGCAGCATCTCAAGGCTGATAAATTTCGCTATGTGGACGGTTAACGCTTGAGCGTGCGGGTGCGTGGCGGCGTACTTGCGCTTCCGCTCAAAGACTTGCGCTAGTGACGGCTGGACGGTGCGGTGCGAGACATTGCTGGATGGGGCCGAGGACACCGGAGGTGAGGGTGTGGGTGCAGGCCAGGAGACGGTAGTGCCTGTGTCCTGAGAGGGGGGTTGGATCTCTGGCAGGTTGGGGCACAGGGGGAGAGGCAGCGGTGCAAACCGGAGGCGGTCAACGGCCTTCGTCCCACCTCGTGTGGTGCTTGGCCATCATATGTCTGCGCATGCTGGTGGTGGTGAGGCTGTTGGTGGTGGCTCCCCGGCTGATCTTGGCGCGACAAAGGTTGCACACCACTGTTCGTCGGTCGTCAGGCGTCTCAGTGAAAAACTGCCAGACCTTAGAGCACCTCGGCCTCTGCAGGGTGGCATGGCGCGAGGGTGCGCTTTGGGAAACACTTGGTGGATTATTCGGTCTGGCCCTGCCTCTACCCCTGGACACCGCACTGCCTCTTGCAACCTGCCCTGCTGCTGTCCTTGCCTCCCCCTCTGAAGACCTGTCCTGAGTAGGCATTGCACACCAGGTGGGGTCAGTCACCTCATCGTCCTGCTGCTCTTCCTCCGAATCCTCTGTGCGCTCCTCCCTCAGACTTACTGCCCTTACTACTACCTCACTGCAAGACAACTGTGTCTCATCGTCATCGTCCTCCTCACCCACTGAAAAGTCTTGAGACAGTTGGCGGAAGTCCCCAGCCTCATCCCCCGGACCCCGGGAACTTTCCAATGGTTGGGCATCAGTGACGATAAACTCCTCTGGTGGGAGAGGAACCACTGCTGCCCAATCTGAGCAGGGGCCCGAGAACAGTTCCTGGGAGTCTTCCCGCTCCTGAGCATGTGTCATTGTAGTGGAGTGAGGAGGCTGGGAGGAAGAAGGAGCAGCAGCCAGAGGATTCGGATTTGCAGCACTGGACGGCGCAGAACTGTGGGTGGATGATAGCTTGCTCGAAGCACTTTCTGCTATCCACGACAGGACCTGCTCACACTGCTCATTTTCTAATAAAGGTCTCCCGCGTGGACCCATTAATTGGGCGATGAATGTGGGGACGCCAGAAACGTGCCTCTCTCCTAATCGCGCAGCAGTCGGCTGCGATACACCTGGATCAGGAGCTCGGCCTGTGCCCACACCCTCACTTAGGCCTACGCGTCCTCGGCCACGTCCACGTCCTCTAGGCCTACCCCTACCCCTCAGCATGCTGTATTACCAGTGATTTCCCAGGCAGGAAATAAATTGGCGCAAGCCTGCAGGACAAATAGAATTTTTCCCTTTTTTTTTAAAGGGAAGGCCGGCCCACTGACTATATTCAATCAGATAAGAAATCTGTTCCACAGAAATGCAGTTATATGAAGTGCAGCAGAGCGGTGATTTTCCCCAGGCAGGCAGGAAATAAATTGGCGCAAGACTGCTGTTAAACGTAGCTGGCTGCGTATGATTTTTTTACTATCTCCACCCACCACACACGTACACAGAACGCTGAGGACTGACAGAGGCAGGCCACATAGAATTTTTCCCTTTTTTTTTTTAAAGAAAAGGCCCACTGACTATATTCAATCAGATAAGAAATCTGTTCCACAGAAATGCAGTTATATGAAGTGCAGCAGAGCGGTGATTTTTCCCAGGAAGGCAGGAAATAAATTGGCGCAACACTGCTGTTAAACGTAGCTGGCTGCGTATGATTTTTTTTACTATCTCCACCCACCACACACGTACACAGAACGCTGAGGACTGACAGAGGCAGGCCACATAGAATTTTTCCCTTTTTTTTTTTAAAGAAAAGGCCCACTGACTATATTCAATCAGATAAGAAATCTGTTCCACAGAAATGCAGTTATATGAAGTGCAGCAGAGCGGTGATTTTTCCCAGGAAGGCAGGAAATAAATTGGCGCAACACTGCTGTTAAACGTAGCTGGCTGCGTATGATTTTTTTTACTATCTCCACCCACCACACACGTACACAGAACGCTGAGGACTGACAGAGGCAGGCCAAATAGAATTTTTCCCTTTTTTTTAAAAGAAAAGGCCCACTGACTATATTCAATCAATAATATATGTCTTCTGGCCCTGCCTACACAATTCTCTCCCTGTAGTATTACTGCAGGGCGCAATGCTCTGCACAGCCGATTTAAAAAAAAAAAAAAAATGCAACACTGCTAACAGCAGCCTGCACAGTACTGCACACGGTTAAATGTGGCCCTAAGAAGGACCGTTGGGGTTCTTGAAGCCTACATTCACTCCTAACACTCTCCCTGCCTAACCACCACTTCTGTCCCTGGACTATTACTGCAGGGCGCAATGCTCTGCAGACAGCCGATTTTGAAAAAAAAAAAAATGTGCAACACTGCTAACAGCACCCTCCACAGTACTGCACACGGATAGATGTGGCCCTGAGAAGGACCGTTGGGGTTCTTGAAGCCTGCACTCACTCCTAACACTCTCCCTACAGCAGCACCAGCAGCACTTTCCCTCAGCTAACTCACAAGGCATCTGAGGCGAGCCGCGGGAGGGGCCGACTTTTATACTCGGGTGACATCTGATCTCCCCAGCCACTCACAGCAGGGGGGTGGTATAGGGCTTGAACGTCACAGGGGGAAGTTGTAATGCCTTCCCTGTCTTTCAATTGGCCAGAAAAGCGCGCTAACGTCTCACAGAGGAAAGTGAAAGTAACCCGAACACTGCGTGGTGCTCGTTAAGAGTAATGAGCATCCCAAACACCCTAATATTCGCCCGAGCATCAAGCTCGGACGAGTACGTTCGCTCATCACTATTCACCAACACTGGCCTAGTAGAATCTTCTCATGGTTTGCCTTGCCCACTCTGTAACTGAGCAGAGGTCCTAAAGGTGAATTGCAGTAGCACACTGAGATATTCCTTATCCAAATAATTCACTCTACTTTAGAGGCACAAGGGTCGGCTTATTTTAAGTAGGGGGGAACTGTAGTGGCCTAAAGTCTATATTTCTGGCCCCTTCATAATTGTCACACATGTCAGGTCTTTTATGTGAATGCACTGTGCAAAGTGTCTTGTCTGCTGTTATGTGTATTGCACAGCTGCAGCAAGAGGATAATGTCAGAAAGTGGCTAGGATATGTCTGGAAAAGTATCAATTTATGTCCTGTCACATGGTGTGCAATAGACTATATGAGTGTTGGAGAGCAATGTGTGGTCTTTCATCATCTTCAACGGTTGAGAGTAGAGTGCCGACCACATGGGGGTACCTTCAGCCCTCCTGTGGTGAAGTGTCATAGAAGAGAAAGAAAGGTACTGTTACCATGCGACAGTTGCTGGTTCTCCCAGGGCAGTGGTGTGCGGAGTCCTGCGGTCGGGGTGCGCCCCCCGGCTTGCTGTCCGGCTGCCGGGGGAGCGGGTGCCTGGCTGGCGTGGGCGGTGTGGTGCTGGTGGCACGCGGCACCGTGCCACGCGCACCTGTGATTGCAGCTACCGTGCACAAGCTCACTTTTATCATGTTCTGTTGGGAGTTGGCTGTCTCCCTCTCTCCGCCCCTGGGCGGAGGCTTTTGTTTAAACATCGGGCAGAGACTGGCAATCACTGCCAGTTATTGGTTTCCCCCAGTGTGCTAGCTAGTCTGCCTTGGTTGGTCTCCTGCTTCTGTAATCTTGTCTGCTATACTTTGCTATTATCTGCCAGGTTTTTCCATCTGCCTCAGTTCTGCATAGTATTGCTCATGTTGGTTATTTACATCTGCCTTTTCTGTCAGTATTCTACCCTTTCCATCCAGGTACGCCAGCGTCCCTTTTTCGGTCCCTAGTGAGAGTAAAGATTGCCGCCCAGTTGCCCGCCTGGAGTTAGCCAGGAGTGGAGGCAAGTAGGCAGGGACAGGGGTTGTGGGTGAGATCTAGGGCACCCGGGCTGGGGTATCAAGGGTAGTTTACAGTAACATAATAATGGAGACCATGAGTACCCTTCAAGTAAGTTCCAGGTTTTGGTCGTGATCCAAGACCTGGCCGGTCGTATGGTGGCCCAGGAGCAGCGGGAGTTAGTGCATGTTTCTACTGCCCCTTCTATTCCTAAGCCCAAGTGTTCGCTTCTTGAGGTATTTTCAGTGGAGAGGAGCAAGTTTTTTGTTTTTCAGTAGGCATGTAGATTGTATTTTTGGATTCGGCCCGCTCCTCTGGCTCAGAATCCCAGAAAGTTGGATTATGTCCTTACTTCGGGGTCCCCCCCCCAGAAATGGGCCTACTCCTTACCCGAGAGTTCGGCTTGCCTGCAGTCAGTTGATTCGTTTTTTCGGAAACTTGAAGGTATTTTTGATGAGTCGGACCATGCGGGATTGGCGGTATCCCATCTCATGTCTCTACATCAGGGGCAGCAGTGGGTAAAGGACTATTGCTCAAAATTTAGACTGTATGCAGGTGAAACCTCTCGGAATGATAGCGCCCTTAGGGCGCCCACCCACTGGCGTTTTTTTTCCCTGCAAAATTCGCAGCATTTTTTTCTCTGCAGGGGTCTATGGGACTTGTAGTGTTAAAATCGCGATCGCGCAAAATCGCAATAGACCCTTGCAGAGAAAAAAATGCTGCGAATTTCGCAGGGAAAAAAAACGCCAGTGGGTGGGCGCCCTTAAAGGTGTGTTTTTGTTGGGTCTTTCTGACGCAGTCAAGGATCTACTCATTTCTCATCCCGATCCATGACACTCAATGATGCAATGGAATTGGCGGTCAAAGCTGACAGGAGGCTGAGATCTAGAAAAGAGGAATGTCAGGTCCGTAAGGTTAGGGAATCTGGCAGACCCGCTCCCACTTCTCCCATGCCAACTTCTGGTGTCGAGCCTATGGAAGTGGATCACCTAAGTCCCGAGGAACGGCAACGGTTCCAGATGACTCATCGCCTCTGCCTCTATTGTGGGAAAGCCAGAAATCGTATAGCAACCTGTCCTCAGAAGCATCTACAACACCAGTCTGAACTGGCGGAAAACTTCAGATCCTGGGCGATTTTTGGGAGGATCACTTAGGATCACAGGTACTCCCTAAGTTGTTGGTGCCTTGTCAGATTGGTTTCCGGAATTTCACTCGGTCCAGTCAAGCTTTTATTGATTCAGGGGCTGCTGCCAATTTGATTAGTTTAAGTTTTGTCAGACCTTTGATGACTGAATTCTCGGCACTAAAGATTCCCATACACTTCACTAGTATTGATTCTACCCCTCTGTCGGCAGGTGTTGTCCAGTGGAGGACTCCCATGGTACAGTTCACTGTGGGTGTTCTACATTCTGAGAATCTGTCCTTCTTGGTAATGGAAAGGATGTCTGTCGATGTAGTGCTTGGTATGCCCTGGTTGGCACTGCACAATCCCCGATTTGATTGGTCCACTCAGGAATTGACACATTGGGGGTTGTCCTCTCATAGTCACTTAGTTACTATACCTATGTGTTCAGCAGATACCATACTTATTACTGAGTATTTGTCTGATTTTAATTATGTATTTTCCAAGAAACTGTCTAAGACTTTGCCTCCCCATAGGGAGTGGGCGTGTGGTATTGATTTGATCCCCGGCAGTCACATCCTTAAGGGAGCCATTTTCAATTTGTCTAGGTGTGAGCACGAAGCCCTTAAAGGGGTGGTCTCGCGAAACAAAGTGGGGTTATACACTTCCGTATGGCCATATTAATGCACTTTGTAATATACATCGTGCATTAAATATGAGCCATACAGAAGTTATTCCACTTACCTGCTCCGTTGCTAGCATCCTCGTCTCCATGGTTCCGTCTAAATTCGACGGCAGCTTGCTTTTTTAGACGCGCTTGCGCAGTCCGGTCTTCTCCATTCAGCACGAGCCTCTTCAGTGTGCTCCCCGCTACAGCTCTTCTGCGCATGCGCAGACGAGCTGTCACTGCTCGGGAGCGCGCTGGAGCGGCCATTCTGTACCTTCCTCTGTTAGAGGAAGGTGCAGAGCTGCCGAGCTGTCCGGAGAAGCCGCCCAGCTGTCCCGTCGTCCAGCTGTCCTGGTAAGTGATGGGCCGGGGGGGGGCTGCCGCTGCGCCGGGCTGCGCCGGGGGGCTGCCGCTGCGATGGGGGGGGGGCTGTCGCTGCGCCAGGGGAACTAGCGCTGGGCCGGGGGGGGCTGTCGCTGGGCCGGGGGAACTAGCGCTGGGCCGGGGGGGGGGGCTGTCGCTGGGCCGGGGGGGCTGCCGCTGTGATGGGGGAACTAGCGCTGGGCCGGGGGGGGGGGGCTGTCGCTGGGCCGGGGGGGCTGCCGCTGTGAAGGGGGGGGGGGGGGGGCCGCGCCGGTTACCTTCTGCCTGGCGGTGGGTGACAGGTCGGCCGTGTTCACTCCAGGGGTCCGGTCGGCGGCTGCGGGGCGTCTGGTTGCCATGGAGACACAGCTGGTAGCGTCTCGGGAGCGCGCACGTTTGGCTACAGCAAGCGATGCGAAAAGAGCTGGCGGCCATCTTGGGAAAAAGTTTTATAAGTTGCTGAAACGCTGGAACGGTAAGTAGAAACCAGCTAGGAAAGTAATTTACAGGGGTAATTAGTAATGTATGTTTAATTAGGGGGACTGGGCAAAAAAAAAATTCACTGCTTCCTCGAGACATCTCCTTTAAGTCCTATATCTCAGAGTCTCTGGCCAAACGACATATCAGGACATCTAGGTCCCCTGCCAGGGCAGGTCTCTTCTTTGTAGAGAAGAAGGATGGGACATTGAGGCCTTGTGTGGATTATCGGGCCTTGAATAAAATTACAGTGAAGTACCAGTGCTCCTTGCCCCTGATTCCTGATTTATTAAATCGGGTGGTAGGGACCCACTGGTTTTACAAGTTGGACTTAAGGAGGCTTACAATTGAATTCGCATCCGAAAGGGAAATGAGTGGAAGACCGCGTTCAACACCTCGTTCGGACATTTTGGGTGTCTAGTCATGCCCTTCGGACTTTGTAATGCCCCCGCAGTGGTCCAGGGATTTGGTCTTCCATGACTTCCTGCGGGTAATTTTGGTCATATATCTCAATGACATTCTGGTGTACTCCTCAGGCTGGGATTCACATGTGTGGCACCTGAGGCTGGTTCTGACCCGTTTGCGTGAGTAACAATTTTTTGTCAAGTTGGAGAAATGCATTTTTGGTACTAAACAAGTGTCTTTCCTTGGTTATGTGATTTCACCCACAGAGATTCAAATGGAGTGTGATAAAGTGGCAGCAATCTCCCAATGGGTCAGACCAGATAACCTGAAAGCTCTCCAGTGGTTGTTAGGTTTCGCAAATTTCTACCGTAGATTCATTAAGAATTCTTCTGTTAATCTGATCTCTTTCCTCATCTACAAAATTGTCAGCAGGACGCTCCCTCGGGGTACCGGAGGGTACATGGTTTGTGCCAGAGACCTTGCGTCTCAGAGTCATTGAAGAGTCTCACTCATCTGTTCTTGCAGGCCATCCAGGGGTTCAGGGGACTCTGGATCTTAGCACTAGACACTACTGGTGGCCAGGCATGTCTTGGGAGATCCGCAACTTTGTTAAGAGATGCTCTGTCTGTGTACGCAGTAAAAGTCGTTTTCGTCCGTGGTCGCATTTATCGGTAGATTTTATCACCAATCTACATGAGTCTCAGAAGTTCACCACTATCCTAGTTGTTGTAGACCGTTACTCAAAGATGGCACATTTCGTGGCGTTAAAGAAGCTACCTTCTGCGATAGATTTTTCCAAGATTTTTGTAAAAGAAATAATTTGCCTACATGGGGTTCCCTAGAACATTGTATCTGATCGCGGTGTTCAGTTTGTTGCACAATTTTGGCTAGCCTTCTGTAGAAACCTGGGAACGTCGCTTTCCTTCTCGTCAGCATTCCACCCGCAAACTAATGGTCAGACTGAGCGGAAGAACCAGGATTAAGTGCAATATTTACTGTTGTTTGCTAGCGAAAAGGCTTATCAGTGGGCAGAATTCCTGCCATTGGCAGAGTTTGCGTTAAACAACCGCACTTGTTCTTCCACTGGGGTATCCCCATTCCTTTGCGTATATGGTCAGCATCCTCGCTTCCTTATGGCTATTTCTACTCCGTCTGCCTGTCCTGCAGCTGATGTCACCACAGATGCGCTGCAGGGGGTATGGAAAGAAGAACAGAAGAACCTGGAAGCAACGGAGCCTCGTATGCAGTTGTGCAGTGGGAGGAGTCTGTCAGTATCTGAACCTTACAGGATGGGACAGAAGGTATATTTGTCTTCTAGAAATATCAAATTGAAGGTTCCATCTTTGAAATTGGCGCCACGTTACGTGGGTCCCTTTTGTCATCACGCGTGTAGCAAATCCGCTCGCTTATGAACTTGATTTGCCAGCCACATGGAGGATTCATAGGGTTTTTCATAAGTCTTTATTGAAACCTTTTATCCCTTCGGTGACAAGTGCCAACTCTACCCTCCCAGTTCCTCAGCGTGGGCCTCATGTCTAGGCGGCTGCTGGGATGCTGCAATGTCTCTTACTGTATATTGGATGGTGTAAACGTCCTGTATATCCTTGTACATTAGATGGTATACACGTCCTGTCTCTCGTTGCATCTTACAGGGCATATATGTCCGATTTCCGGCTGAACATTAAACGGTATATACGTGCTGAATATTGGATGGTATATACGTGCTGTATATGGCTGTATATTAGAGGGTATGTACGTGCTCCCTCTAGCTGTATATTAGAGGGCATATACATGCTGTTTGTCACTGTATATTGGGTGGTATATACGTGCTGTCTCCTCCTGTATATTGGATGATATATACTATATATCGCTGCATATTGGATTGTATATACCTCCTGGTAATTAAAGTATGTTAGATAGTACATTCATGCTGTCTCTCGCTGTATTTTACAGGGCAGATATGTGCGATCTCCGGCTGTATATTGGATGGTATATATGTGCTGCATATCGCTGTGTATTAGAGGGTATATATGTGTTGCCTTTGGCTATATATTAAAAGGGCATATAGGTGCTGTGTATCACTGTATATTACAGGGCAAATATTTCCTTGTTCCGGCTACATATTGGCTGTTTCTCGCTGTAGATATTTGACGGTATATACGTGCTGTCTCCGGCAGTAAATTGGATGGTATATATGGGCTGTATATCGCTACATATTAGATGGCATATATGTGCTATCTCTAGCTTTATATTGGATGGTGAATACGTGCTGTATATAGCTGTATATTAGAAGAGATATCCAGTTGTATATTGGATGAAACGTGTGCTATAGATCGATGTATATTAGATGGTATATACTTGCTGTCTCTCGTAGCATTTTACAGGGCAAATACCATGTTATATTAGAGAGTTTATACGTTCTGTCTCTCACTGTATATTAGATGGTATATACGTGCTGTTTATAGCTGTTTATTAGATTGTATATATGTACAGTATATTGCATTATATATGAGGGAATGTACGTGCTATCTCTCACCGTATATTGGATGGTATATACATGCTGTCTCTTGTTGTATATTGAATGGTATATATGTGCTGTATATGCTTGTATATTAGATGGCATATACATGCTTTCTCTCATTGTATTTTAAAGGGTATTTACGTGCTATCTCCGGCTGTACATTAAATGAAGTATACGTGCTGTCGTCAACTGTACATTAGACAGTATATATGTGCTGTATAGCCTTGTATATTAGATAATATATACGTGCTGTATATCCTTGTATATTAGATGGTATATATGTGCTGTCTCTCATTGTATTTTACAGTGTGTCTGGCTGTCTATTAGATGGTACAGTATATCCGTGCGGTTTCGCTGGATGTCACTGGCTGGGGACTGTCTCTCGCTGTATGCTAGACAGTAAATCGGTGCGGTCTCGCTGGATGTAACCGGCTGGGGGCTGTCTCTGGCTGTATATTAGACAGTATATCAGTGCGGTCTCGCTGGACGTTACCGGCTAGGGTCTGTCTCTGGCTGTATATTAAACAGTATATTGGCGCGGTCTTGCAGGATGTCACCGACTGGGGGCTGCCTCTGGCTGTATATTAAACAGCATATCGGTGCGGTCTCGCAGGATGTCACCGGCTGGGGGCTGTCTCTGGCTGTATATTAGGCAGTATATCGGCGCGGTGTTGCAGGATGTCACCGACTAGGGGCTGTCTCTGGCTGTATATTAGACAGCATATCGGTGCGATCTCGCGGGATGTCACCGGCTGGGGGCTGTCTCTGGCTGTATATTAGACAGTATATCAATGCGGTCTCTCTGGATGTCACCGGCTGGGGGTTGTCTCGGGCTGTATATTAGACAGTTTATCACTGCGGTCTTGCAGGATGTCTCCGACCGGGGGCTGTCTCTGGCTGTATCTTAGACAGTATATCGGTGCAGTCTCGCTGGATGTCACCAGCTGGGGGCTGTCTCTGGCTGCATATTAGACGGTATATCAGTGCAGTCTTCCTGGATGTCACCGGCTGGTGGCTGTCTCTGGCTGTATATTAGACAGTATATCAGTGAGGTCTCGCTGGATGTCACCGGCTGTATATTAGACAGTAAATCGGTGCAGTCTCGCTGGATATCACCAGCTAGGGTCTGTCTCTGGCTGTATATTAGACAGTATATCGGTGCAGTCTCACTGGATATCACCAGCTAGGGGCTGTCTCTGTCTGTATATTAGACAGTATATTGGTGTGGTCTCGCTGGATGTCACCGGCTGGTGGCTGTCTCTGGCTGTATATTAGACAGTATATTGGTGCGTTCTCGCTGGATGTCACCAGCTAGGGTCTGTCTCTGGCTGTATATTAGACAGTATATCGGTGCAGTCTCACTGGATATCACCAGCTAGGGTCTGTCTCTGTCTGTATATTAGACAGTATATTAGTGTGGTCTCGCTGGATGTCACCGGCTGGTGGCTGTCTCTGGCTGTATATTAGACAGTATATTGGTGGGTTCTCGCTGGATGTCACCGGCTTGATGTCTCTGGCTGTATATTAGACAGTATATCAGTGCGGTCTCGCTGGATGTCACCGGCTGGGGGCTGTCTCTGGCTGTATATTAGACAGTATATCGGTGCGGTCTCGCGGGATGTTACCAGCTGGGGGCTGTCTCTGGCTGTATTTTAGACAGTATATCGGTGCGGTCTCACTGGATATCACCAGCTAGGGGCTGTCTCTGTCTGTATATTAGACAGTATATTGGTGCGGTCTCGCGGGATGTCACCAACTGGGGGCTGTCTCTGGCTGTATATTAGACAGTATATCGCTGCGGTCTCGCAGGATGTCACCGACCGGGGGCTGTCTCTGGCTGCATCTTAGACAGTATATCGTGCAGTCTCGCTGGATGTCACCAGCTGGGGGCTGTCTCTGACGGCATATTAGACGGTATATCAGTGCAGTCTTGCTGGATAATAATAATAATAATAAACTTTATTTGTATAGCGCCAACATATTCCGCAGCGCTTACATAGACAGGGGATACAGAAAGACAAAAGTACAAAAAATTACAGAACCACGGTTACAGTCGTAATCAGTTGGTGGAAACAATAGGGGTGAGGGTCCTGCTCCAACGAGCTTACATACTACAAGTAATGGGGTGATACAGAAGGTAAAATGGCTGGAGGTGTGCACGGTATCGCGTGATGGAGAGTGAGGGATGCTATATACAGACAACAGTCAGACATTTAGCTATGCGACGGCAAGATCAATATGACTACAGGAGCGGTTTATGATGGCTAGCAGGGATTGTGGTCAGTAGGTCAGGGAGCATGTTATCAGGCAGTGTATAGAGGAGTTTGTTTAGGGAATGCAGTATGCCTCCCTGAAGAGATGCGTTTTTAGAGCACGCCTGAAGTTTTTCGAGTCCTGGATTGCCCGGATGTTCTTTGGTAGTGCATTCCAGAGGACCGGTGCTGCTCTGGAGAAGTCTTGGAGGCGGGAGTGAGAAGTTCGAATTAAAGGGGCGCTCAGTCTAGTTTCGTTTGCCGAGCGGAGAGCCCGGGCTGGGTGATGGATGGAGATGAGGGAAGCAATATAGGGGGGCGCTGCACTGTGGAGGGCTTTGTGGATTAAGGTAATAAGTTTAAATTGAATTCTATATTTAACGGGCAGCCAGTGCAGTGACCGGCACAGGGCAGAGGCATCTGAGTAGCGGCTGGACAGGAAGATGAGCCTGGCTGCCGCATTCAGGATGGACTGGAGAGGGTAGAGTCTGGTGCAGGGGAGGCCGATCAGCAACGAGTTGCAATAATCGAGCCGGGAGTGGATGAGGGCAACAGTAAGCGTTTTCAGCGTGTCTATGGTGAGAAAAGAGCGGATTCTTGAGATGTTCTTGAGGTGCAGCTGACAGGTTCGGGCCACTGATTGGATGTAGGGGGTAAATGAGAGATCGAATATGACCCCAAGGCAGCGGGCATGTTGTTTGGGAGTTATGGTGGCGCCACACACTGAGATGGAGATGTCAGGATGAGGTCGGTTGGTGGAAGGAGGAAACACCAGTAAGTCAGTTTTAGAGAGATTTAGTTTTAGGTAGAGAGAGGACATCGTGTTAGAGACAGCAGACAGACAGTTGGTGATGTTTTGGAGGAAAGGTGCAGAGATGTCACGGGAAGAGGTGTATAGCTGGGTGTCATCAGCATAGAGGTGGTAATGGAGGCCAAAGCTCCTGATGGTTTGTCCAACAGGGGCTGTGTAGATAGAGAAAAGGAGGGGGCCAAGGACCGAGCCTTGGGGGACCCCAACAGCAAGGGGAAGAGAAGGAGAGGTAGAGCCAGCAAAGGAGACACTGAAAGAGCGGTCAGATAGGTAGGAGGAGAACCAGGAGAGAGCTGTGTCCTTTAGGCCGATGGAGTGAAGCATACTGATGAGGAGTTTGTGGTCAACAGTGTCAAATGCTGCGGAGAGGTCGAGGAGGATCAGTAGGGAGTAGTCACCCCTCGATTTGGCTGATAGTAGGTCGTTTGATACCCTTGTAAGGGCAGTTTCTGTAGACTGTTGGGGTCGGAAGCCAGACTGTAGGGGGTCGAGGAGAAAGTTCTCTGATAGATAGCTTACAAGGCGGGAGTAAACCAGCCGTTCTAGTAGTTTGGAGATGAAGGGGAGGTTTGAGATGGGTCGGTAATTGGCAACGTCAGTTGCATCAAGAGTCGGCTTCTTTAGCAGTGGGGATATGATGGCGTGTTTGAAAGAAGAGGGAAAGATGCCAGAGGCCAGAGAGAGGTTGAATATAGTGGTGAGATGGGAGATGATCACTGGGGAGAGGGATCGGAGGAGATGTGAGGGGAGAGGATCGCTAGCGCAGGTGGTGGGGCGAGCAGAGAAGAGCAGTTTGGAGACTTCTTCCTCTGTTGCTGGTCTGAGTACAGACAGTGAGCAGGAGCTAGATGCAGTGCTGACAAGACTAAGGTCAGGGCTAGTCTGGGATTTGGAAGTTTGGATGTCACCGGCTGGTGGCTGTCTCTGGCTGTATATTAGACAGTATATCAGTGAGATCTCGCCGGATGTCACCGCCTGTATATTAGACAGTAAATCGGTGCAGTCTCGCTGGATATCACCAGCTAGGGTCTGTCTCTGGCTGTATATTAGACAGTATATCGGTGCAGTCTCACTGGATATCACCAGCTAGGGACTGTCTCTGTCTGCATATTAGACAGTATATCAGTGCGGTCTCGCTGGATGTCACCGGCTGGGGTCTGTCTCTGGCTGTATATTAGACAGTATATCGGTGCAGTCTCGCTGGATGTCACCGGCTGGTGGCTGTCTCCGGCTCTATATTAGACAGTATATTGGTGCGGTCTCGCTGGATGTCACCAGCTTGCTGTCTCTGGCTGTATATTAGACAGTATATCAGTGCGGTCTCGCTGGATGTCAACGGCTGGGGGCTGTCTCTGGCTGTATATTAGACAGTATATCAGTGCAGTCTAGCTGGATGTCACCAGCTGGGGGTGTCTCCGGCTGTATATTAGATAGTATATTGGTGCAGTCTCGCTGGATGTCTCCGGCTCTATATTAGACAGTATATCGGTGCAGTCTCGCTGGATGTCACCGGCTGGGGGCTGTCTCTGGCTGTATATTAGACAGCATATCGGTGCGGTCTCGTGGCATGTCACCGGCTGGGGGCTGTCTCTGGCTGTATATCAGACAGTATATCGGTGCAGTCTTGTTGGATGTCACCGGCTGGGGGCTGTCTCTGGCTGTATATTAGACAGTATATCGGTGTGGTCTCGCTGGATGTCACCGGCTTGGGGCTGTCTCTGGCTGTATATTAGACAGTATATCGGTGCGGTCTCGCTGGATGTCACCGGCTGGGGGCTGTCTCTGGCTGTATATTAGACAGTATATCGGTGCAGTCTCGCTGGATGTCTCCGGCTCTATATTAGACAGTATATCGGTGTAGTCTCGCTGGATGTCACCGGCTGGGGGCTGTCTCTGGCTGTATATTAGACAGCATATCGGTGCGGTCTCGTGGGATGTCACCGGCTGGGGGCTGTCTCTGGCTGTATATCAGACAGTATATCGGTGCAGTCTTGTTGGATGTCGCCAGCTGGGGGCTGTCTCTGGCTGTATATTAGACAGTATATCGGTGCAGTCTCGCTGGATGTCTCCGGCTCTATATTAGACAGTATATCGGTGTAGTCTCGCTGGATGTCACCGGCTGGGGGCTGTCTCTGGCTGTATATTAGACAGCATATCGGTGCGGTCTCGTGGGATGTCACCGGCTGGGGGCTGTCTCTGGCTGTATATCAGACAGTATATCGGTGCAGTCTTGTTGGATGTCGCCAGCTGGGGGCTGTCTCTGGCTGTATATTAGACAGTATATCGGTGCGGTCTCGCTGGATGTCACCGGCTGGGGGCTGTCTCTGACTGTATATTAGACAGTATATCGGTGCGGTCTCGCTGGATGTCACCGGCTTGGGGCTGTCTCTGGCTGTATATTAGACAGTATATCGGTGCGGTCTCGCTGGATGTCACCGGCTGGGGGCTGTCTCTGGCTGTATATTAGACAGTATATCGGTGCAGTCTCGCTGGATGTCTCCAGCTGGGGGCTGTCTTTGGCTGTATATTAGACAGTATATCGGTGCAGTCTTGCTGGATGTCACCGGCTGGGGGCTGTCTCTGACTGTATATTAGACAGTATATCGGTGCGGTCTCGCTGGATGTCACCGGCTGGGGGCTGTCTCTGGATGTCACTGGCTGGGGGCTGTCTCTGGCTGTATATTAGACAGTATATCGGTGCGGTCTCGCTGGATGTCACCGGCTGGGGGCTGTCTCTGGCTGTATATTAGACAGTATATCGGTGCAGTCTCGCTGGATGTCTCCGGCTCTATATTAGACAGTATATCGGTGCGGTCTCGCTGGATGTCTCCAGCTGGGGGCTGTCTTTGGCTGTATATTAGACAGTATATCGGTGCAGTCTTGCTGGATGTCACCGGCTGGGGGCTGTCTCTGACTGTATATTAGACAGTATATCGGTGCGGTCTCGCTGGATGTCACCGGCTGGGGGCTGTCTCTGGATGTCACTGGCTGGGGGCTGTCTCTGACTGTATATTAGACAGTATATCGGTGCGGTCTCGCTGGATGTCACCGGCTGGGGGCTGTCTCTGGATGTCACCGGCTTGGGGCTGTCTTTGGCTGTATATTAGACAGTATATCGGTGCGGTCTCGCTGGATGTCACCGGCTGGGGGCTGTCTCTGGCTGTATATTAGACAGTATATCGGTGCAGTCTCGCTGGATGTCTCCGGCTCTATATTAGACAGTATATCGGTGCGGTCTCGCTGGATGTCTCCAGCTGGGGGCTGTCTTTGGCTGTATATTAGACAGTATATCGGTGCCGTCTCGCTGGATGTCTCCGGCTGGGAGCTGTCTCTGACTGTATATTAGACAGTATATCGGTGCGGTCTCGCTAGATGTCAGCAGCTGGGAGCTGTCTCTGACTGTATATTAGACAGTATATCGGTGCGGTCTCGCTGGATGTCAGCAGCTGGGGGCTGTCTCTGACAGTCTGCTCCTCCCCAGTCTCTCATTTCCTCGGTCACAGGAAGTGTCGGCTCTGGAGGTTGTGCTTTGTGCTCGGTCAGTGGATGAAGCATGTAGCAGAGCTGGCAGTGTACACAGTGCTGTGTGCTCCCTGCAGACAGTGGATGTAGCAGAGTACACTGCAGTGTCTGCCTGGCTGAAGAGGAGTCCTGCCCTCAGGTAATGCCCGCTGGGATGGATGCTGGGTGATACATTGTTGCGGTGTGTAAGACATTGTTCTGGCTACTAGTTCTAATATAACAGAGGGAGGTCATCCTGCACACCGCTCCATACGTGTACAGGTTGTCATGGACCTCCTGGCTCCTGGACTGTATTTCACAATGGTTCTCCTCACTGGAGGTTGTGGCGGCGCTGTGGCCCGGACTGTCAGATCTACTAATGTTTTCTGGTGTTCTTATATTTAAAAAGCTTCCGTTTGAGGTGACCGAGGTAGATTTGAAACCTTGGCTTCAGTTTTTTGGACTCACATTGTGGAATACAGTGGGCATCACTTACAGGGTAATTCTGGAGTCTTAAAGGGGATGTCCAGTTATGATACAACATTCCTCCTATACCACCAACTGCACTAAAATATCAAAATCAGCTGTACTGACCCGTCCTCTGATGCGGGGATTCAACACTGCAGCCACACCGATCTCCCAGTTGTTGAAGATGAGGTCGGCGGCTATAATGTGACTTCCAGGCATCATGGCGCCCAGGATATGAGCGCTGCTGCCAGGAGAACAGCTTCTGATTGGCTGCGGTGATCACCTAAGATCCAGTGACATCATCTTCAACAACAAACACCAGGAGATTGGTGCAGCTGAGCGCTGGGTCACCGCGGCGGGGGGATGGGTAATTGCAGCTGATTTTAGGAGGAATGTTGTCTGGTAACTGGACAGCCCGCTTATTAATTTTTTCAAGTTTTCACCCATCTGCTGGATAGAAGAAAATGGAGATCTGACTGCTGGGACCCCCACTAATCCCAAGAACGGGGGTCCAGACAAAGTGAATATAGGGAGTTCATTCAGGTGCAACTCTGCCGCCCAATTCATTTCAATGAGAGGCCCGGAGATTGAGTCCAAGCGTCAGGCAATCTCCGGCACCCTGGTTAAAATGAATCGAGCAGCAGTGTGCCAGCTCGACCTATGCTTTATCCACTTGGAGACTAACCGGACCCCCAAATTGGGGATCAGTGGGTTTCCCAGGAAATAACCCCCCCACCAACCTATCAGTGGATTGGTGAAAACCTGAAAAAAACATTGTCTGCTGAACAGAGTCAAAATGAGTGGGGTTCATTTGTCAAAGTTTCCTAACAAAGTTATAACGCCATGCCAGGTACCGCCTTGTATCGCTTGTACCCTGTGCCCGATTGTATAAGCCCTGTTGTTAGGTCTACCGCATGCTGTACAAGGGTTGGCATTGCATAAAGTGTATGGAAATTCTTTTTAGCGTTAAAGTGCCTGTCCACGGCCGTGATTTCTCTGGCGGTAAGCCGCCGACGAGTCACTCCCTCTGAAACTTTCCATAGCGCTGCTATGGAAAGCGCCGACACACTGTCCACGAGCGGAGAATCATTGCGATTCTCTGCTTGCAGCAGGCAATTCACAGCATGCTGCGAATTGCCCCGATTCTCCACGGTCAGCCAATCTATTAGATAGGGCTGACCGGTGGAGAATCGGCGGCGGCTCCTGCTCCCGGGCGGTGGAGCTCCGCCACGGGATACCGCAACGCCCGTGGACAGGGGGCCTTTGGGTTGTAGAAATTGATGGCCTGTCTTTGGGCTTGTCCATCAGTGTGTGATCCCTGGGGGTCTGCTGTCTGGGAGTGGCACCGTTCAGCTGATTGGAGGAGCTGCAGCCCTCTTGACAGTATTGTGTCCTCCTCAGTGTTTGCATCTGATGGTGGGTTAAATCCTGTTCATACTCTGAACAGCGTACTTTTGTTAGCAACCTTGTTGCATTGCGTTTACTTCTTCAGGACAAGGCTGCAATACTCGGCTTGGCCACTGTGAGAAGTATTGCATTCTGAATACAAAGAAGATCATAGTCAAAAGTAAACCGCAGCACTCTTACTGCAGTGATCAGCAGGGGTCTTGGGAGCAGATCTCCACTGGTCAGATATTGATGGCCTATTCTGAGGATAAACCATCAATTTCTGCCACCCAGATTACCAATTTGGTTAAAGCAGTGTGAGCAGATCGGGATGCTCCATGTGAGTGGAAAGTGCGAGGTTTCCATATGCATAAGATGTCCTTCTATAATGCGTACGGTTCAGAGGGTTCTATCTTGCACATCTCTCTACTACTAACGGATTGGTTACATGTGACACTTCCTCGATATTGGGATGAAAAAAGTATAGTCACATGATACACAAGTGTGGGGTACCAAAGTCTAGCTTGGGGAGTTTAAGGCCTCACCCACACGGGTGGATTTTTGTTGCGGAATCCGGAGTGGGCGTCCGCCTCTGGATTCCACAGCAATAACCCTACATAGCATGCTATAGAAAAAGGATTCTTCATGCACACAAGTGGAAACCAATTGCGGTTAACGCTCACGGATGAAAAATCAAAGCATGCTCAATTTTTCTGCAGTTCCCGCACGGACGGCTGCCATTGAAGTCAATGGAAGCCATCTGACCCGCGGCGGGTCTGCAATTGACATTGCTCTCGAGCCACAGATTCATGAGTTAAAACTAAAAATTTGTACTGCACATGTCGAATGGTGAGCCGTGCGGGCCATCCACAGTACAGATGAAGATCAAATAAAGCAGGTACACGCGGATGCCAGCCAGGCACAGGGGCGGATTCCACTGCGGGCTTCAGCATGCAGAATCCAACCCGCCCGTGTGTATGCAGCGTAACTGTGAGACTAACGAGACTATTGCATTTAAGGAGCCCAAGCGCATTCAATTTGATGAAAATGGACAATTCAAACCATAGTGATCATTCACTGGGTGAAAACCAGCAACACGTGATTGTATCGGCTGACCGGTGACAACCTGTCAGCATCTGGGAAGTTCTAAGCCTTGTTTGAAAGATTTTTCATTCATTCTTTGGAGGAAAGTTCGCGGGAAGATCTTGGGATGATCGTCTGCTCTCACCGGACTTGCCTGGCTACTTTGCAGTCTGAATGACTGGCAACCAACATGAACTAACGTGTCTGCAAAACCATCATTCACCAGACAATTGTTCATTCAGCAACCGTTTGCCCATCAACCTACTTCCGTTTGCCCACCTGCCCACTGGTCTGCGGGTCCTCCCCACTGGTCTTAGAACTTGCAATCTCCTGCACTGGTGTATTGTACGCCGGTCCAAGTTCACTAGACCCCGGTGTAAGTGCGACAGATGGATTAAAACGCAGGCCTGTTAATACATGTATCACATCTGGTGGCGCCTCCATGTGCCAGACTGAAACCTAGGTGAGGCCTCTCTAGGCCCCGGTCGTGTGGCAGCAGCGACAAAGCATGTGATACAATGTAGCCAGCTACGTCTTTCTGACTTACTGCTGCTAATGTTGGCTTGATGCTCGGTCTGTGTGACATCCGCTTTCTCCCTTTTTACGTGTTTGGTACTTATGTGAATATGAATTTTGCTCGTGTTTTACCACGGATTGTCCGAGTATAGGAAAGGGAAAAGAATGGACAGTTATACCAAATAATACAAGAAGTACAAACAATGGAGCAGCTGTGGGTGAAGATCCCGATGTCAGGTGACCACTGCAGCCAGTCAGAGGCCACAGTGTCACAGCCCGTTCCCTTGGCATCGAGGCACCAGGGATATGAGTGCTGATGCCAGGAGGATGGGCGGTAAGGCGGTGGCCACTGATTGGCTGCAGCAGTCACCTGACTACTGGTCTGTGCTGAAAGCAAGGACTCTGTCAAGGGGAAGAAGAGCAATATGTGCTGCATCTTTTGTCATTTTTATCTTGCTGGCCATTTACATTTTTTTTTTTTTTTTTTTTTATATACTCTGAGGACTCTTTTAACCCTTTACTACTAAATATATCCAAAAACATACAATTAAATATTGTTCTTATTCCCACATGCAGCAAAAATCTGAAGATTGTCGCTCAGTGCGAATGCTGTGTATTTGCGGCGCTGACAGCATGCACTCGCTCAGCTGATCGGTTGGGGTCCCGAGCGACAGACCCCGGCCGATCAACCATCAATGACCTATCCTGATGATAGGTCATCAATAGTATTCTCCCTGAATAAACCCCTTTAAGGGCTTAAACTAATTAGTGTGATAAGCTGCAATTTTGCGCACCGAAAATAGAACCTATTGATTTCAATGGGTGCACCCTTACACTTTTTTTTTTATTTTTGCGCAAAAAAGAAAAGGACCGTCTCTATCTTGTGTGTGTTTATGCACCAAAGAGCCCGATAAATGTCTATGGGAGGTAGACAAACACGGACGACAGCACGTTAAGCTAATTAGCCTCTTAAATCGGTGTGGGATGAGTCCCCTGACCGTAAAAACAAGTGGTGCCTGCACAAATATGGGCTTCACATACATGCGATTTGTAGCCCGTGTGAAAGAGGACTAATCCACAGGTGAATCGTGAAGGTATGGGATGTAAAAGGTAGGGACGTCTGCTTCTCCATCCCACCAGATCCACTCCTGTATTCGGGACAAAAACTGCATCTAAAACCGCAGAGGCTCTTGATGTTTTTTCTTTGAACCGTGTGAAACAATCAGTGGGAAGAAGAAGCCCAATGGCGCATCAGCGTACGAAAATACTGAATCCAATATGCATGGAGTTATTTCCGTAACTCGCTCTGCATTGTGTCTTGTTACATGCATCACCACAGGGAACTAAACATTATCAGCAGTACGGCTTATCGAGGAGAGACTGACCTCAAGCAGAAGATAAGGGCGACCAGAGCCGATCGCGGATACTATCAGATGGCGGTCTACTTTTTCTTTTGCCGCCTTTACAATGGCCATCAGATTTGTACGACTACTGAATATACTTCAGGGACACAAAGTCACATCTCTGGCTGACATAAATGATGATTGCTTTTCATAGTCCTTTATCCACCGGAGACGCAGGAGCTGCTCTGACTTTGGGCTTTTTAACATGGGTGTAAATGTGCATCGTATTAGTGGCAATTTTTTTTTTGCTCATAATACGCAGTGAATAAAGCCGATAATTTTAATGAGTTTAGTGAGTTTTTAATTGGTTCGTGTGAAGGAGCCCTATGCCCTAATTTGCTGTGTATTACATTCCAGTATTCGTTTTGGGGAATTAACATACACAGCAAATACGCATGCTTCATACATATTTACTGTGTTATGAGTGTGAAAAATGCGCGAGCCACATACGCAATTGTGAGTCCTCAGGTCCTTATTGTCTAGGAAACCCTGAGCAGGCCATGTTGGCAATTACACTCTTCTAAAACTCACTCGCAGTCCGGAAGGGGTGAACTGTACCAGCCCTCCTGCACACGGCATGCTCTCTGCATGGAAGCTCATGGAGTCCTCATTATTGACAACCTCTAGTTACTACGTGTACCACATGAAGGTGCCCCACAAGAGAATAGCTGTGGAATACTGCATGCGTTGTGTTAGAACTAGGGTTGTGTATATTTTATCATGGATTTGTTCGAAAGAAACTGTTACATTCCTGTTCATGTGGCTTCATTGTACCAAAGCTACTAGGAGCATTTGCAGATCTTGGAAACCTCAAGCCAAGTTTAACCCCCAGCAGCTTAGGAGGAGCTCTGTTCCTTCTGCAGATAAAGGACATTACAGTTTAGGACGAACAGAACTCCTTCTAATTTAAACCACTGTAACCCCGGGTTTATCAAGGCTCCCAACAAGTTAAGATTCTTGGCGTTAAAATGACACCAACAGCATGTTGGTAGCCTTTAAAGAACTAGAATTTACATGTTTAGTCAATGTGCAGAGGAGAGGGAGAGGGGAGACCAGGGCAGCAAAGTAGATCTGTGATTCTCCTGTATTTGTTGAGGTTATCATTTTCCCCTACCCCCCCACCCCACCCCGCCCTATCATCCTCATCAATCAAAGAGCAGATTTGCTCTCTGATTGTCACATATGGGTTTTTTTCACAAGAAAAGGAGTGAAATGCTGAGGAAAACTTTTTTCCCCTTTACACAAGGTTTTAATATTAAAAAATAAAAAAACCTACACATAATTGGTATCGCCACATCCATAACAACCCGTTCTGTAAAATATTACACTATTTATCCACAACAATAAATTTAAAAGAGAAATCACATGTCCTATCTTTGGGTGTGCCCTTGCATCGTTCGTTGTTCTCAATGGGGCAGACAAAGCCTCGCACTGCATGCTAGGCGCACGTGAGTGATGCAAGGTTTATCTATTTAAAACAATGGGAAGCGCTCTACGATCTGTACTTCCCTGAAGTGATGCTAGGTGGTTTTCACACAGATACTGCTCTGTCCATTGAAAAATAAAAAGGCTGTGGTCCTGAAATGTGGCTCCACACAAAAAGTGTGTGTATGTATGTATGTGTATATGGCTGGATTCACACCCGGCCGATATACGCTGCCCCTCTGATGCATTGGTTTACAATGCATCAGTGTACATGGGCGTATTTCTGTGACGTAAAAGCGCCCAGTCGACCAAGATGGGGCATTTCAGCTGGGTGCTTTTACGCTGGCCGTGGCTGCATAGACTCCTAAGCGAATGTAAAAACACATATGTCCATGTAAATTCAGCCATAAGGCTTAAATTAGTTATGTCACTAAGGCCGCTTTCACACGGCTGAGAAAACCGCGTGAGACTTGTGTGTTTCAAGACGCACAAATATGAACCCCAAATCTGTCTTGCATCGCAGTGCGGGAAAAATTGTGTTCTGTCCTATCTTTGGGCGTTCCCTCGGAACACCTCACACATTGTTTGCAATGGGGCTGGAAAAAACCTTGCACGGCGTGCAATGGGAGGTTTCCCACTGAAAACAATGGGAAACACTTGCTGATCTTCTGGGGCGGCTGAAAGCTACATTGTTGGATCGCTATTTCTCTGAAGTGATGGGAGGTGTATTAGACAGAAATACGCCCCTCATTCGCGGGAACATTACATGTGCACAAGCATGATATAGGACCAAGTTACACGGCCCGCTATCATTCTCACTCGTGTGAAATTACTCTAAGACCAGCTTCACACGAGTATACATGTATTTGTGTGCAAACTAGCACCGCATACTTTCGGTAATGAATGATCCTCTTTTGTGTGCGCATCAGCATATATTAGCTGTTTTTTTTTTTTCACGCACAAGGCTTGTGCATTTGCATGCGCCCACAAAAAAAAGCACCGATGCTGTCAGCATTGAAATGACTAATTAGTCTAATGAGTTCAAGATGTTTCTTTTCCTGCACTTATGGCGACTGAGGCGTCAAATATATTTACATGTGATATGAATTCAAAAACTACTATAAAGTGATGTTTTTCGGGGTTAACGTGCTTAGGTTGTTTGTAATGTCTGTAGGATTTCCCGGCTGCAGGCGGATCCGCGGCGCTCGTCAGCCGGCCAGATGCTCTGTGAACAAGTATTTACTAAACCTCCAGAATTATTTTGGTGGGTTATTATTTTGGCGGACAATCGCGGCGTTGTCTAGAGATGGAGTGACTCATACCTGAGGCCGGGCGCTGCGTCCCCAGGAGAGCTGGCTGTTAGGTCACAGTTGTCACCTGCTGCCACATCTGGTACTCGGAGTTACATCTGATGTAATTCACAGTCTGAGGAGCTTCTAGACCCCACCATTATAAACGAATGAAAGTGAATGATCGTTCAGTCTAAACACGAGCCAAAGACTGAACGAGAATCGCTTGCTTTTCATTTGTCAGTCATTTTATGCAGCCTAAAATCCATCAATGGCTCGTTTGCTTATCTTTTGATGACATCACTAACTTGTTTAAATGAGAATTGGCTAGTCTAAAAGGACCCTAAGGCCTGGCTGCACATGAACAGATTTTTGCATTGGAATCCGCAGAAAATACCGTTCATAGCATGCTATTGAAAATCGCTTTTTCCTGCACACGAGCGGAAGTGACATTGCGGAAAGGTCGCAGGTATCCGCGTCATCGCCTAACGACGCCGCGGGAGAAATAAACATTTAAAAAAGAAAATCTGTACTGTGTGTATCATCCGATGAGCTGTTGGGTCCATCCGTAGTACAGATAAAGTCAAAAGAAGACACGTATGCAGGATCGCTGACCGCGGTCAGTCGGAATCTACTGCGGGAACCCGATGCAAAATCTGGCTCTGCCATGTGCAGGCCGTCTAAGAAGTAAGCACATTGGTGGTTCTATACACAATAGAACATACAACATGGGGTGTTTCATTTTCGTGAAGGTCTTCTGAGCTTCCCGGAATCTGGAACAATGCCTTACAATCTTTAAATCTGCACCCCACTTCAAATTTGCATTGCCCTTCCCGAAATTGCTAGCACCAACCTGGCTTACGTCCCTCAACCGTCCAAAATAGCTTCCCACCTGTGAACCAGTGGCCGAGCTTGACAACTCAGCTTCCCCCTAAAAATGGGCCTGCCTGTACTGCATCGGGGCCATCCCCTTAAGGGCTCCTGCACACTTGCGTTTTTCTTGGGCGTTTTTTTACGCGATATCGCTGCATTTTTCTTCATGCGATTGTCAATGGGACCTTCTAATGTTAAAAACGCATCGCAAGTTTGTGCTTTGCATTTTTCGTGCGATGCGTTTTTAACATTAGAAAATCCCATTGACAATGGCGTTAATATTGCGTAAAGAAAAAAAAAAACTCGCAAGAAAAACGCAAGTGTGCAGGAGCCGTAACTAAAGTGCGATTTACTTCTGATCCCATCTAATGGAAGGGTGAACAGCCATCTTCTGCCTAAACTGCTAGTGGTATCACAGCCCAGTCTGCACCCCCCCCCCCCCCCCCCCCGGAATTCCACAGCGTGAAAATTGAACCTAATAGCTGCGGTGTAACGCCGCGGACTTCGGCTGCATTTCACACAGTGGAAATCCGGCCGTAGCCCTTGCATGTAGAAAACAGTTGATGGAAACAGTAGGGCAGAGGGGCTCCAACAAGCTTACATACTACAGATAGTGGGGTGATACAGAAGGTAAAGGAGCTGGAGATGTGCATGGTATGGCAAGGTGGAGTTTGAGGGATTGAGTGGTAGAGTGGCCGAATCGGTATGACTGCAGGGGGGTGGTTGATGGCAGCTAGCAGGGATTGCAGTCAGTAGGACAGGGAGCATGTTATCAGGCAGACTAAAGAGGGGTTTGGTTTAGGGGATATGGTATGCCTCCCTGAAGAGGTGCGTTTTTAGCGCACGCTTGAAGTTTTGTGTGTCAGGGATTGCTCGGATAGTTTTTGGTAGCACATTCCAGAGGACTGGTGCTGCTCTGGAAAAGTCTTGGGATTGAGAGGTTCGAATTAAAGGGGCGCTTAATCTGATTTTGTGAGCGGAGGGTGCGGTCTGGGTGGTGGATTGAGGATAAGGGAGGCAATGTAGGGTATTGTGGTGCTGTGGGAGGGTTTTGTGGATAAAGTTAGTGAGTTTTAATTGAAATTTGTATTTGTTGGGCAGCCAGTGCAGTGACTGGCACAGGGCAGAGGTGTCCAAGTAGCGACTGGACTGAAAGATGAGCCTGGATGCTGCATTCAGGATGGATTGGAGGGGGGCAACCTTTGTGCCAAACACCAGTGAGTTGCCATAATCGATCTGTGACCATTTTTAGCGTCAATTTGGGCAGCTGTCATCTTCTCCATTCGTTGTCTGCAGGGTAACTCCCTCCCACTTCCTTGTTTTTGAGCTGCCCTAGACTTCTATGGCAGCTTTCTGTGTAACGCTGACAAAGATAAAGCAGGACCTAACATTTCACAGACTGATATTTTGCGTGGAAAAAAGTTTGTCTTAACAAATCCATTGAAATTGAAGGCATCGCCTTGTCGCATTTTACGGGCGAGAATTTCACGTGTGGAAATGCCTCTGCAAATACTTTCATCTGAATCCCCCCTAAGACGTACAAGCCTCTCCGTTGTGCCTCATCTGTGTAGTTTCTACTCCTGGCTTTGTCTTACAATATTGAAGCGTGACACAGACGCCGCCATCTGGCCAAGGCCGTCCGCTGTTGTATCTCAGGTATTGTTAGAGCCCCCCGGGCAATGGGTACCATTCTCACACTGGGGTTTCACCTTGTAGGTGAGACATTTTATTTAACAAACAACATTGCATATTGAACACTTTTTGAATTACGAAGACGAGGCCCTTGGAGATTCAACAAAAATAAGGGTCTGGTGCTTTTCCACATAAAACTGAACCTTGCCTCCAACTGACACCACTAGCACCCCCTGCCCCCCCCCCCAACCCACCCCATTGGGAAGCTAGAAAATCAAAGATTGATGAAGGCCACTCGGGATCCCTTCCCTGGCCTTCCCCAATGCACCAGAACCAACCACTATATACCAACAGGGTGGAAAGTCTTACAGGTAAGGCCGTACCTACCAAAACTCCCTCCACCCCATATAAAAAAACCTGCCTCCATGGACGTCACAGCCAGCACGACTTATACCCTAAGTCTGCGCAGCCCCCCCCACAACTGCATCGCTCTCTCGATCCCTTCTTGTATGGCCGGCGTCCGCATATCAGTTCCCAGATCATTTAAGTGTACCTGTCCCTTAGCTAGAAACCGCCTACTCCCACCTCCAAATTGACAATCACACTTTAACCCCCCATTTCTCACGACAAATGCAGATATGTGCCTATTTATCTTGACCCAAGCTTTGTTACTCTTTCTACGGACCTGACCATCCTCCATGATTTTTTTGGGGGAGCATCTCTGACCACACTATAACCACCCCTGGAAACAGTCTGCGCAACTTCAAAAAATCATGTTGAATGTCCCTGAGTACTTCTCTTGCAGGTCGTCCATCCAAATCATTGCCCCCTACGTGTAGAACCAATTATATCCGGAGCCCTGTCCCAATCTGCATATGATGTCACTTCTGGCAAACCCTTCCCCACATCATTCCCCTAATACCCACCCATCGAACTATGCCATCCCTCCAAGATAAACCTAGCTGACAGCATTCTGGTCAAACCTACACATGATCTGCTGCCCAGAAGATGAACAAATGTCCTATGATCCATACTAAAGTTGGACCTTGACCTGTTAGAAAAAAAAAAACTGTGACACTACAATGTAACCTTGCAACAACCCCCAACCCTCCTTACTGTCACTACCTACTAATCAAGAACCTTAAACCACACAATTGAACCACCCCTCCAGGCACACATACAACCAATATCTGTTTGAATCCCAACGTTTTGCACCACCGTTGGACTCCATCCTCATTCAGCAGCCTCTGTTGCCGCCCCAATCCTAAATGAATGTAAAGAGTAACCCACATTTTCTAAACCCAACACACCCAAAACTTTTTTTCAACACTGCCCAAAATTAAAATTTGGATAAAGACCCATCCCCATGTCTCAATAATGGACCACCAACAGTCGGAGAATTTAAAATAAACATTTTAATACACTCCACTGGACACATTACCACCCCTGGCGCTTTCCCTAAAATAACCCTCTTCCTACATTCTATTGCTTCAGGAATCAATCATGATCCCTAAAAAACTCAAGCACGTCCTGAGTCCCTCTGTCTTTTCCAGAGCCAATGTTACACTAAAATGACCGGCTACCCATTGCACTGTTAACAGAGTTCCGCAAATGGATCCATTGGCTTGTTACAATGGGCTGAATCATAAGATGTCCCTTTGCATATCACACAGACTTGTTTGAATCTGCATGGTGTCCCAAATTTACATTTCCCATCATTAAATTGCCAACAAACTCCCATGGTTTTTTTCACTTGTCTGCCCTCCATGTTGACCACCCGTGCAACCACTGGAGCTGGCTGAGCTGGCTCCTCCCTGAAAGGGATGCCTGTATCGTGCTGGGGCCATCACCTTTAGCCTGGATTCACACAGTGAGGATTTGCTGCGGTTTTGCTGCGGATTGCGGTTGCATATCTGCACTGCAGCAAAACCTCTGCATTTTCAGTGCAATGCAGCACAAATGAGTTTTGCCAAAAAGCTGTTCTCAGTGTGGATTTTTTCCGCACAGCCGCAGTGCCGAAATGCAACTGTGGCGCGGTTTTCAGATGCAGCGTGTCCATTCTACTGTCTTTTCCACAGCGCTTTTTGTCCATAGACCTCTATGGACGCAGCAAAATCCGCACCAAAATACGCGGCAAAAAGTAAAAAAGCGCTGCGGAAAAAAAACGCTTCGGATTTTTCCGCACGAAAATCCGCAGGAAGCTCCGCAAGCCAAAATTAACCTTTGAAGCGGTTTTGCCGCAGAAGCAGTTCTTCTGTGGCAAAACCGCGGCAAATCCGCCCTGTGTGAACCCAGCCTTAGCCATAACCTAATATCGTTATGGTCCCACCTAATACTTGGCCTAACTACTTTCCACTGATGAAACTGCTTATCATAACGTAGCCACGTCTGCCCACCATAAGTCTGATACGCTTCACCTATTGCGTCTAAATAACAGAACAATCCCGATTCTTCTCTTGCCAAAATTGCAAAAGCCTGTAACCAGTTCTAAAAACTTTGCGGAATCGCCAGCGACTCTTCTTTTTCTCATCCTCCTTTTTGGATTCCACCCTTTACCCTTTTTCTAACTTAAATTTTTGCAGTGGCAGAAGGGAAAACCTTTCCACATAGTCATCCCACCAAATTGTTTCTTTTACTTCCTTTTTTTAAATGCGCCCACAAGGTTCCTTAAAACAAATGTAAACTTTCCCTTTTGCTTTATCATCTAATCTAATCATGGCCCCATCTTTTTTGGTTTGGACTGCGACCGTTACCCCAAAAGTCCCAGGAGCAGTCGTCATCCTCTGACTCCCCTGCATTGTCCCCCCCATTCTGCACACTACCCAACATTCCCGAAGCTAACCAAGCCGCGACGGGCGATGGAGCCACCTGACTACTTTTGTTCAAAACGAGCCAACAAATCCTGCATGATTCCCCTTGCTGCCAGGACTTTGCCGGCCTTTCAACATCATTTTCCCCACCCACCCAACGTCAAGCTGTTACCAGACCGCTGCAGAGAGCCTTCCCCCTTTCATGGGCATATTACCAGGATAGGAGCACCTATCCGCAGCGCAGGACAACCCCCCGCCCAACTCTTACCGGGCCCATGGGTCTATGCAGACAGCGGCCCCTGCTTCATGGCTACAGTAAGAGGACTGCAGCAGCTATGATAAGCTCAGCACCACCGACCCGTGAGCAGAGAAGGCAGACGGGGTGTGGTGAGTAGCAGGACCTGAGAGCCCGACCATTAAAGCTAGCTCTGAGCAAAGAAGGGTGACTGGAGTGGTGATTCTGAGGACCTGAGCAGCAGACGACTCAGAGCAAGCTATGCAGCCAATCGGAAACGGGGCATCACCTGGCTGTCAAACAGCCTTACCCTTGTCGACACCCACAACTTCCAGTATCGACAAGATACACCAGTACCCAAGCTCTGAGGATGGTCTGCTGTTCAGAGGCCAGTGCTCTGTGCTTGCTCCCATGCTAAAATTTGCGAGCCATCCCCGATACTGCTGCAACACGCCTCTGTTGCCTCAGATGGCGCTCCAACACTGTTTTGGTATTAGTGTATCTTGAGACCACCGGAAACTAGGAGTTTGCCAGGAAGAACGCCCCTGTCACACCCCAGCTCCCAATTGGGTCAAGCCTACAAGGTCCTAGCAGCACAGTGTGCATAGCTAGCTTTTTGCCGGCCATGCTGCCTTACGCTGAGGATTGCTTTTCCATTTAGCCTTACTTTCTGAGCAGTGAAGAAAGTTATGGCAACAAGTAAAGTATGCCTCACGGTAAGGCAGCACGGCCGGGCAAAAAGCAATGCGCACACACAACAGTATGGAGTCTCACCGCTGGGTCCCGCGGCACTTCAGAAGGATGCGTCGCTGGCGACCACCGGATGAGCCCTTAGTCCCGGACTGTGCCTGTGTGCTGAGTCAACTCCACCACCTGTCACACCGCATAGCTCCCGGACGACCACCGCATGACCCCTTCATCCCGGACACAGCCTGTATGTTTCCCCCTTGCTGCCTGCAGAGTGGACATCGGCACCTGTCACACCGCAGTTCCCCGCTGCTGTGCCCCATTGCTGCTCTGCTGGTGCACACACCAGCAGCCGGCTCTCACACAGTCACCCCATCCCCCTGCCAGTGCTGTGGCCTCCATGCTGCTGGCCAAAGTGTCACACTGACATTGGGGGGAAGGGGGCCCGCCTTGTGTGCCGGCGCTGGGGAAGACTTGCACCTGGGGCTGCGTGGCTACAACCGCAGCCCGATGTATCCTTCACACAGTAAGCCCTTGGATTTTGCTTTGGTGTCTACTGCGCTGCCAGGACCTTCAGCCCACAGCACTGTGCAGCCAATCAGCATTAGGGGGCGTAACCCCCCCCCCCCCCCCCCGTCAATCTTGACTCCACCAGGACTTCCTGGTGGCGTCAAGATACACTAATACCCACTGTTTTACTAGTTCTTCCTATGCACAAAGCGTCATCTCATCCAAGACTGCAAGAAACCAGAAGTGTAGCATAATACATGTACCTTAACTACATCTATGTTGTAAGGGACACTGACTACACTGAGCACGAGGACTACTACCGGCTTGTTCACACCAGCGCTTTGGTTTTTTTTTTCCTCCTGCGCCGCATGCAACACTATCATCCAGCAGTTTAGTAATTGGCTCCAGAAGCTGTAAAGGGAACCTCCTCCGCTGATGTAACAGCTTTATTATGGTCTCTGCCAGACTACTCATTAGCTTTTATAATAAATGTTTATTCTTTCTGTTTATGAGGTTATGAAAAATGGAAAATCCCAGTAAAACCGTCGGAGGGAGAACTCCCTGCAGAATACTAGTGTGCCTTTTGTATATCCTAGGGCTGTGCTAACCCGGCGTTAGACTTGTAGTTCTGTATATCATTTGGTTGGCAGGAAGTTCTGCAGACACTTTTGGGGTACAGAAGTCACAGGTGGGGGGCATCTGCAGTCCTCAGAAGTGGTGGCATGCATTGGTACATTTGCTACTCATGTCACCATCTACTTTGTCTGTATGGAAACTTCTCTGTGGATGCCTTCACAATAAGCTAAGATTCACAAGGCTTTAGGGTTAAATATTGGGGTGCAGTTTAATTTTTTTTTTTTACCTTAATGGGGTGCATTTATGAATTACCACCGAGTGGATTTGTCTCGTGTCTTAAACTGCCACTTTTTGTCACTGAAATGATATCTTCACCTGGGACAGATATGCTGCCAACAAACCTCATCCGTGTGCTGCAGATAAATCCGTGTAGAAACAGACGTGTGCTGCAGACAAAACCTGTGAAGACAGACTGCTGCAGATTGTATCACCACAAAATGTCTTTGCAGAATCTGCGACTACTTGTGGATTTTGCAGATTTCTGCCATAGTTTTCACTACAAACTTAGTGGTGAATTCACAGTGGATTTTGTTTTCTGCTGCAAATAGTTGGAACCTGTTACGTTCGTGTGGGCAACTAAGCATCGGGCCCACACGAACGTGACCCAAAAAGACGGGTTTTAGGGATAACTTGCCCTATTCTGCTGGGAGGGTAACATGGCCCTACCTAACAAAGCAGAGCGATTGCTTCTATAAAGACGGCCCCACGCTGGAACCTCGGCCCTGCTCTCCCTGAAAGGGGGAACACTCACAACCAGGCGGAACTGAGAAAATGCACAAACTCGCCACACCAACCTTGCACTCTACAGCAGATGGAAAAGGTGAATATCAAAAGCGAGGAATTAGTTCGTGCATTGGCCAATGAACCTAAGCTGCAAGCCACATCAAGGCTCCTCGTGTCTTGCAGTCCCTACTCTAGCAAGACACTAAAACACACATGGACATGACACTGTAGACACGCACACTGTACACAGAACAGGACTGCTCACACCGCATGTCTGGCACTTGCACAGACATACAACACAAGTCACTGTTCACACCAGACTAACAGGTAGTGCATACAACATGGACCCCCAACCAGAACTCACATGCACACAGAAGAAACTCCAAAGCAAGCCTAAACTGTCTTCATACCAGGAGGATAGACAGTCAGCAACCAAGCTGACATAGGAAACTGAGTCAGACCTCACCCATCTGACACACAAATGAGAAATAAGACGTTTGGAGGCTGCAACTGTCTCGGGGAAGGGAAGAGGGGGGGTCTGCATATGATACAGACCAGGACTATAGGCGTCCAAACCGTCTTTGGAAAGCAGAGAGGCGCAACACACCTACATGCAAACACAGCTCTGAGTGGGACCAAAACAGATATATCCAAACAATACAAAGACCAGCATTAACTACTGAGAGATGCTGTTTTTTTATATGCTGCAGACTAAAAGGGGATTGGCTGCTGGAGACTACCACACCCAGCCTGCTCAATTAACCCCTACCTGTGAAAGTGTGCTCCCTGAACCCAGTAGTACAACAGATCCCAGCAGCACAACCTGACTGAACCATAGTTGTTATATAACATGTCACTAAACATCACAAGCTTCCCTTCCGTCATTAGAGGGTTGTGTCATGACAACTAAGCACACGCCTTATGTCCTCCTGGGGGGAAGAGGTGTCAGTCTGCTGGAGACCATTTTCTCTGAACCAAAGCAGAAAACTGGTAGCAGTATGTTCTGGTTGACCCAATCTGTCCATTCATTACAATGGCCACAAGATGTAATTCAAGCGGGCAGGAAGGCTCTAGCACCCTGTTGTACCACCTCTAGATTGGATGCAAGATGTGATACGGGTAGGCATAGAGGCTTTAGCACCCTGTTGTACCACCCCTAGCTTGGATACAAGATGTGACACGGGCGGAAATGGAGGCTCTAGTATCCTGGTTACTGCCTCTAGCTTGGATACAAGATGCGATACGGGCGGGCATGGAGGCTCTAGTACCCTGTTGTACTGCCTCTAGCTTGGATATAAGATGCAATACAGGCGGGCATGGAGTCTCTAGTACCCTGTTGGGCCACCTATAGCTTGGATACAAGATTTGATACAGGTAGGCATGGAGGCTCTTGTACCCTGTTGGGCCACCTATAGCTTGGATACAAGATATAATACTGTGAACATAGAGGCTCTAGTACCCTGTTGTACGGTCTCTAGCTTGGATACAAGATGATACGAGCGGACATGGAGGCTCTAGTATCCTGGTTACTGCCTCTAGCTTGGATACAAGATGTGATACAGGTGGGCATGGAGGCTCTAGTACCCTGTTGTACAGCCTCTAGCTTGGATATAAGATGCGATACAGGGGGGGCATGGAGGCTCTAGTACCCTGTTGTACTGCTTCTAGCTGGGCTACAAGATGTGTTACTGACGTGCATGGAGGCTCTAGTAGCATGTTGTACTGCCTCTAGCTTGGTTATAAGATCTGATACAGGAGGGTATGGAGGCTCTAGACCCTGTTGTACCGTCTCTAGCTTGGATTTAAGATCTGATACAGGGCGGACATGGAGGCTCTAGTACCCTGTTGTACTGTCTAAGAACCTGTGAAGATTGAAGTGATACTTGCTGAGCTCGTATGGAAGCATTCGGTTCCCCACAGCATCCAGTGGAACATAATATACTGTGTTGTATTCATATACAATCCAACAGTGTATAAAGTGTATGGAGGGGCAGTATGACCCCATAATATGCTTAAGCAGTGTCTTACATCTTCATACAACCTCTGCCTTTCTTGAGTGGCCTTGTGCAGGAGACCAACATCTCCTCATCTGCGTTTTAAAAATGTCTTTGGATTGTATGTAGTAAAGGACATGAAATGGGTTAATTCTCTGGCTGGTCTTTGTGGTCATGGTCTGTGTGCCTGAAGAAATGCTTCACCAGCACTTTCCGTACTTCACTGTAGAGTTGAATTACAGAAACAGAAGCTGCTGCAGCGATGGAGGCTCGGAGAACAAACAACCTGATGAGAGGAGCAGCCGAAGCAAGAAGGTAAATGTGATGGACCTCATTGGCACTGCCACCTGCGGCTGCTTAGTGTGCCAGCCATCATCAGTCATGCTGAGTTTTGTTGATACATACAAGTCTATGATGTTAATTTGTGTTAATGAGCAGCACTGCTTCCACTGAGACTTCTGGCTATTGTTTGTCTCAGAGCTTCTGCATTTTATGGATCGGATGATTTTTCTGGTAGTTAAAGGCAAATGTGCAAGAAAGCCTGTTGCAACACACTTGGCTATCAGATTACTGTTACTCCAGCTGTGCATGCCTGTTGATAACCCGCTTGCAAGTTTTTTTTAGGTGCAAAGGTAGTTTTAGATGCAGAAGTTTGGTTTACTCTATTGACCAGTAGGAATGACTCGCCATAATTAGGCTTCATGGACTACGAGGATTCCTGCTCCATTTCATGTTCCATAGGGTTATCAGGGAGCGATCCCCCTGTAGAAGGAATGCATCAAGGGGAAAAATAGCCCCAAAATACAACATTTGATAAAATATCCCGAGCTTTTTCTTGTCTGCCATTCTGTTAGGGAACTAATAGAAAGAAACAACTGTGGTTGCCTGAAACGAAGTATTTTGATATCAAGTAGAACAGGGTGCCCATTTACCTCTATGGGTGCCTTCTATACAAAATACGATGTATGCATGAGACCGGAGGGACCGTGACTGCATTGTGAACTTCTCTTGATAGCAGTAATTTCTCTAGGAGTCTTCCGCGGTAATTCGGCTTGTGATAACGCCTGCTGTGTGCCTCAATTTACAACTGTAGGTTCAGTATCGCTCCATCGTAATGGCGGAATACGCTATACAGCCCAACTAGTTGCGAGATCGCGCACGTGATACGTACGGTATTGCTTTAACCTGAAGCATTGTACAAGGAAAGCAGCTTAATGAATCCAGCACTGATAACTTCCATGGACTAAATGGGTTAACACGCTGGATCTTATCCTCAGTATGGGTGGATGAGGGCTGCCCTTACGCTGTCACTGTACCGCCAGTCTGTCTCCCACTCCAGATCGGCCACTATAGGGAGGTGACACCCATCTCTCACTTCCGGGGGGTCTCCTCTCAGAGTTGCACCCCTTTGCCTGAACTAGTAATTGGAAACAGATGGTGCTGCTCACTTTTTCTGCTCGGCCACGTATGTGTATCCGTTCTCTCATACTAGGAAAGCGGATTACATATGAATGCTGAGTCACAAGCTGTCTGACTGGTGAGAATCTCTGATTAACCCTTTAATGTTCATGCAGCATTCTGCTCCTCACAGGTCTCGGGATGCATTCGTACAGGCGATGGCGAGTCACGCCCAACATTACACCATCGCTGCGAGAGAAAAATCGCCCGTGTAAATACACCTATTGCAAATAATGGGTTCTATTTTCGTATATCTCACAATGCACAGAACTTGCCTATTTTTTTCGACCGTGTGAATGCACCTTTAGCGCTTTCCATCCAATGGCAATATGGATGTAACTTGTGTGTGACAATAACACCTTGATTTCAATGTGTATTCACATGAGCAATTTTTCTCTCGCAGCAACGCTGCAAAATTGATAACTCCCTGCATCTCCCACTTTTTTGTGATTCCTCATAAAGAATTGGCCATTATTTCCTATGAAAACCTTAAAAAAAAAAAAAAATTGCATCATGCTTGCATACCATTCAAGTGTAAATATTTTTACCATTGAAACCGCTTGCAATTTTTCTTTTTATGCAGGTGAAAACGCGTGTATATAAATGCTATTCTAGGTGCCAGCACGATGCATTTTTGCTTAGAAAACGCAAGTTTAAGAGTGCGTTATCGGTCTGAGTTTCTCTCGGGTATATTAGAGCTCAAGTACTAGAGGTTCCGGGATGGGAAATGCGGAAGTTCCAACATTCAGTAATTAGTTTTAAAAAGGAACTACCAAAAAATGTAAGCACTCCTTTGTTGTGCAAAATCTTTGGAACGTGATTACAGATCCTTGGGGTCCCCATCTGCCAGCCAACAGGGTCCCGCTGAGGAAAAAACACCTCAATCGTGTTAAGGCCTGTGAAATCTGCACGCGCTACACCTGCGATGAGCAGGTTGGCTGCTTTGTTGGCTTTTCTTGCCCATTTATTCATTTTTTGAGAAAGCAGAAAAATGACCAGTGTTGTGCAGTCGGGTCGGTCTACGTGGTTTGTCTGCTTTGGACATAAGGGGGTCTTCTGCTGTAATCTCCTGTGATTAGCTGTAACCTGCGGAGAACATTGATTCAAGTGTGCAACTCGTTGAAATTGGTGGGCTGTCTGTGTAGGCTGCATTCACACGTGGCGTTTCATAAAGCTTTTTAGTTTTTTTTTTATTTTAAATCCCTGTACAGTTTCTGAAGAATACATGCAGTTTATTAATGTGGTTTGTAATTGTGGTTGCAAAGTGCAACAAAAAAACGCCACGTGTGAACGCTGCCTAATACTTGAACACGCTGAGTCCTCTAGAGCAATGGTGCTTTTTAGAACCACTCTCCACTTCTGCTAATTGATGAGGGGCCACACAAGTGGAGCCCCCTATGTATGTATCTATTAAAGGTACCTTTATACAGGACGATTTATTGCCTTCATAATCGCTGGAAACAAAATCTGTGTACAAGCGGCCACCAACAGGGTACTGAGTGACAAACCTCTCGTCTGAGTTGCTTGGTTTTTGGCAAAACTATACACCAAGTGACTCTGAGGCCGTGTAAACAGGAGACCCTCAATCTCTAAGCGACTGCCTGTTTACTGGGAATGGAGGAAGGCTATAATGTACCTCAAAACGTGTTACATGGGTCTCTTACTCAAAGTCCGCTAAGTGAAACTCTGGTGGACCAACTGTCCTTCTGTTCCTCTTAATCTGGGACAAGATGATAAAGCATTAGATAAATTGCCCAGCTGTCTGAGGAAGAGGTCGGTGTGTCTCGAAATGTGTTAAATTGCTGGCTTGATTTTACAAAATAAAATGTTATTTGGGTTCTACACCTCTGGCTAAACTCTACAAAACCTTTATTTGGCTTCAAATACATTTGCTGGGACTCAATAGAGTCCAAACCTGTCAGTTCTAGAAGACTACACCAACCAGAGGACGCACCTGCGTCCTAATGTCTTCACCTCCTTTCCAGTTGCTGCTGAGACCTTTAGTCCCCCAGTGACCAACCCGGCATCTGCTGCTCTACCTTATATCCACACTTTTTTTTTTTGTCTGTTCACCTATACCCTATTCTAACGCACAAACCCACCAGCTCCAATGGGCCTTCTGTCTGGGACGCTCAGCCCGCTTTCCCCACTTCTATGTGACAGGCCATGGGAAGGTTGATGACGTGTGACTGAAAGTTGGCCATACCATTTGGATACAGGGAACATTGCCATAAACATGTATGTTTTGTGTTTAGTGGACCTTCTAGGAATTATCAATGGCTGTATCTAATCATTATTATACTGACTCGCTGCAGAAGGTCTTTTGACTCTCTCAGGTATCTCTAGGATAGTATCTCTGTGTTTAATAAAGGACGCCATAAAAGGTTGAAAAGTTTGGATCACAGGGCAATCTGAGCACGCCCAAAGGTGAGAGCGGGTGTCTCCAGGCACTTGTAGTTACTGGATGTGATATAAAAGATCGGAAATTGTGGGATCTACCAGAGGGGTATTTAGGGAGGGAGGTGATGTTGGGGTACTTGCTGGAGATATCACTGACTGCGGATAGACCGAGTGCGGCGGGCATCCGTGTACGGTAACTGTAACATCACTGGATTGCTTGTAGATGTAAGAAATTGTAACATTTTTATTTAAACAAGATGTTGCAATCTTTGTTTTAAAAGTAACAAATGTGATGTTTATTGTTACTGCTGCTGTTTATAACTCCCATAACGTGATGGTTACTTATACAGTATTAATTTCTATACATTCTTGTATTTAATTTGTGTGCTGTCCAATGCCGAAGCAAGGCTGTCCTTGTCCTTCTAAGGGCACACGAGCATGTCCTAAACAAAGAATGGAACTCACTGATTTCAATAGCCTTGTTCTCAAAGATGCATTTTGCGCATGCACACAAAAGTAGGACCTGCTCTATCTTTCTGCGTTTTGCACAGCAAACGTCCCATAGAAGTCTATGGCACATGCGCAAATACGCAAGGGAAAGAATGTGACACTGTGCAAAATGCAGGGAAAGGAGACAGCCGGCTTTATGTGCAGTAGAAAATAAAACCAATGTTTGTGAATACAGATAAACAATGAAGTACCGATGACGCATGGTGCAATGTCATCTGTAGCATGTCTGTATTATGGATCCATATTACGGATGTATTACAATATGCTCATTGGAAACTGGCCTTGCGTTGACATGGGTATAGTTGCCATCCGTGACCTTCACAGACAGCACATGGACTCCTCACAGCCCGTTAAGTTATTAACACGGGAGCTTTTTTAACGTAAATTGATGGTCTGTATAAAAAAAAATCTCAGTATGTCCTATTCTGCCTTGTATCGCGGACCAGAATCAGACGTAATGTCCACTGCCTGTGACTATATGGCACACAGACAGGGTATCTGTGTGCTGCCTGGTACAAGCTGCACCCAAGAATCTCAGGCGTAATTCACATGTGCCTGTGTGAAAGGGCTCTTATGACTTTAAATTTGCAGCACATATTGCGGTGCTGAGCGAAGCGGTGAAATCTGTCGCAAATCCACAACCTTTCCAAAATAAAATCCGTGAAAAAACCTGCAACATTCGGTTTGTTTCTTCGCGCTGCAGATTTGTGCAGTTTGCTGTGGGAAATCCACATGGATCCGCCTGGTGCGGCTAACCATATAGGACTATTCTTTTTTTCCATAATGAGTAAACAAAAAAATGAAGTGAAATATATAGCCTTTTCCCACTGTCCTTCATGAACAAGATCCTGAAATACCGGACCCCAACCTGTTCTCCAGGCTACGTGCATACTTTTGCAGTACTTATACGAGTACTCATACTATCTACAAGGATGGCAATATGACCAGAAAATGCAGCCGAGTACAGAAATGTGACCAAAGACCTATTGGTTGAAACGTATAACGTATGGAGTAATAAAGGTTGTTCTTTACTTCACCTGGGATATTGTCACATTTATGTACTTAGCTGTCTTCTAGGTCCATGGATTCTGGTTCTGTGGGACTTTACGTCATAGCCCCACTGCTGAGGGCTTTTGACCTTTTATGATGGCTGTTTGGATTGTGCTGTTACCACTATGATAGGTGCTAGGATTGTCATAGACCTCTATGAAGGGTGTTTGGATTGTGCTGTTGACCTCTATGAAGGGTGTTTGGATTGTGCTGTTGACCTTTTATGATGGGTGTTTGGATTGTGCTGTTGACCTCTATGAAGGGTGTTTGGATTGTGCTGTTGACCTCTATGAAGGGTGTTTGGATTGTGCTGTTGACCTTTTATGATGGGTGTTTGGATTGTGCTGTTGACCTCTATGAAGGGTGTTTGGATTGTACTTCACCTCCTATGAAGGTTGTAGAGCGCAGGTAGAAGAGCAGCAACTTATCCACTGTAGCAGTAACGAGCCGGGCACCAATAGTTAGATCAGGCCAAGGTAAAGGTAGCAGTCAGTGGAGGTATGGCACTGTTGGGTCCCTCTGATTGTGGTCTGAGACGCAGGGACCTTCTTGTAGTCTGAAAAATGCAGTATATAAAGGAAAGACTTGCATTTCTGCTATCTACTCCTGTTTTTGGCCCCAAACTGCATGTTGGATTAACTTTTTGTATTTGAAATTGGAGTACATCATATTCGAAAAGCTCCATGTATGGCAATAGACTAAAAATTTACTCACAGGAGGGTTCACATTACACAGACTCTTAAACACTGTGGCAGACATTTAATATATTACGTTGTTGTTCCTTCCCTTCCTCGACTTCTGGTAAAGTGATTTAATCTCCCATATGACTCTTTCTGTTTCCGTACCTTTTGAGTATTGCGTGTCTGCCCATTCTTTTGGTGGAATGCCATGTTGTTACCAGTCCGCCATATGTGGAGACAGTGAGTAAAGCTGCATAAATGTGGCTTTAGAGTCCATGGTGTAATAATATTGTGTGCTTTGAAGTCTGTAAGGGATATTTAAGGTTTTCTAAGCGCTTCACATTGCTGGCAAGATGAGTCCCAGGAACATGATTATGTTAACTATGAGCCCTTTTATTCTCCTAGACTTTATATTCTCATCATTTACTGGTTAATGCCACGGGGGAAGCCTAAAAATCAGCAACAGTGTTCGTAACTAAAGTCGTAGATCTTGTTACTGTAAGAACATTGAATTTTATTATTTCTCTTCCACATTTTGCAATGGTCTAAATTTTAGCATTGACTGGATCGGTCTCTATTATTTAATCGGATGCTTTCTTCTGCAGCAAGACCTACTGCGCAAGAATCAAGCAAGAACTTTATTGATCCAAAAGCAGGAGCGACTACAAAAGCAAGAAACAACACTTTTCTTTGTATACCTACAGCTTTCTCGCCCCCATACTACCAAACGCATGCAAATGCTACTGGTTTTCCAATAGAAAAAAACATTAAAATTGTTACATGTTACATGTTTCTGTAATGGGACATTTTTTTTTTTTTACTGTGATTTGACTGAATTCTAGTAGAGATGAGCGAGCATACTCGTTAAGGCGATTTACTCGAGAGAGCATCGCCTTTTTCGAGTAATTGCTGGCTCGTCCCTAAAGATCCGGGGGGAAGGGGGGTGCAGGGGGCGGGGCGGCGCGGCGGAGGGGAACTGGGTGGAGAGTGAGAGAGATCTCCCTCCCAATCCCCTGCGCAACCCCCACGGCCCCTCCGAATCTTCAGTTACTCGAAAAAGGTGATGCTCTCTTGAGTAAATCGCCTTAACGAGTATGCTCGCTTATCTCTAAATTCTAGCGTATATTTCTTATATAATAACCTGTATTCGTATTTGGTATACTCTTTAATTCTACCATCCATTCTGCTGCAGGTTGAAGTAAATGACTCCTTTTACATCTTGACGGGCTGGAGCATCGATGCACACTGAATCAACACTGTGAAATGTACAATTTTGAAGCTTTTCTTCATCAAGCAGCAGGTTATAGACAACAGTGTTTCATTTGCTGTGGATATCTACAAGGTCTTCCGTGATGTTCATGGAGCTATCAGATTAAACGGACATGTGTGGTCCGATCTTGCTGGAAACCTATTTTTACTTCAATGACGTGAGATTTAAAAGTTTGGATAGAAAGATTGAACTCCATTGAATGATTATCTAAATTGTCTTCATGCGCAAGAAAAATACTGATTTCCAAAAGAATGCCCAGGAGAGGGTTGTATCTCCAAGGCAGGACCCGATGGCTATTTGTAGGACTTGCGCTGGTTTTCAGCTTAATGCTTCTCACATATCTTTTAGAATGTGCCCCAACTCCTGAAGGCAATGGCTCTCTTCCTGGGATTGCAGGAGAGATGTACAGCAAAGAGTACTACCAAGCTCTTCTTCAGGAGCAGGAAGAGCATTACAAAAGTCGGGCAACGAGTCTAAAAAGACAGATTGCCCAACTCAAGCAGGAACTTCAGGAAATGAGTGAGAAGCTGAGGTTGGCACATGAGAAGAAACAACTGGCTGCCAATGGTGCAGGGCACCAAAGTACCAAAGAGCAGCCCCCTAATGACCTACTTGAGTTTCTACATTCACAGATTGACAAGGCAGAGGTTGTGGTGGGTGCTAAACTTCCCAGTGAATATGCAGTTGTGCCATTTGAAAGTTTTACTTCCATGAAGGTTTACCAGCTGGAGATGGGGCTAACACGCCATCCAGAGGAAAAACCCATTAGAAAGGACAGGAGAGATGAATTGGTTGAAGTTGTAGAAGCTGGCCTTGAAGTTATTAATAACCCTGATGAAGATGATGAAGAACAAGAGAACAGAGGCTCGGAAAAACTGATATTTAGTGAATCTGACTTTGTGGAAGGTATGTTCTTTCATGCATGACAATAGTTATTAGTAGTTGTGCAGAGACTTTCAGAAATAAAATATTCACAACTTAAATGAGCAGATAATGTGTAGGTTGGATTACAGAGGTTTTACATGTCTGGGCTCCATTCCCCATAACTCCTCCTCCAAGCTGCCATATCAGAATGGAGCAGGTGGGCAGGCACTGAAGAGCTGTTACCAGCTGTCCCGCCAACTCCATTCTAGCCTAGTAGAGCACAGTCTTTTAAGATATCGCCACTGGAGGGAAGTGGTAACAGAACAGGCTTGGAACTAACTTTCACCAGATGTGGTTGGAAACATTCCTGGGATAAGAATAATATCTATTCGAATGAAAAAATAGAGAGGAAATCATGTAAAGACAGACTGGATGCACCAGATGGGCTCTTTCTGCTGTCTTCATTGTTTATAAGTGCTACTGTAAAGGTCCTGGGAACTTATGCAGCCATGACTTCCACTGCGATCGTGCTACTGGTTAACATAACCTCTACTAGGGCATTCCTTCTAATCAAGGGTTATCGGGGCTGAATATAGCTAGTAATCTAAAGTGACTGTCCCTTTCAACAGCTGTCTTTGGACGTCCTCTACCTTTTTATGAATGGGTAATTTTGATGAATATTGTCCGTCTTTTATTTCATGTTTTTTCCGCCCTCTTCATTATTAGGTTATTATCGAACTGAAAGGGATAAAGGATCCCATTACGAGCTGTTCTACAAAAAAACTGAGTCTGCCAGTTATCACCACATCACTTTATTCAGACCTTTTGGGCCACTAATGAAAGTCAAGGTGGAGACCCAAGATATCTCCAGGACAATTGTCAACATTATCGTCCCGTTGTCAGACAGAACGGAAGCCTTTGCACAGTTCATCGAGAATTACAAGTAAGAATGTTAGAACATATTTATGGAAAGGAGAATGTGTCATCAGAAAATAACCTATTGTATATATTACGTTTTTTGATGGTAAATATATTTTTAAAGAATGTATGGTGATTTTATAAATACTTTTAATTTCGATGTCACAATCCCTGTAATACTGGACAACTATTGGACTGTCCCAGCGGTAAAAGCACAGGAGCGATCATCACTAAATTATTGGAGGCGGAGCCGGAATAGAGGAACACTTGTCTGTTTATACGGGCCAATCATTGTTCAATTTTTATGCATACATAAACTAAACGACAAATGATAACACTACAAATTAGTGATCAGCATTCAATCGCTGCAAGCATTTACACTGAACTATCATCGTTCAGATTTCTACGATCCAGCGAGAATCTGAACAATAATGTGCCCTAGTGTCCCCTTTACGCGGGCCGATAGTCGGGTAAACAACTGCACGAGCGCTGACATCACCGCTAAGGTCGTCGGTGCTTGTGCATACTGTTTACACTGAAAGTCTTGTCGCTGGCTTCTCGCTTCGTGTTTCACCTACGTGAAGCGCTGAGTGGGGAGCGTTTACACGGAATGACAAGCCAGCGATTCAGGGATGGTTATTATGCTGACTGAAAAATCAGTTGAAAAACCTGTGAACTAATAGTGAGCGTTCCCCTCCCTCCCCCTCCCCCCCATTTGTTTGAACGAGTTTTGAGCGATAAGTGCTATGATTCTACTTTTCGCTTTCGCCCAAGGGAACTGCGGCAGACAACAGAGTTTAGCATACCTCAACAGTGATGAGGTGCACTAAAGGGGCAAAAATAGAATCGACACCGCTCGAAAATCGCAGGGCTGGAAAGTGCTTCTGATGAGCGACTGACTGCATGGTTCCTTTGAAAACAGTGTTATACCACAATTAGCACAGTGTTGAAAGCGCCGATAAATGTGGTAAAAAACGTTTGTGTGAGGGAGGCCTAAATGGCCCGTAAGTCTCACACTTCATGTTCTGTAGAGAAACATTTCAGCAGTCCTCCCATAATCTTCACAGGGAGGATTACACTGAAGGGTAACTTGTATGCATACAGAACATAAGATCTACATTCACAATAGGCAATAATCAGTTTATCTTCCCCCTCCTTGCACAATCAAGTCTCTACAGGTCATAGATCCTGCTTCTAGCAGTCTTCCATGAGGCTGCTGTAAAGTATCTGTAAGGCCGCCTGCACACGGGCGGAAATCCCGCGGAAATCTGCATAGGAGTGCATTACAATACGCACTCCTATGCAGACGGCTGTGGTTTGGCCACGCGAAATCTGGCATGGCAAACAAACCGCGGCATGTCCTATTTTTTTTGGTGCGGGGCTCGCAGAGCCTCGCACAGGAACGTCACTCACCCGGCCGCCGGCTCTGGTCTGCGCATGCGCCGGCTGCCCGGCAGCCGGCACATGAAAGAGCCGGGGCCGCCGGGCGAGGGTGAGTACGCGCTCGTCTCTGCAAGCACTCGGGTCGGGTCTCGCGGCGAGAATTCTCGCCGCCGGATCCGACCCGCTCGTCTGCAGGCGGCCTAAAGCAAATCTCTGCACCAAAATCTAGATATGTACATTGAGTGCCCCGCTCTATCAGCTATGATATAAATAAATTGATTAGGGTATATTAAAGAGGTTTTCCAGACGGCATCGGCTGTCCATACTGGGATACACCAGGGTCGTAGTGGAATCCGCTGCTTCGACCCCTGTGTAGTCGCCGGCTCTTGTAATTGCAGTTCCCATTAATTTCAGTGAGACCCCAGCCTGCAATTACAAGCTCCGGCCACTACAGAGGGGTTGGAGCAGCGGCTTCCTCTCCAACACCAGTGTATCCCACACTGACAGCCGACATTGCTTGGAAAACCCCTTCAAGAAAATCAATAAAAACTTGCATAACATGGAGTAGAGGAAAAATCCCCTTAAATAACAATTGCCTCTCGAGTCCACAGGTTATGAACAGGATATTTTGTTTCAAGGCTTTTCAGGGTACAGCCAGAGAGACCCTTTTTCTTAAGGACACATGCAAAAAAAACCAGTATTGATAGCGCTCTATTTATATAAACCTATCCGCAGGCTATGAGCAAGTCATCCAACGCGTTTCTCTTTCCAGCTGTATCCTCTAAGCTTAGGAATACAACGCCATGTTTATAACCTGCAGACTCTGGAGGTGATTATTCGTAAGGAGGGTGAGGGGAGTTTTCCTCACACCAGAGTATGTCAATTATTGTGTGTGTGTTTTTTTTTTTTTTTTATACATCTACCTTACTTTTATTTATATCATGGCTGACTGAGCGCCCCCATTAATTAAATATATCATGACCTTTACATTGGTCGTTTCCTTTGGACCCTGTTGGAGGTGGCACTGGTGACATTGGCACTGGATTTTTAGCGGGTTATTTACCGGGTACCACACACCTGGGGGGGATTGTTCACATCCTCCCCATCACTATACTCTTGGGGTGCTGTTTGGGGGGTGCCGTTCTAACCTTTCCAAAAGCAAGATGGCCGCCCCTACAATCATGTATATAGACAATCTCCCCCATCTCCTAATACTCATCTGGTTCTGGTGGCAGAACGTCCTCTTTGTATTATTTACAGACATGTTAACGGAAACTTGAACTATTATATACCTAATACTTCGCACTTTCTCTACACGTCTTCCCCTTGTATCTCATACAACGACATACAGCTGGTCAGAAGACTTTCCTGCGGCACATACAGAAGTGTGATAAAGCATGGTAGTGATAAAAGCCGAGCGCCTGTGGTGTGTAATTTCCTTTATTGCTTTGCTGTTGTTAATATCTGTGAAAACAAACGTTATATACAGTATTTCCAGGCACAAGCCGACACTTAGATATAGAATCCACGAATGGTTGGTGCTCGGGGAATCTACAACAGCAATGGCCGCTGCTCCCTACGGGTCTGCAGAGGATTGATAATTGCTGCTTCGTATAAAGTTCCTAAACCTTTCTTAGTTTTTTTATTTACTTTGCAAAAAAGGTCAAATCAACTTCTGTAATCCGTTTTTGCCTGTGATTATAGAGGAAGGCAACAATAAAACCCCTGAAGAAGTATGTGGATGGCGCATATGGAAATCGAAGCCCCATAGCAAAATTGTTGTCCCGCCCCACCAAGAATCCGCTTGTTGCAATTAAGCTTATCATAACGTAATGTGTGCGTGCGCATAAGAAGTGTATAAACAAACATGTAGGTTATTTGTGGGAAAAGAGTTTTTATATTCCACATGCAGTAATGTAAAGGGATTTTGCCCAATACGTTTCTTCTGGAAAAGAACACAAATCAGATATTCTAGACACGCTTTAGTTGAAGTAATTTTTGTCAAATAAATCTCTATTGGTATTAAAGAAACACAAACAACCCCCCCCCCCCACCACCGACTCCCATACACACATCTAAGGGTACCTTTGCACAGAACAGACATCAGTCACTTAGGTGCCCAACAGCTGTCCTAACCACTTTGGCTTCTATACTTTCACAGGTGAATGATGGTTGGTCAGTGAATAGAGGCGGAACGCGTCAGTTCTTACATCTGCCTGCCTCTAGTCACTGTGGACAGGTGGTTGCTCAAAGGTGAGCTACTGCCTGTTTATACTGAGTGAGAATTCGCTCATTAGTCATCTTGGTGAGCCGAAACGGAGGAACTAGTGACCTGAGTAATGTCTTGCCAAGTGCCATGTTGGGTCCCACTTTTCTACGGGACGACTTCCCATCAGAATCGCTTGTTTAAGCATTTTTGTTTATTTTCCATACAATAGCCCATATAAAAGTGCCCTAACACTACATGGCTGTGTCCTAATATCCAAGTCAAAACAAGCGTGGGCAAGAAATTATGTAGTGGCCCAGAGTTAGGGGCCCCTACATCACTTTAGAGAGTATGTTATATGTATGTCTTGTACTATTGTCATGAATGAAGAATGAGTCCGATTTATGTGGCTTGGATGTCTGCAGGCATGAATGGCTTAATGTCTGAGGATGTCTGAAAAAGGTATTGTTTTTGTCCTGCATTTGGTGTAAAAGTGTGGTCATGTGATAGTTAGGAGGGGAAGGAGTTAGTCAAGACAGAGTGAGAGAAGTTGTCTGGTGAAGAGTAGAGACTGGAGACATGGAGGAGTCTGAGAGCTCGTCTTCCGTTCCTGCCTGGGCCCAGCCCATCATGTCCGGGCTTTCATTTCCTTTAGAACGGAAGACGAGCTCTCCATTTCTCCGGATACATGCGGTACCTGAGCTATACACCCACGCGTTTCCATCATTTCCGCCCATGGACATTGAGCCTTAGTCTACCTGCCCCCCTTACCACCCACCATTCATGTTCTGCGAGGACGCATCACAGAAGCCATTGCATCAGTCAATTGTGATCTGCTACAACGTGTATGGCAGGAACTACAGACTCCATGTGTGTCCATTGACAAAGGGGGTCACATTGACAGCTCTGAGGGGGGGAAGACCTTTTCTATGTTGTGCAACAAAACTTTTTAACTTTCATTGATATCAAATTTCGGTATCTGAGTGTCACTAAACGGGAGTTATGAGGGGCTCTCGTCGGGAAGATCATTTGTAATGTATTTACCAGGTATTTTATTAGCAGACAGAGGTGTTCCTGTTAAGATTCGGGCACATTAAATGAGCAGAATAACGTACAACTTTAAAAACTTTTTAAAGAAAACAATAAATCTTTATTTCCTATGTTTTATGTAGGATACCTTTGTTCCATTTGATGCCCTCAAAAGAGTTTTCTTCCTTCTGGAGGAAGGCTAATTTGCATCAGTTTTTACCCCATGGAGCATTGCCTGAAAACTAATTCTGTGTACCAGTGGTTCAATTCTACGATAATCGGTATCCTTACATTACACTCGGCTCCTTAGGGTGGTGGTGAATTTACAAATGTAAACTGAGATTTCTTGTTCGGAACCGATTCCTCCCAAAGCCCCTATGGACGTTCTTGTATAATCTCCTAGGGTGGAAAAATTTTTCTAAATAGTAGTTAAAAAAAAAAAAAAAAAAAGTTCCAGTAAAGTAATTGTATGCTTACCGTTTTGTTTCTATTATAAGTATATAGTTGCTCTGTTTTAGAGATGTGTGTATTCGACAAGATAAAAGGACCTACCTGACTGTGGTCTACTTTGGTGAGAAAGGACTCTTGGAGGTACAAGATATCCTTAAGAATGTAGAAAGGTAAGTCCGATCCTTATAAAGTTGGGTTGAAAGTTGTATATTGTAAAATCAAATTGACATTAAATACTCATACAGCCTGTAGTTGTCGAGGTGGCAATAGTCACTAGGGCAGCGGCACTGATGTAATCTGCAGTAGATCATATTGCTTTGTCTCTTTGTCCTCCTGGCCATGGGTTGTATCTGGTATTTCACTGCATTCTCTGCTAGGGAATGGAGATGAGCTGCAAATACCAGATACGACCCGTGAGCAGTGTCTGAATCCAGTTAAATGTAATCAGTTAAATATTGTGTCAGTTTTCTGTGCACTACAATAAGATGTTACCAAAGGGAGGAAAATATAAAATTCCAGTTCAAATGCAGCCTGTTACCTATTAAAACCTTGCGCAAATTGTCCTGGTGGATTCTCCTACATCTAAATACTAACGACTACTTGTCCGTCCGTACGTGAGTGGGTTTGTGAGGGACTTACATTCTCCACCCCTGATCACATGATGGTGACCTCATCAAAGGTTCTTTATTCCTGGCTAGGTGTTCGTTAGTATTCTGTAGCAACAGAGGCCACAGGGGGTTTGTCGTCTGCCCGTAATCTGCACAACGATGCGGGACGTTTGACGTCACCATCATTTTATCAGGGGCAGAGCATGTAAAATCTTAATTTGGGATGAGCGTTACCATCATTCAGGGGCGGAGCATGTAACTTCCTCACTGTGACGTCATCGCAAGTCCTTTGTTTCCAGTGCTGTGCTGCTTCTAAACCCCTGTTGTATGGGATGAACAATGTATGTAGCAGTGCGCCACCAGAAACACTGGTACTAGAATTTCCTAATAATTACTAGTCTTCTTTCAAAACGTGACATTCCCGTGACTCTCGTAAAGGCACCTGTAAGAAAGGAACAATCCCTCTGCTGGACCTCACAAGCTCCAGAATAGTTGGGGTTTTGTTAGTTGTTATTACTACACTCCTCCATTAGTATGAGGTTGTCACAAACAGATTGAGAATGCAAGAAGTTTCAGGATCTCCATGATGCATCTTAGAGGTTTGCTTCTAACTTTTGAAAATCTAAGGGCAATTATTTATTTTGCATGGAACTTGGCTTCAGGATGCTACATCAATGTCTGCGTTCTGTCTTTATCATGTATTATAGGTATGTAATAACCATAAATTGTCTTTTGCCACTTCAGTGAAACAAACTTCTATAATTTCACCCTAATCCCGCTGAAAGAGGAGTTCAGCAGGGGACGTGGACTAGAGGTCGGCGCTCGAGCCTGGGATAAGGGCGATGTTCTGCTTTTCTTCTGTGATGTTGACATCTACTTCACACCTGGATTTCTGGACACCTGTCGACTAAATGCAGAATCCGGTAAGTGTATGCATTTTGTTTAATATTACAGGGCTAGACTGTTCATTTTTTTCCACATTCATTATATAGCTAGTCCCTCACATTATATGCGTCTGGTAGTATTACCCTTGTAAGTTATTCATTTCTATCTGGATTCCTGGAGTCCTTTTCTTCAGTTGGGTCACATATTATTATTGTGACTATCTAACATTTACTTCTCTCTCAAGAAGTCATTATTTCAGTCACCAAAACTTCCTGTGTGATGGAACTGCATGGACTGTACCACACAAGCTTTTCAAGCGGAGTACATAAACTTCTATCACAGTTACTGAGGATGGTTAGAGGCTCCTGTTGCAAGGTTATAATAAAAAAAAAAGATCACAGTTCATCCTCTCTGACTATATAGTTGTGGTCCTTGGCTCATTTAGCTGAATAAAGAAGGTCATACGTGATGATCGCACCATCCTCTCAGCGGGCTGAGTTGGTATTAATTCTAGGTGGTCTTGTAATGCTGTGCTGATGCATCATGGGATTGTTAGTGCACATAGATGAAGAGAAAGCAAGGGGAAATCTAAACCTCAAGATGGTGTCTGATAAGTATGAAACAGGAGGTTACACTGTAAGGAAGTGACTGCAGTATACAGAGGAGATATCCAGGGGGTGACTGACAATCAGATGAGTGGTGCAGTGATGGAAAAATGTGTTTTTGCTGAAGTGGAGATAGCTGTGTTTTTTTTTTTTTTTGTTTTTTTTTAATGACAATTGCTGGTGGAAAAAAAGCGTAATCTAGGGCTTGGGTGCACAATAGGCCCATTTAGACAGAATGATTATCGCCCAAAATATGTCTTGAGCGACTTTTGAGCAATAATCATTGTCATTTAAGCGCATGATTGATCAAACATTGAGCAAACACCTTGCACTCCCAGCGGGGGATGCAGAGGACAAGCGGGGTGTCCCTGCTTGTCTCGTGCATCCAGCTGTTTTCTGCATGGAGTGCCCGGCTGTTATACAGCCGAGCGCACCGTGCTGGGTATGGAGAACACAGCTGGGCATGTGCATTCTTCATACTCTGCCTGTCATCTGGGGAGCGGGATACAGCTGAAACAATAGTATCAGCTGTATCCTGCTGTGAATCCCTGATAAGGCTCATAGTTGTCTTTCAGCATGGCTCATCATGATGTCAGTGCAGTTAGACACAATGATTATCGCTGAAACTATAAGCTTTGAGTGCTTTTTGAGCAATAATCGTTGTCTAAATGGACTTTTACAAATCTCTCCTTGCTGTCATTTCAAAAACTTCACAATTGTGGTGATGAAGCAATTCTCCCAAGAATCAGGACCATGATTTGATATGACAAAGTACTATAGTCCAACATATCGTAACATGGCTGGATGTTCAACTAGCTTGGGTGATCTGTTCCTTTTTGCTTATGAGAGGAAATGGGAAACAGGCAAACTGGTATACCACCAGATAATATCCTGTGTATGTTGGTCCACTGAGCTCCACCATAGACTAGACATCGATTGATCCTGCTTGCTGTGCAGTTTGGACATCTCTGTGTCTAAATACAATCTATTGAACTCACCGGATGCATCTGAAGGAGGTAGATCAGCGGCGCCAACATTTGTGGATCACAAGTAATCGGGTTCTAATTTATCCTTGCCCTTCTGCAATCATGTTAACCTATACATAGTAGCCATCCATGCTTATTTTAAGCGGATCAGTCATCAGGCTATACTGTCCTGTACAAGCTGTAGTCCAAAAGATCCAGCACCATATCTCACTACTGGTGTCCTATATTAAATAACAATAGCAAGGCATGGATGTGCTACATGATGGTATGGTGCACTGCCCCTGGGGGCCCCAGAACATTGATTTCAGTTTGTGACCCTGTAAAAAAAAGAGTAAAACTGAATTGCAAAGTCTAAGAGTAGCATGTAAGAAGGCGAAATCCACTTTTAGTGTCCCTCGATGTCCCGTGGGACCGCTGCTTTGACTGAAGTAAGGAAAGTATACTCAAAGTGGCTTCCTTCTGCTGCAATACAGGCATGGAACATTCTGGTACCTGAATCTCCTGCAGATGACGGTGGATGACTTCCCGAATGGTTTGCCTTAATTGCAACAGAAGGGTGCCACTTCCAGTACTCTTTCCTTACGTCAGTTGAAAACATGGTCCCACAGGACTTGGAGAGACGCGGAAAGCGGATATCTGCTTCTTACAACTCTAATTGCCAAAGGCAAAAAATACCTATAGGTAGTAACCCCTAAAATATAACCTACACAATTTTATTATTCAAGAAGACAGAGACCACATCGAATAATATTTAAAATAAAGGGGCAAATGGTGGTAGCGAATGAAATGTGACCAGCAGTCATCAGTTAGTATCATGTGTAATTGTGCATAATGAAAACAAATGTGATTGTTCCTAGCAAGAGAAACCATGTAATCTGGTAGAAGTGATACCTTTTAATGGCTAACAAAAATACGTGATGTAATAGCGAGCTTCCGAACCAACGCAGGGTTCTTTAGGTGTAAATTAAATAGATCCGAAGAGGCGCACACATATACACAGACTTCTAACAAGGCACAGACATGGATGTGATTTGGTTTGCACTTAAAGGAATGCAGCAAACATTCTTAACTAGACACCGATAAGGAAGTGAAAGTTTTATGGGGTGAAGAAGGGGTTTACCAGGCCAGGTGTCTTATCTATGCTATAGTGCTATAGATGTCTCACACCTCCCATTCACGCATAAATCCTCATTAATAATTCCATTGAAAGTGTTAAAAGTTGTTATAAATTTATATTCCCAAATTCTTCTATGGCTTTGTGACTTAAAGCCGCCCTTCCATATCATTACTGTCATATCTTTTAAGTCGTGTCCCTGACTAGAAAAGTGCTGGGCCACAGCTAATCCTGTCTTTCTCTGTTTAATTGTATGCTGATGAGATCTTATCCTGGCTTTCAGTTTTTGTTCTGTTTCTCCAACAGAAAGGCATAGTGTGCATATACACAGTAAAACATAGGCCTGGATGGCCAACTTCTAAAAGCCTATGTAGAGATTAGTAAATCAGCACCACCAAAACTCTATTAAAATCTAATCTATAGCTACCCCGACATGTTTTGCCTTGGGGCTATAGTGAGTGAAGAAGCCCTAAAAGAAGGAACATTGCATGAAACCATGTGACATAGGAGAAGGACCTTCTCAGGAGAGAGATCAACCTCTTCTGCAGGAGCTGCGCAGCGTCCATGGAATAAAGCTCATCTGGAATCATCCGGAATCAGAATGTGATGTGTAGCCAAATATTTGCCGTCGGCAGCGGTCGCTCTCCATTGACATGCATTTTATAGTTAATACCTGATTATAACTCCCTATATTCCTGCTTGTTGTTCCCCCTATGGACACCTGATACTAATTGATGACTGCTGGTCACGTTTCATTGGCACCACTATTTCCCCCTATTTTTTAAATACCATTCGATGTCTGTGTTTTTTGAATAATAAAGTATTTAGATATTTTAGGGGATATTGCCTATGGGTATGTTTTGCCTTTGACAATTAAAATTGTGTTTTTATATAACCTGGAGTATTCTGAGGACCATTTCATAATATATTCCTGGATATCTGCTTCTCACATGCTACTCTCCCTCCACGCTTGCCCTTTAGCTTAACTTTATGGAAGCTTCACACTCAAGAAGAGGGGCTGAGAATTGTCTTGTCTCGGAGCCCACGCTTTCTTCGGCCATTAATATTTGATTGTTTCTCTTTACCTTAACATTGTAGGTAAGAAAGTGTTCTACCCCGTTGTGTTTAGCCTTTACAATCCTGCTATTGTGTATGCCAATCTAGAGGTACCACCGCCCGTGGAGCAACAACTGGTAAGTTCCAGAAGAAAACTTATCTTTCATTAGCTTGGAAGTGCATTGTGTCCTCTTCAAACACTGCAGCATGAACAGTTAGTCCTGGCTCATGTGACTTACAAGAGCGCTGTAAGTGAAATGCTACATCCTGGAGTGAATGTCATTGTACCAGATAGTCAAGGCGGATGTATCACCATTTTTTTTTTTTTTTTTAAATATTCTCCCTTCCCTCCACCCTTCAATTTTGGAAATTCTCCTGAATTGTCTCATGATACAGTCAGTTAAGGTGCTTTACACTGGACGATTATCTCTGGATTCGGGTGATAATCGGCCCATGTACACGTGGCTGCCGACAAGGAACTGAGCACATTGCTCAACTGTCGGAATCCAAGCAACTATCAGATCACGTAATCTTTCAGTGACTCCCATGTACTGTTCAGCTGGCCAGAATAATTCAGGGTCGCTCATCTGCCCGACAGTCGTCCCGTGTAAAGGTGCCTTAACCCTTTCCAATCCACTGTCTGACGTCTTCCTACATTCTGATTGAAGCTTGTACAGCTCCGATGTCAGAAGACGTTTGACAGGATATTCTTACAGTCTATTGCCAGCCACTCCACTGTCGGAGCCTCTCTGGCGCACACACTGACTTTAGCCAGCAGATGGCACCGTTGTATAACAGCAAAAAAAAGCCTTTTAGGAAACCCTGAATCAAAAATTGGATTGGAAAGGGTTAATTCTACGTGTAAGTAACATGTAACCTGGTTTCTGGTAGAATGTAGCAGGTTGGCCTTCCTGTTCCGCAATTTTAATAACAATCACATTAATAATGTCAAAATGTACAATTCTATAAGAAGGATGTTTTTGAAAATGTAAGTTTTTATGTTTAGAATAAAATTCCTTTTCATTTCTTTTTAATATCCAAGGTTCATAAGAAAGACTCCGGCTTTTGGAGAGACTTTGGGTTTGGAATGACTTGTCAATACAAATCAGATTTTCTGACAATTGGTGAGTGGTGGAAGTGGTGAAGTCTGGTAATGTATTCTGTACTTTTTGCTGCATTTGTTTTTCTTTTAGTGGCATATATTCAAAAATTGATCCAAATTCATTTTTTCGTAGCAAAAAAGAAATTCTGCCCAGTCATCAAAATGCAAGTTTCTTTAAAGGGGTTTTACCAGAATAACAAGTTCTCCCCGCTCCAAAGGATATCCACAGCAGCAAGCAGGAGACTGACTGACTGAAGCACTAGCTAAGCATGCACTGTCAACGCTGCATTCACTTTCAATGGGACTGCCGAGTTACCTGGGTGACACCGGCCCGGATATTTCCGTCACTCTGATTGAAATGAATGGAGCGCTGACCATGCATGCTCGATCTGCGTGCTATTTAGAATGACATCACTGCTGGAAAAGAAGCGACCCTGCCCCACCAGTGAGACCCCCACCGATCAGCAAGTTATTCCCTACCCTGTGGACAACCTTGGAGAGGCAAGAACTTGTTTTTCCAGTACAATCTCTTTAAATAAACATACATTTTAAAACTCCTCAACAAAGCATGGAGTCTCCTGGACCATTATAGTCTGAGGATACATTCACTTTAAGGCTCAGCAACAAAGAAACTTGGATTTTATGGGGGCTTGCAGGATCTCCATTTTACGGTTAATAGTGCTTCAAGCCTGCTCGCGAACGGGTTGGATTCCGCATGCAGGATCCTGCAGCGGAATACCACCCTGTGTCCCGCTGGCCGGGTGTTGCGAGGGTCTTAACATCAGGGGGCACAAGCTCTAAGGCATATGTCCACCCCCCACCCACCTCCTCCCCCACCAAAAAACAGTTATCACATAACATTACTACTATGCCAAGACCAAACATTAACACCATACAGTTATATACAATTAAATATTCCCATTGTGTTGGTACTGAACAAAACCACTATACAAAGGAGAATGTTGCCAATAATATTACTGCCCCACCATGACCACTACCATTAGTAATGTTACTGAATAAAAATGCACTATACAAAGAGCAATAATGCCACTATACCAGGCCCAAATATAACTGCCACACCATGACCAGTACCATTATCACTACATAGTGACTGAATATTACCAAACTGTTACTGAATAAACAACACTATAGAAAGGCCGCTTTTACCACCATACAGAGGCTATATACTGATAGATACCAGTTCTGCCCAGACACTCTTTAGACTGTACATATGAGTATAGCGCCGTTATATCTAGTGATGACAGTCCTCTCTGACTTTAGTCCTTCGCTTTACCCATCTTTTCTATCCAGTCCAGACCACCATGGTGACTTCTTCCAGTCATACTTTCCTTTCGTATAGCTTGCAACCCAAGACTTCGTTGGTTCTTCACTTTTCACAACATGCATAAACTCCATCCTCCTCAAAGATGTTTTACCACCAAAAACATCCATGCCAAATTAGTAGTATATGACGTAAATTTGTTTGCCTCCAACAGCTGGGATTCTTTGTGGTGGTGAAGACCTCCTTTAACTGGTAGTGGTGATTTATTGTGTTGGCAGGGTGGAGTATGCAAACTGAAACCTGTGGAGGAATGTAAAATGTTAATTACTCCTAAAGCTAAAACATTTCCATTGAGAAAGAGCTGTTGGGGAGTTAAGGTGGAGCTTAGTTTTCATCTTTCCAAGATACATGACTTCAAGTGGGCCTAATGTTTTAGATGAGCTGCTTTGTGTGTATAGTAACCTCTGGAATTTGGAAATACATGTTTAAAAATGTAGAATTAGGGAGAAATAATCAAAAATATCGACGCTTTGGGATGTTTCATTGAACTAAAAACGATAAAACAGCTCAATCTTCTTGCCGAGTTTAAAAATAACTCCTAATTTTGGTATCCTCAAAAATTATCCACCCTTTGCCAGTATGATTGCCTTCATTACTCTCGGTATGTGGTGGTTTTTCTTTTTTCGGTTGGGAAACATTCCATTCCTGGTGGGAAGACCTCCCAGAGATGCTTCTGACTAGCGAATTGCACTTTAAGCCATTTGACATACTGTATATCATAGAGGTGCAGTTAGTATGAGGCAGGCTCAGGAGCTTAGCTCGCTGCATAGCCAGCAAGTAGGTGCCAGCTTTTTGAAACAACTGACCTCCACTGCAGACAGCCACAATCGGCGTTGGCTCAGATCGCAGCTGTTTGACTGCTTACATGCACTGTTAATCCTGAACACGGTATGTAAGATGTCAGCCTCAGCCTCGTCGTTGGTCCCTTGTGGTTCCCATGGTAGACATGGACTTAATGAAGTCTCCCGAGTTTGCCTTATCCATAATAAGCCCTGTCTGTTACAGGGCTTAATATGTGAATGTTAATGCAATATGCTGCAATACTGAAGTATTGTGGTATATTGTAGAAGGGATCAAACTATCACAAGTTTGAATCCCCAAAGGAAACTTCAATTTTACACTTTTATTTTAAAGTCAGATGTTTTATTTAAAAAAAAATTTCAAGTCCACTTTCTCTTTCTCCCTACAAAACGTCTAAACAATAAAAAAAAAAAAATCATAAATGTAATTCATATTGCCAAATCCAAAAAAGCCTGAACTATCTAAATATTGCATTATTTAACACTTGGTGAACACTGTAAAAAAAAAAACATAATGCCAGAATTGTGGGGCTTTTTGGTTGCCACCATCTCAGAGTAGAAATTCAAAATAAGTGAGCAAAAAAGTTGATGTACATCCAAAAATGGTTAGCATTAAAAACTATAGGTCGCCCCGAAAGAAAACGAGACCTTGTACACTTCCATTGATGGAAAAATAAAGTTTTGGGGCTCTGGATATGAAAACAAAAAACATTTTTTTTCTTTTCTAAAAGGTTTTTAATTGTTTTGAAGTCATAAAACATAAAAAAACAAACAAAAAAACCCCATTATCGTTATAATAGAACTGGCTCATAGAATGACATTAACGTGCCACTTTTACCATACCATGAATGCTGCAAAAGCTGTCCAAAAATGTGTTTGCTTTTCTATGCTTCTTTTTTTTTCTATTTCACACCTCCTAAAAGATTTTTACAATGGAATATATGGTGTATTAAATGGTATAATAAAAAATACAACTCCTCCTACAAAAGACAAGCCCTTATATGGGCTTATGTTGATGGAAAAATGAAAAAGTTGTAGCTCTTAGACAATCTTTGTGTTTCCTTTTTTTCTGTTTGTCAAAGGGAACCTTTCACTAGGTTTTTTGTAGCATGAACCCAGGACAGATATGTACACTGCATCCATGTGTAGTTAATTCAGAAACACTGCAGTATTTCAGAATAAACATACTTTGAAGTTTGACTATGGATGACACTCCAAGTCACGTAGGTGGGCTGTGCCGGCCTCTTCCTGCCCGGATCAACTAGAACAGTGTTTCCCAAACTCCATTCCTTATGGGCCCCCAACAGATCATGTTTTCAGGTTTTCCTCGGTATTGCACGGGTGATTGTAATTGTCAGTGCCCCAGACATTGCCACAGGTGTCCTTACTATAGGAGATCCTGAAAACATGACCTGTTGGTGGTCCCTGAGGACTGGAGTTGAGTAACACTGATCTAGAGTGACAGCTCTCTTTCTATACACAAGAGGAGCTGTCGCTTGAGATGATTGGGGCTGGGAGCGGACAATGCAGTCTACCCTGTGACTCGGAGCACCATTCTGAGACAAACTTCAAAGTATAGTATGTTAATTGTGGAACTCTGCAGCATCTCAGAATAAAACCTACATGTGTGCAGTGTACATATCTACATAGTTTGGGCAGCATGAACCCGGTGACTGGTTCCCTTTATAGGGTTAAATGGTGGCCTGTTCAAACTTTTGTAGGATACTGTACATGACGTCTAACTTTATCTTAGCATTATATAACTTGTATTTTCCTCCTCAGAAGGCTGTATATTTTCAGTTCTTTCTGAGCTCATAGGAAGAGACTGTTCTGCTGTGTTCACTGTATATCTGCACATAAAAGGACTGCAGATTCTGCTTTCTGTATCAAGCACACGTAAACAGCTGCGTCCAGGAGGACAGCGGAGAAGTACTGAGCAGTGTAGAAGTGATTCCAGTAGCTGTAACAAAGTAAATAACTCACCATTGGCTCCAATAGCACATATTTGAGAGTTATTCTCTCTCCAGCAGCTCCCATCCCCTCTCCTCTTCTTAGACTTCTATGGGCAGTTTAAAATCATTGTTTTCTGATGGGAGCAATGAATGTGGTCAGAAACCATTATTGAATTAAAAATGGTCCTCAATAGGAACTATCAAGCAGGGTCAGGACATAGCTAGAAAGCTGGAACAGGTGATTTGATTGACAGTTTTAGACCCGATGACGTACAGGGGAAGAATAAAAACCAGTCTTTATACACAAGCATCTCATATGACATTATGAATGGTTTGTAAATCAGACCAAATATTAGGGGTTGATGTATATGATAGCCTGAGCTACCTCGGATAAGTGATCAAATCTGGTACTTGGAAGTGGCATTGCATACGCTATTATTTGGTTGAATGAGTATACCCTCCTCAGTATAAGAGGTGGGTGAGCGATAAAGCTATTTAGTATGTTGGTATAGATACATACCCAATCAAAGACGAGGATCATAGAGGGGATGAAGTGTCATGCAACCAACTAGAATATTATCATTCAGCCAAGTGGCCTGTATCAGTGAGTGACATTTTCCAGTCACAATAATTTGGAAATAATATACGTGGATACACTTTTAATGTGGCAATAATAAAGGTTATATTTTATAATCTGTAGGTCCTTCCAGTGACAATTGATGATTGATTTTAGGGTCTTTTCTGCCACGGTGATTAATCTATGAGTCATTCTCCTCCTGTGCTTTGTGTTCCATCTTATTATCTTTGTTATAAATGATGGACATCACTTGACAATACACAATGGATAGCAAATTGTGAGGCAGGGATCACATGACCGGTTTGGATTTCGCATGCAGAACCTGCAGCAGAATCTGGCTGTAACTCCGGCCGGCGACTCCCGCATACCTGTGAAGTCTGAATTATGGATGACCGCAGGCTCTCGCCATCTGTCATGCGCAGTACAGATATTTTTCTAAATATATGCATTTCCTGCTCCATCGCCAGGTGATGACTTGGGAACCCACAGCCCATGTGCAATATTTATTGCGAATGGGCTGCAGATTAGATGGCCTCCATTGCTGCGATTTTATTTTTTTTATTTTTTTTTTAATGCGTGAAATTTGCTGTGGATCCTCTGCGCAGATGCGGACCGTGGATTCCACAATAGGAATCCGGTCATGTGAGACTGGCCTTGCTAAAGGAGAACCCTAGTGACCACCAATTAAGGGCTCTCACACGAGCGTATGGTACCTGGGCACATATTACACGTACAGACATGCCAAGAGAATGTATGGGGATTGTCGGCACGCAGTACAATACACTGCTGTAAGAGAGCCCTAAGAGTGATTTTTCGGCACTAAAAAGGTCATTTTAGGTAAAGAAGATATTTTCTACTTTTGGTAGCTATAAGGAGAAGTTATTTGAAAAGTTAATGATTATTATGGATTGATTTGATGATACAAGAATCAGATGCGTTGAATGTTAGTCAAGTTTAGATTTTGCATTTGGCGTAACTCGAAGCACTGATCTGATCTGCAGCAGCGTTTTGTTTGTCGACCGTTTCAGTAAATCTAATCCTACATCCGCTGTGCAATGCTACAGTTTTTCCCACTGAAGTCAATAGAGGAAAAAACTACAGCAACGGTGGGACAGACCAGATGGGCTGCAGTTGGAGGGAAAAAAGTAGCAAACCACAGAAAACCAATGTGGTGTTTTTTTTTTTTTAATTCAAAAATGCATGCAACATAAAGGTATCACCCAAAATCTGTAAGTGTAAATCCATGTAATCCACGAAATGCAGCAGAAAGATCAAGATTCACATTCATTTGAATTTCAAAATACTGTGGAAGTTGAAATCCAGTTCTATGAAGTACAAATGTCTGTCTTCTATTACGTATTTTAGCTTACTCCTTTTCATGGGATTCTTTTGTATCGTCTCCTAAAGTACAGGAACTAGAACAATAATTTGACGTATTCTTAGTTGGTCTCCCTCTAGTGGCAGGTGCAGAACATGCATACAGATACGTTTCATGACTTTGGAACTATTTCTGACTTGTCCATATCCCCATATTGTTTGTTGCAGGTGGATTTGACTTGGAGGTGAGAGGATGGGGAGGAGAGGATGTCCACCTTTACAGGAAGTACCTGCACGGGGATTTGATTGTAGTCCGTACTCCCGTGCCTAGCCTCTTCCACTTGTGGCATGAGAAGCATTGTGTGGATGAACTGACCCCGGAGCAATATCGGATGTGCATTCAGTCCAAGGCCATGAATGAGGCATCCCACCCGCACCTCGGCATGCTGGTTTTCCGTGAGGAAATTGAAGCCCATTTGCGCAAGCAAGCCTTCAGGACAAATAATGAATCGGATGCATGAGCCATTCCATTTGTAATGGAAGCTTAAATTGCAAGCTGCTAATAAGTGGACTATATATTTATGGATGTGGGACCTGCGCAAAGCGGAACCAATCGTAATATCCTTTTATTTAGTGGAGTCTGGTACTGGTCATTACTATGCCGGTTCGATGGTTTTGGAAAGCTTTCAGAGCAGGGATTATCTAGAGCAATACCGAACGTGCACATATGTCTTATATGGTTAATATTTAACAGTGTTGAAATGAGGATAAAGACATATCACCTTTCTTTTATGAGGAATGGACATTAAGAATGCCATAAATCAAAGCAGAAAAGGGAACATAATGGTACTTTGAGGCCTGGTAGCCTGCGGCTTCCGTGTGCCTTAATGCAGAAGAGTCTGTGGACTCCGTGCTGTATATGAAGTGTACTGTACATGTAGGAGTGTGTCTGTACATGCGCATCATGTTGTACCTGCACATCCTTGGATTGATATGATTATTTTGCTTTATAATGCTGCATACACCCCTGGCACAGGGTACTGGGGTCAGGAATCCCCCCCTCCACATTTCACTTGCTGTACCGACTTGTGCAAATTGTAAGCCCCCCAGTCCGGCACAATATAAGCACAATAGTAAAGCCCTAGATGCCATTGATGATGGCTGCATATAATGGTCATGCAAACCGATGAAGGGATTTGCCAGAAACCAATGACCTTCCCGGTTTCACTGCAAGCTTGGAAATTATCGCGGTGCAAGGAACTGATTGTTGCCCAGTATTAGTTTGCCACGGCTCACAGTCTAGTAAAACACAATGTTGAGTCTCTTTGTAAATACTTCTCTAGTATTGATTTGGAATGTTTTCCATTCAAGTGTGAGGCTTTATCTTGATATTTTGATGGCTTTCACTTAATAGTTGAAGGATATAATATGTACAAAAACTGTAAAGCAAAGTATTTACAGAGTTGTTAAACTAGAATTTTAATTTTTTTGGTTTCAACTTGTGAAATATTAGAAGTGGAACCAAATTTCTTCCACGTTTTACTATATCTTTGCACAAGTCCAGGGTGTAAAAAAAAATGTCAGTTCTGGACACTATATTAGGGCACCCAGACAGGCTAAACGTCACACCCAGTCTAGGAAGAGTTTACTTTGTAGTGCAAGGTATAATCGTAGCTACTCTGACCGTTCGGCGTGTCGTCACAATTGACTTCTACATAAAGTGTTCTCGTTGCTCAAGGCAGGGTCTATTTTCTAAAACTATTCCAGGAACTTTGCATTGTGGGCAATGTGAGCACTGAATTAAAGGATGTTTGTAGGCAGTTTCCTCTAGTGCCACATTCACACTGATTTTATAGCAGAGCTCAGTTGGTTATTCAGCTCTTGACTGCATTGATCTTCCATCATAACTCCAAATTAAAATTTAGGAGGTTTACTTGAATGCCAAAGTCAGCTCTGCTACATCTGTATACACTTGGTATACACATGTTATGCCAACTTTCCAGGTTTTACAAAACATTACATATTGGGGTAATCTGCTAATTAATTACTATACGGAGGGGTACAAGTTATATAAGTAGAGTCCTTTTACACTTAGACTGATGGATCCTATTACAGTCATCTTTTCTACTGGCACAATCCTGCTATGAAGGGATGATGTTGGAGTTCTGGTATCTTTCTACTGTATCCTGGCTGTTGACAGCAGTATTAAAATTAAAGGCAAGAAATGAAGACTGGAGTCCCGTGAAGGATCGTTTTGTACTTTATATTGTATTTTTAATTGCCATTTTAGTGTCTTGGACTAAAAGTTCTAAACATCATTTCTGGAAGTCTATAACCACCGGACTGACCTGCATTTACCAAAGAGCTTTTGCTTTTTAGTAGATGGTTGTAGAAATTCTGCAGACAAGACTAGATTTTTTTTCTGTGTCGCCACAAGTACATGAAGGAATAAAATTATTTTTTGCTATGGACAGAGTGTCGTTATTATATTACTATTGCAGCATGTGGATGTCGGAGTAGCCTAGACATTACACGAAGTGCATATTCCACATGGTTGTGTGTCAAGAGCCGCACGTTGACAAGCAGTTGTTGGTGTGGTCGATGTGGATGATCGCAGATTTCCTTCCCTCATTACCTGTTCAGCTTTGCTAGATCATGTGTGTTACCGCACCAAGGGTTCCAGATTGATGGTGGTTAAGTCTGCTCCTTGCTTTTACTCAGCTGTACACCCTTCTGCTAGCCTACCTGGCTGTATGGCTGTTCCAGACCTCTCTTGCCAGCTGGTGTTGCTGCTAGTCTGTGTGTTCTGGTGTGATTTAAGATGCTTTCACATCTGCGCTTTGGATTCCACTTTTCTGCTCCGTTCACGAAGCAACAAAGTGGAATCCCAGCTGCCGAATGGTTCTGTACTTGATGGAACTGAACAGTGCCAGTTGGACCCCATTGACTATAGTGCGGTCCACCTGCTTTCCGCCCCGGTTGCCCAATTTGTGGACGGAACTAAAAGTGCTGCATGCAGCTCTTTCACTTCCATTATTTTCAGCTGGATCTGCGACAGAATGTCCTGCCGGAGGTGCCAACACGGATGTGAAACCACCCTTACTCTGCTACTCTACTTGTGTTTCTGACCACTCTGTTTTCGAATAGGATTTCTGCCTGTTGTCCTCCTAGTTCTGACCCTCCTTCATTCCTAACTTTGCCTCCTGTATATCTTTGGCATTTTTCTTCTGACTACTTGGTATTGATGCTTGGCTTGTTCTTTGGCAACCTCCTGATCCACACTCTTCCTGTCTGCTTGGTGGTCAATGGTCACTCTGTGGATGTAACCAGGGGCCTCCTTGTAGCCAAACCCAACACCCCTCTCCCCTCCCCATAGGTTACAAGCAAGAAGACCAGGAGCCTCAAAGATTCTACTAAGCAGAGCGACTAGTCGGACTGCTGCTGCCTATTTAGATGGAGAACTGGACCTAGACCATGAACAGTTGGGCTAGAGTTCTCTGTAATGCTGCAGTAGCTATGCTGCAGAATTTGAGTGTCCCGCTATCGATTGCGTAAATTAAAGCATTTCTTTTGTGAAGTAAAAATACATCTTTCCTTTCATATAATGTATATGCAGTATACCTCCCACTGTGTAAGAGCCATATAGTGAGCTAACCCCCTCTAGCTTGTGTGTGATACTGTATGTATCACACCTCTTGCCTACTGGTGAATGCCATAATGCTTTCTCAGGAACGACGTACATGCTCACTAGGGCTATGTACACACACAGCATTAAAAACGCCATGAAACTGTCCTCACATTGTTGCAAACATTTGGTGCACGTTCCGCAACAGAAATTCTGCTTGATGTATGAATCCACCACATGAGAAGATCCTGAGGAAAACTGGGAAGGTGAGTGAGACACTTATGTATATATTATGTTTGCCAAGACTAGATTGTGAAGGCATCACAGAACTTACAATTAAAGTTTTTTTTTTTTCCTTCAAAAATGCTAAATGTGTTCACATGTTAATTGCTAAAATGCATTTAGGCAAGTGCTGCACCCAGACTTTGTATATCACTACTAAACAATCTGTAATATTGCTATCCATACTACAATGTGTATTGTCACATCCGCTACAAACGTGTTATAGCTGTAAACTAAAATAACCACTCTGGCACTGTTCATACCACACTACCAAGGAAACAAGTTAGATGTGGTAAAGAAAACAAAAGAAGAGGAGAACTTTTCCTACTAGGCACTAGATGGTGACAGTCCCTACCTAATAGTGAATGGCCCTGATAAGGACGCACTCACCCTTTTTTCCCTAGGGACACTCCCTAAAGGTCTTTTTACATGGGTTGAACATCGGGCAAATGATGTCTGACACTCATCCCTGTGTTTCCTTGCTCCCATGCTCCTGCCTGGGAGCTAGCAGAGCTGTCTCGCTCACAGAGAGGCCAGCATGGGGGTGGGGCAGTGCAGGAGCTTTCTCGCCTCTCGCTACACCGCCCTTCTCCATTGCAATAACACAGGCGGCCGTTCACTACTGAATGGCGGCTGTTTAAATTGAATGATGAGCTCATCACTGATCTTTCATCGGTGATGCAGGATAAAAGATCAGCGATGAGCTTATCGTTCAGTTTAAACAGCCGCCATTGAGTAGTGAACGGCCGCCTGTGTTAACTCAATGGAGAAGGGCGGGGGGGGGGGGGGCGCGCGATGAGAGAAATCTGCTGCCCTCCCCTGTCCCCCCTCCTGGCCGCTCTGTGAGCGAGTCAGCTCGGCTAGCTCCCGTGTTACAGCGCAGGAGCGCAGAGACACAGGGACAAGTGTCTGGCATCATTTGCCCGACATTCGTCCTGTGTAAATGCACCTTAACCCTGTAACCTATAACAAATGATTACCACTGTCTACATAAACTAACCCCACAAAATAAACCTCAGTACTTAGCATTTGCTGGGTGAATAACAGAACCCCGATCCAACAAAGAAGACGGCATAAATTGAACAGCACAGAACCAAGGCAAAGTGGAAATAAAAACCCTCCCTAATTGCCCTCAGGTGTACTCCAACAGCAAAACACACCCATCACAACTCCCACCAGTGTTAGAGGAGACAAATTGAAAGAAATCCAAAACGACCAGCAAAGTCAATCTCAAACCGACACACCAGTACCTTCTCTTTTAGAAAGGGCCTCTGGACCATCAGGCCCTGATCTACCATGATTACGTCTGCCAGTTCTTTATGAGATTGTCTGCATTAACATGTGCAGCCGGAATCCACTACTTTCTTCTGGCCAACATACCCACCAATAGACAAAGTACTGTAATGTGTTTCTCACATAAAAGGAGTCTACAATGCAACTGATCACAAATTGAAGATCTCAATCAACCTCCACTGGGCCAAGAGGGGACTATGTTAGCCGATAACCCATGTAATTTCACCACATGTGAAATAAATAATTTTGCTAAAGTCTGAGCATTAGGGAGACTGGGTAATGCCATGAAATAGTACATCCTACTAAATAAATCGACGTCAACCCAGTTGGCTGTATTTCCCTCGGAAGGCGGCAAATCTGTAATAAAATGCATAGACAAATGAGTCCAAAGCTTCTCAGGAACCGACAGGTAACAGAATTCCAGCAGGAAGAGTCTGAGCAGTTTTAGTTCTCACACACATCTCAGATGTGAAAACAAGACGAAAAACTTAAAGCAGGGCACCAAAAAAATTCTAGTGAGTAGTTTCTTAGTATTATTGATTCCAGAATGACCCCCCAGAATCGAACTATGTACCTCCGACACAATTTGCAAACACAAATGTACCAGCACAAAAAGCTTCTCAGGAAGATTCAACTCCAGTGCCACCACTGACAAAACAGGTAATCCATCTAAAATTGCTGGAGCCATGCTCCTGGACAAAGTATCCGCCTTGATGTTTTTACTGCTGGGATGGTACATGACCATAAGGTTAAATCATGAAAAGAATCATGACGGCTGCGGCTGCCTTGGATTAAGCCTTTTAGCTGACTCAAGGTAGATCAAGTTTTTGTGGCCAATGAACACTGTCCCTCTATGTTGTGCCGCTTCGAGGAGATGACGCCACTCCTTAAAGGCAAACTTGATGCCCCACAGTTTTCTGTCCGCTATATCATAATTTTGTTCTGCTGCAGAAAACTTTTGCGAGAAAAATGAATAGGGATAAAGGTTCCGCAGTGTTTCTGGGGTGGGGGCTGTTCTTTCTCAGGGCACAATCTCCGAAGCTTCCACCTCCACTACAAATATCATGGATAAATCTAGTTGCACCAAAACCGGAGCTGTTTCAAAACTTCTTTTCAATGTCAAAAAAGAATGTAATGCTTTGGAAACCATTTAGATGGAAAACAACCCTTCCTGGTCATGTCTGTCAGAGGTTTAACCAGGAAATCCTCGAACAAACTTAGGATAATTAATGAATCCCAAAAATCTCTAAAGAGCTTTAATATTTTCTGGTCTTACGCAGTCTTAGACCGCCCAAAACTTCTCTGGGTCTATCCTGATAAGAATATCGTCCAGATACACCAGTACAAAGCAACCAATAAACTGGTACAAAACGTAATTTTTCAAGGCCTGAAATATCTCGGGCGCATTAGTCAGACCAAAAGGCATAACCAAGTTTTCAAATATCCCTCCAGGGTGTTAAAAGACGTTTTCCATTTCTCTTCCTCCTTGAACTGAATTAAATTATAAGCACTACATAAATCCAACTTGGTAAACCAACTGGCACCCCTTAACTCAGTGTTCCCCAACTCCAGTCCTCAGGGACCGCCAACAGGTCATGTTTTCAGGATTTCCTCAGTATTGCACAGGTGATGTAATTATTGTCGGTGCCTCAGACATTGCCACAGGTGTTCCTACTATAGGATATCCTTAAAACATGACCTGTTGGTGGTTCCTGAGGACTGGAGTTGGGGACCCCTGCCTTAACTGATTAAAAAGATCTGGGATGAGTGGCAATGGGTACAGGTTTTACTTGGTAATTTTACTTAGGCCCCCTATCTACGGAAGTGGCAGTAAATCGCCGGCGAATCAAGCCATCCGAAGGTTTCCATAGCATTGCTACGAGCGATTCTCCGCAGTCAGCCTATCTGTCAGATAGGCTAACCGGCGGAGATTCGTCTGCCGTCTCCTGCTCTCGGGCAGCGGCTCCCGCGCTGGAGATTCATCACGGGACTTTGCAACGCCCGTGGACAGGGGGCCTAAACTTTCTGAAATCCAAACAAGGCCGCAATGCCTCATCTTTTTTTGACAAAGAAAAAAACAGCATTTATGCAAGAGATTGATGACTAGTGTACAGCCTGGTCCTGGTGGGCAGTGGTGTGGACTATTATCCCCAAGAGTCATGTGCTCTGTTGTGAACTACAGGGCACACTGTGCTGTAACACAATCGGGAATCCATGAAGCAGGTGGTGGTTGTATATGGTGTGGCGGTGACAGACGGTGGCAGTGTACTTTTTAAAAATAAAATAAATTGACTGAATGTGAATGTATTATACTTGAATGTTACATATATTTAACTAAACTCCAAACTTATACACACTTTGTAACAAAAAAAAAAAAAAACAAGCTCCTAGAAGTTGTCATTTTGCTGTAAAACTCAGCATGCAGTTCCATCTTAGGCAGATATATAAATGATTAGAACTGTGGAGTGATTAGATGAATGGTCTTGTCACCTGAGACCCTAAAAGTGGTTCCCCCTTGGCCTATAAAAGGCTCTCAGAGGCTCCTTGTGTGTAGTGACCTCTTCTTCCACTTGTGTAGAGCTTGTTGACCACTCGACGCCTCTACGACGCAGAGAAGAGATTTCCTCCCATTACCAGAGTCTGAGAAGGGTATTTACAGGGAGGGGCCAATACAATCTTTTTCAAGAATTTTGTCCAAGACAGGTCCGAACATATATTCGCCTTGGAACGGGATTCCACAGAGCTTATTTTTGGACGTCACATCAGCTGACCACGATTTCAACCACAACGCCCTTCTTGCGGTGTTGCTGAGGACCGCAGTTCTTGCGCCATATCTAATGGATTCCGCTGACGCATCTGCAAGACAGACTGTGGCCATTTTCAGAAGGGGAAGGCAGCTGGCTAATTCTTCCCTGGGAGCCCGTTCTTTAATTGAGGTTTCCATCCTGTTCAGCCACAGGACCATAGACCTGGCTACTGAGGTTGCCGCTATATTAGCCTCAATAGTGAAGGCGGTTGCTTCCTAGGTCTTTCTCATCAGTCTGACTTTTTTGTTCATAGGATCTGAGAGCTGGGACGCATCTTCGAAAGGTAGCAGAGTTTTTTTGGCTACCTTGGCAATCTGCATGTCGACCTTTGGGGTCTCCCTATACAGACGGACATCTTCCGGAGAAAAAGCCAGACTGTTTCTAATCTCTCTTGAGACAGATAGTCTTCTTTCCGGTTCCTGCCACCCGTCCGTGATAACCTGCTGCAGGGTCTGGTTAACCGTAAATGAAGTTTTCCTTCTTGACGGAAGTCCCCCGAACATCTCGTCCTGGACAGTTCTGGGTGGACGGTCCTTCTCGATTTGCATCGTTTCCCACACCGCCTTTATGAGGTGTCCCATGTCATCTGAGGAAAAGTAGTATTTTTTCTCGTCCTCAACTATCGTCAGCGAATCTTCTAGTTCCCCCTCTGATAGAGGTTCCAGGGACTCCCCGGAGATATAACTTGCCGATTCTGCCTGCCTTGACCTTTTAGGAGGCCTGCAATTCCTCCTTAATCATGCAGCTGATATCCGTTTTAAAGCCGCCCTTTCCTCCGCTAGGATCTTCCCAGTGCACTCTTCACATAGAGACTTTTTGTAACTATCTTCAAGCCTCTTGCTACAGATAACACACTTCCTAGATTTTTTTCTTGGGTCCGCTTTTGTCTTTGGACCTTCTTTATCAGTCTAACCCATACACAAGAATGGGGGAAAGGGGGAGAAAAGGGAACATATATGCATCTAATCAATCACAGAGACAAGTTTTGCATATTCCTTTTTTGGCATATAGCCACTCACGGTTTGTAGGGCATCTGCTTCTCCTTCACATGCTGAGCTGTCGCGTGTAGATATGCTGAGGCACTTTGCAGTTTGCAGGATAACTTCTATGTAGGAGTAGAGCCTGTCCTGGGAAGCAGATTTAAATCTGGCGCCATTTCTGGGTTTGCGCCCGGATGATGCACCAATATGCGCCCCGCTGGTCTAGGAAGCCACCGCCGTTCCCCTGCCAGGAGAAACTACCCGATCGCGGCAGCGGCGGTCAGAAGGTGCTGACCCGCTCATGGAGGCCTGCGCTGCTCGGCGACTGACGGCTCCATGGCGACGCAGGCCAGGGACGCAGGGACTCCGTGGTATGCCGCCCCAACCTCTTCCCTCCAGGGGATTCTTTGGCACTACGTGCCCTTGGTAAGTAATCTCCCCCGGAGCTTGCATCTGTCCACTGTAGGGACAGGAAGACACTGAGGAATGGTGGAAAGGGAGGTGCTTTTAAGGGCTCTTCCTGTCCCTACCGAGGTCAGAGGGCAACCTCCATTGTAAATGGGGCCGTTGGGATGACGACCAGGAAAAGTGTATTCTCAGTAATTCATAATGACACCGAGGTAGAGGAAAATGACATTCAGAATTTTGTAAATATCTATGATTACTGCCCAGGTTGCCCACAAGTAGAACATACCCAGTGGGCAAACATGACCGCGTTTCAAATCAGACAGGTGGCAGGAGCAGACGTCTGCTACCACTTTACCTGCAATAAATCCAGGATAGGGAAGTGCGCCCAGATAGGAACACCGACAAATGACTCAATGATTCAGTGTAACCAAACAAAGTGCCAAAATATGACCCATGGTGTGAGGTGTAACAACATTGTAAAAAGTCCTAGCCATATTAGGCATGTGAAATTACCTACGGGTTGGATCTTTTCATGCGGAAATAGTACATATACTTACATCCCTGCAAATATTACAGGAGGACCATGTGCATTGTCCCGTCTAAGTATTTTATGTATCAGAAGCCAGAACCTCTGCACAGAAATAAAAGAGAGACAAAAGGACTGAACTGTGAAGGCCCTCCAGCTCTTTTAAGTAATTCTGAGGTGATAGCGTTGGGGGCCTCCATAATAGGAGTATGGGGCTTGGCAATATACAACGGACGAGCAATAAATAGAATAGCATGTGACATGGCCAAGGCTCTGAATGCTACTTCTCAAGTCCTGGACTTGTTGCTTCTAGATGTACAAGGGGTGCGTAAAGCCACTTTACAGAACAGGACCACTGTTGACTAAACGTGGCTGGCCTTAAATCACCAGTGTGAGGAGTTTGAGGAAATGTGCTGTTTTAATTTGACTAACAATGCAAAATCTATACATAAAAAGATACAGGGGATACAGAACATAGTGCAATCAATAAAACAAAGCATGCGGGGTGGTGGTCATCTGTATATTACTGTGTTGCTGCATACAATGTATAACCCTTAGCCTAACCACACGTTAAACAGAAGTAATAATAATGCAATCTGTTATTGTACGCTATGGTAATTTTGTTTTGTTTTTTCTTTGTAATTTTATGTTTGTTAAACATTTTGGTTCTGCTGAGTACGGAGACAAGCAAGGAGACTTCAGAATGTCTACCTGTAAATACAACAGCCACTGAAGAGTCGGTGACAGTGGGAATATGGCAGAGACACAGTTGAATGTACCTTTAATGCAACATCACCAAGAATCTTCAGATGAACTGTTTTAACCCCATAACGACTGCCGCATCGGGAAACTACGTCCCCAGCAAGTGGGCTTTAATCCTAGAGGACGTAGCTTTATGCGTCCTCTTAGGATTAATGCCCACTTGCCTGAGGATAGCGCCAATCGCAAAAAAGTAAATAAAAGTAGTAAAAAAGTTAGATATTCAGCTGCCCTGATGGATCAGATCCATCAGGGCAGCTGAATATACTCACCCGGCTTGTCCGCGGTGTCCCCCGGAGATCTGGTCCTCCCGGACCCGCCGCCGGCCTTCTGCGCGTGCGCGCCAGATGATGACGTCACGTGCATGCGCAGAAGCCCAGGAGCCCCCGGCAAATTTAAAATCTCCTGGCTCCCGGCTCCTGAAGGTAGCCGGGAACTAGGAGGTGTTACCGGGGACCGCTGTGAGCGGTCCCCGGGCTCGTGATCGCCGCTATCCATTAGATAGCGGCAATCGTGAAAAAGTTAAAAAAAAGTAAAGTTTCACCTCCCCTCATGGATCGGATCCATGAGGGGAGGTGAAAATACTCACCTCGGGTCCTCTGCGATGTCCCGATGTCCCCGTCTGCGCATGCATGATTGACATCGGGCGCGTGCACAGAGGGGCTCGAGCCCCAGGAAATTTAAAATTCCTCTGCTCCTGGCTGCCATGTGTAGCCAGGAGCAGAGGGATGTCACTGGGGACATGATCACTGTCATCGAATGGATGACAGTTATCATGTAAAGTAAAAAAAAAGTGTAAAAAGTAAAAAAAAAAAAAAAGTGTAAAAAAGTAAAAAAAAGCTTGCGTTTTATCTCCCCCCACGGAACATATCTGTGAGGGAGGATGAAATGACGTACCTCAGGCCCGCGGATTTATCCGCGGACTTTACCTCAGCTTCTGCGCACGCGCCTGTCGCCAAAATGGCAGGCGCATGCGCAAAAGCTATGGTAATTTAAAATCTCCCTGCTCCTGGCTACAAAACTTAGCCGAGAGCCTGGAGATTTTACGGGGGGCCGCAGTGAGCGATTCCTGATCACGTGTTCGCCGTTATCCAATGGATAATGGCTATCACGTAAAAGTAAAAAAAGGTGAAGGTTCATCTCCCCTCACCGATGCGATCGGTGAGAGGAGATGAAACTTTTTACTGGAGGCCTCCGTATTTGCACACCGACGCGATCTTCCTCTGTGAACTTTCCCGGATTCTGCGCATGCGACCGCCGGTAAAACACCGGACACATGCGCAGGAGTCGGGGAGCCCAGGAAATTTAAAATCTCCTTACTCCCAGCGACCAACGGCCGCTGAAAGCCTGGAGCAGTGACGGGTGGCCTCGTTGAGCGGTCCCCGATCACGTGATAAAAAGGTAGCGATCTACCTTTGGCCGGTCTCACATGACCGGATAGGAATTATGGATTCCGCATGCGTCTCATCCGCGGTAATACGCAGATCAATCGCTTTGGATTACACAATTCCGCTCACATTAGCGGGTCGTAATTGCGTAATCCACTCGTAGAAAAGAGAACGCAGCATGTTCTATTTTACCGCGGATATCCGCAACATAGAGCCCATTGTGCTCTACGGTCGTGAATATATCCGCTGTCCATACAGAACTACGTTGTGTACAGACTGCGGGTACCCATGTCATCGCTAAGCGATGGTGCGGGAAATATAAACAACAAAAAAATAGGCAGCTATGCGCAGTACATTACGCGGGCGTACGCAGGGTCACGGCCGGCTCACAGCTGGGATCCTCTGCGGGCCTCCGCAAGCGGATTCCGCCTACGGCTGCGTGAGCCCGGCGTTATTCAGACCGCCACCTGTAATACGTAATTTACAAGAACCCCCGGGAACGTTCGCCTTCCTGCAGTTCCAGGAGCACCTTGTTGAGCGCCTTCTGTGTGAGACCGCCACATCTCAGCAAGCTTACGGAGACTCACAGAGTGCCACTTTTTACACCCCATACCCGCTACTGAGGTCATGAAATACCCCCAAAAAGCATGAGAGGAGGGGGGATACCCGGTTTTATTGCCCCATGTACCCATCCCAACCCCTGTCTTCGGAAATACTACACAGTTCACATTATTACTTTTATCTAAGATTTGGGGAACGCTGAAAAGGGCGCGGAGTGTGTGTGTGGGGGGATTATTTTTTTAAGGTGTCAATTTTTATTCCGTACAAGTGGGCAATGGGGCCTGGAATTTATTCCGTTGTAGCCTGCAATCCAATGGGTGTTCCCTCCATTATAGGCCTTGCCATGTTTCCTGTAAGTAGATTAGGGCCACAATGAGTATGTTTTTGAACACGGGACAAACGGGGGTATCCATTTTGGGGTGAATGTCTTCATTCCTATGTACACTGTACAAAAAAACCTGTTTTTAAATTGATGAAATTGCCAAAAAAATGAAAATCGTAATTTTTTCCTTCTGCTTTGTTTAGATTTATTCAAATACTGTGGGGTCAAAATGGGTAGTACACCCCTGGATAAATTCGTTAAGGGGTCTAGTATTCAAAATGGGGTCATTTGTGGAGGTTCTCTTTGGTTTTGGCTGCTCAAGAGCTCTACAAAAGTGCTATGGGGCCTAAGACGCCTTCAAGCAAAATTTATGTTCGGAAAGACACTGACTACTCCTTTCATTTTGGGTCCCGTTGTGCATCCAGACATAAGATTAGGGCCACAATGGGTATATTTCTGAACACGGGAGAAACGGGGGTATCCATTTTGGGGTGTAAATCCTCATTTTCATGGGCACTATAGGAAAAAAATATGTCTTTAAAATGACATATTTGCAAAAATATGAAATTTTATTTTTTCTCCTCTAAATTTAATTAATTCCTGAAAAAAAATGGTGGGGTCAAAATACTCCTGACTCCCCCTCAGTGGATACATTAAGGGGTGTAGGTTTTAAAATGAGGTCATTTGTGGGGGTATCTATTATTTTGACACTAATGAGCCTTTGCAAACTTGGCTTGGTGCAGGAAAACAGTGTTCCTCAAAATGCTGAAAAGTATTGTTAAATTTGTACGTCATCTAAATGGTTAAAAAAACACAAAAGTTTTTCAAATGTGCATTCAGAATAAAGTAAATAGATGGAAATATATATATCTTATCGAAAATTTGTACAGTATGTTTGGACATATTTGAGATATTACAGTTGAAAATGTGAAAAAATGACAATTTTTTCAAAAGTTTCCCAATTTTGGCGCTTTTAGTAAATATACACAAATTATATTGGTCTCTTTTTACCACCAAAATGAAGTACAACATGTGGCGAAAAAACAATGTCAGAATCACTTGGATATGTAAAGCCTTTACGGAGTTATGCTACGTTGAACGACGCATGTCAGATTTCCAAAATTTGGCTCCGTCACTAAGGCGCAAACAGGCTTCGTCACTAAGGGGTTAAATGGGGGAATGTTAAGACTGAAGCTCTGTTAAACTCCATTTTGTCTTGTGTCATACAACACTAACTATGAACTTTAGCCCAATTCTGTTTTCTCACCTTAGATGAGGATTTATCTGAGGCCTCCTTCCCATGGACGGATTTCCATCGCGTATTTCGCGGTGGAAATCCGCTGCGTTGCCCGCAGCTATTAGATTCTATTGAACCTAATAGCTCAATGCTCATGGTGCGGAATGCCATCGCGGAATTCCACACCGTGAAATCACCCATCCTCACCCACGGCATGCTCTATTTGCCGCGGGTGTACGCGCGGACGGCTTCCATTGCAGTCAATGGAAGCCGTCCGTTCACGCTATCTTCCGCTGTAGCACAGTGGAAGATAGCGTGAAATCGCCTCTCCGCCTACCGCCGCCGCGTCATATGACACGGCCGGCCGCATCATGTGACGCGGTGGGCGTGTCATGTGACGTGGCCGGCGTGTCACATGACGCTGCGGCGTGTTAAAAAAAACGCTAGTGGGCAGAAGCCCTGAACGTGAAGTCTTTCTCTCTCTTCCATCTTCAGCAACATACGATGTTATGGTACCCTCATGCACCTCTGTGGTAGCAAACCCTCAGATGGAAGATGGGTGCTCCTCAGCAGACAAGATGGATCTCTCTTGCTGGAACCCAATCACTCATATTTATAGATTCATCCACACCATGTCACATGACAGACTGGTACATTTACATACAGACCAGAACTTTATTTGTTAACTCACTGCAGCTGTGCAGCACATAATGTAAATAACAAGACAAGCTTTGCACAGCGCATCTACAGAAGACAATACATGTGTGACAGTTATGGAGGGGACCAGGATCACATTCTGGAGCGGCCCCTTCAGCGCAGGCGCGTCTAATCCAGGGAGAAGGCGGCTTCGGTCGGCGCCATGGAGACAGGGACGCCAGCACCGGAGGGGGTAAGTGTATAACTTCTGTATGGCCAATATTTAATGCACGGTGTATATTACAAAGTGCATTAATATGGCCATACAGAAGTGTATAACCCCACTTGCTTTCGCGAGACAACCCCTTTAAGGATGGTTGAGAGGACGCATACAATACTATGCAAGTGCAGCACCCGAGCGAGACGCGCCAAAGTGGGGGAGACCACAGGGATTGCAAGATGGATGTCACAGGTGGCACTGCAATCTCTCCCAGCAATGGCAGCAAAGGTGTCCCACTCAGTGGCAGCACCGTGACACAAAATGAACACAATTTAAGTGTTAAGATGAACGGTGGTTTGTCACTTCATCCGGGACTATGGTAGTCAATCGCAGGAAATAACTTGACACGAGTCCTGGTAACTGTTTTGTTAGGAAACTGGAAGTGCACAGTTTACTTCAGTATTTTAAAATAGTTGAAAAATAGTACAATTCACAATTTCAGTTTTGCAAGATGATCACAGATCAAACAGTTATGCAGTACAGTTGAATCACTTGTAAGACACAATCCTCCTCTGCCGCGCCCTCTCTCTTTGGAACTTAAGAAATTACTCAGTATGACTTCTCACAGGCTTAGTTATCTGTTGGGCTACTGGAAGTAGATGATGCAAGTGTTGGAACTTAGAGCTAAGATGGCCGCTTTACTATTCTTAGCTTTGAATTCACCGGGTTTGTGTACCTCACTGTTTAGTGGAACGGTTGCAATCTCATTCCACACTGCTGGTAATCGTGAGTGGTAAATCCTGGCTTCCCTGAAGATAAACACTAGATTCAGCTGCTTGCACTGCACACCTCCTCCGACGACTCCCTCTGCAGACTACCTACTTATCACTGCCCTGACTCCTCCTTCACTTCTTGCCTCACTCCCGCACTTTCTCTCCTCTCCTCCCGCTCAGCAGAGAGGCTTCCTGTATAGTTTCCCGCTCTGAACTCTAGCTGCCACCCCTCTACCAATCAGTGAGGGCGTGATATACAGCCAATAAGCAACTGTTTGTCAAGCTTGTAGCTTAGGAGCGGAAGAAACAGGGTTTCTCTGACGTAAGGCACTTCCTATGCCTCCTGGAAGCAGGTGTGACAGGACAAACATCGTGTGGCTATTCTAGAGGACCCACTGGGCCACTATGCAAGTTTTAGGCAGTTGTGGAAAAAATGCGGCAAAGTAAGAAGTTTTTTTTTAAATAGGAGGAGCCTGACTTATTCCAAAATTATTTTGTAGCAGGACGAAGACCCCAAAGATACAGCCAATGTCATTAAGAACTATCCTCAGTATAAAGAAGGACAAGGGGAATGGAAGTGATGATTTGACCCCAGAGAGCTCTGATCTCACATCATCCATTCTGTCTGTGATTACATGAAGAGCCAGAAGGATTGGATCCTGCCAAAATCCACAGGAGATCTGTGCTTAGTTCTCCAGAATGTATGGAACAAACTCCCTGCTGAGTTCCTTCAAAAACTGAGTGCAAGTGTCCCTAGAAGAACTGATGCTGTTTTAAAGACAAAAGGTGGTCATACCGATATAGATGGGATTTACATTTCTCATTTGTTCATTCGCTTTGCATTTTTGTTAAATAACAAAAAAAAATTATTAACACTTCAATGTTTTTAAAATATTCTTACTTTGCAGCATTTTTTCCACACTTACCTAACCTTTACATAGTAATAATAATCTTTATTTGTATAGCGCCAACATATTCTGCAGCGTTTACATAAACATAATACAGAAAGACAAAAGTTACAGAACTACGGTTACATAGTAATCAGATGTTGGAAACAATAAGGGTAAGGGTCCTGCTCCAACGAGCTTACGAATAGTGGGGTGATACAGAAGGTAAAGGGGCTGGAGATGTGCACGGTATGGCGAGGTGGAGAGTGAGGGATTCTATACACAAAGACAATGGTCAGACATTTGGCCGTGTGATGGCAGAATAGGTATGACTGCAAGGGCAGTTGATGGTGGCTGGCAAGGATTGCAGTCAGTAGGTCAGGGAGCATGTTATCAGGTGGCGTACAGAGGGGTTTGTTTAGGGAATGCGGTATGCCTCCCTGAAGAGGTGCATTTTTAGAGTACGCCTGAAGTTCTGTGAGTCCTGGATTGCCCGAATAGCCTTTGGTAGTGCATTCCAGAGGACTGGTGCTGCTCTGGAGAAGTCTTTGAGGCAGGAATAAGAAGTTCAAATTAGAGGGGCATGCAGTCTAGCTTCGTTAGCAGAGTGTAGAGCCCGGGCTGGGTGATGGATTGAGATGAGGGAGGCAATATAGGGTGGCGGTGCACTGTGGAGGGCTTTATGGATGAAGGTAGCGAGTTTAAATTGAGTTATTTAACGGGCAGCCAGTGCAGTGACGGGAACAGGACCGAGGCGTCTGAGTAGCGGCTGGACAGGAAAATGAGCTTGGCTGACACATTCAGGATGGATTGGAGAGGGTAGAGTCTGGTGCAGGGAAGGCCGATCAGCAACGAGTTGCAATAATCGATTCGAGAGTGGATGAGGGCAACAATAAGCGTTTTTAGCGTGTCTGCGGTGAAAAAGGAGTGGATTCTTGCGATATTCTTGAGGTGCAGCTGACATGTTTGGGCAAGAGATTGGATGTAGGGGGTAAAGGAGAGATCGGAGACAAATATGACCCCAAGGCAGCGGGCATGCTACCTGGGAGTTATGGTGGCGCCACACACTGAGATAGAGATGTCAGGATTAGGTCGGTTAGCGGAGGGTGGAAATACCAGTAGGTCAGTTTTAGAGAGGTTTAGTTTTAGGTAGAGAGAGGACATAGTGTTAGAGTCAACGGACAGACAGTCGGTGATGTTTTGGAGGAAAGGTGCAGAGATGTCCCGAGAAGAGGTATATAGCTGGGTGTTGTCAGCGTAGAGGTGATATTGGATGCCCAAACTCCTGATGGTCTGTCCAATAGGGGCTGTGTAGATGGAGAAAAAGAGGGGGCCGAGGACCGAGCCCTGGGGGACCCCAACAGCAAGGGGAAGAAGAGGGGAGGTGGAGCCAGCAAAGGAGACGCTGAATGAGTGGTCAGATAGGTAGGAGGAAAGGCAGGGGAGAGCAGTGTCCTTAAGGTTGATGGAGCGAAGCATACTGAGGAGGAGTTTGTGGTCAATAGTGTCAAATGCTGCACAGAGGTAGAGGAGGATCATTAGGGAGTAATCGCCCCTCGATTTGGCTGTTAGGAGGACGTTTGATACCCTTGTAAGGGCAGTTTCTGTCGTGTGTTGGGGTCAGAAGCCAGACTGTAGGGGGTCTAGGAGAGAGTTCTCTGATAGATAGCTTACAAGGAGGGAGTAAACTAGGCATTCTAGTAGTTTGGAGATGAAGGGGATATTACAGATAGGTCGGTAGTTGGCAGCGTCAGTCGTATTGAGAGTCGGCTTCTTTAGCAGTGGGGATATAATGGCGTGCTTGAAAAAAGAGGGAAAGATGCCAGAGGTCAGAGAGAGGATGAATATAGTGGTGAGATGGGAGATGACCACTGGGGAGAGGGATCGGAGGCGGTGTGAGGGGAGAGGGTCCCTAGCACAGGTGGTGGGGCAAACAGAGGAAAGCAATTTGGAGACTTCGTCCTCTGCCGTTGGTCTGAGTACAGACAGTGAGAAGGAGCCAGATGCCGTGCTGACAAGACTAGGGTCAGAGCTTGTCTGGGAGTTGGAAGTTATTTCCTGACGGATGTCATCAATTTTTTTTTTGAAGTAGGCAGCCAGCTCTTCAGCACTGAGATCTGTCACCGGGGGCTGCGGTTTAGGACTGAGAAGGGAGTGAAAAGTATCAAAGAGCCGTTTAGGGTTGTGCGATAGTGAGGAGACGAGAGGGGTGAAGTAGACTTGTTTGGCATGGTGGAGGGCGAGGTTGTAGGTTCTGAGCATGAATTTATAGTGGAGAAAGTCCGCGGACATTTGCGACTTCCTCCACAGCCGTTCAGCACTTCTAGAGCACCGCCGGATGAAATGTGTTTGAAGCGTGAGCCAGGGTTGCCGCATTCTACATCGGATAGCTTTGGTCCTTCAACAGCTTCTATGGAAAGGACAGAAAATCTACTTTAACTTACCTTGGGACAAAAGAGAATGGTGCTGTAGTAGATAATGCATCCTCCTCCACGCTACCTGAAGACTTGTGAGGTAGCACCCCTGCCAGTAGTGGAGCTACTTCGGAAGGCAGTCACATGACTGTGTGAGCCTTATGATGATTCCACATATCACTTTTTCAAGTAGCAACCTGCACCCATTAGCTCTTCCATAGGTGGCTGTCTCCCTGAAGAACAAATATAATATCTACTGACAATGTTCAGTAGTTTGGGAGAGAGTTTGTGCCGTTCTGTGGTGAAGATCCACTAAACTTGTTGCTCTCCTTGATAACACATCTGTATGTGAAGCCGCTTGGAAAGCCTTGCTTAGACAGCCTTCACCAGAAGGGAAGCCCCAGGAACTCAGCAGTGATTACGTGCACATGCATTCAGTCACTTTTCTGGTGGCATTTAGATTGTAGACACTTGTAACATCAACTTTTGGTAGATATCTGTCTCCTAATGAGAAAACATCATTACGTGGGGTCGTGGTTGTGGTGCCACAGTATTCTTTGTTGTGTAGACCCGGCCTTATAGGTTTTGGTTATCCTTGTGTATTTTTTGCAGAGCTTTTCACTTATCGGATTAAACAGAAACTCGTTCTGTCCCACTTAGTCACTTATACATAGTTACATAGTATGCAAGGATGAAAAAAGACATATGTCCATCCAGTTCAGCCTATTGCCCGCCCAATGTTGAACCAGAGGAAGGAAAAAAACCCCAATGAGGTAGAAGCCAATTTCCCCAGTTTAAGAGAAAAAATTCCTTCACGACTTCAGAAACCTCTTGTACTCTTTTATTTAATTTGCCATCACGACATCCTCAGGAGAGAGTTCCATAGTCTTACTGCTCTTACAGTAAAGAACCCCCATGTTAATGTAGCAACTTTCTTTCCTCTAGACATTTAGGGCGCCCCCTTGTTACAGTTTTGGGTATAATAGATGATGGGAGAGATTTCTGTATTGTCCCCTGGTATAGCTATACATAGTTATTAGAGTACCCTCTTGTTACACTCCTGGGTATAAATAATGATGGAAAGAGATCACCCATGATGCTATTTGCCTTGGCAGCAGCTGCCTGACACTGGTTGCTCCAGTTAAGCTTACAGTTAACTAAAACCTCCAAATCCTTTTCCATGTCAGTGTTACCAATGTTTTCCCATTTAGTGTGTAATGGTGACATGTATTTCTTCTGCCCATGTGCAGAACCTTACATTTATCAGGATGTAACCTCATTTTACTTTTCTGCCCCAACCTATCCAGACCCTCTTGCAATCTCATTGCGTCCTCTCTTATGTTAATTTATGCACATAGTTTTGTACAGCAAATTTGAAAGACTGAATGGTTGTCTATTGAATGAGCCAACATTGTATCTGCTGTATAAACAGGCTGCACGAGAGCCAATGAGCTACCGATGAGGTCACTCGCTCGTTCAAATCATAATCGGCTCGTCTAAAAGGACCCTCAGAAATGAAGACCCAAAATGCCAGGTTCACTTTGAAGCAATTCTGCATTTATTTATGAAAGCACATTAGGTCAAACACAGAATACCCTGCTTCACGGTACAGATTTCATTAAACAAGCTGGTGGGAATTGAACAGAATAACCAAAGAATACAGAAATGGACTGAGTAGGCCTGAGTATAGAAGGAATGCATGAGAAGAAGCTTCAGTACTGAGAAATATAAGCTAAGGGATAACTACAAGGCTGAGTATCCCACTATGACTGAGAGCTAGAAACCATCCATCCTGTATTACAGAAGCCCCCACAAATGGACTCAATGTAACCAACACACAACACAAAAGTTTTGTCCATATGTCTCGTTGCATGAAATGGACTTTGTTTTAGGATTTGTGGTTTCTAGGCATCTCCATTGTCTGGCAAGTGATTGCATGCTGTCAGTTAGTGTAGTATGAATTACATTGTATGTTCAGATACGGTACTTACTAGTTCTAGAAAAGCAGATAAAGGCAGATACTAATACTTCAATCACAATGATGGCAAATGTATCTTGTACTAAGAGTCTCAGCCCTAACACAGAGCACTGAAATAAAGGGAGTTGTTTAGCTAATTATGTCTTAATGACTCTTGACTGGGATATCAAAGGGACACTTGTAAAAAAAATTTAAAAAAGTAAGATAAATTAAAATGTTAAAAAATATCAATGTTTTCTTTGACAAATCAAAGCAATATTGATCTCAAGAAAATGCTAAATTTGATATCATAACTGTTCTAAACTAAAAAGAAAGTTTAAAAAATTGCCCATTTTGATGGCTTGGTGTCGCATTGTAAACACGCAACTTTATATGACTTATGTAGACTCCAGGCAGTAGTGCAGAAGTATGCGGAGGACTACTTGAAGAAGGAAAATTCTTGAACTTCATATATGACTATAGTTAAGCCCAATATCCCACTTTACCAATGTCATACTCATGTACAGTACGTCCGTGAAGATCAGCTATAGGCCATAGAGTCCGGTGATGATCACTGTTGAATTTATGGCCTTTTTACACAAGCAATAATTGGACCTAAACATTTTTCCGTCCGATCATCAGGCCATGTCAAAAGGACAACGGTCAGCCGACAAATGACTCAGTTGATCGTTGGCAAAGAAATGTTCACTAATTAGCCGTACAGCCACTCATGTGATTGGGAAGATGTGCAGTGGGCCTGCAGAGACGAATACTTGTAGTTCCAGTTGTTCTCGGAATGTGTAAATAGTAAGTAAATGAGCAAATAGTCGTCACATCTGACTGAGATTTTGATTTGTGTAAAAGGACCCTAAAAAATAAGACGTTCGCTGAGATATTTCCTTGCTTGGCCGTACATTGCCGATGTTTTGTAAGGTGGACAAGATTGTGCTGACCACCAGCTCAGCACTGTAGGGGTCCCAAAGACCAACATCTGCTTTCTGGACCCCTGTGAGTATGACAATGGGAAATATTTTGTCATTTTTATATCAATAGCTACATGTATGAGCATTTATATCTTCAGGTTTTCAAGCCAGAGAAATTGTGTAGAAGATATTTTATTTCCATTTAAGTGTAAGTATCACTTTAAAGGCACCTTCATTACATCTGACTAACATATGCGGGTTATCAATGTGTCTGTACGTGGTTGATGTTGGCTCTATCTATCCGCCTCTAGGATGTCTTCCACATCCGTTTACTGACCCTTAAACCAAAGAGTCAAATGAAAATCGATTGCTTTAGAATATGGTATGAAGAGTTACTACCTCACTTTAGCAACCAGTAGTTTGTGTGGGCAGACAAATGGCGTATATTGTGTCTCCCGATACATATTAAAAACCCACAGATTTATAAACACCCATCAGTTTGAGAAATCAGGGCCCTGCCCTTGTGTAGTAGTAATAATAGTAGTAGTAGCATATACGGGGTTAACCCTCCCGTGTAAAAGGCTTATACAGTGCATGTAGAAATTCTGCGTTTTGGTGGCCATTCCAGCAGCATAGGGTTATTTTTTTATAATAAACAATAAAAATAAGAAAACACGTATCCCTTTCTGATTTATTTCTTTCATAACTGCTTAAAGCATGAAATATATATATTTATATAATTATATTTATATACCAGTATTTTTTAGTCTTGTAAAAGATTATGTACAAAAATCAGCAGACCCCCAACCAGCGAGGACTGTCCTTCCGACCAAAACATTCTGCACAATACAAGAAAAAACAAACATAAAAAAGCAAATTCCTGTGTGCTTCCGGCGAGCGGCGAACGTCTCTCAGGCTCGGTTTAAAAGCGTTGACCTATGTTGAAAAAAAACAGAGAAAATATGAGAACAATTCTACCAGAGAATAACAATTAAAATCTTTATTTATATAATGCTTACATATTACACAGCACTTACTAGACAGGGGAGAACAGAAACAGAAGCATGGTCACATGAAGTAATCAATTGATGGAGGCAGTAGGGGTGGGGGCTCCAACGAACTTACATACTACAGATAATTGGGTGATACAGAGGGTAAAGGGGCTGGAGCTGCGCACGGTATGGCGAGGTGGAGAATGAGGGATGCTATACACAGACAATGGTCCGAAATAAGTCGTATGGTGGCTGAATCGGTGTGACTGCAGAGGGCGGTTGATTGTGGCTAGCAGGGATTGCAGTCAGTAGGTCAGGGAGCATGTTATCAGGCGGAGTACAGAGGGGTTTGGTTTAGGGGATATGGTATGCCTCCCTGAAGAGGTGTGTTATTAGAGCACGCCTGAAGTTTTGTGTGTCAGGGATTGCTCGGATAGTTTTGGGTAGCGAGTTCCAGAGGACTGGTGCTGCTCTGGAGAAGTCTTGGAGGCGGGAATGAGAGGTATGAGTTAAAGGGGCGCTTAATCTGAAAACTAACAACTGTACAGTAAAACCCACGTAAAGAAAGACCCTGATATAAGCCCCATTTACAGGCAATGGTTGTTTGAATAGACAAACAAATTAACAACTTTTTTGCTTTCAAATGTTGAGTGTGTAAACTTAAATGTAATTGATTGAAATCCTCGCCATTTCCCTCATTAGCTATGTAAATGCTGTATATGTTCCCTCAGGTAGGCGTGTGCTTATGCAAAAAATCTTTGGCCAGGAGGTTTTTAATTAGTGTGAAGAAAAAGCCACTGTCTATTGCATCATGAGTCATTGTGTTTAGCAGGACAAACAATCACCCTCCCCTCACGTTGTTTGAAAGACTGAACGAATGCCATTTAAACCTAAGGACAAGTGAACGAACTAACGACTATATGCCAGCTGAAACTCAGCGATAAATGACAAGTAAATGAATAGTGTACGACCGCTTCTCGTTTACATGTAACGATTATCGCTCAAATGAACGAATTTTGAGTGATAATTGTTGTGTGTAAATGAGAATATAATGAAAAGTTCATCAAGAACAATGAATACCCATGAAGCACCGCTCTCTTCTCACCTAAGAACATCAAAGTCTCTACCAAACTTTCTTCCAAGTCCAAGACAAACTATGTTTCCTAACGCCACTTTTAGACGAGCCGATTCTAACTTGAGCGAGCGAACAGCTGGTGACGTCACTGCCAACTGGTTCACACTCGTGCAGCCCGATTAGACTGGCAGATCATCCTTGAGAATCGCTCACTTCTTGTTCAGTGTTTCCCATTCCCATGTGAGCAGGAAGTGTTTAAATGCATCAAAAAGCCAAAGCGCCAACGATGATTTTTAGTCCTGCTTAAACTGAACGCCGAACAAGAAGTAAACAAATCTCATTCATTGTTGGCTGCATTTACACCAAACAATTATCATTTACTTTTGTGTTACATCTAAAGGCACCTTAAGGGTGCCTACCCACTTGCGATTTTTTTTCCTGTGATGTTTTGTGTTTTTTCTCAAGAGCAATTAGTATAGAATGTGTTCTTGTCCATCTGGGTTTTTTTTTTCTGCTTCGTGGGGTTTTTTCACATAGGAACTGTCAGTTGCATATGTCTCCTTATTTTTCTCTTAATGCACCCATGATTGTCAATGGAGGGCTGCAAAAAACGCGCGAAAACGCCGCGTTTTTCACGCGCAAAAATCAGCAACGCAAGTGGGTTGGCGCCCTAAGGGTGGACTCCCACGAATGCAGAGAATAGAACCCATTGTTTTCAATGGGTTAATGCTCATTTTAGTTTTTGCGAACGCATTTCACACATGCAAAAAAATCTCGGCATCACTCTGTCTTTACCAAAGGCACCATAGGAGTCTATGGGGGGTGCACAAAGGTTCACCTGATAGCCATGTAATTGTGTAATACACTGTACAATTTTGTGGGAAATCAAAAACACTGGGACTACTTGAGCTGCACAGCATTTTAAATCACAGTGTGACTAATATGGACAGTCCCCGGCAGCACCAAAATACTGTAAAATGCGCAGATATGCATGCGATACTGCAACCTAAACTAAACAAGATATTGCTCTGTCACGTGTGTTTTTGCACGAAGGCAAAAATGAGGACTGTACCTGAGAGTCTTCCAGCTGTCCTTCTCCATGTGATTTTCTGGACCCTCATTTTCAAAGGAAGCCACAAAAAGAGCTGCAATAAGGTAAAGAATCTGTTTTACCAGGCAGTCAGACATAATGCACTTAGAGACGGATTAGGCAGACATCTCTTTTCAGATATTCCTGAAGTCCCAGGTTCACCTTTTCCCATCTCAACATGTTAAAATGTAGTCTAAAGACTTAATATGTCCATTGTTTGGGCACACATACCTTCTTCTGTGTAGATTGGAGAAGTTAGAAGGTAGGTTTGAATCCTCTTATCCTTTTCAAATGGACTTTCTACCTGTTTCCAGGTTAGGAAATCATGAATTTGTCTGGAAATCTCCATAAACTTCTGCAAAAATAAAAACACATAGAACGTATATATAAGGATGATTTCACACACCAGAACATTCTTCAATCTGCTGCGCAATATTCTACTGCATGGAAACATCTGTAGCAAAGTCTTCACGTCTAATAAGTGGATTTTAACTAGAGATGAGCGAACGCGTTCGTCCGAGCTTGATATTCGTGCGAATATTAGGGTGTTCGGGATGTTCGTTATTCGTGACGAACACCATGCGGTGTTCTGGTTACTTTCACTTCCTTCCCTGAGACGTTAGCGCGCTTTTCTGGCCAATTGAAAGACAGGGAAGGCATTACAACTTCCCCCTGCAACGTTTAAGCCCTATACCACCCCCCTGCTGTGAGTGGCTGGCGAGATCAGGTGTTCGCCTAATATAAAAGTCGGCCCCTCCCGCGGCTCGCCTCAGATGCGGTGTGAGTTAGATGAGGGACAGTGCTGTTTGTACCGGAGCTGCTGTAGGGAAAGAATTGGTAGTTAGTGTAGGCTTCAAGACCCCCCAAAGGTCCTTATTAGGGCCACTGATAGCTGTGTGTTGGCTGCTGTTAGCAGTGGGATTTTTTTTTTTTTCTCAAAATCGCCTCTGCAGACCGTTGCACCTGGCATTAGGGACAGAAGTGCTGCATAGGCAGGGAGAGTGTTAGGAGTGAGTGTAGCCTTCAAGAACCTCAACGGTCCTTTCTAGGGCCATATTTATCCGTGTGCAGTACTGTCCAGGCTGCTGTTGGCTGTGCTGCATTTTTTTTGGGCTTCTCAAAATCGCCTCTGCAGAGCATTGCACCCTCCATTGATACTGCAGGGAAAGAATTGTATAGGCAGGGCCACAACACAGTTATTATTCATAGAATATACGCAGTGCTGCCTGTTGGTGGGAAAAAACTGAAAACAAATCTATTTGTCCAGCCTGTGTCCGTCCTTACGCCTGTGTAGACGTGTGAGCTGCGTGAAAAACATTGCTAAATCATACGCAGCCAGCTACGCTTTACTGCTGGGTTCGCCATTTGCTTTCCTTAATTGGGAAAAAAAAATACCTGCTCTCCAAGAGTTATAATAACTCTGCTACCCTCACGTTCTGTGACACATAAGCAGGGACACAGCGCAGTTATTAAACTTCGCAGGTTCATAGAATATACGCAGTGCTGCCTGTTGGTGGGAAAAAACTGAAAACAAATCTATTTGTCCAGCCTGTGTCCGTCCTTACGCCTGTGTAGACGTGTGAGCTGCGTGAAAAACATTGCTAAATCATACGCAGCCAGCTACGCTTTACTGCTGGGTTCGCCATTTGCTTTCCTTAATTGGGAAAAAAAAATACCTGCTCTCCAAGAGTTATAATAACTCTGCTACCCTCACGTTCTGTGACACATAAGCAGGGACACAGCGCAGTTATTAAACTTCGCAGGTTCATTGAATATACGCAGTGCTGCCTGTTGGTGGGAAAAAACTGAAAACAAATCTATTTGTCCAGCCTGTGTCCGTCCTTACGCCTGTGTAGACGTGTGAGCTGCGTGAAAAACATTGCTAAATCATACGCAGCCAGCTACGCTTTACTGCTGGGTTCGCCATTTGCTTTCCTTAATTGGGAAAAAAAAATACCTGCTCTCCAAGAGTTATAATAACTCTGCTACCCTCACGTTCTGTGACACATAAGCAGGGACACAGCGCAGTTATTAAACTTCGCAGGTTCATTGAATATACGCAGTGCTGCCTGTTGGTGGGAAAAAACTGAAAACAAATCTATTTGTCCAGCCTGTGTCCGTCCTTACGCCTGTGTAGACGTGTGAGCTGCGTGAAAAACATTGCTAAATCATACGCACCCAGCTACGCTTTACTGCTGGGTTCGCCATTTGCTTTCCTTAATTGGGAAAAAAAATACCTGCTCTCCAAGAGTTATAATAACTCTGCTACCCTCACGTTCTGTGACACATAAGCAGGGACACAGCGCAGTTATTAAACTTCGCAGGTTCATTGAATATACGCAGTGCTGCCTGTTGGTGGGAAAAAACTGAAAACAAATCTATTTGTCCAGCCTGTGTCCGTCCTTACGCCTGTGTAGACGTGTGAGCTGCGTGAAAAACATTGCTAAATCATACGCACCCAGCTACGCTTTACTGCTGGGTTCGCCATTTGCTTTCCTTAATTGGGAAAAAAAATACCTGCTCTCCAAGAGTTATAATAACTCTGCTACCCTCACGTTCTGTGACACATAAGCAGGGACACAGCACAGTTATTAAACTTAGATAATTCATTCACTAGAGGCAGTGGGGCCTTTCGTTTTCCAAAAAGGGCAAAAATTATATTTGGCCTGCAGTCTTGCGCCAATTTATTTCCTGCCTGGGAAATCTAATCACTGGTAATACAGCATGCTGAGGGGTAGGGGTAAGCCTAGAGGACGTGGACGTGGACGTGGCCGAGGACGCGGAGGGCCAAGTGAGGGTGTGGGCACAGGCCAAGCTCCTGATCCAGGTGTGTCGCAGCTGTCTGCTGCGCGATTAGGAGAGAGGCACGTTTCTGGCGTCCCCACATTCATCGCCCAATTAATGGGTCCACGCGGGAGACGGTTATTAGAAAATGAGCAGTGTGAGCAGGTCCTGTCCTGGATGGCAGAAAGTGCTTCGAGCAACCTATCGTCTACCCGCAGTTCTGCGCCGTCCACTGCTGCCAATCCGAATCCTCTGTCTGCTGCTCCTCCTTCCTCCCAGCCTCCTCAGTCCACTACAATGACACCTGCTCAGGAGCGGGAACACTCCCAGGAACTGTTCTCGGGCCCCTGCTTAGATTGGGCAGCAGCGGTTCCTCTCCCACCAGAGGAGTTTATCGTCACTGATGCCCAACCATTCGAAAGTTCCCGGGGTCCGGGGGAAGAGGCTGGGGACTTCCGCCAACTGTCTCAACAACTTTCTGTGGGTGAGGAGGACGATGACGATCAGACACAGTTGTCTTGCAGTGAGGTAGTAGTAAGGGCAGTAAGTCCCAGGGAGCAGCGCACAGAGGATTCGGAGGAAGAGCAGCAGGACGATGAGGTGACTGACCCCACCTGGTGTGCAACGCTTACTCAGGAGGACAGGTCTTCAGAGGGGGAGTCAAGGGCATCAGCAGGGCAGGTTGCAAGAGGCAGTGCGGTGGCCAGGGGTAGAGGCAGGGCCAGACCGAATAATCCACCAAGTGTTTCCCAAAGCGCCCCCTCGCGCCATGCCACCCTGCGTAGGCCGAGGTGCTCTAAGGTCTGGCAGTTTTTCACAGAGACGCCTGACGACCGACGAACAGTGGTGTGCAACCTTTGTCGCGCAAAGCTCAGCCGGGGAGCCAACACCAACAGCCTCACCACCACCACCATGCGCAGACATATGATGGCCAAGCACCCCGCAAGGTGGGACAAAGGCCGTTCACCGTCTCCGGTTTGCACCCCTGCCTCTCCCCCTGTGCCCCAACCTGCCACTGAGATGCAACCCCCCTCTCAGGACACAGGCACTACCGCCTCATGGCCTGCACCCACACCCTCATCTCCGCTGTCCTCGGCCCCATCCAGCAGTGTAGTTCAGCGCACCGTTCAGCCGTCGCTTGCGCAAGTGTTCGAGCGCAAGCGCAAGTACGCCGCCACGCACCCGCACGCTCAAACGTTAACCGTCCGCATCGCAAAATTCATCAGCCTTGAGATGCTGCCGTATAGGGTTGTGGAAACGGAGTCCTTCAAAAGTATCATGGAGGCGGCGGCCCCGCGCTACTCAGTTCCCAGTCGCCACTACTTTTCCCGATGTGCCGTCCCAGCCCTGCACGACCACGTCTCCCGCAACATTGTGCGCGCCCTCACCAACGCGGTTACTGCCACGGTCCACTTAACTACGGACACGTGGACAAGCACAGGCGGGCAGGGCCACTACATCTCCCTGACGGCACATTGGGTGAATTTAGTGGAGGCTGGGACAGAGTCAGAGCCTGGGACCGCTCACGTCCTACCCACCCCCAGAATTGCGGGCCCCAGCTCGGTGCTGGTATCTGCGGAGGTGTATGCTTCCTCCACTAAAGCACCCTCCTCCTCCTCCTCCTCCTCTGTCTCACAATCAAGATGTGTTAGCAGCAGCATGTCGCCAGCAGTCGGTGTCGCGCGGTGTGGCAGCACAGCGGTGGGCAAGCGTCAGCAGGCCGTGCTGAAACTACTCAGCTTAGGCGATAAGAGGCACACGGCCCACGAACTGCTGCAGGGTCTGACACAGCAGACCGACCGCTGGCTTGCGCCGCTGAGCCTCCAACCGGGCATGGTCGTGTGTGACAACGGCCGTAACCTGGTGGCGGCTCTGCAGCTTGGCAGCCTCACGCACGTGCCATGCCTGGCCCACGTCTTTAATTTGGTGGTTCAGCGGTTTCTGAAAAGCTACCCACGCTTGTCAGACCTGCTCGTAAAGGCGCGCCGGCTCTGCGCACATTTCCGCAAGTCCCACACGGACGCTGCCACCCTGCGCACCCTGCAACATCACTTTAAGCTGCCAGTGCACCGACTGCTGTGCGACGTGCCCACACGGTGGAACTCTACGCTCCACATGTTGGCCAGGCTCTATGAACAACGGAGAGCTATAGTCGAATACCAACTCCAACATGGGCGGCGCAGTGGGAGTCAGCCTCCTCAATTCCTTTCAGAAGAGTGGGCCTGGTTGGCAGACATCTGCCATGTCCTTGGTAATTTTGAGGAGTCTACCCAGGTGGTGAGCGGCGATGCTACAATCATTAGCGTCACCATTCCTCTGCTATGCATCTTGAGAAATTCCCTGCAAACCATAAAGGCAGCTGCTTTGCGCTCGGAAACGGGGGCGGGGGAAGACAGTATGCCGCTGGATAGTCAGGGCACCCTCCTGTCTATTTCTCAGCGCGTACAGGAGGAGGAGGAGGAGCATGAGGAGGATGAGGAGGAGGGGGAAGAGACAGCTTGGCCCGCTGCTGACGGTACACCGGCTGATTGCCTGTCATCCTTTCAGCGTGTATGGCCTGAGGAGGAGGAGGAGGAGGAGGAGGAGGATCCTGAAAGTGATCTTCCTAGTGAAGACAGCCATGTGTTGCGTACAGGTACCCTGGCACACATGGCTGACTTCATGTTAGGATGCCTTTCTCGTGACCCTCGCGTTGCACGCATTCTGGCCACGACGGATTACTGGGTGTACACACTGCTCGATCCACGGTATAAGGAGAACCTGCCCACTCTGATTCCCGAAGAGGAAAGGGGTTCGAGAGTGTTGCTATACCACAGGACCCTTGCGGACAAGCTGATGGTAAAATTCCCAGCCGACAGCGCTAGTGGCAGAAGGCGCAGTTCCGAGGGCCATGTTGCAGGGGATGTGCGTAGATCGAGCAGCATGTACATCCCAGGCAGTGCAACAGTCTTTAAGGGCCTGGCCAGCTTTATGGCTCCCCACCAAGACTGTGTCACCGCTCCCCAGTCACGGCTGAGTCGGCGGGAGCACTGCAAAAGGATGGTGAGGGAGTACGTAGCGGATCGCACGACCATCCTTGGTGACGCCTCTGCCCCCTACAACTACTGGGTGTCGAAGCTGGACACGTGGCCTGAACTAGCCCTGTATGCCCTTGAGGTGCTTGCTTGTCCTGCGGCTAGCGTGTTGTCGGAGAGGGTGTTTAGTGCGGCTGGGGGAATCATCACAGATAAGCGTAGCCGCTTGTCAACCGACAGTGCCGACAGGCTAACACTCATCAAGATGAACAAAGGCTGGATTTCCCCAGACTTCTGTTCTCCACCAGCGGACAGCAGCGATACGTAAGCAATACGTAGGCTGCACCCGCGGATGGAAGCTACGTTCTCTCTCACCATCCAAAACGGGGACATTTCTGCTTCATCAATCTGTGTCTAATATTCCTCCTCCTCCTCCTCCTGCTCCACCTCCTGAAACCTCACGTAATCACGCTGAACGGGCAATTTTTCTTAGGGCCACAAGGCTCACTCAAATAATTTTTCAGAACAATTTTTATAAGTTTCAATGCGCTTAAAAGCATTGGAACTTTAACTTGAACCAATTTTTCGTTACACTGGGCTGCCTCCAGGCCTAGTTACCACTTAAGCCACATTAACCAAAGCGATTAATGGGTTTCACCTGCCCTCTTGGCTGGCCATGGCCAATTTTTGGGATGTACATTAGTACTGTTGATACAGCAATTTGTGTGGGCCCTCGCCTACAGTGTAATCAAATTAATTTTTAGCCCACCTGCATTACAGCTGACGTTACCTCAGCTGTGTTGGGCAATGCAATGGGATATTTTTGTGTACCGCCGGTGGGTTCCAGGGAGCCACCCATGCTGTAGGTGCACACTGAGTTTTTAATACATCTGTACACTTCTAAAGAACCCGTCTGACCGGGGCATGCAGTGTGGGCCGAAGCCCACCTGTATTACGCACGACATTACTACCTCAGCTGTGTTGGGCAATGCAATGGGATATTTCTATGTACCGCCGGTGGCTTCCTGGCACCCACCCAGGCAGTGGGTCCACAGGGAGTTAAACCTACATGTGTCCACTTGTAAAGAATCCCAGTCTGACTGGGGCATGCAGTGTGGGCCGAAGCACACCTGTATTACGCACGACATTACTACCTCAGCTGTGTTGGGCAATGCAATGGGATATTTCTATGTACCGCCGGTGGCTTCCTGGCACCCACCCAGGCAGTGGGTCCACAGGGAGTTAAACCTACATGTGTCCACTTGTAAAGAATCCCAGTCTGACTGGGGCATGCAGTGTGGGCCGAAGCCCACCTGTATTACGCACGACATTACTACCTCAGCTGTGTTGGGCAATGCAATGGGATATTTTTGTGTACCGCCGGTGGGTTCCAGGGAGCCACCCATGCTGTGGGTCGACAGGGACTTCACAATAGGGAGTTGTACCTGCCTGTGTCTATGAATTAAAAAGCCCGGTCTGACTGGGGCATGCAGACACCTTGACAGAATGAATAGTGTGTGGCACATAGGTTCCCCATTGCTATGCCCACGTGTGCAGCTCCAGATGGCGGTGGCACAGGATTCTATTTCTCATTGCTTCTGTACAGCATTGTGGGCTATCGCTCCGCCACTTTTAAAGAGGGTCGCTGCCTAGCCGTGCCAACCTCTGCAGTGTATGCCTGCGGTCCCTCGTCATGGCAGACGCAATTCTAAATAGACATGAGCGTGGTGTGGCATGAGGGCAGCTGAAGGCTGCGCAGGGACACTTTGGTGTGCGCTGTGGGGGGGAGGGGGTGCGGTTGGGCAGCATGTAACTCAGGAGAAGTGGCAGTGGAGTGTCATGCAGGCAGTGATTGTGCTTTGTTGGAGGTAGTGTGGTGCTTAGCAAAGGTATGCCATGCTAATGAGCGCTTTTCAGAAGTAAAAGTTGTTGGGAGGGGGGGGGGGGGCCACTCTTGCCGCTATTGTGGCTTAATAGTGGGACCTGTGAACTTAGGATGCAGCCCAACATGTAGCCCCTCGCCTGCCCTATCCGTCACTGTGTCATTCCCATCACTTTCCTGAATTGCCCAGATTTTCACACATGAAAACCTTAGCGAGCATCGGCAAAATACAAAAATGTTCTGGTCGCCCATTGACTTCAATGGGGTTCGTTGTTCGAAACGAACCCTCGAGCATCACGGGAAGTTCGTTACGAATAACGAACACCCGAACATTTTGGTGTTCGCTCATCTCTAATTTTAACCCTTTCCAATCCACTGTCTGACGTCTGAAGACATTCTGATAGAATCTTGTGCAGCTCCAATGTCGGAAGACGTTCGGCAGGGTATTCTTCCTGTATATTACTGGCCGCGCTGTTGTCAGGGGCCTCTCCAGCATGTGCCATACCGCAGTACTGGCTCTAGCCAGCAGATGGCGCCATTGGAAAGAGAAACCCCCCCAGTAAACCCTGAATCCAAAATTGGATTGCAAAGGGTTAATGCAGATTTGAAAATGGCTGAATTACCTCACATACCTGGCAAGTTAAGATGTGTGGCCACCGTGGCGGGGTCTTCCCACAACTTAAAATTGCTCTACAACCACTTTGTAATTTCTGGTTGCAGCTGACCAGGACATGTGACTGCTGCAGCCAATCACTGACCACAACAGTGACCTTCTATACCCAGTGATTAGCTGTAACAGTCACAAGTCCTGCTACTGAACAAGCAACCAGGAAGGACGGAGTGATCATAAAGCAGTTTTAAGTTTCAAAGTACTTTTGTCTTTTTTTTGCACAAAAGCATTTACAAACAGCTTTTTCTATCTAACATAGTACTACATTATTCTTGCTGTACATCACAGGGATATCAAATAATGTCCAAGCCAAACTGGTCACTGCCCCTTACTTTAGTGTCCCAGAAACATTGATGGTAGCAACATAGCTAAAAGCCTTGGGTCAGGGCCGTGTCTACAATTGTGTAGCATCACCTCTTCTGGGAAGTAAGGAGACCAACTGCTGGAGTTTTGGGAGAGGAATGTTGTTCCTTTCTTGTCTGATGTAGGATTCTCTCTGCTCCACAGTCTCCATTCGTCTTTGCTGGATTTTTGGTTTCATAATGCTTCAAATGATTTGTATTGTTGAAAGGTCTGGCCTGCAGGCGGCCGGTTCACCCTGGACTTTTCTTCTGTGAAGCCATGCTGTTGTGATGGATGCAGTATGTGGTTTAGCATCATCTTGATGAAATGTACAAGGCCTTCCCTGATACAGATGATGCCTGGATGGAGCAGATGTTGTTCTATAACCTCTATATATTCTGCTTGGCATTGTTAGTGCCTTATAGGATCTATAAGCTGCCCATGTCACAGGCCCTAATGCACCCCATACCATCAGAGATGCAGGACTGTGCACTGATAACAAGCTGGATGGTCCCTCCCCTCTTAAGTCCGCAGGACACGGTGTCCGTTTTTTCCAAAAAGAATTTCAAATTTTGGTTCATCTGAGCACAGTTTTCAATTTTGCCTCAGTCCATTTTAGATGAGCTTTGGCCCAGAGAAGACGTCAGCGTTTCTGGATTATGTTGATACAGGGATTTGTCTCTCTCTGATACAGCTATAATTTGCATTTGTGGATTGCACCGTGAACTGTTTTTACAGATAATGACTTCTGGAAGTATTCCTGAGCCCATGAAGTGATTTACATTATAGAATCCTGCCTGTTTTTAATGCAGTGCCGCCTGAGGCCCGCAGATCTCCAGCATCCAATATTGACCATCAGCCTTGTCCTTTGTACACATTAATTTCTCCAGATTCTCTGAATCTTTTGATATTATGTACTGTAGATGGTTGGATATTCAAAGTATTTGGAATATTACATTAAGGAAGATTTTTAGGAAATTGTTCCACAATTTTTAAACACATTTTTTCTCAGATTGGTGACCTCTGACTGTCTTTGACTGACTCTGCCTCTCTAACATGCTCTTTTTATACACAGCCACATGACTTAGTAGAAAATGGAACCTCCATCTGTTCTTCATTAGAACAACTTACTTTTCCAGCCTTTTGTTAACCCTGCACCAACTTTTGTCAGATGTGTTGCTGCCATCAATAGCTAAATCAGTTAATAATTCGAAATTAAATAAAAAACTGCCCCCTCCCTTCTGATATGTGTTCTAGTGTGAATAAAATATGGTAATATGACATTTACAAATTATTGCATTCTTTTTTTTTCTTTTATGTATTTACATTTTACACAGCATCCCAACTTCTTTGGAATCGGGGTTGTAAAATAACTGCTTTAGGCCGCCTGCAGACGAGCGGGTCGGATCCGGCAGCGAGAAATCTCGCCGCGCGATCCGACCCCAGAGCCTGCAGGGGTGAGCGCGTACTCACCCGCGCCTGGCGGCCCCGGCTCTTTGATGTGCCGGCTGCCGCGCAGCCGGCGCATGCGCAGACCGGAGCCGGCGGCCAGGTGAGTGCGTGCCCCGCAGGAAATTAGAACATGCCGCGGTTTGTTTGCCGCACGAGATTTCGCGCGGCCACACCGCGGCCGTCTGCATAGGAGTGCGTATTGTAATGCACTCCTATGCAGACTTTCAGCGGCGGAAATCCCGCGGGAAATCCCGCGGCGGGATTTCCGCTCGTCTGCAGGCGGCCTTACTTGTATTGAATACCCAAGGCTGAGCTATCTGCAGCTGTTGACATAATATATTGCACTTCAGTAAACCACCACTAGAGGGAGGAAGAACCATATTAAGTCTCCATAACCAAGACATCCTCACTTCACAGCTACAATCAGCTACATAAGGTGAGAATGACCATATTATTTTACAATATAGTGAGCCAGGAATCAAGTACAAATGATTCTTTCCAGCCTGATACTTACTATGGTGATGCTGGTTCCAGTATAGGAATTCTGGCTATCCTATTAGTATATTACATTCTTACAACTAAATGACAAGAGGCAGTGATACTGAGTTTGAGAGACATCCAGTTTTATAGCACTGACTACATATAGTATTAGGATACATTTTAGGCTGTTGCCATGTGAAATCTGGTATCAGGAGCCTGTGCATTCATACCATGCCGGCGCTGCTAGTAATTCTGCGTGTTCTGCTCCCGCTTTATTCATTAGCTCATGTCATGAAGCTGTGCAAATAAGAAAGCCAAGAGCGCCTGGGCTTACCTTAAAGTTAATGTGCCCATTTGGTAAACGATTGGAGTGGATCTTGTGAAGGAAGAAGATATCTTTGATGAACAGGTTGAAGACTGGGATGACTATCTTCTCCCGGCTGCTGTTGGCACTCTGGGACCTTTGTGTTGCTCCTTGAAGTGCGGTTCTGTAGTTGCAGAAGTTGCTGGATGGGTCCATATGGTGCTGCAGGGAAAGTGTAAAGACAGTTTAGTAACATTAAAGCAACAGATCACATGAGATTCAGGAGATTCAAAGCTTCTCATTTACTGATATTTCCTGTGTTTCCTGCAGAGGGCGCTATAACTCTGTGTTACAGAATAGGCTACAGATGTCATTGAAGAATAGGGGAAAGGTCAGCATGTCAGCATTAAGACACTTAATGCTGATGAGGTCAGAGATCACATTGTTACAGCTGTGCACAAAGCAGGTAGATCCTTCGCAGGAAACCAGAAACGCTCGGACGTGACGGCTCACAATTCCACTGCTGTACTTTTTTGCATAAAAATGCATCTGCCTGGCACCAAATTATGATTCAGCATGTAACAGTTCCACGGTGCGCCGACACCAGGACTTCTGTGCGGTAAACATTCCAGATCTCACAACTTCTATAAATTAACTTCTGTCCGTGAAAACAGCCCCTGCAAGCCAACATGGCTGGCGCCGAATTTCACGCCACTACGGGGGGAGGCGTTTACCGCTCCAACAGCTGAGCTTACTCAAGTGGTCAGTATTGGTCGGAGATACAATTTAAGGATATTTTTATAAACAAAGTCCCTTCGCCAAATGACCTACCAATTCTAAAACAGACTGTAGTGGGCAATGGAAAACAAAGCATAGTGATGGGCACTGCTGCTGCGCAAACACCAAAGAATGAAGGAAAAACTATAAACACTATAGCCTCTTGTTATACGTGCGTGGGAGCGTCCGCCTGTTCTCCATGACGTGTAGTATGTACTTTGACATGCACGCTGTGTGCCTCTCTTTCTCTTAGGGCGCCTGCACACTTGCGTTTTTCTTGCGCGATATCGCTGTGTTTTTTTCACGTGATTGACAAAACGCAATTTTGGTGTGATGCCTTTTTAACATTAGAAAGTCCCATTGATAATTGCATTTTTCTTGCACGTTTTATTCACGCAAGTGTGCAGGAGCCCTTATTCAGACAGCATTTACGCTTACCTGGACGCCAGTGTGGACGTTTGTAATTTTGGCGCATTATATATACACCGAGCAGGTGACACATATTTATCCCTGAGGAAGCTATACTACATAGCGATGCGCTTGGGGACATTTTTTCTCTGCAAAGTCCTTATTTAACATAAGGCTGATCTGGGCTTCCTGGCGGTATCTCCAGTTTTGGGGGTTCTTGGTAATCTGTGGATGGATTCATGGCCGCTTATGTTATATGAATTATTTGCTGCACTTTATTATGACTGTCTGCTATTGTAGAGTGTGGATATATATATTTGCACATGCATTTAAACCTTATGAACTGAGTCTAATTTGGTCACCCTATCTATTCTATTAGTTCTAGTGTATATATTCATCTTTGAACTTGAAGTCTCGGCTGGGAACATTATCTTAGGCCAGGCTCACACAGGCAGATTTGGATTGCGGATTCTACAATTGCGTGGGATATCCATAATAAAATACGTGCATTGAAAGGCCTGTATTTTTGCTTTTTCGCTCACACTCGCAGATATGAATTGCATATTCCACGAACGGAAGAAAAATCGCAGCATGCTCTATTTTAGCGTGGATTCCACACGGATGGCCCCTGTTGAAGTAAATGAATGTGAGTGTCCCGTCGCACATATGAAATTAATATTGCGTCTGAGCGGTGGAAACGCTTGTAACTTCAAAAGAAAACAGATAGAAAAGCCAGAATGCTGGCTGGAGGGGAGAGAGATCTTTCTTCCATGCAGACAATGCGCTTTGCATAGCGTACATCGGCATGGAAAAACGCTCGCATCAGCAATCTTCCACGATCTTTGGCAATTATTGTGAATGATCACAGGTCTTCTGCTGCGGAAATCTATATGTGGAATCCGACCCGTTCGTATGAGCCTGGCCTAATTCTGATGGGTTGCAGTTGGCATGTGCCTTCTGTTACATGGGCATTACATGGGTTTTCTTTGGCTTTTAGATGTTTTTACATATTCTTTGTTTATGGAGTCTTTTGTCCAATAACATTGACATAATTTTCCATATTCTTAGGTCTGTGCATGTTAAATTGCACTTTTTTTTTTCTTCCATTAATCTACTTTTTTTTTTTCTTCCATTAATCTACCAAAACCAAAATTGTACTTCTAGGACTAGAAATGTAATACAGTAACCCATATCTAAAAGGAGTATCCTGTATCATAAACATACTCACCTCCAAGACATCAAACTTGGCCGTTTTAACTTTTGACCACGTCTTCTTAAGCCGTGCCACAGGACTGAGGTTCATCCCGGCTGCAAAACACCAAAAACAATTTTGCTTTATTGTAACATTACACAAACATAAAATGCCATCCCCCATCAGGCTCGGGCTATGCAGCAACATGAAGACTTCAGAGTTGCAAGCAATGTCACATCTAATGATTGTCAATGGGAGTTGCGACCCGCTACCTAACATAATCGGGACACATCAGTTGGATTTGGTCGCAGGCTGCAAATCACATGGGATTCTTCCAGCATAGACATTGATGTCCCATCCGACTGTGACTTGCCTGTGACCTGTCTGAGGTCTGCCTGTTTGTTAGTAGCCACATTGCAGCTCTGAAATAGTCCTACAACAAGCCGCACAGATTTTTTTGTCATAAGACTTTGCTGAAACTTGATGCGGTGAGAAACTTGTCAACGTGTAGCCCAAGCCTGAAACAGATGGGTGGACGGAAGAAGACAAAGGCTACAGATCCATACTTATTAACTAAAGCTTGAAACACAGAAAAGGTCTCCAAGGCAATGTTATTGTGTCTTGCCTCAATTAGGAGACCACTGGGAGCAAAAACCAAACCTGAGGAAGAATACATACAGTAGAGGGGCCTTGAGCTTTTTGCCCCTTTGCTATATTACTGTAAGGAATAAAGGTGGTGATGGTGTCAATAATCATGACTTCATATTGTATCTCAATGTTGAGATGATAATTGTTAGTGGAAGGCTTAAGTCTCAGTTCCCACCATTCAAAGTAAAGGGCTATGCGGCCAATGTGAACCTGAGTTGGAACATTTATTAGATAACTACAAAACAAGTAACTTACAGATTATGGCCATCATAGAGTTGAAATTGCCAATATTGAAACATTCCCGGGCAACATCAATGAAGAACTCCATCACTCTTGTCCTCTGCTTCTTCTTTACAACCTATGAGAGATACAACATTTCAAAGATGGTTACTGGACAGTTACCGTGTGCGACTATTCCACTACTATCTCTAGTTCATGTGTATGCTACAGGAGATATGAAAATTGTGTACACAAGTTTTTCCATAAAATATACCTAATGAACAAGAAATGTGAAGTGACACATTTTATCAACTGTTGTTTCGGCTATTACTTTGTTGACCGATGCTGGTGTTATAGTACATGTATTAGCGGAGTTACACAGCTTCGCATGGGTTCATTTCATGTAAGTGTTGTGTGTGAGCATAAAACTAAGTTTGCCACAGATATGAAGCCAATATAATAAGCAAGATAAAGAACAGCCCATTGATGGCAAGTAAAGAAAAATGGTTGGGTTGTTAAGTGCAGAAATTTATCTAAAGGCTTTTTTTGGTTACTGGGGATTCCAGCTTCAATAGGACACCCTGCATCAACATAATAAAGTAAACTATTCGTACCCGTCTGCGGCCGCTGGGATCCTGCACTGCAGCCCACGCTGTGGTCCCAGTGATTGCTGTAACAGATAATGTCACAGAAAATTAGGGAACCACTGCAGCCAATGAGAGGCCGCAGCATCACTGTTCGTTTTCCTGGTATTGGTGCTCACAACCTGAGTGACATGATGCCAGGAGTTCAGGAACATGATGTGGCAGCCTCTTATTGGCTGCAGTGGTTACAACAATCACCAGGACCGCAGCGTGGCTGCAATGCCACATATGGGTAAGTAAGTTAATTATGTACTATATTATAGTACTGTGTAATAGTTTATTATTATATGCAGGGGGGTCCTATTGAAGCGAGGCTCTCCAGTAACCAGACAACCCCTTTTAATATTTGCATTTGTATTCTGATTTTTTTGGGTATATGTTGAACGGTAGTGTATAGGCCTGAGTAGCCTCAAAGGCTTGGAAATATCATTTTTCTGGTTAGTCAGAAAAAAGGCATCACCTCTATAGTAACTTTTGCCTTTTTTATACAAGAGTATTAACCATCACATATGTTCATCAGTACTGTAAAAGTAAATGTTATCCTAGGAGATGGGTGGAGGACAAGAAGACGTGACCTCACTCCTGTTAAGATGACTTACTGTGTGTAATAATGTATACATGAATCTAGAGATACTAAGTATACATGATACATCCTGCAGAAGACTTATGGTAATGGCAGTTTCTTCACCATGCATTGTAATGAGAGATCTGCTTAATACTAGGACAGTAAAAAGGTTGTCCATTAAAGCTATTATGTATTCTTATGTGTTGATCCAGAAAAATGCAAAAGTAAAATGTCTTCGAAGCAGTTGCAATGAATTGGTTATTTACAGAATCCTCCGGCAACGTGTCAGCCATTATGGGTAAAAGAATTTGTGCCTTTTGTGCTTACTGTCAACCGTTATATCTGATTTATCATTGCATGCAAGATATACAGCAGGTTTTAGTTGATAAGTAGTACTTAACACAGTGGTTGGGTCTCAAAAATACAGAACTAGCTCTTAACTCCTAGGTTTTCTAAGAAAACTGTATGTATATTTACAAAGGAAGTACACAGCTCTCGCTCAAACCACGAGACTTGAGATCCTGATATATTAGCTTAAAACAGGAAGCTCGTAGATAGAGTAGAAGGTCAGAATATATTCATTTTAATGCCATATGAGAGCACTAATGTACATTATATGCAGAAGAGGGGGTTATGTCTCTAGTCCGAGTTAACTACATAGTTGCCTACGCTACTGCTGCCCCCAAAATAACAGAAACTAATGGAAACCATGTCAAATAGGGACTACAGTTTGCAACTTTGATCTCTGACTAATTAGAGCTGATTCACAAAGTTATATTTTCTGGTTGTATACTATCCATGCGTTCCACTGATGGTAAGCAGCCTACGAGGCTATTCACACGACTACTTTTCAATGGTCCGTGAAAAAAAAACAAAAAACGCTGCATGTCCTATTCTGACCTGTTTCTTGGAGGTGACCCACATACAGCCATGTGAATGTGGAATTAAAGTCAATGGTTCCATTTAGGGTTCTATCTAAATACCATTTTTGGCTATTCAAATGAAGCCCCAAGATGTAACTAAAAGCAAACACCAAAGTGTCGTGCAAATGCAGCCTTTACTAGTCATCTGTACCATTAAGAACCAGTTCTGTTGTGTACCAATTACATCACAATAACAGACGGGAAAGGAACTCCCAAAGAACAGGACAAATCTTATATAAAGTAGGGTAAATGGAACAATACCTCTACAGTGCCACCTATTGGAAGGCAGCATTCCTGCAAGTAAATGTCAGACCTTTTAGACAAGCCTTACAACTAAGACTGGGAATTGTAAACTAAGCCAGAATCCATGCACAGACAGCTATTTCGGGGTGTTCGCCCCTCATCAGTATGAAGTAGGTTTTTGGCTTGGATAGTGAGAGGCCTGTGATGTGAGGCAAAATGATGAGGAGCAACAAACCGTGAAACAGCGGCCTGTGTATGATATTCTGCCTTGGTTTACAATTCCCAGTCTTTGTTATATGGCTTGTCTAAAGGTCTGACATTGACTTGCAGGAATGCTGCCTTCCAATAGGAGACGCTGCAGAGGTATTGTTCCGTGTTCCTTATTTGCATAGTTCCAAGAGGAGCATGCAAGGTCCTTATAAGTCTCCTCACACCTTATAGGTGTTCTCCTTAAGGAGAGATGATACCCTTCCTGATCCAAATCTAATATAGTATCATGTTAAATTGACATTCTTTCACAGAACTCACCTTGCATATCTCCGTAGCCACCAGCATGCTGAGGCAGTTAAACCAGTTATCATAGGCCTCTAGGTTATAGGTCTTGGTTACGTCACTTCGGCACTAAAAAATAATATAAAATACAAAGTATTGTAAGCAGGAAGAAAACGTGAGCAATGTTCAAAGGATGTATTGTTACTTATGATCCAGCTTTAAATCTAGAATAAGTTGACAGCTTGAGTTCACTGGCATATTGATGAGTAAGTCTAAAATATAATGTACTGTGTGTGGTGTATGATAACTATCAGTAATATACCTTATGGTTATCCAGAGAGTCCATGTGGCTGATTATCTGCATTAGATCCTCAGGGTAGATGTTTCCTAGACGCTCCTGTGGAAACAGGTATAAAGATATCAGTCTTTGTTTCCATCTTTGTCCTTAGATATCACTTCTTATGATATAGGATACTCACTAGTTCGATTGTCGTGAGCTGCTGAGCCAAGACTAATGGGTCTCCACAAACACTTAAGATATCTTTTTGTGCAGACTGGGGCTTGGCTTTCAGAATTGTCCCTTTGTCCATAACTGGCTGTCGGATCTTCTCTCGAATTTCCTGATACTGGCCCCGTGTGGATAAAGCTAGCAGCACATTCTGGGTCATCTGACTAATACTCTTCTTGATTGTACCATTCTCCTAAACAGAACAAATACATACATTTGTAGAATGACGTAAATTTTGATGCAACTATTGAGATGTTGCATGCAGGGGTATAGCTATAGGTGGTGCAGACGTAGAGCTTGACCAGGAAAGCCCAATGTTACTACTGCCACATAAGTAGAAACCACATGGAAGACTGGAAGCATGTAACCAGATTTTCTATTAGAAGACATATCTAGACAAACAAGTCATCCAAGAATGACCATGGGGTTGGACATCTAGCTACTTCAGTGTTTAGTCTCTTCATTAATAACCATTTTCATAGTTGATATTGCTAAGTTGACTTTGCAGTTGAAGCTTGCACCATGCATTTTCAATAAATACGAGGTCCAGGGTACTCCATACCGCAGTGGAGATGCAGGCGGCGAAGCTGCTTCAAAATCCGCAGCTAAAGGCCGCGGGTTTTGAAGCTGCGCTTATCTCGCAGAAATCTCTAGGTTTTTCAGTGCGGCCAAGCTGCGAGATTCCGTCATGTGAGAACCCAGGCTTAAAGGGGTTGTCCAGGATTAGAAAACATAGCAGCTCTCTTTTGGAAATAACTCTACATCTGTCCATAGGTTGTCTTTGGTATTGAACTTCTAGTCTACTAAAATGAATGGAGCTGAGCTGCAATATCACACACAACCTGTGGACAGGCATGAGCTAGTTTGGGACAAAAAGCAGCCTTGTTTTTCTAAGCCTGGTTAGACTCTTTACGTAGAACACTTACAAGCATCATTTCCACAAGTTGGCATATGGTGGATTAAAGACTAGTAGCTCCAACCAGACGCTTATCTAAAGGTTCCTGAGCCCAGATGCAAAAGTTCAGTATGGGAGCCCCCCATAACTTTCCTCTGCACGGTTGGGTCTCTAAAGAAGCCCATCAATGCAGCACAATCAGCCAGGGACATCGCTAGAATCTTAAAAAATTAGGCAGAGGCTAAATGTAGGGAGCCCCTATGCAAAATCTGTAGCATGAACCATCCATACTGGTCCTTTCTTATATGATCGAGGGGCTTTGAGCCCCTGAAGGCTCCAGGACCCAGTAGTGACTGCTACCTCTGCACCCCCTATAGCTATGCTCCTGGTTCCAACACATCAGAGAAGCCACAGGTTGACCATCTCTGCTATGCATGCTCTTTCTACATAACAAAGTCATGGCTAACGAGAGTATATAAAGCATATTGTTCAGTCATTTGAGGCAATGAGCTTCTGAATACAAATAATTGTTTTGTGTATGAGTGGTCTGCGTGCATTATCCTCCACAGCTGGAGCACTAGAAGGGGCAGATGGTACAATGATGATGTCCGGACACAGCACTCTGTCTATAGGAGCTCTGAAATTGCTAACAAAAGCCCCTTTCTTATTGCTCGGCTCACGCTGGCCGCAGGAACGGCGAATGATAAATGAAATGGAGACTAATTGCGTGAAATTATCTGCTTTTCTTCATCTAAAGCCGTGCAGAGCTTTCATTCCTCTGACTGATAGAGCGGCCAACCCGCCACTAACATCCTCTTCTCTTTTAGATTATCGCCATTCTAAACAATCAAGTGTGTTTAACCCTCGCAGTGATTCTTAAAGCAAACCATGTAATGAAAGTCACTGCTAATTGATCAGGTGGGAGAGAACATCCTAAAATAAGACTCGTCTTGTCACCTTGAGCTCCTCACCTCATCACACTGCGTGATCCTCTGTGCAATCTCTTTCAGCTCCTTCCGAGCCCTTTCATCCTGGAAATCGAAGGGAAACGTCTCAGTCCATTCCCTCAGCAACTGGATGATCTTAGCAGCAAAAGACTTGAGTTTGGCCTATATAAGGATAAATCACATATCAGTATAGAGTCCTATAGGTCACATGCATTGTATTGTTATTTGTACTTTTGGTCCTTCTCAAAGGAAAGAATGGTGGTTTGGATTGACCCCCAGCGGGATCTTCGGATTGGCTTAGCTCCTGACACAACGAGGGGGAATTCACAGATAGCAGATTTGTTGCAGAACTTTCTTTGGCTGTTCCATTCATGTGAATAGGGCCTGCAGAAATCTATGTGTTTGCAGGCAAAGAAACCCGGTTCAAACAAATGGAAGTGGCTTTCAATCACAGAAATGTTTGCAACAAATCTGCCACGTGTGAATGCACTCTAATATGGCTGAGACACAACAGAGCCATCAAGCTCCAACATAGACAACGTCAGATGGGATCTGCCACATTTTGGGGTTATTTACTCAACTCTTCATTATTCCTGCCTAGTTCATACACCAGAAATAGTTCAGTCAACAGTGAAGATGCTGTACACTGGATCTATGGAGATATAAGAGGGGTGCACAGCAATATGCATCGCTAGCCATAACCTCCAGGAGCATGGGGGTCCAGCAATGGCGATGCTTAGTGCTATGAAAGGGTGATGCAAAAAGGTAATCTTGGAGCATTTAGTCAGATGTTAATACAGCTAGAGTGTATTTAACGAGATGACATAGTAGAGGAGTTAGGTCACATTTACATGGGCACTAGTGAGTTGTGCCCAAGGTTTTTTGGCGCAACTCGCATCACACATGTCCATGTGCTGTGCAAGACACCGCAAATTTGGCATATTCTCTTGCGTGAATAGCACAAAAATAAGATATGCTTCAGTTTTTCCGTCTCGCGCTATCGGTACAAGAGAAAGTACGCCTGTGTAAATGAATCCATTGGAAGCATCGCACTAACAAACAGAACTCATGTCATTTTCTCGCCCCTCTAAATATAGACTTAGAAAAGTGATGTACACGCTGATGTTTAGTGAAGAGAGTAATGTAGTCAGTAATGTGTATGAAGGAAAGTGAACGATATGTGATGTGTAGCGCGAGGAATACTCTTTATTATGCAAATGCTAGTCTTTATGGGGAGAAATATTAAGGTTCGGCTTAGGAAACGCTAGGGGGTTTATTGCATAATCACAGAGGAGTACTGTGGAAAGATTTTAGGCAGGAGTGGAGAAAATGCTAAATAAGAATTTGTTTTCAAAAACAAAAGATGTCTGGCTGACTCCAAATGTAGCAGGACAACAACCCCCAACATCCTTCATTGTCATTAAGAACCATCCTCAGTAGACGAAGAACAAGGAGTCCTGGAAGTGATGCTATAGCCCCACAGAGCCCTGAGCTCATCATCCAGTCTGTCTGGGATTACATATAGAGACAGAAGGATTGGAGCAAACCGACATCCACAGAAGATCTGTGCTTACTAGTCCTCCAAGATGTCCGGAACAACCTCCCTGCCGAGTTCCTTCAAAAACAGTGTGCAAGTGTACGTGTAAGAATTTATGCTGTTGTGAAGGTAAAGGCCAGTCACACCAAAGACTGATGGGATTTACATTCCTCTTTTATTTGGTCACTTTGCATTTTGTTAATTGACAAAAAAACTATTAACACTTCTTTTTTTTAAAGCATTCTTACTTTGCAGCATTTTTCCACACCTGCCTAAGACTTTCCCACAGTGCTGTATACAGGGTATAATAAATGTCTATAAATGTTTATTAAAAATGTGTGAAGATGACTTATGGCTACTGTATAACTTACGATGAGGATTGTGTGTGACCGGTTAGAAATGTCTAAGAGTTTCTGTTGTGGCCCGTGTGGATATTGCATGAATGATGCCAATCCTAATGGTGGTGGCCCTGTTTTTGATGTCCATCACCAGTTACCATGTTGAGTGAGATATGCTTGTCAGACGGACTTATCAGGCACCATCTTGATGCTTAGATTATTCCATGCTCACTTTCTCTAGGCTCTGCTAACACTGCCATAATGCATCAGCACAGAATCACATGACCAGCTACAGCCTGTACCATCTCTGATTGCTGGGAGGACACTGCTATTACTACCTGTATTTTATATTCATGTTAATAAACTACAGACCATAAATATACAGTCAGGATGATGAACTATGATCTCCTTCATTATAATTGTGTGACAGGAGCTAGTAATCATCATCAGTAACTGTGATAGGAGTGTCTGTGTCCTCCCCATGAAGAGCCTGTGTGTTAGGGTTCATGTAATATCACCATTATGTTGACCGAAGGACTGACAACTTTGAGAGAACATAAACTCAAGTAAATCTGAGCTAGTCAGAACTGAGATCACATGACCACCAAAATGAATGGAAAAAAAATCACCAGAGTGGCCTTTAAAGGGAATATACCACTGATTCCAGCTGAAGTGTCTGTACCGTTAATTCAGCTGCTGCGGGAAGTAGAGTATAATTATTACTGCTTCTCTTATGTAACCCAGCTCGAGGACTATCCCACAGGTAGGTATGACAGATTTTCCCCGGAGTTTCACTCCTATAAGCTGACCAGTAGATAATTGGAGAATTTATGTAAATCCCTTCTAAAACCCTGCACTTTGCACAGCATGACAAATATAGACAAAGCGGAATAGAGGAAGTGGTGTGTAGACTGCTATACAAATGTAATATTTACTTTGCTTCCTGTGGAACAACACTTGTCACACTACGTAAGCAGGCTACTTCTCCATTGGGCTCCCCCTCAACCCTCCTACGTCTTTTACATCACACACAATAATCACAGGGGGCACATGGGAAAGCAACAAAAACTCTCACTTCTACAGGTTGGAAACTCCCGAGAAGTGTCATTATTCTGCTAAGAGGGCGCTGAGAACAAGAGTGGGCTGCTGCTGTACCGTTGCCATGAGAATGTGACGTGGCGTCTGAGATGAATCATAGGGACACAGTGCCTGCTGCTGCGGCGGCTCTTCTGCTTTACAGTATTTGGGTGGTTGCTTTGTGTAATGTGCGCTCTGCCCTGCACTGGGCTTCTGCCAGACGTGAAACAATAACCCTCCATGCAGGTGGATGTTTATCCTTGCAGCCACTTGGATTATGAAAGTAAGGGCTCCCACACACTTCCGTTTTTTTAACGCTGCGTTAACGATGCGTTTTTTTTCACGAATGTCAATGGGACTTCCTAATGTTAAAAACGCATAGCAAGTTTGTGCTTTACGATTTTTATGTGATGTATTTTTAACATTAGAAAGTCCCATTGACATTCGCGTAAAAAAAAGGCAGCAATAACGCAGCGTTAAAAATACGCAAGTGTGTGGGAGCCCTCATGGCTCCTGCAGATGGGCGCATGCGTAGCTATGCTCGCCATAGCGTGACATAATAGCGCTGTGAAGGGAGCACCCACATGCATGTATCTGCTCATTCTACTGTACTTTTCTATACTGCTGAGTACGTTCGCATCGGCATGGGACACACCTGAGCCATGATTGAACCAGCTGAGCAGCCTACAGTCTATGATGTTATCGATTAACACAGCAAAATCGCACAGTTCAGCACTCCTGTGATACCTTGCGTGCGCAAATTTGCGTGCATAAATTGAGCACAAAAACGTAGAATGTGAGGGAACCCACTGAAATAAATGGGTTCTATTCTCTGCAGTTTGCCCATCTGCAGAAGCCTTTAGTGTACTTTTACACAGGCCAATAGTTGCCCAATAAATCACTCAAACATGTGATTAAGGGCAAGTGTCAACCTGTGTAATCACAGGACCCAACAGGGCAAGTTATCGGGAATCGTGGTCTTGTCATTGTTGCGTGCTGTTTAGCGGAGATGAAGACCGAGCGGCTGTTGGCCCCGTTTAAACAGGCAGTCATCAATGAACAATCGTCTGTTTACTAGGAATGGAGGCAGATGGGCTAGAAGAGATCGCCGCGGGCTCCACCTCCATTCACTGAAGGATTATTGTTCCTCTGTGGAAGCCCAGGAGTGATAACTGCTGCGATGGTTGAGCGTCCCATGTAAGAGTCCCCATAGTAGTGCAGCATCGATAACTGATCATAACTACATTGGCAGGCATTGTTATTCTATTAGCTTGCCAGTTAAGGTGCGTATAGATTATAGTTCCAAAAATGAACAAAAGTGAATGATAGTCATTCGGTTTAAACGTGAGCCAACAAATAAACGATGAATAAGAATCATGCACTTCTCATTCATCATTCAGTTTCAGCGGGCATAAAAGTCACCATCGGCTCATTGGCTTATCATTGCGTTTTGACACTGATTGTTCACATAGGAATGTGGAACACTGAACAAGAAGTGAAGGAGACGTTCACGATTCCCAACAATGATTTACCGGTATAAACAAGCTGTCCAAGCCCAAACGAGCTGGTGGTGCTGTCACCAGATCAGTCGCTCCGGCAAACGAGAAACGTGAGGTTCTCATTGAGCGTAAAAGGGCCATTACTCTAGCACTTGTGGCCAATCAGGTTGCTTCCTTGTAATGTGCACGGCCAGTGTTAGGATGTTACTAGTAATGGTATTATATTTAATTGCTAATGATCAGTTGTAGATGTGGAATTCCGTCTGTGAATAAACAGGAATAGCCTATCCTTGCTGTAGTGCTGCTGGTGTGACCCGTTGGCCATGAAGACTAATAATCCCGCAGGGACGGCATAGACCTGCGATGCGACTCATCAAGCCTCCTTACCTTGTCAGCCTCCGCTCCGGCTTCCAGCTGTTGTTTCTGTTTGATGCAGATCTGTCCTACTTTTGCAAGAATCTCATGGGGGTGAATAAATACACGCGCACTCAGCAGAAAGGTGAAGATGTAGGTTCTCTGCGGGAAGGAAGCAAAGGTTTCAGTCTCAGAATCCAGCTGGCTCATAGCCATTAACCCGACATACTATGATACAGCAGACTGTAGACTGGCTTGTGATGTGCTGCTGATGTGACCCTGAAACAGAACACGGTTACCGGTGTTAATGTAGCGACTAGTAGGCCAATTACAGGTGAAGAAACAAAGTGAGCCATGCATAGTGCAGAGGGGCTGAATATGGAACAAATGGGAAATCAGTACCTCCAGCAGTTGTGCACAAAGCAACATGTTAGATGACGGAGATATCTAGAATCCTAGACAAGGTTGACACCTCCGGGTATAACTTGAAATGGCAGCAAACCACACAGAAACGCGTAGACCCTCTTCAATAAGTCCTTTAAACAAGGATCCGGGTCCTCCTTCCAAGTGCCTGTTGTTGTTTGCTGCCATTTCAATTTACAGGTGAAAACATCCATCTCATCAGACGTGCTTTGTATAGCAGATGTATTTTAGTGTCTGCATTACGGCACAATATTTCGACCTCCTAAAGTACTATAGAAACCAGAACTGATCATTCTACAATGCAATAATACTATTCAACCTCAGGCTACAACCTCGGTCCCCCAAAGTTCATCCCTGCCTGTACCTTTCAGGTACCCTTGTATTAAAAATCCTGTTTAGCTATCTTGTATCAGCTAAGATACATAAAAAATATGAATTTTACTATAAGTCCATAAGAGGGACAAATCTTTTGTCTGCCACTTGACCCACTTGAAGGACCTCACTCAAGAATGGCGCCATAACTGAGGCGAAGGCCAGCAGTAAACAAGTGAACAAGCCCATAACTGTTTAGTACCTAAAGATAACTGACGTACATAACCCAGCAAATCAATGCAACAATAATATGGCGTCACTAAACTTCACAGCCCTCATTATGGTCACTAGGAAGGACCTTGGTAGCCGTAAGGGCTCCTTCACATGAGTATCATTTTGATGCAGAGCAGGCACATCAAAAAATTGCATCTAAAAGAACCTATGGTTTCCTATGGGTTCTTTTAGATGAACAATTTTTTTCATTCATCTAAAAAAAAAATGACGCGTCAAAAATGTGCAATAGGTGCTTTTTTAAATGCTGAGATTTCTCTCCGTCAAAAGATAGCAAAAGATAGATTGATGGCAAAATGCTGGAGACTCGATAGACTTCTATGGGAGTCAATGTGAGCCAGCCGGCAAAAGGAGGAGGAGGGAGGGAGTTTATCAGCACCGAACATTAGTAAACATGTTCCCCCCCACTGCCAAACACCCTCCCCGCCAGCAGAAAGAGGGAGGGGGAGGGAGTTTAGCAGTGAGGAGCGCTGCTAAACAATGATAGGTACATCTAGTGAGGCATTTCATGTCATTTAGGGCTCCTTCACACTGGTGAGGGTGATATTGGGCCGTGATTCACGGCCCAGTATCGCTGTTGCCACCATGTGAAAGCCCTGTGGATGCGAGGCAGTTTCATGTGAAAACAACCTCGCATCTCCGCAGGGATGCTCTTCGCTGTTCTAGCGGCCGCAGACAGACGTATAAACGCACAGAGAATAGCTGCTATCAGAGCGCTAAAATGACATTCATGTGAAAGGGGCCTAACACAACAAATGGTGACAGTCCAGTTCACCCTATAGCTAAGGTACAGTACATGGTGGCATCTATATCAACCCCTTTATAAAGTCATGCAGTAATACATTCCCCCGTATTGCTGCAGACTGGCCATGTAAATGTCTGTAAAAGTTGGAGAACATCTGCAGCAGATTCATCACTTCCAGCCCCAGAGATGAGAACTGGGTTGTGCCTGCAGCATGAATCTGTAGGATCCATGATAATGGCCCTATTAGTTGTCACCGAGGAGGACAATTCGAGGACACATTCACCACTGATTTTTCACTACAACAATGGAATCATATAGCTTAAAAACATATTCCATACTAGGAATGGGCAACCCAGTTTTTTATTTAAAATCTCAATTCTTCCAGCTTATTATTCGCATACGTGCAGCAATTTCGTCTGCCCTCATGTGTCTGCCTGTTTGTGTAGGCATAGCTTATGATTTGCACCCCCTTCTCCATTGCCTCGCCACACGGCGCCGGAGTCAAGGTGAGGCTGCACATCACCCAATCTGTCTTGTCGCACTCCCTAAAGAATTCTATACATTTTCAGGATAAAACGTAGCCTATGTCATTCCTTAAGATGCAAACTGTCTCCGTGCCAAATTTCATCAATATTGCATCAGCGGTTTATCCGTGAAATGGTAACAAACAGACGGACAGACAGACAGAGTAACTCGCATTTATAGTATTAGTATGGATGGAAGAAGAGAAAACAGTGAAGAAGTTTGTAAACTTCTATTTTGCTGACTGCATCTTTCTGGAAAGTAGTTCATTTGGTTATTTCAGCAGCCCGGGGCAAGTGGTGCCTCCCCAATCATGCCATCCAGTTGCCGACTTTTGATAAAGGATAGAGTGAAGGATTCTGGGAAGAATGCTAATGTTTGCATTACACCTGTAAGTTGCCCTTAGGGAGCAGCTCCTCTAGATGTGTGAGATAACAGCCCTGCCGGCATAAAACAACACTCCTGTCTGCCGCGCTCCCGTCTGCGTTTGTCTTGGCTCCGCAGCGCTCTGCGTGTTTGCTTCTAGTTTGTTTACTTTAAACTGCTTTTTTCCCACAGTCAGCGTTACAAGTCCTGGCGGCGTGTTCTCCCCCGTGACTGCAATGGGCTTTCTCACCACTGAGGGCTGAGCGAGGTTTCCAGCAAAGAAATAGCTTTTTAATTCACAGTGCTATTTCATCATTATCTGCGCTTTACTGTACGGAATGTTATTCTGACAACCACTAACGAGCGCCATGATAAAGGCAGTCGGCTTTCTGCAGACCCTGAATTGTATGAAAGACGCTTCACGCACATTTCTAGGGAAAGTCTGAGTATTTTGAAGCATTTTTCCTACTTTTTTTCCCGGCAACAAAAAAATGCTTTATCCAGATGTTAGCCTTAAGTCAATAGGGAGTTATGAAACACACAAACAAGGCATTTTAAAATATTTTTTTCCCTCACTTTTTTGTCGCCCACGCTCCCCAAAGTGCAGCACGCTTGGGCGTCATCCCAGAGAGTTTTCTATAGGAAAAAATGCTTGCTAAAAACACATGAAGTTCACGATCTTCTCACAGACCCTTAAAAAGGAGTCACATAATATTTTGAGTATCATATTTTTTGCAGGATTTTTCTGGCGTTTTTTTCCCACGGTTTAAAAAAAAAAAAAAGTGCTGCAGCCGAATGTTAGCCTAAAGCCTTAAACAGATGAACACATGCGCGTTTCTTCGCATTTTGCGGGTGTGATTTTCATATGCAAACACATTTGCCCCTTTAAACCCCTAGAGCCAGTATTGAAGAATAAAGTGCACTACAAACGGTGCAGGTTTTTGTCCCTTCAGTTTTGCTGTTTTTTAAGATGCTTTTACCACCGAGAAAATTGTGTGAGATTTGTTGCGTTGCGAGACTCACAAATAGGAACCCAATTCTTTTGAATGGGATCATATATGTGAGCAATTTTTTTCCTGCATTGCAGAGCGGGTGAAAAAAAAAATCGCAGCACTTCCTATCTTTGAACGTTTTTTTGGATCGCATTGCCCATTGTTTTCAAAAGCAAAAGCTTTGCACAGAGTGTGAGGTGCAAACAAGTGCAAAGCGAGGTTTCCCATTGAAAACAATGGGAAACACTTGCCGATCCTCCATCACGGCTGACAGCCACGCTGGAGAATTGCTACTTCTCCGAAGTGATGCATGGCGTATTTGACGCAAAAACGCCTTGCATCCGCAGGGAAGTTGCACTTTGGCGAGCGCAATATCAGCCTGATTTTCACTGACCCGCCTCAGGTCAGTAGGGTTTTTTTATTTAAACTTCTGGAAAAAAAATGCATAAAAAAACACCTAAAATGGTTCAGATAAAAAAAAATGTTTGTAAAAAAATGCATGAAAATCATAGTAGAAACAACTGCACAAAGGTTTATAGGAAGGAAGCTTCTGCAGGGCCTCCAAGCTCTTTCTCATCCACTTCTGGGTCTTCACTGAGGTTCTATACATGAGCCAGAAGTATTAGGACATTCATATTGCTGTTTTTGAATAGTGGGGCGTGGATTTGTGGAGGGATACACCAAAAACCACAGGAGGGTAATATCACTGTAATAACTATCCAACAACTATTAGTCCTATGATGAGAATATAAGTACTGAGCACATTGTTCGCGGAGCAGATGCAACTCCCCACTTTGTCACCAGCTCCTCGCTCCATTAGTGTTAATGATGCTGATAAATGGGAAGGAATAGTAAATGGTTTAGTTTGCTAGGAACATAATCAATTACATGTGATAAATGGGAAACATCAGACAACTGCTGTGGACAGAGTTGGTGCTGCACATCGGCAGGGATTCGATTGTCTTAGAGAAAGCCTTCTCTGACCTCTGGGATATTTGCAGACAGGGTTCAGAAACAGCACATTCTGTTCTGAGAAGAGTAGAAAACATGGGATAAACAGCGGCCCGATAAACAAAGACGCCGTTCAAAGGGTCACAGAACAAAATATGCCGTAATCCGAAGGATGAACTCTGCTGCTTTAGGCAAGTGGAGAACGTTGGAATAGATATTGCACAATTCAAGCTGTCCAGGAGACCAGAGGAGCTCCGAGATGAAGAAGTCCTGCAGTAGTCATGGACCAACACACAAAAGAATTGTCCGGACCTCGACTTAAACTAATTTCAGAGAGGCATCTAAGGAATGTATAGTGCTTGAATAGTAACGTAGAAGAGATCACAGCACTCAATATACTAAAAACTGCACTTACATCTGGATAGTAATCCACCGTAGGCACCAGACGTTCAATCAAGGCTTCCAACGACCCAGACACCAAACTGCCATCTTGATATACTGGATCTCCACATTGCTCCCCCATTTCTGGCTGCACCTGTCCACTACAGGCAGAGCCAAGCATGCTGGGAAATATTGGTGTCTGTGGCATGCTTTCCTAGAAGACAGAAGAAAAAAAAACTAATTAAAACAAATCAAGAATGGTAGTGTGTTACCACTTGTTCCTGAAATTCTCATTATTAAAATTCTGATTGTATTCCTATGTAGCAATGCTATAATATGACCATATAGGCACAGAAATGACATTGACAGCCCCACTGGGAATGAATATGGGTGGGGATGATTACATTCAGTGTACAGTGCTGCACATTATGATGCCACTGTATGAATGCTGAGAAATGAATTCATAGCAAATATTATATTTAATAGACCTCCAAAATGTTCTAATAAACATGTTCAAGTGTCTTTATCGCCCTATGAAGGAACCAATACAAAATCTAGACATTTCACTCTGCCGGTTCTTAACTTATGTTTTAAAGGAATCTAAGAAATTGTAAATATCTCCGCAGTTCGAGCACTGAGAACAGAATGTCCCCAATAACCGAGAGAACATACTTGTCCCTCTATCACAAATTCCTTGAAGGTCTCCTTGAGCGCTACAGAGAATACTATGCTTATCATTCTGAGAACTTCTAGTTCTACCACCTTCTACCTTCAAGGCACCACCATAAGACCTGAGAACATTTACTAGGATCTGCTTTACAGATGATTGACTTCACATATGACACAGATTCTAATTCATATGCTAAAAATACCCAGAAGTCCTGTCATTCAGGCTGATGTCATTCAGACGAGGCTTTAAGATTGGAATGCAGTCTGGTTACAGTAAATAATGAGCCTTTAAAGTCCAAGGTCAGGACCAGAGTTTTGTTTATGAACACCATGGCGAGTTGCTATTTGCAGCTGCAGAACATAAAACCTTGTGTGCTTCACCGATACTCGTCTGTGGTATTCCACCTCAGCCATTGTCAATGCTAATCTACAGGAAGATTACAAGAAGGCGGCTACACAAATACTACTGTTACTATTCCATGTGATTATGGATGAGAGGCAGCTTTAATATGATTTCTAGAGTAGGCACACAACTACCAAGTCTTGGATACCATTATCCTCCGGTTGAACCAAAGTGAAAGATCCCTGGCTAAACCCCCAGTCAAAAGTTTTAATGGGTGGAAGACGTCATATTTAGTATGATGGTCAGCCTACTTCACATGATAACAGTTTGCTCTCTATTTACAGTGGTGACTCAGGCGTAGTAATGTATTCCACTCTCCTACTTCTCTGCCTACATTATGTCTCTAGACAATTGCATATTTATAGCACAGTTATAAAAAACTTCCTTGGGGATCGGACAAGTAAGGAATACATTAAATATCTCAAAGCTTCACTGAAAAAGCTACAAATTTGCAATCACAATTGAAGTCTCACAACATTCTGTGTCTTTTCCTTTAGAATATATTGGTGATGTGATACTCGAGGTATTCTTACATGTTGGGATAATTGATGCTTAATTACCTCACTTCCGACTATATCTAAGGGTATTACTTTCTCAACCTCAGTGGAAGGTTATATTCCTGGGAGGTCTGAGAAGTCTGACAGGCTCTTAGCACTATTCTAGCCTAATGTCTCATCATGCATATTAGGTGGCTGTTCTGGCAGTTTCCGGAATAATACATTGTGGAATAGAGATACTATCATGTTTGTTAATGGCATACCACAACATTGCATCTTCAGTTCTACTAAGCCCATCTCAGAACACCACTGAGCCCGGCTCCAGGTTTTGTGGCTGTATTATGGCAATTTAATACTGAACCAAGGCTAGGTTCACAAGTATTGGATTATGGCACTTCACTATGGTCAAGCTCCGGGTATCCTCCATATTCAGTCCGCATTTCCGTTTTTAAAATTTTGTAGTGCATCTGTTTTTCATTTCTTTTTCACGTTCACAAAAAAACAGGAAAATAGAAACAAACCCATTTTTTATGCATCTTTTAAAAAAAAAAAAAAAAACAACAACAAAAAAGACGAACAGCAGACGGACTGCACATGGATGGTATATGTATGCTGGCCACCTTTTTTCTATCCACATTGACTTGCACGGGCGAGTCCTGTTCGCAAAAGGGATCAGAATAGCGCATGCGATCAGTTTATTCACCCAGTCTTTGAGTGAGTGACAAATCTCTGTGCGTATTGCCACATTGAATACTATGGGTCCGTATGCCGTCCGTGTAGTCTGTTTTTTTTAAATACACTGCACACAACCAAAAAAAAAATGCTAATGTGCCGAAGGTCTAAGACTGATTTCACATGGACTACAAAATTGCGCAATTTTCTAGCGGTGAAATCGTTGTCGCCCATGTGAAAGAGGCCCAAGACTGATTTCACATGTAGCAACCGTAGCGTGATTGAAGTGCAACCAAAAATCACAGAAATACAAGATTTTATTACAAATCGTTTGGGCTTTAAAATTGATTGTTAATGCTCACGTGATTTTGCAAGTAAACAGCAGTTTAACGCACAAAACCGCCTGACAGTCCCATACAGTGTTATATAAGTGCTACATGGGGCCGTCTTTAACTGCCGGAAAGAGCCAAAAACCGATGATGGAGCAGAAGCGTTCTGAAGGTAAAGGTGCAGGTACTCCTTAATATTTCCACATATCTAGAAGATGAATTAGAGAACAAGGCATGCCACTTTTATTAAAGGTTTTGTCCCAGATTAGATTAGCCGCTTTCATCCAAGAACTCCACTCAACAGAACTGCAATGCCTCACAATCTGCTGCAGGTGCGGCCGCATGGTCAGAATGCCTGTAAATATAGTCTATAGTTGCCATTTAGCATAATGCATTGTGACAGATCATTATCTCCTTTTCTCTGTGTACATATCTACTAATGTTTTATTGGTCGGCTAATTGTTGCTCTCACATTTGGCCTGTTAAAAGCTGTGTTTATCCCTAAATACGTACCATGTTTAACATGTTTTATGAGAACAAGGGTGCGCACCGTCAACAAGCCTCCGTCACCGATATTAATCAGTCAGCACTGTTACACTCGCCGTATGTACTACACCCTGGAATTAATGGTGCCCCAGAAAATAAATACATGAGTCTCATTGGGTTTACCACCAAGGCCACAATAAAAAGGGCTATATAATATGCATCCTCATTATTGTAAATTAGCAGCCATACAAGGTGTGTCAGGGACTCTTGGACAGGATCCTCATTGTAAACCTTGCACATGTGTTCTGTACCTCTGGGTTGATGCATCTTCAGGAACATCCTGTGTCTCAGAGGAAAAGTTGCAAGTACCTTCCTGCTTATTTACTAGGAAGGCGCAGGTTTGACACAATGTTCTGCAGAGACTGACTATCCCAACCGTGCTCAATGCAATAAGTAGCACCCTTTCCACCAAATCTGTAATTGGAGGCTTCGAGTTCTATGAGGCAGCAACAATGTGGCCAGGCGGAACGGCTTGCTTTTGGGTGTGCACGCTTATTAAGTAATTTTTGAAAAACCCATGAAGTGAGGATTTAAGACAGAGTACTTTGTGTGCCTGTTCAATACTTGGCAGTATTTATTGTTCGAGTCAGTACACTCCATTCACTTACTAATGTCCTTACAGATTGCCACATACAAAAGCTGCTTTATAAGTGGCTCAGCCAACGCATGGAGCGTTACTCAACAATACAGTCGTACAATACAAAGTACAGGAAAATTATGTAGCGCTCAGGATGAAGTGAGAGTGGTTCTTAATAACAAGGACACATTGAGAAGTTTGATATATCCAAATGTAATAATTTGTATACAATCAAGATACATAGTAAAAGGGGCCCCAGTATGTTTCATAGGCACATGGTGGGGGGTTCTGCTGGCTTCAGACCCCATGAATATAATTAGGTTCCAGGAGAATGTGAAGTCATTCTCCAATAAAACAGTGGAATCCACAGTACAAATTAGGGCTTTATACCTGCTGTTCATTCCAAGTGAGAGAAACAGCGCGCTCATTGCAATACAAGACAAAAATATTACATTCTACAATCTATTAATGACCTGAGAAGGACTGTACAGTAAAATATCAATATTTGCAGATGATATAAAACTATATAATGTAATTAACACAAGAGAGGACAAAATGTGAGTACATATAGATCTGTATACAGTTGCAGGAGGATCTGGATACCTTGGGGAAGGGGGGGGGGGCAGAAAAGTAGCAAATGAGGTTTAACACTGATATATGTAAGGTTCTGCACATGAGCAAGAAATACATGTCACCATTACACACTAAATGGGAAACCACTGGGGAACACTGACACGGAAAAGGACTTGGGGATTTTAGTTGACAGTAAGCTTAACTGGAGCAACTAGTGTCAGGCAGCTGCTGACAATGCAAATAGCATCATGGGTGGCTGCGGGGCATCAAATGAGGTCTAGGGGCACATGACAAGGATATCATTGCATGGCTGTGATTAGTTAACCCAGTGCCAGCTCTTATTGGCTGACGCGACGTTGGATTAACCAATCAGAGCATTAGCTTGCTTGAGGCGGGGTATCCAAGCCCTGTTTCCAGGAAGAAATGCTCTGTCAGTGTGGAGGAGGAAGCGGCAGCCTGCAGCAGCACCGCAGACCATCGCGAGGACCGGAATGCCGTCTGTAGATGAGTATTGATGTTTGTTTTTTTTTTACATGTAGTGTAGTTAGTTTCCCTATTGAAATGAATTGAAACACATTATTGGCATAAGAGTGTTTTGGGTTAAGAGCTCCATCACGGAACAGATTAAACTCGTATGCCAAGGCACTACTGTATATCAGAGGTCAGTAAAGAGATCTCTCCCATCTCTATTTATACCCAGGATTGTAACAAGGGGGTGCTCTAATAACAATGTATAAATACATTAGGGGACAATACAGAGATCTCTCCCATCATCTATTATACCCAGGACTGTGACTGTAACAAGGGTGCACTCTCTGTGTCTACAGGAAAGAAGGTTTCTACACAACACAGAAGGGGGTTCTTTACTGTTAGAGCAGTGAGACTATGGAACTCTCTGCGTGAGGACGTGGTGATGGCAATGTTGATAAAAGAGTACAAGAGGGGCTGGATGTCTTTCTTGAGTGTTACAATATTACATGTTATACCACTGATTACTCAGATGGGTCGGTGAGATTTGGGATCAGGAAGAAGTTTTATTTTTCACCTAAAGTGAGCAAAATTGTCTTTTACCTCATTGGGCTTTTTTTGCCTTCCTCTGGATCAACATTGGGGGGTAAAAGGCTGAACTGGATAGACAGATGTCTTTTTTCAGCCTTATAGACTATGTTAGGCTGAATTCATATCTGTGGTAAGGTTTCCGTTATGGAAGCAGAAAAAAAATCTGAATCCACTAAATGACCATAACGGAACCAAACTGTACCAAAGGAACCCCATGGATTACAATGGGGTCCGCTCGGTTCCTGCACCTGTCCGACATTTTTACTGAACAAACAAGCCCTGCATACGTGACCTTTTCATCAGCATTTCATGTCGGATCTTTGCCAGAGGCTGTAAATGGAGCTTCCGACAGATGTGAACAGAGCCTTAGTATTGGTTTTGTAGAGGCAGTAATTTGAATTACACAGGGGGCCTAATGGTACTGACTACTATGAAAGAGTCCCCATAACTACTTTTAATGGACGCCAGATTTTACATTTAGTACAATCAGTGGTAACATGAAAACTGGGAAAACAGACTTGTCTTTATCATCAAAGGATAATAGAACAGTATGAATGTGGCTTGAACCTTTTCCAATGACATCAGAAAAAAGTATGAGCGCTCCCGAATGAACCACTAGAGCTTGTGTTCCCACAGAAACGTCTCCTGCATGTGTTCATGGTGCAAACAGCCAGGACTGCGGCTCACATGGAACACAATTGTACTTGTTACAAATATTCCAGCACTTGGTTTCACTGTTGCTACAAATCTGTTATCTGTATAACAACAGTGTCAGGATGCGTCACTAGTCTGCAAACATTGCACCAAATGTATCAGAATAGCCGCTGCAGCATGATATATTAGTACATCTCGCGAGGCATCTTAGATGCTTGACTTTCCTCTCTCCTCCCACCTGGAGTATGTGTAAATCAATAAACTGTGCCAAAAACTGACCTGTCTTTAATAAATTTTGTGCGTTTTAGGAATCTGAGTCCTGTGACGGAATTTTGACACATTTTGCTTAGTAAATCTCGGCTATTATGTAATGGCTAATACATAAGATATGAGAATTACTGTACTTTAGAAAACAAAAGACAAACTTAATTAGTGGATGTGAACTAGTCTTTCAGGCCTTATTCACCCGACCGTCCCAAAATTGCGACAATGTGAAGCATTGGATTCCAATGTATTCAGATCGGACCTGGAAAAATAGCACATTGGCAACTGAAAATGGCAACTGATTTTATACACAATGTCAAAAGATAGGTCTTACCCTATCTTTGGCTGAGATACACTGGAAGCTTCCATAGACTTCTAGAAAATAAAGGAAGTGGGAGGGTTTAGCTCTGCGTCCAACGCTGCGAAAGAAAGACAACTGGCTCTATTTCACCATTAGCAGCCATCAGGTCTTGATCGCAGTTATTCTTCATTCATGCAACTTTTAGCCGTGGTCGTCTGAGCGTTAAAACTCATACGGTAATGTGAAAGAGGTCTAATGGTTAGCCTTCAGGACAAGTTTTTAGTTCATGCAACAGCCATTTTCAAGCAGTAACAATTCAAATGGCAAAAAAGAAATCTGTTTTAAAAAAAAAAAAGGTCATGTTGTCTTCGGGCCCTTTTACATGAAACGACTAATTGCACGCAGATGTCCAACACATCGTCCCAGTGATAATTGTTCTCTAGTAAATGGAGGTGGAGCGGGTTGGGGATCTTTCCAGGCCACCCGCCTCCATTCAAATTAAGTAGGTCATCATTCATTAGTGATAACTACCTGTTTACACGGCCGATCCGTCGGTCAGTTTTCTGCATGCTGGATGTGGGAATCTGGAGGGTTTATCGGCCCGTGTAAAGGGGCCCTTAGGTCAATCATGATCAGTAGACATGTATATTGCCTAACTCAACTGCCTCAGGGTACTTTTATACAAAGCGATAATCGTTCGCCCGAGAAAACAAGCAAATGACGTTTGCTCAGGTGTTCAGTTTATACATACAGATAAATCGCTTAATGTTTTTACAGGATGGGTCAGTCGTTCAGTTCTGGCCAACGGTGATTGTCATGCTTGCATAAAATGAATGATGAGCAATAAGTGAATGAATTATCATTCAACCGATGGCCATGTTTACACTGAATGGTTATCATTCATATTGGAACGATGTGGCTGTGATTCTCTTATTTGAAACTGGACTTTATAAGACTAGTTATCCAGTTTTCATGATATAAATGATTCTACATAAAGCAAACGGAGAATACAAGTAAACTACTGTCATACTCTGTTATACGTAGACCATCAAAATGGCAAAAAAGCACTAGAGCTACAGTAGGGCAGCACTACAGGGGTCCCTCAAGCCGTCCAATAACGATTACTCCTACCCTTATGCCCTTTTAGGGGAGGGGAGTTTACTGCTTGAAAAACCCTTCTATGAACCAGAGAGGAGAGCATCCACTTGATACCATCGTAGTGTCCACTTGTAGCTTCTCCTGACCATAACGACGGAGAGCAAGGATTTCACACTGTCTACAATGAGACATTATAATAGCCTCATGTTTACCTGCCATTTACTTCCCATTTCTTGCAATAGGGTAGCATGCTGTGGTGTAAGTATAGTTGGTGCAGTTACACCCAGGCTCTGAAACTTTAAGGGGCTCTTAAGGTCTCTTCCCTATTTAAAGAGACCAGTACTAGAAACAAAGCAATATAGTTGGGGACCCTCTTACAGATTTTGCATTGAGGTCCACATCTGCATGCTAAGTTCTGTAGCCCACCCCTAATATTACAGTATCTGTAGAGGGGAAGTCTTGTACACATGAGGCTTCTACAACCAACATAAACTAAGTCCTGTCGGTATAAGAGCTGAATCTTTAGTACGGACTCTTGTTACCATCCATTTATTCTTATCAGGGTTAAACTGTTACGGTACCTTTATACGCTCCGACTCTTGGATACAGAAGTGTCCTACGCTTTACACAGGAGCAATAGTGATTGAATAGTAATTCAAGTGAATGGAGGTGGAGTGGCTGGAGATCGTTACCGCTCACCCGCTTCCATTCACTGTAAACAGGCAGTCGTTCATAGATTGAGCGCCTCCTGTTTATATGGAGTGAGTAGCTGCTCAGCAGTCGTTCCTTTTCAGTGAGCTGAAACGGAAGGACTAGCGACAACTGAGCTACTTCGTGCCCAGTGCCCTGTCGGAGGCCATGTGTACACAGGATGAAAGTTGTCTTAATTCGCTAATCTCAGCGACTATCACCCAGTCCGCACGAAATCATGCAATGTAATGTACGATTTTCGCGGGGAAATCGATAACACCGGTAACTAATTAGGCTGCACAGCCTGTTAAATCATGGTGCAGGTGTGTCCTACGCTGATGTGAGCGCTCCCTGCAGCATAGAAAAGTACAGTGAAAGCGCTGATATACGGGCGGTAGCCAGCGATAGCGTTCCCTTAACAGTGTGATTATGTCACGCTATCGTGAGAGTATCTACACCTACACTCGAGCCCTAATCTTATCTGTAAATCAGCTAATCCTCTCTTTGGTACAACTTTACAGCTTTAATTTAACCCTGTGGGTATACTAATGAGCACAATGATAAGAAAGAGGAAACGTATGACAAGGGCCAGCACTGCGTTTGCAGTTATTGGGTTCTTCTTCTTGGAGATGCGCTATTAAATTGAAGCATTCAAGCTACTTATACAAGACTCCAATGTAAGGCATGCCTGGAATGGGAACTTGGGATTCCTGATGACTGTCTGTGTTATGACCTAGCAGAGGATTACGTAAGACCCAGCGAAGTACCAGCATGTAATACCGCTCATTGTAATGAATCATTCAGCACGCAGGTTACATAGTGGTGCTCCAGTCTTCTCTATCTCAGGTTGAAATGCATTTTGTGATTTTCTCCATTTTTGATGAAGGCTTTATCAAGTATTTACATCTGTCTGGTGAAAACATGAAGAGAGACAGGTACTGCGGTGTACTGTGGATTGCGCTAGACACAGAAATCTAATCAGATTTTCACACCTAGAAACTTTCCAGCTTTACTACAGTGTTTTATCATCAATGGCTTTAACTTTATAGCCATATATTGGGCATTTGGGGATATGTAAATGAATGACAAGTGTCATGAGAGTTCAAATACTACTGAGATTACCAGGGCTAGTTGAATTTTGGACAGCAAGGATAGGTTTAAAAACTGCTGTTCTGGAGTTAATTTCCAAGACCATTCACATGAAATGGAAAGAATTTGCTAAACTTTCATTGCTTCACAATGAGGGCAATCCACTACTACAGCCTATCAACTTGACAACCTGGGCCCCCTCCCCAAGTCTTCTTTACTGCAGTGAGGCTAGCTGTATCCTATAGCAAAAACAGCTTCCCAGACTATCAGTAAGTAGGAATTTAAAGCTTAAAGGGCATTTACAGGCAATTTCTATTGATGACCTATCCTCGGGATATATTATCAATAGTTGATCAGCTGAGGTTTGTCGCTTGGGAGTCCGACCGATCAGCTGTGTGGGCACTCGCTGTCACTGCCACAACACAGTATATGGAGCAGAATCAGATCACTCCAAGTCCTGTGTAATGGCCAGGACTGGTAATGGGAGGTGCAGCTCCCATTAAAGTCAATCTGCGAATTTGTGCACATATTTATAGCATCAGAAGCAGACATCAGTGAAGAAATTCAGGTATTCTAACTTAAATTGTGCAAAGCAAGTGATATTGACCCAAAGAAAAAGGAATTGGTGTACAATACAACCAAGGACAAAAGTTCAGAAATGTTGCAAAACTCAGAGAAAACATTAATATATATAGAGATACTTTTTCACTTTTCATCTTCAAGTTTTCATGGTTTCAACATTTAGGACCGAGCTTTTCTTATCTTATGACTATAGACATATGCGGAGTCAAGAGGAAACTCATACTGTAACTTGTAAATGCTGGAATGTTAGCAGACAGGATACCAAACTAGGACTAATGAATACCCAAGCCAATATTAAAGTACTGAAACAGAAACTAGTCATTGGGGTGCTATGCTTGAAACTGAACAACTGCTAATGTCCATGACAATGTATTCACTCTATAAAGATAACTCACAGCAATAAAACACAAGAATATGTCAATGCAAAGAATGTTCAATGATGGAATTCCAGGGATTCTTAGAATGCCGACATTCGCTGTTTCAAACACCAAATCTTTCCGACTCTTAAGTACACATCAAAGTTCTTGCTACACTGGTGCCGTTTGTAAGATGACAGCTCGCCGGCGCCAGATGGATTAGAGCAAATATGCTCCATTTCAGTAAGCAAATGTTCTCTGAATGCTTTATGATCTGCCCAACTGCAAGGCATCTAGAATTGTGGTGCCATATGAAAACAATACCATCTTTCTATTATCAACACTAAGTTATAGATAAGAAGAAAATGTTCCATGTTGTGGGCGATATCTGGGCGATAACTTCTGCAACTGATGCCAACCCAAACAGGCGATATCTATTGTTTTTCTGTGTAATGAAAAGTTATGCATTGTTTCAATATAGAGAATAAAACGCTGTCCTGGTCATGTGAGAATGACACAAGCTTGTTACAGGGGAAAACTTATACAGTAATGCCCCTTGTAGTTCCAGTAAGAGGACAAAAAATAGTATAAACTAAGTTATGCAAACTATGAAGCCACTTCAGCAGCCGTGGAGAGACAGGAGGGTCCAGATCAGACTAGACCTATTCCCACTTCCTTTCAGTTATGTAAAGCTGTGGAACTGCTGTGGGCTTCCCTCATCACAAAAAGGTTAAAAAGAAGTCAGATGCCTGAGGGTGATAAAGCCAAAATCCCTCCCTGGAAAGAAGCATGGGGCGGGGGGTGGAGGGGTCAACGACAATTACCAGGTTGTTCTCTGTCAGTATGATGGTTGTGGTTTTGATGTTTGATGCTTTTTGGGGTTTAATGAAGGGGTTAAAAAATCCTAATTATGAATATTTCAGTATTGATCATTCAGACCCCAGAAATACCAGGAATCTAGAATGAGTCGGAGAATGGGGGAAGTTGCCATTTTAAATATCTTGGGTTTTAGTTTTATATGCCGATAAATAACGCATGAACTCACATAACAGTGAATTATTTACTTGGGGGAATGCAGGCTGGATAAATAATGTAAAAGTCAAGAATGAGTAAGTTAAGTAGATGAGACAGCTGAACCTTTTAAAAGTGGAGGAAAATAAGCAACTACTAAGCGTAATAGAAATGCTTCAACTAATTAGATATGAGCAATAGATCTACAAGAACAGTTCTGGCTGGGTGGAAGTTCTCAAGCCACATTTTCTGAAAAACATCATCAATATTCTGACTTTTCTGCTGCCAATGGAAAGGTTGATGCTGTTTCCATAGAGTAATGTGAGTAATGGTTATCTTCCATCACTCAAACCATTGGATTACTTATGTGGGCAACAGGAGTTGTCTTCTATATACTCCGGTTTCCTCCCACACCCCAATAACATGCTGAAAATTGATAAATGTTCTATGAAGCTTCCTTTTTGGTGAAAATGTTTTTGCAAGACCCATAACAAAGCAACTTCTATAGCAAGTAGTTGTATGAGGTCTATGCTTCCTATAACAAAACAAGTGAAAGGAACAAAGATCAGAGACACTTAACCCCTTAGTGACCGCCTATTTCATTCCTTAAAGGGGTTGTCTCGCGGCAGCAAGTGGGGTTAAGCACTTCTGTATGGCCATATTAATGCACTTTGTAATGTACATCGTGCATTAAATATGAGCCATACAGAAGTTATTCACTTACCTTCCCTGCGCTGGCGTCCCCGTCTCCATGGCTCTGTCTAACTTCAGCGTCTAATCGCCCGATTAGACGCGCCTGCGCAGAAGGGTCTTCTGCCTTCGGGTCTATCCGGCAGCAGCGGCGCTCTGGCTCCACCCCTTCTACGCGTCATCGCATAGCTCTGCCCCATCACGTGTGCCGATTCCAGCCTCCTGATTGGCTAGAATCAGCACACGTGATGGGCGGAGCTACGTGATGACGCGTAGAAGGGGGCAGGGCCAGAACGCCGCTCGTGCCAGACCGAGCCGAAGGCAGAAGACCCTTCTACGCAAGCGCGTCTAATTGGGCGATTAGACGCTGAAGTTAGACGGAGCCATGGAGACGGGGACGCCAGCGCAGGGAAGGTAAGTGAATAACTTCTGTATGGCTCATATTTAATGCACGATGTACATTACAAAGTGCATTAATATGGCCATACAGAAGTCCTTAACCCCACTTGCTTTCGCGAGACAACCCCTTTAAGCACCAAGCAATTTTCATCATTGTATTTCAAGAGCTCAATGCACTGCTCCCATCTCTTCCAGCCTCCCCCCCTGTAGAGAGGGATGCCATATATCGGCTGGGCCTGAAAACCTGGCCAATACACGGTCGTCTGAATAAGCCCTGAAATTGAGTGACAAATGAAAAGTGCATGATGACTCGTGTTAAAAATATTTTCATTATCTGGGTCATTATGAAGGTGGTAATACCTGTCGTGTTTTTTTTTTTTTTGTATTTTATCCATTTAAAATGTCTTTTTCTAGGGGAAAAATGTTTTTTTTCACTGGATTTTTTAAAATTAAATTAAAAACTTTATTGCAGTTTTTTTTAATGCTGCTTTGTAGTCCCTGAAGGGGACGTGAATATGCAATAGTTCAATCGCTAGGCTAATACACTGCATTACTTAAGTAGTGCATTCTACTAAGCCTATGACAGCAGCCTAGTAGACTGTGTGGGAGGCGGGCCTAATAGGCGGAGGTACATAGTAGACATCGAGGCATTTTTTTAGGCTTTTGGATGCCATGGAAACCTATTGGTGTCCTGTGAGTTTGCTGGGAGATGCTGATGCGTGACAGAGCCCCCTCCCCCTGTCATCTGCTTCCCTGCTGCAGCTGCTATAGACTGTGGCATGTAAGCGGTTAAATTGCCATGATCTGAGGTTTCCTGGAAGTTAGAATAGGATCTTGGCTGTCAGTAGTGAGTCAAGCCACCACCTTAAAAAGATATATGTGCTGGTTTAAAGCCCATTAGTGAAGTCAGTAAAAAGGCTTATTGCAGTCACTAAGGGGTTAAACACTGTGAGAAAAAAACACCTTGAATGGCTTAGGACCCCACAGAATGCCAAGGACAATAGTTTCACGCTTTCCATGGAGCTTTGGAGAACAAGTGAAAGCAGCTCAATATAACACAAAGGTATAAAGGTCAATGTGACCCTAACCAGAGAGAACCACCAATAATGTCACTCAGACTCCGCCTCGTTCTCGATTAGTGAGCTTTGTACCCAATTTTCTAGTCTACATCAATATTGCAATCTAGAATTGATGCCATTAAGAATATCATATGTGACAAGTCCTGGAGTAAGTTCTTGGGTGTCCGGGAAATGAGTTACATTGTTATCTAGAAGCGGAGTACATGATCTACCCACTACTTAATGTCTATAAACCATGTTCCGTGGTCATCAAGATGTCTAGACTACACTGATAGCCATTATGGACTAAACTAGTAAAATTGTGCATATAATCAAATATGGAAGATGTTCTGTATCTAATAATGAGCAGAATACACGATACTCTTGGAGAACAGACAGTTACATCATCTCCACCAGATGCAGGAAGTGAAGATTACATGTCAACATTAACTCTTTGAAGGTGAAGGCTCCATAATCAAGCACTTTATTGCTGGTAAGTTTTGAGGTACACAGATTGTAAATCATGCATATTTCTATCCAGCATGGTGGCTAATACTCAGTATAAACACATTGCCTTCTGGAATGATACATTTTGAGGGAACCTGCAAAGTGTGACCATCAGGGTCATGGACTGACCACACAATTGTCAGCAGTAACACCTGTCATAGCTGCCGTGACTGTCCGAGAGGTCTCTACTATACAACCGAACACAAAAATGTCATGTACAACTGCACTGAGCATACCAAGTACCAAACTGTGTCTGATTATAAAAAAAGCAGAAGACCAGTCTCAAAACCGCACATACTGTAAATACTGGAGAAACACAAGGGGCCATGCTAGAGGAAGACCCATGCCATGCAGTGAGGGGGTCAGGCCCATGCCAGTCCATACAGCTTGTCAAAATACAGAAGTATATACACAAATACCATGAAATAACAAGATATTTAGTCATAAGTAAATGAGAATGAGACAACTTAAAGTGACCACCTGCTGCTGAATCAATGCAGTGTACAGTAACTGACAACTGGTCACTTTGACAATTTAGTTAGGGTATTTCCTCAGAAATTGGCACAGTGAGCATGTAGACTATCTGAGAGAGTCCGAGGCCAGAAGTAAGGGGACAGACAAAGGGGTTCACCAATAAAACAAGCAGTGTTCACCTTTTCCTGCTCCCCTCACCTGGTGCTGTCATGTCACTAATCCCAAGCACAAGGGGAAAGGACAGTTTCAGTACACTTTGTACCACAAGTGGGGAATGAACTTTATTAATTGATCTATCATATTTACATTGGCAAAAGAGCTGTAGGCTGAATTTACACGGCTGAGCGCGATTTCAGTCCAAGAAGCTTGGACTGATATCGCACTCTTAAGGCAGATTCACAAGGACGTATTTGTGCATGCAATACGCAGAGAATAGAACCCATTGATATCAATAGTTTAGCACACATTTTCCGTTTTTGCACGTGCCAGGGTCCCCATAGAAGTCTATGGGAGGTGCACGAAGGTGTAATACACTGCACAATTCCGTGAAAAAAGAACACATCTGGACCTCATTAGGCTAAATAGCCATTTAAATTCGAGTGTGTTCTTCTGACGTGTGCAAAGGCCCTGTGTGCGCAAAAGTACATTAAAATGCGTTGAAACGTGAAAATCTACCTCATTCATAGTGCAAATGCCGCCCTTAAACTTCTGATTCTGGGTGCGAGCGCAATGCCTCTTTTTTTCTTAAAAAACACAATGCATGGCATGTATGTACCTGTAAGTCTTACATGCATTTTTCACTAATACTTTCAGTACTTTTAATGCTAAAAATTTGCATATAAATCACATGGTATAAATCACAGAGTGCGATGCGATTTAAAAAAAAGATTTCCATAGCAAATAAAGGGCAATTCCTTGCAAGGAATCACACAAAAATGGGACATGCAGCAATTTTTCAATCTCGCAGCATCACAAAAATGCTCATGTGAATAAACACATTGAAATCGCTACAGAACTTGCGAGTGAAACTCGTCCGTGTGAATGCACCCTTGATAACATGACCTACAGATATAGCAGAGTTGACTTTTTTTTCAATTAATTCTTCCTGGCTATTTCAGCTCTGCTACATCTGATAATTTCACTTCACAAGCCCTTCGTGCAGTAAGCTGGCTCCTCCGGAGAGGTCATCCTGAATACGAAAACAAGGCAGAAAAACACCAGAATTGTCTGCCATGGTGGAAAAAACATACAGTCGGAGGAAGAATGGGGAAATTCCTGTCTTGTTTGCAAACTGAAAAAACAAAGCAAGAGGCAGCACCTGCTCCGAGCAGCATCAGCCCAAGTGTGATCCACAAGCACAGCAAACATCGCCTGTCCACAGGGGTCTGTGGCCCTGCTGTGTATGTACATAGCGCTGCTCTGCTGCCAGTGCAACGGAATATATAAGACTAGGATCCTCTCTCTCTCTCTCTCTCTCTATATATATATATATTTCTTCCTCTACAGACATATAAGAATAATATAATTGTGGCAAAGTTCGGTATTTCTGCTACATGACATCAAACACAGAAGGAGCCTAACTATAAAATGCAGAAAGATTCAGTTTGTCAGTTTTTGACATTGTATCACAATAGGGGTTTTCTGTAGTTTTACCTAGGACTGCGTGTATGCCATATGTAATGCAGCCCCAAAGATGTAAAGTCCACCTTCTTCGAGTTTTGCCAATTGGCATCTTCCACTTCTACAAACTTCTAGGTTCTCAGCATGTGATGTCATGTGGATGGAGTTGTGATGTCATGTGGATGGAGTCAGAGGCTCCAGCTATCATGGATTTGTCATGTGGCAAATCTCAATGAAGGTGGCCATAAGTTTTAAATGACAAATTCAGCACTACTACATGTGTACCACACCAAGATATCCATGTAGGGGTGTTCTTGTATACTGTGTAATCATTGGGAGATGTTGATGTGTCTATACAATACAGCAGTGTGGATGTATTTACTAAGCAATAACGTGCAATAATCAACAGCTTTCCCAAAACACAGATGAACTTTCTGCAATTGTAGCAATGTGTCATATAGACTGATGGATGGAAAACAAAGGCAGAAGACAGTGACAGATACATGTGCTGTATATCTTACTACTCAGTCATCAATACATAGCCCAGCAGTGGGTCCAGGGAGACAAGACGTCTTCAGGGTTACCCACTCCTCCCAATCAATGCCTGTCACATTAGGATTCCTCCGACCATTGACTCCAGGCTGACGTGCAGCTCTGGCATCCCATGCCACCACCGCCACTACACAGATAAGAAGAGCAAATCTTTGAAAATTCTCTCCATTGATTCTCCAAGAAGAAGATGAGCCGGACTGAAGCTAGTGGATGGATATTTCCATGCGGGAATATTTAAGAATTCTCTTCTCCATTGATTCTGGGAATTAGAGCTATTTGCTGCAAACCTGCCAAATCAACCATGAGCAAACGCCTGTAGAAAGCAACTGCTTACCCTCATTTTTGGCACCATGCGCATAGGGGTTGCTGGAGTTTTTTCAGGTTTTCAGGGTCGGAGATGTGTTGCCTTGGCAGCGGATCCGTCAGGCTGTCAGCATTATTCCAGAGCTGTTTGCTTTCCTCTATCTGAATAGCTTCCAAATAAACCCAGAAAAGAGGGCTAATATTCCGGCCGCCTGATCTTGTACAGCTTCTAGTTCGTAGAACAGCAGAATGATTGTGGTTTGTCTCTTTTGTAGCAGTGCTGCTGTCTAATCCCCAGCAGTCCCTCCTCCTGCCTTTTTTGGCAGCTCATGCTCTTGTACAACAGGTTACACTAGAGGTCTCTCCGCCTCCTACTGGGTGCTAGTGAAAGGATGTGAGAGCACACCAGTCATAGACATCCCCTGACCTCACAGCGAATGAGACAGCCCTTCTGTGGGCAGCTGTCTGTGAACAGAGCTGTCATCCTCCACCGCTATATATCTACGGCAAATAACCTTTATTTATATAGAGCCAACATATGCTGCAGCACAGGCAGAGTCTGATACATAGTAGCAAACTAATTGCTACTAGATTCATGTATATATATATATATATATATATATATATATATATATATATATATATATATATATATACACTGTATTCCACTTCTATTACATTTACTTAATTGTGTGAGTGACCGTCCAGTATAGCCATCAAGTCATTTTCTACCCAGCTTTCCCAAAGTCCTGCAACCAACTGCTGCCTATTGGATTAGGATATACCAACTATGACGGTAAATAGGGAATCTAGATGAGCACTTCTGTGAAAACTGTAAAGAAGTCAGCTTTCCCAGAAACAGAAACAGAATTGACTAAACAAATGTCATATTAGTCTATACGAGGTTTGTTCAAAGCTTGAAAATAATAATAGTACTTGCGCTTAAAAGTGAAAATGCCTGTGGGCTTTAAGTCAGCATGTGGCTGATACATAACACTGGAAATGTTGCTCATGTGAAAATCATATACACTCCTTGTCAAACCAATCCCTCCCCTAGAAGATGTCGGATGGAATGAAACTTTCTCTGTGTGATTGTAACGTTGTTATAAGTAAGTGATTACATTATCAAAGCAAAAGTATGATTTATTGTGGAGAACTGACCTATTGTAGGGAGGCTCTAGTACCCTGTTGTACCACCTCTAGCTTGGATACAAGATGTGTTACAGACGGGCATGGAGGTTCTAGTACCCTGTTGTACCGCCTCTAGCTTGGATACGGGATGTGATAGGGGTGGGCATGGAGGCTCTAGTACCTTGTTGTACCGCCTCTAGCTTGGATACAAGATGTGATACGGACGGGCATGGAGGCTCTAGTACCCTGTTGTACTGCCTCTAGCTTGGATACAAGATGTGATACAGGTGGGCATGGAGGCTCTAGTACCCTGTTGTACTGCCTCTAGTTTGGATACAAGATGTGATACAGGCGGGCATGGAGGCTCTAGTACGCTGTTGTACTGCTTTTAGCTTGGATACAAGATGTGATATGGGCTGGCATGGAGGCTCTAGTACCCAGTTGTACCACCTCTAGCTTGGATGCAATATGTGTTACGGGCAGGCATGGAGGCTCTAGTACCCTGTTGTACTGCCTCTAGCTTGGATACAAGATGTGATACGGGTGGGACATGGAGGCTCTAGCATCCAGTTGTACCACCTCTAGCTTGTATACAAGATGTGATATGGGTGGGCATGGAGGGTCTAGTATCCTCTTGTACCACCTCTAGTTTGGATACAAGGTGTGATTCGGGTGGGACATGAAAGCTCCAGGACCCAGTTTACCACCTTTAGCTTGGATAAAATATGTGATACGGGTGAGCATGGAGGCTCTAGTACCCTGTTGTACTGTCTCTAGCTTGGATACAAGATGTGTAACGGTGGGAATGGAGGCTCTAGTATCCTGTTGTACCTCCTCTAGCTTGGATACAAGATGTGATACACGCAGGCATGGAGGCTCTAGTATCCTGTTGTACTGCCTCTAGTTTGGATACAAGATGTGATACAGGTGGGACATGGAGACTCTAGGACCCAGTTGTACTGCCATTAGCTTGGATACAAGATGTGATATGGGCAGGCATGGAGGCTCTACTATCCTGTTGTACTGCCTCCAACTTGGATGCAAGATGTGGTACGGCCAGGCATGGAGGCTTTAGTACCCTGTTGTACTGCCTTTAGCTTGGATACAAGAAGTGATACGAGCACACATTGAGGCTCTAGTGCCCTCTTGTACCACCTCTAGCTTGGACACAAGATGTGATACGAACAGGCATGGAAGCTCTAGTACCCTGTTGCACTGCCTCTAGCTTGGATACAAGTTGTGATATAAGCGGGCATGCTGGCATACAGGTTCCTGCCACATATCGCTCCCCATTTGCTGTAATTGAACCTCTAGATCATGCATACTTCTAAGCTGTGGAAGTTAATGTCTTAGATGGTCCCATACATGTTCTATTGGCTATAAATCTGGCGGCCAAGCAGCCACATAAGTGTGACAATGTTGTGGGGGCTTCCTGTGACCCCTTTATGTGTGTGCAGCCGAGCATTATCCTGCTGCCTCTTGGAAGCCGCCATGAGAGGAACACATGTGGCTGCAGGATGTCCTGAACATATTGCTGAGCTGTGAGGGGTGTCCGACTGTCATATGCAATGGCCCCCAGACCAGCAGGGGGGCAGTGTGCTGCTCCACAGCAAGATCTGGATTGAGGCGCTTACCCAGACACAAATATGGCTGTCATTGCTTCCCAAACTAAATGTGGATTAGTTGCTGAAGACAACCCAGTTCCACTCTTTAGCGTCCAGTTTCATCGTTCATGACACTACTGCAAATGGCGGTGACGGTGGGAATCAAAAGTAATACATGTAATAGGCGCCGTGAAACCAAATGTTCTTCAGCAAAACACCTGGAAATGGTTCTGACAGACGCAGGGCTGTAATGATGGTGCCACCTGTCTCTGGATGGCGGACAACAGAACAGTTGGAGCTGCTTGTTCTTGTCAGATGATTAGACACTTCTCTCTACTGGTGGTCTGTCAGGGGTCCGGAGCCCAGTTGCTTTGTGTGCCCTCACGCATCCACTAGACCCAACACCTCCTCACAATCTGGCCAGAACGGTCAGTAGTGGACAATTCGTCGATACGACCATCCAGCCTCTCACATCCCAATAATGCGCCCCTCTCAGACTCTGGTAGCGGGGTGAAATCTCTTCTGTGTGTCGTAGAAGCGTCAACAAGCTCTATACAAGTGGAAGAAGAGGTCACTACACACAAGGAGCCTCTGTGAGCCTTTTATAGACCAAGGGGGGAACCACTTTTAGGGTCTCCGGTGACAAGACCGTTCATCTAATCCCAACACAACTCTCATCACTGTTGGATAGAATATTAAAAGCATTCAGACCACACGAGTCGGTCTAAGATTTTGGTTGTCAGAAGATGTTAATAAAATCTATTTTGTTTTCAAAACACGCACTGTTTAAATGCCAGGGCTGATTTTCATTGTTTGTCCAGTCTTTGTTCCTTAGTGATATTTATATGCAATTATAAGAAACTGATAAACAGGTTGTGTAACATCTGGAGCAGGTTGGCTTGCAGATATGGATATTTTTGTTTTCATAGGGAAGTGTTAAATGCCAATACTTACATTACCAAGACAGAGATCTGTGGACTGGTGATAATGTGACTCATATTTTTTGGCAACAAGAATGTATTTCCCCCCGAAACTGAGTCACTAAATGTTTTTACGTTCGCAGCCATGTTCTGAAAAATATTTCATCCTAATTATTGGTCAGAGACAGAGCACAACACACCCACAGACATGAGAACTTGTAATCACATTTCTTCTAAGGTCTGGCAGGGGCCACACTCTGGGCAGGAATAAAGGGGTTGCGCCAAGATTTAACGTTATTCTCCATCCTCTAGATAAGGGATACCTTTATGATCAGTGGGGTTCTTACAGCTGTGACCCTCACTGACCCCGAAGATGGGAGTGCCGAAGGTCCCTGCATCAATAGAGCAGAGTTTGAGCATGCACACTGCCTTTCTATTCATTTTAATGCAAGTTCAGTACATTGCAGAGTACTGTTGATCTCATCATGATTAATGGAGCAGTGGCACACAGGCGCAATCTGTGCTTCATTCATGCGGAAACTTTCAAAACCCCCATTCTCTCAGTTGGCGGGGGGAACCAGCAGTCAAGCCCCTATGACCATAAAATGATTCCCTCTTCTGTGGATAGGGAATAATGTTGTATCTTGGTACAACCCCTTTAACAGTTCCTATATAATCTATTTATTGGGGGCCCCCAACTAATGTGAGGCCTTCCTCAACTGCATGCTGGAGGATATTTAGTGAGACTCTCACACTACCTGTACACAAGTTGGAATTTGCAGTGTAGAGTACACTATACTATAGATAAACTAACATACATACCCATCTAACCACCCACACTCACTACACTGAACTAATCCATTACTTACTTATAGACTAAATGCACACATTCATAGGTGTACATAGCCCATTCAGTTATACTGTGCACTGTGATAGGGGGAGCAGAGATATGTGGTGCACCAGAGCAAATGTTTTAGCCTTTTTAGAATATCAGATCCAAGTTTATCACATAGATACAATGCTAGAACCAAGCTCAGAATATAAATACAGCACTGGAACCAAACACAGTACATAAATACAGCAACAGAACCAAGCATAGTACATAAATACTCATGTCATCTGAACAGCACCAGAATAAAGCAAACAGTGCATTAGTATAGTTCCAGAACCAAGCACTCTACATAAATGCAGATAAATACATTACCAGATCAAATATAAGATCAATTACAAAATGAGGTTAACCCATCTACATAAGTTACTACTAAGTGACACTACAGTTTCCAGCTTTGCCCGAAAAGTAGTAATGTATGATGGGAATTGTTGTTTAGCATCAGACATCATCACTGCTAACTTTAAAATGAATCCAGTACACAGCGAGATGCAACTTAGTGAGATGGAGAATACACAATGACATTGAGGGACTCACAGTTGACTTTTTTCTGATTGCAATAATTTTCCATCCCTTTATTTTCCACCCTTCCCAGACTACCATTACATCTTCTTCCAACCACGACTTGTCTCAGAAGAGTTAACTACCAAGATCTTTGGCTCCTTGCTTTTGCAGAATATTTGCATTGTATACTACATACAATACTATATTATATGATTTATTACTACATTCAAACTCAAGCTCAAACTGGCCCACAGGAGAGCAGATGAATCCCCAAGTTAGACCTGAGCCAGGAATAGACCCCCAACCCTTTGCTCACCACATGAAAGGTGCAGGGCACAGTGCACCCACTGCACTACTAATAAATAGAAAGTGTTCAGCATCTAAAACAACTCAATGCGCCCCCTAAATGAATTTTACTGGAATGGGCCCGCCTGTTGGTTTCCATCTCAAATGCTCCACTATATCACAGGGTCTCTTAAGTGGCCCTTTAATGCAGGTCTAGCAGTCTCAATCTTAAAAGATTAGGGGCACAATCCTCAAAATGTTTGGCTGCCCCCCTCCGAAAAATAAATTCTATATATACCATATCTATAAGCCAACTTTTATAAAACAGTGGCCTCAGATATAGCAACTCGGCTCTAGTATGCCTCTAAATAATAAAGTCACCATATAATAGTCAGATACCAGTTCTACAGAGTGACAGTGATTACACTGCAGTTATTTCCAGTGATCAGAGGTGACGTCATTTCCAATTAGTATCATTCACTTTTCCTTTTCTTCTTCAGCTGGGCCCAGACTCTGAGGATTTCTTCCAGCATGATTTGTCTCCCGCCTAATCTCTCTATACTGCCGATATCTCCACTGCCCCTCACAGTGCCCCCCATAGTTATAGCACGTCATTTTGTGCCAATACAGTACTAGTGATCCCTATTGTGCACCAGAAAATAATAGCGCCTAATAGTAAAAGTTCCCCTGTAGTGCCCAATAAGTAATGCTTCCCTTGTGCCCTACAGTAATGGTGTGCTGCTTTTTAACCCCACAGAGTAATAATTCTTTGTGCCCCCGCTCTGTAATAATGTTCATTTTGTGCCCCCAGAAATCATTCTTATAGTGTCTGTTCTCTGTACCCCTTATTCTAATAGTGCCCAAACCCTGTGCTCCTCATTCTAATAGTACCTGTGCTTTATGACCCCCATCCTATTAGTGCATACGCTATGTGCCTCTCATTCTAATAGTATAGTGCCCATGTTTTGACTGTGCCCCACATTGTATAAGTGCCCAGGCTTTGTGCCCCTGCAATCTAGTAAGAATCCCTCTGCGCCCCTATGGCCCCTAAATTCTGCAATCACTGAATAACCTTTATTTTCTATTCATGCTGTTTGCCGTCTAATAGGTCGCAGAGTGTCTATACCATGGCCCAACTTCTCCTCCTGCCTCCGACATCTCCAGAGCTCATACAGTATTTTGAGAGCCTAAAAACAGGAGGAGGGCCATGCTATATATGCTCTGCGACCTGTCAGACGGCAGCACAGGGTGAATAGTAAAAGAGGTTACTCAGCAATTACGGAGTTTTAGTGGCAGGGGACCATAGGATCATAAGGCCTTTACTGACATTGTGGTGAAGGGGGCCTTTGGTCATAGGGGCCCACTTGTAACTCCTTTTGCTACATCACTGGCTACATTGATAAACTCCACCACTGGCATGGGGCCCCCTGCTGAGTCATTGAGCAATGAGTTCCGGTCTGGGTCCTCACCTAAGCCAACAAGAGAGTAGCATATGGAAGCCGGAGCTCCAGAATCTTCAGGTTTAACTTGGTACCGGGAGAAATAATATACTTAAAGGGTTTTTTGGAATAATTGTTGGCAGTGGGGGTTGCAGCATAAATAAAAAAATAAATTCTGTACTCACCTCCTGCTGCCCCGCTGCTGCTCACTGTGCTCCGGCCTTCTGTTCTTAAGTGCTCCAGTGATCACGTGGCTTGTTTAGACCATTAGAAGTCCATGTGACAGGTTTGCGGAACATCACTGGGCTTTCACACCAGAATTGTATATTTTTTTATATAGTTTGGAGTATGGGAGGCCCCAAACTATATAAAATAACTTGGAAAACCCCCTTAACAGAGGAACTGCTGCACCTTTGACTTGGAGCTAGATCCAGGGGCAGAGCTGGGATTCCCTAGTTTTTACTGTTGTACCCAACCAAACATTATCTGATCTTCACTGCAGGGACCCCCAGACCATTACCCTAGAAATAGTCTAAGTTAAAAGGCAGGTGACTCACTTTTTCAGATTTTCCATATTACGGTACCAGAAAGTGTAGACAGGTAGATCAGGTAGATCAGGCAGATCAAGGGACAGGGCAAACAGCAGACAAGGTCAGTATAGTAAAATAATGAGCGAAGGTTAGGATTGCAGAGCTCAGAAAGCTGGCATGAATTTAATACCAGGAGATCAGACAGAAACAAACTTGCATCCTACACAGTATGGAGAGCAGTATGGAGATGTCTTAAAGGGGTTGTCTTACAACATGTTTTACCTGTCTTTCAGACACCTCAACTGCGACTCAGTCCTGAAGTCAATGACAGCGGGTGGCCATGCATGCGCACCACTACTACAGTCACTTCAAATTTAAAATGTGTCATCCATTCAGAGGAGGGACCATGACATTTTTCTAACGGTCTCTCTACTCTAAGTGTGTCCCTGTACTTACTGCTTCTCGAGTCAATTTTAACAGTTCAATACAAGTCATAATGTGATGGAAATGGCTAAAAATGCAAACTCCCTCAAAAAACAAATGAAAGCTTAGAATTACCCGAGTAGTGTATTATTGTGCTCTGACAATGCAATATGAGTTTTCAGGCCCTATAAAGGCTCATTGTAGTACACTCATTACTATCGCCACTATGGAACATTGATGTCACAAGTCAGCAATTATAGAACGATGACATCACTCCACCCGTGTAACTGACAGGCAATACAATAGCGCAGCACCAACACTACATTTGAAAAAGTAATTATTTCAGTGTGCTTTATTCCTATTTACTCAAATGAATTGGGAGAGCTTGGGCTTTCACAGGGGGAGATTCAGCCCACTGGTCTATGTGGGAAGCTGTTGTGGGGGCGAGAATTAGAAAGCCTGAGACCAAGTTCTGCAGCGTACTGTATGAAGACACTGCAGTGGAAAGAGGAACTGCAAATTAGTTACGATGAAATGGAAATCCTCTCGCAGCACTCAGAGGGGAATTCTCATCTGTACTGTTCGCTATTTCTGGAATCACAAAATTTTCCAAAAACTCCTAATAAGACAAAACAGTTAAAAAAAAATTTTTGTGAGTTCTAACATGGTTTGAACAAAAAGATCTCCCTATTTGACCATTCAGGAATAGCAGGTTCTTTCTCTTTATGGAACTGAAAATATAAAGAAGTCACATGATTATAGTTACCAAAAAAAAAAGAAATGAAAATGACAGTCTGGGAAATTTGTAGCCAGCGTAGAACAATGACATAATTGTATATTTACTAGAAATTACCTGATTCAGACCAAACGCTGTAAATTTTTAGCGCTTGTCCCTGGGCTTTAATCCTAAGCTAAAGTAGCAAAAATGGTGCGGTGCTAAAGCTCTTGTTCCTGTAATGTAGTGGTAGCAGGTCTGGTGCTCAGATGTCGGACACAGCCGAGCACCCGGGGGAGAAGGCAAAAACGCTTTTTTAACCGCTTCTGTTTTCTCTTTTGCAGGCTATATTGTACTCAATAAGCACTATGTAGTGAATAGAAAAAGCGGAAGTGTCGAATTGGCGATCACATGACTGCCAGATACCCCTTGCCACGGCAGAGCTATAAGTTCCTAGCAGACCCTATTTAGTTCTGTAAGTGACTTCTGTCACTACAGGGGAATGTTTTCTCCTATGGCTGCGGCTCCCATGCTACCAGCTACAGGTACAGTGGAAAAGTGTGAAATTAAAAGAAAAAAAGACCAAGTGAATGACCCCCAGAGGTCCTATACGACATCAGGGGGAACATAGTAACATAGTATGTTAGACTGAATGAAGACAATGTCCCTCTAGTTCAGCCTGTTTCAATCCCCCCTTGTTGATCCAGAGGAAGGCAACATAGATGGTAAAAAAGCTAGTTACAAAAATAAGTAAAAACAAATTACAAAATAAGGGCTTATTCTGACTTGCGTATATCGGCCGGGTTTTCATGCCTAGTGAATATATGCTGTCTCTTTCTGCAGGGGGAGGAGGGGGGCCGGTCTGGAAGCAGTGCACTAAGCTCCAACCCCCTCTCCGCCCTCTCTCTGCCCATCACCACTATTTGCAATGGGAGGGGGCAGGACAGGGCAGAACTTAGCTTCACCCCGCCTCTCCCATTGCAAACAGTTGCGAGGGGCAGAGAAGGGGGGAGCTCAGTGCACTGCTCCCGACCCGGCCCGCCTCCTCCCCCTGCAGAGAGGAACAAAAGGCCTTGGCCGGGCGTGAAAACCTGGCCGATATACGCATGTAGAAATAAGCCCTAAAATAAACATACATATATATATATATATATATATATATATATGAAAAAGAAAACGACGCCAACCAAAACCATCACCATTTCCGTCCTGTGAGGAACCCATTCGGGTACTTTATTTTAGTGTAAATTTACAAATTCTAAAAATAAACAACTATAAATTAATTTTTTTTCACCCCTTATAAAACTAAAAGAATTGATATGAAATTCTGTGAAAAAAGTTATATATTACGGGAAAAAGACGCAGCAAAAATTATTTTGGTAGCTAAAGAAAAATAAATAGGGCCATTATACCACCATGTGGGTAAAATCCCCAAAAAGTGTCTGCTTCTATTAGACAGAAACACCCTGATCCTTATGGGGTTAATATTATAAAACACATATTTTAGGTCAGTAGAGAGGTTCCCCCATTCAGGAACCTCATCTGTAACGCAGAGAAAACCTGACCTTTTGATTTCAGTAGGAACTATTAAATGTTGCATTTTCCCTTTGGTTACGCTGCAGGGGAATTGAACACTTGGTCCTGGGGTCCCCGAAGTTAAAGGGGTTGTCTGGGGAAGAAGAAATTCACTGAAAACTGCTCTGAGTGCGATATAAAAATAGGAAAACGGCAAACTGACTTCACCTGGACCTCACCTGATGGCAACGGCTGCCCAGCAACCTTCACTTCCTGCTCTATTAGAAGTGAGACTGTCTTTTTAAAATGTTTTTATACCATAATGAACTGTTTCCATTATAATTTTTACCCTGGACATCCCCTTTAACAGCAGTACACTGGGGGTTCCATTAGCAGGACTTGTATCCCTTATCAAATCCCTAATCTTGTATCCCATCAAATCAGCAATATGTTTAATAGGTGCGGCAGAAGGGAATATAAACTTCTACTGTATCATTAAAGGGAATGTGTCATCATGAAATGACCTTTAGCATCAATCAAAGCTTTTGTGTTAACCATACTCTTTACGAATCTTTGGTGATTTCTATTTTAGATGCCACAAGCTCTCCTAATATCACACGGTGATCGCACAAACCCTGAGGAAGTTACACATAACACATCTGGGGACACACTTGGATCCATGGGTGTGTTCTTCTAACTGCTCCACTGCGGGTTAATGATTGTGATACATAAAACCTCAGGATTATTTCCAATCTCTTTTCCTATGTGTGCACTGGATTGTGGTTGGAGGTTTGTTGGCTTAGACCATTTATTATCTATTACACACAGATTCATACAGTTGTCCACAGCTAGCACAGAAACATAGTATCATAGGCAGAAAAAAGGACTTGAAGAGAGGGCTTGAAATATAAACCCTAACCCGAAAGTAAACCCTATCTGCATGAAAAAAAACACAATACATCAGGCGCTTTCCACTCCACTGCACTTCTCCTCTGCAGCGTTGATTGTAGTTTTTAACCAGCGCTTCCTGGTTTGGAGGTTCAAAACCCCTGCCTCAAGGAAGCGCTGGCTGTGATTGGTTCTCGAGTGCCGCAGCTCAGTCAATCAATGCGGCGCTCGATGAATCAATCACAGCCAGCGCTTCCTGGAGGCGGGGATTTTGAATCTCCAAACCAGGAAGCGCTGACTGAAAACTACAAGCAAGAGTCCCGGAGCTACAGAGGAGACGTGCGGGGAGCCGACATCGTCTGTTAGGTGATGTATTGTGTTTCTTTTTTTATGCAGCTAGGGCTTGTTTTAACCCTTTCCAATCCAATTTGTATCCTGGTTTTCCTAGGGGGCTTACTCTTTTTCTGCTGTTATACAACGGCGCTATATGCTGGCTAAAGCCAGTACTGCATGAGGTGACACGTTGGATAGGCTCCGACAGCAGAGAGGCTGGCAATATACAGTAAGAGAACCCCAACGGGCGTCTTCCAACATTGGAGCTGTACAGCCTTAAATCATTGTCAGACAGTGGATTAGAAAGGGTTAAGGCTCAAGCAGTGGGATTTCCTACTGTAAAAGTTGCATCGCACCACACAAAAACTGTGGTTTTGTGCGATGCGATGCAACAAAAAGGAAGGCTCCATAGGTAAACATGGGCCACAAAAGCTTGCAAGTCACGCCAATATTCAGCATGCCAAGATTTTGTGTTCTTGCAATGTAGAAGCCTACAAAACATGGCTAATGTGAAAGAACCCATAGAAAAACATAAGCTTCACATACATGAGATTTGTAGCACTTTTGCATCGCAAGAAATTTGTGCTTTTTTGTCGCCCGTGTGAAGCCAGCCTAAAGATGATAGCTACAGCTCACTGGCATACAAGGGGTGTAAGAACTAAGCTGGGAGCTCTTCAGTCTTCAGCAGCCGGTGATGCCTTCATGTACAGTTTCCATGGGAACAGCATCTTGACAGTGTCGCTTTGCCATATTCTCCGTGTTCCGTGGCGAGCGGCGGCACTCCTCCACCAAAAGCTGCTTGTCTTTAACCTTTCAAAGTTGAGCAGCTCCGCAATTACATCCTGCAAGCGTCGCGGTCGGAAGCTGCGCCTTTGTGTCCGCTCGCTGGAAACGTGTTTGCTGATGTTTATGAGGACAAGTATCAGCTGCTCGGAGTGTGATTGGTGGCAGAGAATTATAATCTTGCTCTAATTCGTGGATTCTATGTTTTTAGGGCAAATTTAATTAAGACAGCAATTAATTTGTACCAGACAACAACCTGCTGCATTCAGTAGTTCTAAGGGCGCCTTCATGCAGCATGTAATACGCAGGAAATATACAATGTCCGAATCACACAAACAAGAAAATTACGCAAGATTTGTGCATTGTATGATGCACAAATCTCGCACGAATATGAGCCCCATTCTTTTGAATCGTGGCATGTCCTATCTTTGGGCGTTCTCTTGCATCGCATCGCCCATTATTTTCAATGGGACCAGTGGCAGCATCGCGCATGCATGTACTTGAATATATGTATCAGGGCACAATCACATGTAATTGATTTGCTGCTGATTTTGTCGTGGCATTTGCTGCACCAGATTTTACAACACTTTGAAATCAATTGAAAGGGTGAAATTTGCTGCATATCTGCACCAAAATCTGCAGCATATCAGTGTTGCATGAACCCACATTGAGGCTCCTCCCTACGAGCGCATTTGTGCACCTAAGGCACCATAGTAGTCTATGAGGGTGAGCCAATGCGCACCCAATCCCCGCAAAATTGCACAGTGCAGGTAAATCAATAACACTGGAGACTAATTAGGCTGCACAGCTTTTTCAAGAACAGCATGGGTGTGTACAGCGCCAATCTGAACAGTCCCCTGCAGTGCAGAAAATACAGTTAACAGGTGCCAAAATGCACACAATAGCGCAAAAAGTTGTGTTATTGTGAGTGTACGCCTATGCCTACGCTTGTGGGAAGGAGCAATAATGATCACAGGCAAGTGTTAGCGCAAGAACACTTTTGGTATGCCCTGTGAAGATCGCGCTATCATGGGCGTTTTAGCGCATTTTACCGCACATGGGCATGGGACACAATGGTTCCATGATTGAAAAGGCTGTGTAGGCTAATTAGTCCCGGGTGTTATTGATTTTCCCGCAAATTGTGCAGTCAATTGTGCAAATTCTCAGGGATCGGATTCGCGCACCCCCATAGACTCCTATAGTGCCTTAGGTATGCAAATGTGCATAAAGATAGAGCACGTCATGGTTTTCTCACGCAAGAAAGAATGGTGAGAATGAACCCATTAAAAAAACCATGTACAAATACAGTTATCTGAAGCCGCCCGTACACCAGCAAGTACTTGAAGTATGCTCCAAACAATTCACTGAGGATTTCACCAGATGAACGTATGCACAAATACACTCGCTGCAACAGAGCGTATTTGCGGACGAACAAGGGTTGTCACACCCTTCACCGTGATTTTTTATACCTCCTTTAGACTTCTATGGTAGCTTTCTGCATAAAACGCAGGACAGGGTGAGCTCTGTATTTTCTTGCGTGAAAATCCTCCACACGCGTGAGAACAAACCCATTGAAATCAATGGGCTTGCTTCATCATGTTTTACGGATGTGAGTTTAAGGCCTTTTTCAGATCGGCGACAGCGATATCATCATGTGAAATTTGCAGTGATATCGCAGCTGTGCTGCTGAGGTTTTTGTGCATTATTGCTGCACTCTCTCGTGGCAATATCATGATTTTGTCGCACTGCAAAGTCCCACGACTTTGTAGCGCTCTTTTGACAGGATTTTCAGGGGTCAATACATTACCCAACAGGTGCTGTCCGCTCCGCTGAACTTCTCCCGAAGCTACGTGGCACTTGTTTGAAGTCTTCAGCCCTGCTGCTTCCTGGTTTGGGGGGGTTGATAAATCCCGCCTCCAGGAAGCATTGTCTCTGATTGGTTCTCGAGCACCGCGGCTCAGCCAATTAATGCAGCGCTCGATGAACCAATCACAACCATTGCAATGAATGAGCTTATATTTCAAGCCCCAATCTGTGTGTGAAGCCAACATCAAGATGCTTTAAAATATGATGTTTTCTCATAAAAACCACAGTTTTTGTGGCAGTCTTTGGTGCAGGTTTTTCAGCCAAAGCCAGGAATGGAGATGAGGGCTCTTTTCACACAGAATGGGCGTGCAAAAAAATTGCGGCTAACTGCTCGAAAAATAGCATTAACGGGCGATTTCCAGTCATCAAGTCTCGAGTTTAATTAGCTGTTCACACGATCAGGAGGTGCGTGTTATCCAGCTCTCATAGGAGTCTATGGAAACTCCAGCGCACCACACACCAAACATAGGTCAGGTCCTATCATTTCACAAAGCACTGACCTTAGATGTGGGCATTGCAGTCTCATGTCCTATCTTTTTAGGGGCGAGTTCTAAAATTCCTTCATCCGAACGTTCCTATAGGAAACCATTGGTTCTAATAGACGTGATTTTCTGATGTGCCTATTCCGCGTGAAAACGACGACCATGTTTAAGAGCCCCAAGAGTAAGGGAAGTATAGAAGAAAGACTGGTACCGATCCCCACTGGTTCCACTTTTGGCTTTGGCTCAAAAAACTGCTACAAAAACGGTAATGTTGTTTTTTATCACAACCTCCGGGTGGTATTACAGAGTATTCTAAGGAAAACTGGGTCTTATGCTACAAAACACTGCGGCTGGGCATTGGCCAATAAAACACTGCGACCGGATGTTAGCCAGTAAAACACTGCGGCTGGGCGTTAGCCAGCAAAACACTGCGACCGGACGTTAGCCAGCAAAACACTGCGACCGGACGTTAGCCAGTAAAACACTGCGACCGGACGTTAGGCAATAAAACACTGCAGCTGGGCGTTATCCAATAAAACACTGCGACCGGACGTTAGGCAATAAAACACTGCGGCTGGGCATTGGCCAATAAAACACTGTGGCCGGGCGTTATCCAGTAAAACACTGCGACCGGACGTTAGCCAATAAAACGCTGCGGCTGAGCATTGGCCAATAAAACACTGTGGCCAATAAAACACTGTGGCCTGATGTTATCCAATAAAACACTGCGGCTGGGCGATAGCCAATAAAACACTGCGACCGGACGTTAGCCAATAAAACACTGCGACCGGACGTTAGCCAATAAAACAGTGCGGCTGGGCGTTAGCCAATAAAACACTGCAGCTGGACCTCAGCAAATAAAACACTGCAGCTGGACCTCAGCAAATAAAACACTGCGGCCGGACCTTAGCCAATAAAACACTGCGACTGGACCTTAGCCAATACAACACTGCGGCCGGACCGCAGCCAATAAAACACTACGACTGGGCGTTAGCTGTTGGTCAGTAGATATTCTATGCAGAATGTTGTTCCCTCACTTGAGCAGTGAGCTGTGGAGTTGGAGTGGTTTCCATATTTTCCCACAGATTTAATGCATGTCTGCATAAAAACAAATGCAACCACAAAAATGCTTGAAACAGATGTGTGAAATTCATGGCGGTTTTCACAAGCCTCAAATAATGACACAAAAAAATACTATGAAGGAAACTTAAAGGAACCTTTCACACGGGCAACATTTTTTCACATTCCATACCAAAGTTCACGCTCTAAGTGCAGTTTTAGACAACCATAGGCGCAAGTACGAGCGGAGAATTGGACGTCCCGCTGCCGACCATGTGGAAGATGCGGCAATATTTTTTCTACGAGAGTATGCAAACTCTACGGGCTCATCCACAGGAGCGTCTCTGTGCAGCATATTACGCACACCATTTTTGCACACGTAATATGCAGTGAATAGAACCCATTTTTTCACACAATATTTGATCACGTAAAAAAAATTCCCAGCATGTTCTACTTGGTGCATAAAGACATAATGAACTACAAAACCTTAAGGCTAAACAACCCCAAAACAAGTTGATTTGTGTTTAATATGTGCTTCCAATTAGGACAGTTTCGCATGAGCGTATTGTGACACATCCGAAATACGGATCTGCGTTATGAATGTGTCATGGATGGCATTACAACCGAATAGAAAACAATAGTAATACGGAGGCAAAAACCAGAAAGATAGGTCATGCTGCGTTTTTACAAAAACGACCGTATGAGTACATAGACTTACATTAGCTCCATATTACGGTCCATAAAACACTGACCAAATACAGAGCTAAAATATGCTGACGGTATTCGTCTGGATGATGGATAAAAGCAAACAGTAATTAGAATGTTTACTATCCTCAATAGTATCAGCATGCGAACCTTCATAGATGCTCCTAAAATGTCTCTCTGGTCTGTTTTAGTTTTCATTTCAGGGGGTTTTCTTATGCTAAATGGCAGCAATCTTCATCCTGTCCGATTATGTATAAGGCCGAATGCCCAGAGACGGATAATCGCTGCAGGATTCGCGGTCAGACACCCGCTGCGAATCCCGAAGCAATAGCCGTCCTTAGGCATGCTATGTTAACAGATTCTCCCCTGCCCACAAACAGAAATCAACTGCGATTTTCAGCTCGCGGGGAAGAATCGCAGCATGTCCTATTCATCGCGGAAAATTGCGCAGACGACTTCCATTGCAGTCAATGGAAGCCGTCCGTCCTGCGATACTCTGCGCTGTGAGCACAGAGGAAGTATCGTGGGAAATCGCATCACCACCCAGCACCGGCACGTCACGCACTGCACTGCACATGCGCACTGGCAGAGACTCTCGCCGCAGAGCCAGAGAGGTGAGTATGGGATCTCTGGAGGGCGCCGGGTCTGATTCCACTGCGAGATTTCGCAGGCGGAATCCGACTCGGCCATGGGCAGAAGGCCTAAAAGGTGGAATAAGGGAGCTTTCACATCTGTGTTGGGGATACCAACTTTTCTGCTCCATACAGGGAGCAGCAAAGGGGAATCCCCGAGGCCAAATGGTTCCATATGTGGACAGAACCGAACTGCGCCATGTGGACCCCATTGACCATAATAGGGTCCGACCACTTTCTGCCCAGCTGGCTGGCTTTTGGACGGAAGAAAAAGCGCTACACTGTCTCCAATACCAATCAGCACAGAATTCAAATGTCATTTTCTGCTGGTTGGTATTGGAGACAGTTGACAAGCTTATTGTCAACACAGAGATAACAAGGACAAGAAAAGACTGGTGTCTCGGCACAGCGAGCAATCAAATTCTTAGAACTCCAACTTCTCCCTTAGTTTTGGTAATATAAAAAAACCCTTTATTTGTTGTCAGACACTCTTCTGATAGCTCCTATAATACATAGATATAATGTGTCCCTCAGACTATTGTGGGGCACCTAAATGGACCAACAAGTCTCAACTCCTGAGCACAGCGATAACCGGGGTACATTCTTGTGCAGATATTGGGGCAATAAGACACGGTTGAGAAAGTTCAGCTCTGAAGTCTGCAGATTGTAAATACAGCTTTATTTAGGCTGCAGCTCACATTCAATACAAATACTTAAACAATTACTCAACTTTATACGTGGCTTTAGTCCATATTTATATTGCAGAATCACTTATACAGTGAGAAGACAACTAATGTGTAGTATCAGACTAGTAATTATTAGGACATTATAGTAGCAGTGTTTCTGGTGGCACATCACACACACACAGTAGCTTGATTACCACACAAGACAAACACAGCTTGGCTCCTCCCACAGCAGTGACATCACCACAGGTTCTTTAGCCCACCGGATCTCTGTGGTGGTGGTAGGTCAGTGTGTTCTGTCAGGACTGCTGAGTTGTGTCCTACATAATAGCGACTTAGTTGTATTCTCAGTGTGTTAGGACCTGCCATAACGGTGCCAGGGGGTGGAGCTATGATGGGCCAGGGGTGGGGCTATAGTGTGATGTCACCAGGGATGGGGCTATGATGGCACTAGGGGGCAGGGCTATGACATCACCAGGGCCGGGGCTATGACGTCGCCAGGGAGCCTTGCTATGAGACTCACTCACACTCATACTTATATACATACAAACAGACAAGTGGTCATTAGTAGTTTGACTAGTAATTATTTAGGAATTATATAGTACCAGGGTTTTTTGGTGGCACAATGTGCAATGCGCCACTTACTAATATAATGTAGTGAAAGGGCACCTTACCTAATTATAATATGGTCCCATATCAAGGCCTGATCATGGACCATTACAAAGTTGGAGTGGTAGCATTTAATCACTCCTTAGGGACCTTTTCCAGAAATTTCTGGATGGACTTGTTTTGGTGATAAGATCAGTTTATATTCCACATATAAATACTGTTTTTGCAGAATTTAGCTCTAAAAAGCATTAAAGGGGTTGTCCCGCGAAACAAAGTGGGGGTAAGCACTTCTGTATGGCCATATTAATGCACTTTGTAATATATATCGTGCATTAATTATGAGCCATACAGAAGTTATTCACTTACCTGTTCCGTTGCTAGCGTCCCCGTCTCCATGGTGCCATCTAATCTTCAGTGTCTAATCGCCCGATTAGACGCGCTTGCGCAGTCCGGTCTTCTCCTTTGCTGAATGGGGCCGCTCGTGCTGGAGAGCGGCTCCTCGTAGCTCCGCCCCGTCATGTGTGCCGATTCCAGCCAATCAGGAGGCTGGAATCGGCAATGGACCGCACAGAAGCCCTGCGGTCCACCAAGGGTGAAGATCCCGGTGGCCATCTTCACAAGGTAAGTATGAAGACGCCGGACCGCGGGGATTCGGGTAAGTACTATCTGTTTGTTTTTTTTTATCCCTGCATCGGGTTTGTCTCGCGCCGAACGGGAGGGCTATTGAAAAAAAAAAAACCCGTTTCGGCGTGGGACAACACCTTTAAGAACTCATTTTAGAACTCAATAAATCCACCGACTCCACAGTAAGAACTGTTCTCAGTGACCAGGTATGACGTCCCACCGAAAAGAGGGAGTGTGAACACGCTAAGCCGAGAACTTTTGTTCTTCACACCACGATCCCAGCAGCCTCGCGCCGGCTCAGGTGATTCTGTGCTTACGTAGAAGTCACTTGCTTTAGCACCAGATTGTTGTGACGAGGCAGCTAAATATACTCTGAGTGCCTTAGGTGACCATTACACAAGTATTCTGGGGAAACAAAGTAGCAAATCCATTTTAGCTTCTTCATCTTAACCCCTTAGTGACGAAGCCTGTTTGCACCTTTTAGAAATCTGATATGTGTCACTTAGAATAATTCAGTAAAGGTTTTGCATATCCCAGCGATTCTAACCTTGCTTTCTTACCACATATTCTACTTCATTTAGGTGGTAAAAATAGACCAATAGAATTTGTATATATTTATTAAAAGTGCCAAAATTGGGAACATTTTGGATTTTTTTTTCGCATTTTCGGGCCTTAGTTACACGAGCGTTTTGACGCACAAATTTTTGAATGCATCATGCGTTCAAAAATTTGCGTGACCGAAGCGGGCGTCACAGCGTAAAAAAAGAGCGCTGCCCGCTATCCCCTGCTGCGGCTGTGACAGTCTTTGGATGTGAAACCCCTGGATGCTGTCACATCCAGGGGTTTCACCTGTGGTCCATGGGGCCGGCGGCAGCTGCGGTGGCCCCATTGACATACAAAGAACATCGCAATCCTCTGCTACAGCTGTGACAACTGTGGCAAAGGATTTCTTCATCTCCACGGGAAGTCCCATTGTCACTGGACACTGTGACAGCATTGATCCCTGAGATGAAGAAATCCTCTGCCACAGCTGTCATAGCTGTGACAGAGGAGAGCGATGTTATCCTATTGAATTCAATGGAGCCGGCAATTTCACACTGGCAGCATCATGGCTGAAAATTGCATGACTGAAGAATAGCTGTGATCAAGTTCCGAGCTTTAGCCGCGTTTTCTTGTCGATTTACATGGGCAGCTGCGACACATTAGCGAAAATATGCACTGCAGCGTGGAAATCTCTCGGTTAGCAGAAATCCTCAGAATGACTGCTAATGCTTAAATAGAGGCAGCTGCCTTTTTTACCCTGGGCTGGGTGCTGCTAAACTCCCTCCCCCTTCCTTTATTTTCAGCTCTAGGAGTCTATGGGGGCTTCCAGCGTATCTCGGTAAAAGATAGGGCAAGACCTAACTTTTCTGGCTGCATAAACAAAACGGTCGCCGATGACCTATTATTCCCAGCGCAATGCTTTAACGTACCTCAAATCGCTCATCTGAATGAGTTGGAAACCAATGTTACAGATGGTCGCGATTTTTTATAGTGGCTAAATTAGCCATGTAAGAACACTCGTGTGAATAAGGCCGAAGAGGACAACACTGAAGTAACGGCATGTAGTGGTGTCAGCTCATCCGCCGCAGTGTATGACTTCCTTTACCTCACTGAAATGTAGTTTGTCTGTAATTCCTGTCCAGCTGAAGGACGCCTGCATGTCTAAAGCTGAGAACATGAGATGTGTTACCGGGACACAATACATCAGTGTCAGGCACGTCTTGCTCGGTGACACAATCAGGTATTAACTGTAAAATGTCAATGGAGAGCGTCCGCTGACGGCAGCAAATATTTAGCTACACATCACATTCTAATTCCAGAATCTCTGATGATATTGAGATGAGCTTTATTCCACAGACGCTGCGCAGCTCCTGCAGAAGAGGTTGATCTCTCTCCTGAGAAGGTCCTTCTCCCATGTCACATGGTTTCATGCAATGCTCCTTCTTTTAGGGCTTTTTCACATGACTATATGGCCAAATCCACTCACCTCAGCGCAATGTATCTATGCATGACCGAGGTTGATTTGAGCATGTGTCTGTGTATAGTACTGTACTTTTGGTGCATGCAGGGCCAGTTCACACATGCGTTAAACAATCCTTCAATGGATTAAAAGGCTAATCAGCCTAATAAGGTCTAGTTGTGTTTTTTTCTGCAGTTTTGCACAGTGTTTAACGCATCCCCTTGTGTATTTGCCCTCCTCCCCTAGACGTCTATGGAGGCCTTTGCTGCACAAAACACAGAACAATAGAGCAGGTCCTACTTTTTCCACGTACACAAAGCATGCTCATGAGAACGAACCCATTGAAATCTAGGCAAAAACATGCAGAAATACGGTCGCATGAAGAGGCTCTTAAAAAGAGGTTCTTCAGAAGCTGCAGTGTATACTATCTGGTTGAGTGTACCAACCTGTCTCTGGGATGTCACCAGCTGCTATACTTAATCACAGACCGCTGATGTCTGTGACACCCCATAAATGGGCTGACTATATACATGGCGTCACTGGAGAGACCCAAACCTGCTGCACAAGACAGCGGGACCCTAACGAGGTGAATATAGGCTTGTTTATTATGATTGTACATGGGCAAACCAATTTGAAAAGAACAAAATTGAGTTGGACAACCCCTTTAATTGACTTTGGCAAGAGTGATCGGCATCATTAATGGGGCTGAGTGGCAGGGCGACAACATAATCATCATCTCGCTGATAGTTATGTCACAGAATTTTGTTCCTCCCTTCATTGCCTGTCCGTGAATGGCTTTATGTAACTAAACATCACATATTACCGCCATACCGTTCGCTGCAGCGCCGTCACAATTAAGAGTAATAGGAAAAAAAGCTTCTATTAAACCTATGTGAAATTAAGAAGCGAGTGTTGATTAGGCAGCAGGGAAAGTGTTGATTAGATGAACAGTTCCTCCTTCATCCATCTTCATGCACCTTGCTAAGAGCCTGTCTGGGAACCATCCAAATGAGGAATGTTGGATAATGTTCAAGAAAAAAAAAAACAATAAAAAAGAAATCTGTGCAGTAAGCATTCCGCAGCGAGCGATGAACAGCTTCTTAATTGCACTCTGAAGATTTGTTAAGCAGTTGCTGCAATCGCTTAAATGTAAAATCCTGTTTGGCAGACGTCAGCTTGAACAGCGTTAACCCATTCAAACCATAAATCGCCGGGATGTCTCGAAGCGTATTATCCACCAAGAAACGGATTTTGGCGGCATAAGTGACCATTTGTGAAGGTCAGGCCGTATATTGATTTGTAGGAATGTTCTCTTCTAGGTTGACGGCAATCACCGGGCGACATCCCCAAGACGAGGAGTCGGAGCCTACAATGTGTCCAATTGTTGCATTAAATTAGATAAAGGAACTGTAGATCAATAAAGACAGTAATTCCTGAACTGACACTTTGGCGCGGTCCTGCAGAGCAGCAAACGGCTTGTAATGATTCAGCGTTACTTAAAGGGAAAAGGAAATATTTTCAGGAATAGATCACATTATACAGAATGACAGAAAGTCATAAAATGCCCAAAGGTGTCACTAAAAGGAATCGTCTAATCTCAGCAACACCGTCTTTTAAGTAAAGTTGTCCCATTAATCAACTGGATGACAGAGGCTGAAATCAGCAGCCCCCGCTACTACACGCAGGATAGCCGCACCTCGTGTGCATTTTGCCAGTACACTGGCCCTTATTTATGAATGTAGTTCCAACAGATTTGCGTCTAAAACTGCAATTGAATTAACTTTTAAACAAATTTATGAATAGTTTGACCAAAAATAAGAAAGAGATCTGACAAGCTTTTTTTTTGCCCAAAAGTGGGTGTGGTCAGCTTCTATGTTTTCGACACGTTTATAAAGAATTACTACAAGAAAGTGTCGCTAATAAAACTTAATGAAAGTTGGAGTAAATTCTGAGGCATTTGGTGCTAATTTTGAGTACACACTTGTTTTGATGCATTTTTTGGTGTAAATCCAACTACTTGTTTAGTTTTTTCTTTTTCTTGATTTTGCTACTTTTTTTTGCTTTATTATAATTATTTTGACCCTTGGCTATTTATTTTATATTAGTGGATGATGCAGAATAAAACTTTTGGAGCAGAGCAAATTTCTGGATGCAGTTTTGGCGCATGTAGTAGTGTTATGCGAAAACTAGCATATTTTGTGGTGCAAAATAAACTACATGGATAGGGTGGGTTTTTCATGCTTTTTGCTTTCATTTTATGTATTAAAATCAGTAATTAGACTGCTGGAAATTATTTTGTATACGAGGGAGTGCGGATAAGTATTGAGCCTTACCCAGAAAACATTGAGCTAGAAAGCCGAAACTGCCCCACTAGTCTACATATTGCCCCAGGATGTCAATGCCCTTGCCACATCTCTCCTGCAGCTTTTTAAGTCCCTGCAAGCAGAATTCGTCTGATTGCAGGTCAAACCAGTCATTTGCAGCATTAGTTGCCTCCAAAACACTCCCAAACCGTTGTCCCTTTAGGTGTTTTTTGAGATTGGGGAACATATGTTAGTCAGACGAAGCCCGGTCAGGTGAATATGGTGGATCAGTTGAAAGCCTAAGGAGGTCATTTTTGCAATACTGGCTCCTGCACTGTGTGATGAGGCACTGTCATGCAACAGGATAACATCTTTGGAGAGCTTTCCTCAACATTTTCCCTTAATATTTTGCCTCAGCTTTGTCAATAATAAACAGTAATATCTTGCATTGATAGTTAAACCCTTTGGGAGGTTGTCCATGAGTAGAACTTCCTCCCTATCCAAAAAATGGTTACCATTTGCTTCTGTGCTGACCTTTGCACATGGAACTTCTTTGGCCTGAGGGAACCACTGTGCCTCCATTCCTTAGACTGTTCTTTTGCTTCTGGATCATAACAGTAGATTCATGTCTCATCACCAGTTACCAGTTTGTAACTGACTCATTTATCCCCAAATGCTCCAAAACAGCCACCATTGTCTCCACACATCCCCTCTTCTGTTTGGTTGCCAAAGGTTTCAGGATCCACTTGGCTGTAAGCTTTCTCATCCCCAAGTCGTTGTGGATAATGGCACCAACTCTCATGTGATATCCCCAGATATATAGCCATACTTTTGGGTGATATTTGCTGGTCCTCCATGATCATGTCATGGTTGGCTTTCACATTTTCAGGCATGGAGACGGAGACAGGCCTTTCACTGGGTTTCTCACTTTCAACACCAAAATGGCCAGTTTTATAATTTACAACCCAACATTTAACTGTTCCATACGAAAGGCCACTGTCACCCAATGTTTGTGACCTTTCCCATGGAGAAACAGGAACCTGATTATGGCCCTATGCTCTTCCACACTGAACATCTTTGGAGATGCTGCCATGTTCACTTTGGACCGAAAAAAAAAAGATAAGTTGAAATCATAGGAAGTTGATTTTTGTATCATTGAATATAGACAAATAGTCAAGTACACCCTGCAATGTACAGCTTCCTAGATCAATTTTTTTGGGGTAAGGCTCAATACTTTTCAGCACCCCCTCGTAACTAGTACATAAAGCAGAATTTAATTTATTGTGAAAAACATAATTTGTTATACAAATTAGCGCATTTTTGTCCCACACAGCACTGCTATCTGAAAATTGGCATATTGCTGTTGCAGGGTAAATTGCTTCCTGGGAGACATCGCATCACATTGTGTGCACCTAGCACGAGGTGCGATGCTGCCATCTCCATTGAAAACAATGGGCACTGAGATGCAAGAGCACACTCCAAAATAGGATGTGCTGCGATATGTTTCCCGATGCTGGGGAGAGGAGGAGAAAAAAAAAAAAGTCGCTCAAGTGTATGCCCCTATTATCACTTTTGTGAACGAGGCCTTAGGCTGTATTCACACGGGCGAGCACGATATCGGTCCAAGAAATTCGGACCAATATCACAATTGTAAATTTGTAATTCTGAATGCAAGAAAAATGAGTTTTTGCGTAAAAACACAAAACTTTGCATCTATGTACTTGTGTTTGGTGAACATTTGAAGTCTCTGCAGAAACTTATATTGGCTCCTGAACTCAATTGAAAGTAATGCGGCAAACATTAGTGAATTGACTCACAGGGTGCAGTACTATAGAGGAGTAATGTAATAACTGATATATTATCGTGGGCAGTTCTCTAGCAGACGTGCGGCTCCTGTGCCAGTATCACATCAAGGGCTTTGTTCCAACTCTGAACATGTTGAGCATAATTGATGTAGGTAGGAGTTTCCTATGAAGAGCTGTACTACATATGTGAAACACCATATGTAATGGATGAATCATTTTTGTAATAGAGGAATTGCAATTAATATCCAGGAAACATTAGAATTACGGTATGTGCCCCATTTTGGGAAAAGAATAAGAAATAACAATTAAGTATTTCTTAAAGGGAATGTATTATCCAATAATTGTTAAGCTGCCTTCACAAGTAAATGCTGCAGACTTTCTGCTAGTGGAATGACTGGAGAAATTCCGCAGTATTCCAATACAAGCCGTGTGCAGGGGATTTAAAAACTCTTCTTCACATGGTGATGAAAGTTTCTGCAACAGATCCGCAGCATTTTTCCAAAACATTACGGAATCTAAATCTGCAGCATATTTATTTAAATTGCGCATTTATGCAAGGGTTAAATTCCACAGCTGATCCGCAATTTAAATTGTAGTCAAATTCGCCTCCATAAAGTAAAGATTTGACCGCTGCGAAATCTCAGTGGAATTGTTGCAGGCATTCCTTTGCAGAATGTCCACAGTGATTTTGCTTAATGTGAAGGTAAGATAAATTATATATCCAGTAGTTCAATATTTCTGTCATCATATCCCCACCCTCTCCTGATCCTGTCTGAATCTACACAGCAGAGTTGACAAGTTTGCTACCAAAAAACATTAAATATCAACTCCTTCTGTCTGCTGTAATATCTGGTATGTATGGAGCAATATTTTAAAACTTCAAAACTACTATACTGCTATCTGTACTGCATGTACACACATTGTACTGCTCTCTGTCTGTATCAAGTTTGCCAATGCCCTAAACTTATAAATACGATAGCTGACAAACTGGGGCTACTCTACCATGAGGTGAGCTGAGACTGCCACCTCAGGCAGCAGTCTGCAGGATCTTAGAGGGGAGGCGCTCAGCTGGGGGCCACCATTACTACTGGGGCTACTATGGGGTACACTATTAGTTCTGGGGCCACTGTAGGCGACAATATTAATTCTAGGGCCAGTATGGGGTACACTATTACTACTGAAGCTACTAAAGTAGGTCAATATTACTACTGGGACCACTCAGTATTACTATTAGGACCACTATTACTCTCGATGATTTAAATATGTGTTGGGTATCTTGTGTATAGGTGCTTTCAATGCCTGTAAAATTAGCGTTTGGGTTTTTTCTGCAGAGGGGCTATTTCACACTTTGCCTCAGCAGAATAAAGGCTTGGGGCTCTGTCATTTTTACATGGTAAAGATTGATATTGTAGTCTAAGCTTGCAGTGGATTTATAGACTGGTTTACTCACATTCTGTCAACAGTATCTTGGGACACAATTTAAACTACAAAGGATTTTTAGACCACATCATTAAAAATACAAAAAAAAATCTAAATAATTTGTGATAATTCATTTTAGTATAAAACAGCAAACAAATATAATCAGAAAGATAATGCTACTTCAATAGAATCATATATTAAATCTGTCTCGGAGGAAAAGTGTTTCTGTTATCCATAGAGACAAATCAGAAATATATTATCTAATAAATCATGTAAATATGGCATTCAAAATAGACACATAGCCAGAGGTATAACTGGGGGGGACATGTGCCCTGGGTGCAATAAGGAGGGGGCGCCAGACAAGCCCACAGTCAAAAAAGGCATCAGCTGATTGCTGCAGGAGAGCAGAGGAAGAGATACATTTAGGGCTAAAGGACCTTTAATATGATGACCACATGACCAGTCATGTATAGGAAGGCTGCTGGAGAACTTGAAGGACCTTTGATCATATCATGGTCATGTGATTGTCACGTTCGTCCTGGACTTGCAACACAAACAGGGTACAGGGGGCAGCCAAGACAGACGCGGGAAAGCGCTACTACAGGTGGCTAGATGCAGAACAGGCAGAGAGCACCGCTGCAGGAGGGTGAAGGTCTGTATATCTCAACCGTGCAATGAAAATGCAAAATAAACTAAGGAAAACCTTTCCCTGCAAAGCCTAATCGGCAGGCTTATCGGTTCTGATGGTGCGGACCCACACTCATACCTAGGCTACTACCAAGCCCTACAAGGAAGCCCTGAAACACACAGGGTACAGTGCATGGAAATAAACAGAACAAGAACAGACAAACAATAGACACCAACAGGGAACAAACCGGAGCCAGACACACAGCAGCTCTGAGCAGGCTGACTGCTCAGGGATCACTGCAAATTAATTGGCAACTACCATGCAGCTAGAGCTGGATCTTATAAGGAGGAGGGAGAAACCTATTGGCTGACAGAAATGTCAATCACCAGCCACACCTCTTAGACACTAGCAGGACTAATAAACCTAGACTAGAAAGCACAGGAGCTGTTAAACCTGGCTAGTCTGGATAGAACCTACAGGAACTAGGTGTGCTGGCAAAAAAATAACTATATGCTGACTGAGCCGTGACAATGATTACATGACAAAGACCTTGACAAAGACCTAACAGCAGGTCGAAACGTCGCTGCCATTTTTTCTTGTTATGGGAGAATAAAACCATCTTGAATTTTGCACCAACTAATGCTGCCACTTCATCTCTATTTGTCTGCTGTGAGGGATTTAGTTCTGATCCCAGTGGCTGTTGCATCATTGACTGGATCCTGCCTTTATAGCGATTGCCTCTGTGCTGTTGGTGTGATTTTTCTTTACTGGATGGTCATGTGATTAGTCACATGTGTGGGAAGAGTGGGACTCCAGACTGTGCTGTCAGGGAGGGTTCTTGCAGTCCATTCTACAGTGCAGGGAATGAAAAGCCTTATGAGAAGACATTAGAGATCTAATGGCCTTTTTACATGGGCTGAGAATTCTCATTTGTCCAAGCGAACGAGCTGATTACATCATCACCAGCTCGTCCGCGTTCCAGCTACCTGTTTAGACTTCACAATTCTTGTTAGGAATGTGAAACATTGAATAATTAGTAAATGAGAACCGCATGATTCTCATGTGAAACACTGTACGATCAATATTTAAACTGCCCAACGAGTGAACGAACTAGTACTTATTTTTATGTCCACTGAAACTAAACGACAAGCGAGAACTGTACGATTCTCGTTCATCATTCAGTAATTGGCTGTGTTTAAATTGAACAACTATTGTTCAGTTTCATTTGTTGGAACTATTTCCTAAACCATAATTGTTCAGCCTAAGTGCAGCTTAACACTGTGTGGGGGCATAGAGGACACCATCACTGTGTGCGGCACATACGAGGACACCATCACTGTGTGGGGCACATAGGAGGACACTATCACTGTGTGGGGCACATAGAAGGACACCATCACTGTGTGGGGCACATACGAGGACACCATCACTGTGTGGGGCACATAGGAGGACTCCATCACTGTGTGGGGCGCATAGGAGGACACTATCACTGTGTGGGGCACATAGGAGGACACCATCACTGTGTGGGGCACATAGGAGGACACTATCACTTTGGGGCACATAAGAGGACACCATGACTGTGTGGGGCAGATAGGAGGACACTATCACTGTGCAAGACACATAGGAGGGTACCATCACTGTGTGGGGCACAGACGAGGGCATTATCACTGTGTGGGGCACAGAGGAGGGTACTATAACTATGGGGCACATAGGAGGACATCATCACTGTGAGGGGGAGGCAGGAGGACATCATCACTGTGCAGGGCACAGAGGAAAACACTATTATTGTGCAGAGCACATAGGAGGAAACCATCACTGTGTGGGAAACATAGGATTACACCATCACTGTGTAGGGCACAGAGGAGGACACTATCACTGTGTAGGCCACAGAGGAGGACATCATCACTGTGTGGGACACAGAGGAGGGCACTATCACTATGTGGGGCAAACAGGAGGACACCATCATTGTGTGGAAGAGGATACTGTCACTGTGTATGGGACACAAAGGGGGATTATTACTCTGTGGGACAAGGCTATCATATGTTTTGGGGATCGTACCCTGATCTCTTAAGACCCTAGTAACACCCCCGGCTGCTAGTGCTGCACCAATGGGACAATCAAATGGGGTTTTACCAGAATTACAAGTTATCCCCTATCCACAGGGGATAACTTGATTAAATCAAAGAGTGTCCAACAGCATCCAAAAAAAGCCTCTGAATCCAAAAAGGAAACTTGCTTGATTAATCCCACGACTTTCATGTACAAAAAAATGTACAGCAGCAGCAATGTTTCAATCCCCACAATTGGGATATTTATCAAGCTTGAATGGAGTTTTGGCTGAGCATGCTCGACCAGCACTCCATTTAGAGCGATGTCACTGTTGGGGAAGAAGTGACCCTCATAGTGACAGGAGAAAGGGACTTGTTGTTCTTGTAAAACCACTTTAAGACTATGTTCACATAGCGGTTTTCACTGTGGATTCTATCAAAAGCTGCATCTGAAGCCTCTCATTAGTCTTAATATGAACCCGTGTGAATTTTCACTGAACTTTACCTTGTGTGAGTATCCTAAGACAGCCAGTGACGCAGGTGAAATGTCATCAGCAGCCATGAAAAGAAGTTGGGCAGAGGGGTACCAAATTGAGTTTTTGCACCAGTGTCTGTGAACCTTTAGCTTCACCCCTGGATTTTAAGCTGGGCCACAGAGCGGCATGTACAGCCGAGATCTTTGCTGGAATACAGTTTGGCGCAGTTTCAAGATGATTGTGAAATGGCCGTACAATTTTGCAGGTAACCAACGGCCTCACCTGCAAAATTGCAAAGACAATAAGAGCTTACAAACTGTGCCAACATATTGTTCAGTACACATCTCAACTGTATCACAGCTGCCCAGATGCCACGCTGTAGGGCGTTACCCTCAGATGTCCAGATCCACACTGCAGGAACAAAGTAAATAAAAACGTTATGTTACATTAAGGCCTCTTTCACACCATGAAAAAATGGTGACACGATTTCTGTGCGATAACGCTGCGTTTTCTTGTGGCAATATTGCGATTTTGTAGCGCTCTCTTGCCGGGATTTCCGAGGGGAGAATGGCTTGAAATATAAGCCCTACTCCAAAAATAAGCCCTATATTCATTTAAAAATAAACAAAAAACAATACATTACCTAACAGGCGCTGTCCGCTCCACCGCACTTCTCCTCACAAAGCTCCAGCACACTTGTATGCAGTCTTCAGCTGCCGCTTCCTGTTTAGCGGGCTCATAAATCCTGCCTCCAGGAAGCTCTGTCTCTGATTGGTCCTCTAGCGCAATGGCTCAGCCAATCAATGCAGTGCTCGATGAACCTATCACAGCCATCACATTTAATGGCCAGTGCCGTCCGCTGCTGGGGAGTTCCTTATTCTCCCCTGCAGGTGAACCCCGACATCATGCTGCTGGGGAATTCCTGATTCTCCCCTGCAGGTGTACCCCAACATCGAGCTGCTGGAGATTTCCTTATTCTCCCCTGCAAGCGAATCCCGACATCGCCGCAGCGAGGATATCCCTCCAGCCCGGCTGAGATGAAGGGAAGCCCCGCAAAGAAGGGGGTTCCCCCGAGGCTTTCCTTCATCCCTCTCCCCTCTTGGAGCTACAGTACTCGTTTTCAGCAACACACTGATCATGTGAATGGGCGATTTCAGCGCTAATTAAAGGGGTTGTCCCGCGGCAGCAAGTGGGTCTATACACTTCTGTATGGCCATATTAATGCACTTTGTAATGTACATTGTGCATTAATTATGAGCCATACAGAAGTTATAAGAAGTTTTTCACTTACCTGCTCCGTTGCTAGCGTCCTCGTTTCCATGGAGCCGACTAATTTTCGCCGTCTAATGGCCAAATTAGCCGCGCTTGCGCAGTCCGGGTCTTCTTCTTTTCTCAATGGGGCCGCTCGTGCAGGATGCCGGCTCCGTGTAGCTCCGCCCCGTCACGTGCCGATTCCAGCCAATCAGGAGGCTGGAATCGGCAATGGACCGCACAGAAGCCCTGCGGTCCACCGAGGGTGAAGATCCCGGCGGCCATCTTCACCAGGTAAGTAAGAAGTCACCGGAGCACGGGGATTCAGGTAAGCACTCTCCGGTGTTCTTTTTTAACCCCTGCATTGGGGTTGTCTTGCGCCGAACGGGGGGGGGGGGGGGGGGTTGAATAAAAAAAACAAGACGTTTCGGCGCGGGACAACCCCTTTAAGCTTCTTGCTTGATTATGGTAAATCGGCCATTCATGTTATTTTTCGCCCACTTAGCCGCGATTTTTTGGCATCAATTTCACACTCATGTGAATGAGGCCTAAGGGCTCTTCCACACGAGCGTATAGTGGCCGCCATTTTTACAGCTGTCCGATATACGCGACCATCTGAGGCGTAAAAACTCATGTACGGGTGGACAAATCAATGTTTGTGCTCCCATTCAGAAAACATGGGCCCTGGCGTATATACCCTGAGGCCACCATGCCATTGCCCCTTCCCTGCCCCTCGCTGGCTCACCTCCTCTATCCTCCTCTCTGATAGTTTGCAATGGGAGGGGGTGGGCGGAGCTAAGCCCCCCGACCCTTGTCAGCAGCCAGCAATGGGAGGAGGCGGGATGGGATGGCACTTACCTCTACCCCTGTCCCGCCCCCCCACTGCAATCAGCCGGAGGGGAGGAGAGAAGAGGGAGGGAGTTAAGCAGTCATACTGCTAAACACCCTCCCTTCTCCAGCCGCTGTCATTGGCTCTCATAGAAGCCCATGCAGTGGCTGACATATTCCGTCCCGAAAGGTAGTTCCAGGACTAGCTCTTGGGCCCGACGAAAAAGCGCCCGGCGCTATATTGACCCGGCCGGGCGCTTTTACGTTGCGGGAATACAGCCATGTGATGTGATGCATTGGAATCCAATGCATCAGATCATAGAGCATATCGGCCAACCGTGAAAACGGCGGGCCGATATACACTCGTGTAAAAGAGTCCTTAGTCTGTCAGAGGCGTAATTTGTGCAAAACAACTGCAATTATTGTCTATTATCCATGATTATAAGAGTTTCTGAGGGTGATCGCTCAGATGAAATGGCAGTATATATACATGGCGACATTATTATACCTTCTCCTATTCTGATAAGCACATGACAGCTTTTAGTCACTTGCTCTGGGGTCGTCCTGCCTGATCTGGACTGCAGACAGAAGGATTTGGGGTCTTTCACAGAAGAAGAGGCTATTTTATAAAGAGATTAATTATTTTAACTGAAGGGACCCAGTAATTGTAGAAGGACTGCACAGATGTAAGTCCCAGATCATTGAGTCCTCTTTAAGAAGACCACAGCCCTGTAGGATTACTTATACAAGTCCTTCTTTTGGAAAGGAAGTTGCAGCCCTCCAGATGCATCCTATTTCCAGTGTAATAACTGGGCTGGTTTTCCTCTCCGGCGGACGTCAGTCACACACAGCACTTATTAGTCTGGATTTAACTCCACCCAAATACTTCATTTTCCTATAATTTTGATAGCTTCCCCTTGGTTCAGCCGTGTTGGCTTAAATTTCATGCAAGGATTCTTGAAGTCGCCGTCCTTCTAGATATGGAAGCTGATGTGTCGATATTGACAGGCAGTTTCTTTGGCATTAAGATATGTGAGAGGAAGAAAGTTCCTGTCCTGGCCACTAGTACGGTCCTAATGAGAAGCCTTCAGCAAGATCTGTACATGAAGTGGGTAACTCTACACAAGTACATTGCATCTGTCATTAGTTGCTGTTTCATCAGGAGATTACTGCCAGAGACCATAACTACTGGTATACTGATACAAAATACAAGGGCAGGTGTAGAACCACATCCCACTGCACGGAGACAGCCAAATTGCAGAATGGAGGAGCAGGTGTTAAATACTAATGAACAACCACTCACATACCCAATAAATATGGCTTTTTTATCACTTTTTTTTTCGGAGATGAAATGAGCAAAATATAGTATTTTAGCTCAGTTTTTTTGCTTTATCCCCCGGTCCATGGCCGAGGCGGAATATCGCTAGCGATACTCCGCCGCGGGGATGAGGGGGGAGAGCTGACAGGTCTCCTCCGTAAGCCTATCTAACATATAGGCTCACCACGGAGAATCTCCGCAATCACAGCATGCCGCGATTTAAATCCCAAGAGCAGAGAATCACTATGATTCTCCGCTCGTGCACGCCAGCGCTGCGCTTTCCATAGCAATGCTACGGAAAGCTTTACAGAGCGCCATCCACCTTATTCACATGGGTATCTTTTCCATCAGTATTTTGTGAGGCAGAGTCAGGAGTGGGTCCAAAATACAGAAGAAGTGCAAATCTTTCCATTATACTTTCTCTCCATTTCTGGTTGTGGCTCACAAAATACTGATGAAAAATACAACTGGGTGAAAGAGACCTTAAAGTGTTTTTTTCCCCCATTTATTGCAAGGATTGTTGTGGATGCAGCAATACCAAACATGCTTTTTTTTTTCCATTTTTTAATGAAAAAAATTGAAAAATGTTTTCAGGGATTTCATACTCTGGTCTCATGATTGCTCAGATAATAAACTGCAGTGCTTCTATTATCTTTATTCATTCACATTAGAAGCCATTACAGATTTCAATTAGCAGATTTAGGCCTCCTGCACACGGGCGGATTTGCATTACGAAATCTGCAGCAAATTCAGCCCATAGCATGCTATGGCAAAATGCGATTTACTGCCCACGAGCGGAAATCGATTGCGATTTTCAGCTCGTGGGGGAGAAATTGCAGCATGCTGCAATCTTGTGCAGGATTAAGTCAGGCTTCGGTTTAAGTCAGGTGAAGTCGTCCATCCTGCAGCCATTCTGCAATCCTCATTGTAGAATGACACGGCTCCCGCGACCATCACCATAGCGACGGCCCAGCGTCCGCTGTACTGCGCATGTGCGCCAGTTCACTGGTGTCACATTCTCAGCAGAGGAGGAAAACGGCAGAGCAGTAAGCTGGGGTCACCGGCCGGGCATCGGGTAGAACTCCGCTGCGGGAATCCTGCATATGGGGTCCGACCTGCCCGTGTTCAGGAGGCCTAAGTCATTTGGTTAACCGAAGTTCTTGCAAGACTATGTTACTTCCAGTTGCCATGACAACTCATAGGCCCTGCACATTTGAATGGCTGAGGGATGATAATGTCAGGGTTGTCATTGCATGTAAGGGAATAACTGCAGGAGTGGCATTCTTTCTGATCCCCACTGTTGCAGTTGGACCTCAGCTGTGACTTATAGCCAGCTAATGCTGTGGACAGCATGGTTAATGCCCATGTATATATCCATGAATATTACTGTTGCACCTTATTTATGTTCTTGCCAGGCCTTTAAAGAAAACTCACATGACCATCTTCTTTTTACCTAACATTGTTGCTAAGGATTGGCTGATGGGCTAGATATAAAAGGCTGGTCATGTTCCTAGGCTCTGGTATCACTCAGCAGAGAGCATTATGAGGAGTGAGCTGTCCCAGTGCTACTGGAGAGCTGAGTTTTCCTGCAATAGAGAGCGCATGCTACATGGATTCATGGAGTGGCGTTACCCAGCTGTTGCATTACAAGTGCCAAAGGGAGGAAATGCTAATCACCCTAGGAAACATCAGCTGCAATTACAGACCACAAGTGCTGAGCTGTCACCTCGAGAGATATCACAAGTGAGAGCTGATAGATTGACATCCAGTATCTGGATATTCCAATTCTGTTAGCGTGTAATTGTACCATCCCCCTGGTGCATCACCCGTAAAATGGATTACTTTCACATCATTACTGTATAGCTTCCCCAAAGGTCCTCTGCTAATAATTTGTTCAGGGGACAGTGACTACAGATTTTAGTTAGCAGATTTTGGTTAACCAACATTCTTGCAAGACTAAGTTACTTCAGTGGAGACTCCTATGTTCAACCAGCATCTTTGGAGCTATTTATCGCTGGCTGGGTTAACCATTTATTGACTGAAACAGTGCCATTTTTGCCTTCATTTTGCTGAGTTGTTTAGTGGAATCAATTTGTTGGACTAATGCAATGATTTTATATGGCAGAAAAAGTATTGTAAGTGACCCTATAATACTTGCAAAAAATTCAGTTGTCAGTGTTTCCCATCTCCAGTCCTCAGGGCACCCCAACGGGTCATATTTTCAGGACTCCTTGTTATGGTCAGTCCTCATACATTGCCACAGGTGTTCTCTCTGATATCCTCATATCATAAGCTGTTAGGGGGACTTGAGGTCTGGAGTTAAGAAACACTGTACTAGTGCACCTCAGATTATTTAGCCCAATGATGATAAATTGACAGTGAGCTGACTTCGTACAATGGGCAACAAAGACAGAATTAGGTAGATGAACGCTTTAGTAACACATTTGGCCTCAAATATTCACATACTGTTGAATCTGTAGGTTGGGAGCTGTGTCTATTACATTTCTACATAGTTATAAGATTTCTCTCATTTCCCAGAGCTGACTAGGGTTTTGATTTTAATTTGAGTATATTGTTCTAAATAATGTCATAAGAGAGTTAGGAACTTCTCAGAGTAGCCTACGGTATGATCATTAGACGGTACCATACTTAGACTAAAATAGTCTGTAAGGACCATTTACAAGGTAACTCCTAGAGGTGGTTGCCACTAGCCGCAGAGCAATCTCTATTCACGGGTTAAGAGTGTATTCACAGCAGATGGCTGACAACAGAAACAGGCGCAGTCTCTTGGCACCGGCCAGAATATTACTAACAGAGGAGCTACTCGGGTCTACTGTACACTATGCAGAATACAATGCCCAGCGGGCAGTCACAGGCTGGCTGGGTCACAGCCCCATGGCACTTATAGGCAGAGGTATCTGAGTTCCATTCTACCACTGTTCAAGATGTGGCCATATCTTGGTCTTTAGGTTTCCTTCTACTACATTGGTCACACATATAATGAGAGCATCTGATTCTCCTCTTGCCCTGACTAGGGTCAGGAATGATTTACACCGGGACTGCTTTGTAACCACACACAGGAATCAGGGCTAACTCTTTATATGGAGCGCTTGCTCCAGCATGCCTAGCAACACCAGTCCAGAGCAAGCCCAAGCATAGTCAGTGGTCCTCTTACGCCCTCCTATAGCAACAAAGTTCACTCTATATCGGGGGACATATGAGCGTTCATTGTGTTATCTAATGCTGAATTAGCAGCAGTAAAAAAAAGCATATAAATCATATACTAAGGCAAATGAGTTTCAATATGGGGGAGGGGAGGCTAGAGATGTGATATAATGTTAAGTTGTGTAGTGTCCCAGACCTTCATTCTGGACCCCTCCATAATTGTCATACATGTCTGTCTTAGGGCTCACACTCACTTGCGATAGCGTTTTTGCGATGTTGAGGGTCCATTTTTTTGTATGACATTGAAATGCATTGAGTCTAATGTAGCTGTGCTCATCTGCAATGTTTTCATGTCTGCAAGGTTGCATTTTTTTCTTGCGTGCTATGGTCCTATTTCTTTGCAAAGTGCTATTTTCTTCTTGCCCATGTAAGTCAATGGAGTGCTGTAATATCGCAAAATGCATAACGTATGGGAGAATGCGATGCGATGGTGCTATCTCTTCTGTGTGGAATAGTGGCTAATGAGAAGGGAGGCTTTTACAAGGAAATAGCAGTACATCAGCAGTGCGGAGGGAGTTTGAACAATAGCAAGACCATAATAAAACGCAAGAGAGGCATTAAATACTTCTACCATGCGATGCGAGTTTTCAGAGAACAAAAACGCATCACAATCGCACAAAAAGCGCAAGTTCGCACCTGCGATAACGCTGTGATTTTTTCTTGCAAAAACACTGTCGCAAGTGAGTGTGAGCCCTTATGTGGATGCACTGTGCAAAACTGTCATGTCTATTTTCTGTACGTGTGTTGCACAGCTGCAGCGTCTGAAGGGTTAACTCTAGAGATGAGCGAGCATACTCGTCCGAGCTTGATACTCGTTCGAGTATTAGGGTGTTCGAGATGCTCGTTACTCGTGACGAGTACCACGCGGTGTTCGGGTTACTTTCATTTTCTTCCCTGAGAAATTTGCGGGCTTTTCTGGCCAATAGAAAGACAGGGAAGGCATTACAACTTCCCCCTGCAACGTTCAAGCCCTATACCACCCCCCTGCAGTGAGTGGCTGGTGAGATTAGGTGTCACCCGAGTATTAAAATCTGCCCCTCCCGCGGCTCGCCACAGATGCATTCTGACATTAGTTCAGGGAAAGTGCTATCGTGTTGGAGCTGCTATAGGGAGAGTGTTAGGAGTTATTTTAGGTTTCAAGAACCCCAACGGTCCTTCTTAAGGCCATAGAAATCGCAGATCGCACCTATGTGCGATCTGCGATTTCTGTTCTCTTCTCTATATGCGCTCAATGGGGCCGGCGGCAGCAGCGCCGACCCCATTGAGAACATATAGAAGACAAATCATTCTTCTCTGCCACAGCTGTAACAGCTGTGGCAGAGAACAACGATGTTTGCCCATTGAATTCAATGGAGCCAGCAATACAGCAGGTTCCACTGAAAGCAATGGGCTGCCGGCGAGCGCGGGAGAGCATTGCTTTCTCTACGAAGGGCTTTAAATCCCCGCCTCCAGAAACACACGTGCCTTCAGCCAATCACAGCCAATGACAATGATGTCCTTGAATGGCTGTGATTGGCTGCGTTTCTGGAGGCGGGGATTTCAAGCCCTGCGTCCAGAAAGCAATGCTCTGCCGGGAACCAGGAGGGAGCGACAGCCTGCAGGAGCGCCGCAGAACGTCAGAAGAAGTGAGTAATGATTTTTATTCTTTGCTCCACTGTATTACCGGCGTATAAGGTGACAGTTGGGGGGTCGTCTTATACGCCCCGTCGCCTTATACGCCGGTATATATTTTTATTGTAACACATTTCTGGATGAATTGCAGGGAAGGGCTTATATATTTAAGCCCTTCCCGACAATTCATCCCGCGATCGCCGGCAGCCCATTGCTTTCTATGGAGCCGGCTGTATTGCTGGCTCCATTGAATTCAATGGGCAAACATCGTTCTTCTCTGCCACAGCTGTTACAGCTATGGCAGAGGAGAACGATCTTTACGCTGACAGTGCGGGGGGGGGGGCACTCTTGCCGCTATTGTGGCTTAATAGTGGGACCTGTGAACTTGAGATGCAGCCCAACATGTAGCCCCTCGCCTGTCCTATCCGTTGCTGTGTCGTTCCCATCACTTTGTTGAATTGCCCAGATTTTCACAAACGAAAACCTTAGCGAGCATCGGCGATATACAAAAATGCTCGGGTCGCCCATTGACTTCAATGGGGTTCGTTACTCGAAACGAACCCTCGAGCATCGCGAAAATTTTGGCCCGAGTAACGAGCACCCGAGCACTTTGGTGCTCGCTCATCTCTAGTTAACTTCCTTAAAATCATTGTCTGTGAGCTTTGCTGCATGTTGAATGTATCTATCTTATCCTGTCATGTGGTACAAGTGAGGAGATAAATGGGGGTGTTTAAATGTGGGATGGAGGTTGATGATCTGCCATCTCACCATGCTGTTGGAGGACCCACAGTGATGCAGGAAAGCACCTTCAGCTTCCCTGTATCAAAAATGGAGAAGGAGGAGAGGCTTCCTAGCAGGAACTGAGGATCTTCCCTCTTCCATGATCAGCTGGAGAAACTGCAGGGGCGCAGGGAGATATCTCTGGTTTCCTTGCATCTAATATGGAAGAAATGGAGTGACCGCCTAACCATATGTGAAGCACATGAGAGTGAGCCTAAGTGTTTTTCCCCAAAAGTCCTATTACCAGAGAGCCATTGTAAGCAACTCCTTCTTCTAGTGACTGTACGTTTCCTCAAGCAAGGCTAGTGCAGAGGTCTATCAAACCTCTGAAAATAATTTTATGTCTGCTTATAATTCCTATGCAGCCATCTGAAGTCTGGATCACCGTATAGTGGTACACCTTTAACTGACACCCACGCGTTCTGAAGTCTATGAGAGTGGGGTGATAATGACTGCCATTCTGTGGCCATTGACTTTCATGCCAAGTTTGCTGAAAAATGCTAATCTGCCTGCACTGTAAAGTTTGCCTGCTGAGGTTGTTTGTACTGTACTTCAAAAATCACTAGTAAAGTTTTACCAGGCCTCTACCGTTCCCGAGGACCTGAGGTACTATACACTTGTCCAGTGTTATTGATCTGCCATGTATAAATGCCGGTGTGTGTAACGATGGCGTCGCAAACTGACAACTACTACCCCACTCACCCTGAGGACTACTGGCCCTATACTTTGCTGCAGTAACTCCCTCTGGGAACAGGAGTTGGTAAGTGACACCATGATAGGTCCACGCACTACACCCTCCCAACTCCAGCTGTATGCTTGGGTAGTGAGCTATTTCCCTGCAGCATCCCAAGTAGGGGTGTTATAAGTCGGCAGTCACTCACAGTATATCAATATATATATATATATATATATATATATATATATATATATATATATATATATATATATATATATATATATCAGACTGTCACAGTTGCAATACAGAATATATATTCTATGTCTACAGCATTTGAAGTTGCACAGGATCTGGATAATATTTCTTTATTTTCCTCTGTACCAGTCAGTGCTGGACTCAGGTTAGATGGCTGTGCGGAATTTTTCCTAAGACCTCCCATGGTAAGAAAAAACTCTATATATTTGACTGATATGCAGTCTTACTGCATTTTACTTGTGCAGAAAGCAGTATACCTACATGAGACAGCTCAGTGAATACTGTACCAGAACCAAGATCAACATAAATGTGGTATCAGAACCAAGGTTGTAACATAAATACAGCACCAGAACCAGGCTCAGCACATACATTCAGCATCAAAACGAAGTTCAGTACATAAGTGCAGTAGCAGAATTAAAGGATCGTGTTGTGTGTAGGAAATAGAGCCAGAAGGAAGATGATTTATATGGCTCCACAACATGCTGCCACATGGAGGATGAAGTTCATCTGACTAGGGGGACCTAAGAGTGGCAATCGACCCCAGTCTACATTTACCTGATTATCCCCAGTGCAACGGGTCCACAGCCTAGGAGAAAGCAGGGTAGAGTTTGGCCCTTGTCACGGTGCTCTGCAATCTCCCACCCTGAGGGTAGCAGGAGACCCGTCCAAGTAACTGAGCTAAGGCCTTTCAAAACGGGTAACCCAATACTTACGTTTGAATGGCTGCATTTTGAAAGTGTTGCATATTGTATTCTTGGCCGTTTTCAGCCCTGTGTCTCCCATTGAAATGAATGGGCTGTGTTTTCAGCACTGCTGAAATGTGACACAACTTTGTACTGCGTTTTTATAGCATTAAACGCAGGTTGCTATGCCAGCAAGTCTGAAAAAAAGTTTCCACCTTCCTCGGCTACGTTTTCAGCTGTGCTATGAGAGAAGGTATAAATAGGAGTGCTTGAGAGCAGGAAATAGCCTTCCATCTTGTCTGCTACCTGAGTTCCACCTAACACAGAGCCACATGGAAGCACCTTCAGCTTCCTTGTGGTGAAGATGGAAGCAAAGGAAAGATTTCCCGTGCTGATTGTGTTCTGGGTGGGAATGGAGTGAGCCCCCAAGAGTAAAAGAGAGCAATTGTAAGTAACTACTTCTTTTCAAGGCCAGTGCAGAGGTACTCTCTGATTGTCTAATTTTCCTACGCGGCCGTCCAGAGCCAGGATCACCACATAGAGGTACACCCTGCAATTCTCACACCCACGTGTCTTCAAGTTGGGGTGAAGGTACTGCAAGAGAATAATCCTTACTAGATTTTAAAATCAATTGTCTGCACTGTAAAGTCTCTGATTGAACTGCCTTGTGTCAACTGCTTCAAGTTTGCAAGTAAAAGTTTATGCCAAGCCCTAACCATTCCTAGGGACCTGTGGTACTCAAAGACTGTCTCTGTCTGTATTTATTCTCCGCCAAAGATTATTCCGGTGTGTAGGAACGGTGGCGTCACCTGTGACAACTACAACCCCCATTTTCCTGTGTGATTGGCAATTCCTATCCTAGGGGTGTCTTTGGTGGCCTACAGTGATACTCTGGCCTTGGCCACCGTGACAAGCCATCACTTTACCTGCCCAGCTCCCCACGTATGTCAAGTGTTCGGGGTCTCCCTATAGGACGTTGCAACTCCACACTTCAATGCTGGTTGAAGTTGCTCTCCCTGGAACAGTGGTTTAGGACACCACGAGCATCTACTGGGTACAGCTGTCCCAGGGAAGGCTGAGTTTATCTTTTCTCCTCTTCTATTCCTAGCCACACAGGACCGCTGGTGTCTATGTGGCTTACTCACAGCTCAGACCGGAATGGCCTGACTAACTGCCAGACTGGAAAGGACTTCTTGCAAAACTTTGCATACACATATATAAAACACAATCATGTGACAAACAACAAGATACATTTCTCAGACATCCTCGTATAATAGACAGTTAACCCATTCAGTGCAGCAGAAGTGCAATACACAGCATATGCATGCAACATGAAAGACACTGACAATACAAAGCACGAGACAAATGCATTCCAGAGTGACCTGATATGTTCACAGTGTCTCCAAAGTGACCTGATATGTTTATAGTGCCTCCTGAGCACTGACATAACTATATGGGATCCAGGGGATGCAGTTGAACCATTGCCCAGGAGCCTTAGGGGGCCCATAAGGCCTCTCTTCTCCATATAGGGAGCCCAGTACTATGAAGCATTATAGTTATGGGCCCTGTTTCAGGTTTTGCTTTAAGTTACGTCTCAGCGTTTAGGGGGATTAAAAGAAGTTGGGAGACCCCAAGATAAACTTTTGCTATGCCCCTGCTTCAGGGTGACCTGATATGTTCAGAGTGTCTCCAGAGTGACATGATAAGTTAGTGTCTTACACATAAAGCACACAGATTTCAGTGGGCCCCACTTAATTTAGCATTGAGGGTACTCGGGTGCAACAGCATCGGACAGCTCTTGGACATCCTACATGTGCTATTCTCATCCGAAAATCAAACAATAGGACATGTTGCGATTTTTTTTTACTCGGTCCAACTGAAAAAAGTCCTTGTGCAAGTAGCCTTACATTATTGTGGTGCTCTACTAGTGCAGAACACTCACTGGCAGGTTCCCACAGATTACAGCTGATCCTCACATGCCCCAACAGTGGAATAACTACGGACCGCTAAATTTCAGTGGATTCTTCATGGAAAGATGAGCAACCTATTTACCTGCTACTTAGATATTCCTGAAGAAGAGATCCACTTTAAGGGTTATTGACCGAACACATAAAACATGCAGCCTTTCTTCGTATTTTACAATGCTCAGTATATGAAAATGCAAAGCGGTTGGTTGCAGGTTTTGTTCTTCACATGGCTACGGCATGACCCTGGGGAGATAACTACACTACAATTTGGTAGAGTGATTGCAGTTAGTATGCGCACAGCAGCTCATGAATGTAACAATTCATAGAAAACCCTGGCATTAAAATATTTTGCCTTAAAACAATAGATGTGCATTGTGCATCCTTGTGATCTCTTCTGGAAGCAGTTACAATGCGGTCCCCAATCTATTGCAATACTAAATAAATAAAAGGTTTCCATTAGTATTTACTTATGATCAAAGACAGCAGAAATGCTCAAAGACAGAAGATCAATGTGTTTGTATGATATTCGCCTGCTTCACTGGGTATTCAGAAGGCGTCCTTCAAGAAAATGAAGCATTTGTATGCAAAGTGATCTGCCTGTTCCTTAAAAGCAAATTAGAGTTGTTCTCCATTATTGCCTAATCAGGTTGTAAAGGATGCAAATCCAGCCGTCTTAATTGGAACCTTGTTTCATTTACAATAACAACTGCAAATGAATTATACAACTTGTAAAATATCTACACCGTTTACTTCAGGAAAATCCAACCTAAGCCTAAGGCTTGTTTCACACAGGCGAATGAGTTATCGGGCCATGAAATTCAGCCCGATATCGCGCTCGCCAACAGGCAATGTCCCCGTGAATGCGAGGTGTTTTTGTGTTAAAACCGCCTTGCTTCACTTCAGAAAAGTAGCGATCCTAAAAGCCGCGGGCCGCAGAGTGTGGGGTGTTTCCCATTGTTTTCAATAGGTAATAGGCGCATGTACCTTGCACCAGGTACCTCACAATAGGTGATGTGTTCGAAGGGAAAGCGCAAAGAAAGGACATGCTATGCATATGGCCCCATTAAAAAATGGGGTTCATATTCATGCAAGATCTGTGTGTCTTGCAAAGCACAAATCTTGTGCGATTTTCTTGGCGTGTGGCCTAAAGGTTCTTGTACATGGCCAATTATTGCAAACGCTCTTGTCTGACATTCGTGCTGCGTAAAAGACAGATTAATCAACCAACAAATGAGCAAACAATTGTTCATCAGCTCATTTAGGTGAGTATAGCAATGTGGAAATGGGTAGATGTGCAACCAATCAATGACTGCTGTATGAAGAGGAAGGACCGTGTGTCGATCAGTCATCAGATAGTCTTCCTGTGTACACCAAGGAACAAGCACTGACAGGTTCTTTGTGCATCAGTGGTCATTAGCAGCGGCAGATTATCAACTCACATAAGAGTCAATACAGAATCTCAGCACGTATTTCCCTTTCCGTAGCAAAACAAACTTGAAGCACTAGTTCATGAGTTTATCTTCTAGTAATTAGTTGTTTCTGACATGTCTGAAGCATGAGTGACAGAACCTCTGTTATAACTAGTGATGAGCGATTAGTGGAATAATCCGTTTGTGTTGGGCCGATGTCACCAAGTGTTCTGCTTGCCACCAATGTCATAAATTTTGCATAGGACATATTTTACCTGGTGAACAGAACATCCAAACGTTCACACCCAGCAGAACAATATCCTCTACAGAATATCTGTCCCTAACAACAGACCACGTTTTGTATAGGTATATAAATATAATACAGCTTCCTTTTCTGTTCCCTCCAGTCTAACCCTGGTATACAAGCTTTCACACCAGCAACAATATATACACTCTGTAGAATATCTGTCCCTAACAACAGACCATTTTTTATATAGGCACATAAACGTGATGTACCTTCTCTGTCCTCTGCTAAACTGTAAATTGGTCACTGGTTATATTTTGCCTTTGTTATATGTGGCTAGGTCATGTGATGCAGGCATCCAATGATACTGCTGCCCATATGCAAGTTGAAGGACACATTTGGTGACATCATTAGGGTGCTCTGGCTGCTAATTGGCTGCACATTGACCTCTGTAGCAGGTACTATGGGAAATTAGATTTTACCTGCAAATTTGGTCAAAAATTAGGTTGGACTTACCCGATTCGATTTAGCTAAAATCATGGCAATTTTATTGACTGACTGATCAAGACAAGCAACAGTAGTTATGACTACTAATGTCAATTACCATGCTGATGTTACCAGTAGTCTAGACTGCCTAGATGAAAGAGCAGCTAAATACCATTGGGAGCTGTCTTATAATGCAGTGCTCTCCACATGTGGTTGTTAATCGTGACTCATGTATGCACACCGTTCATTAAAACCACTGACAGGTAACGTTAATAACACGATTGCTGTGCTACAATGGCGCCTGTTAGTGAGGAGTGAGATATATAAGCCAGCTAGTGAACACTCCGTTTTTGAAGTTGATGTGTTAAAAGCAATAAATATGAGGAAGCATAAGGCTGCTAATCGATGTACGGGTTTTGTTCAGGTTTTTTGAAGTCAGATCCAGGAATGCATCTGAAAAATAGAACTACTTTCCCTTCTATATACTTTCGCCCCCCTCTGTGAGCTTAACTTGCCTTTAGCTTTAAAACTTGCATAAAAAAGCTGAACAACACCTGCATGTGTATGGGCACCTTATGGACCTGAGCTACTTCCACAAAGCCAGATGGATAAGAGCATCTTTAGGGTAGGGTGCTCCTGGTATGCAGTGGTTAGTACCTTCAAAAAGGGGTCACGGAAGGACGACTGATGAACTGCCAACAGGGTATTAGATGCCGTAGACTCACTGATTTGTATAGAGATCAAACCTAACCCATCTGGTCCAATCCCACAGAATATCTACTATAGCACAAATTGCGGAAAAAGTTAAAGGGGCACTCCAGCAAAAAGCACATTTTTCCATCCCTGCCCCCTCACCTTATTGCCTGTCACACTTTGCAGGTCTCCCCTCTGCACTCCAGTCACTTCCATGGATGGCAGCCCCCTGCCTAATGCTAATCAGCCACCATACTAATAGTAAGGTTTATTTACTTTAACGTTAAATCAATCCCATGATGCATCAACACAGCATTAGCTAAGGCTATACCATTTTTGCCTACAGGGCAGACAATTTAATTAACATTACCTCATATATTCACCTAAATGAACGAGCACGACTCCACACAATGGCTCATTCTATAGTCTGCAATATTGTATCAATTTCAAACAATAAAAAGACATTTGCTACAATCCCCATAGGCCACAAACACGCTAACGCTAACACTGAAGTCGCCACTTGTGTTGCTGTCAGCTGTCTGTCCCTTTAAACGCAGACTGCCGAGGGATCAGGGGAGAATTTCAGTCTTTCACATGTGACTTAACATCGGGAAAATTCAAAGCTTATCACTCTATGGCACCAAAGACTGCAAATGTGGTGAGAGGAGGAAAAACCTGTCATATAGCCGGGGCACAGCTGCATGGATTACAGACAAGGCGAAAATACTAGTAATAAAATCACTTGGCACGTTGTACATAATCCTTTCGGTGGTATTAGATGTAAAACGTAATGTTCATGGGATAAAGTTTCCTGTGCTACAATAAAACATTTGCCGTCATTCTTGCACGTTTTGGGCCTCTTAATGTTTTTCCTGACATGTTCCTCATAGAGAACACATGGATTCTTCATGTATCAGCGGAGTTACATTGTAAACTTGTATTTTTGCATACTTCACTTTATTTCTCCACTTCTATGTATATTCAAATAAGGGATAACAATAAATACGCAAATGACATTAAAGTGGATCAGTCACTGTCTTGGATATTTCTATGACCCCGGTTTCTACATGTGCATAGGGGTTCAGGTGGGTCCAGTTTCCACAACTAGGATGGTGGGTCCCAAGAAATGTTTTGTCGAGGTGCCTCCGCTATTCCTTAGTCTATCTGTGTACACTACTATAATAATTGAGTCTTTTTGAAGTGTGGAAGGCATCCAAAACTGTATTTTGAGTAATTCCATACAACTTTGAGTTAAACATACAAACTCCATGCAGAGATTGTCCTATTATTGTACATGAAAATTAGCAATTCAAATATAAAGAAAGGTCTATATAATCCTCCGGTATTAGTGTACCTTGACGCCACCGCAAGCTAGGGGTTTGACAGGAGGAACGCCCCTGTCACACCCCTAGCTCCCGATAGGGTGAAGGCTGGAAGGTACCCGGACTTTACTATGTTTGCCCAGGGACATGGCAGCATTTACATTGAATAATGTAAGGCTAAGAAACCAGGTTACCCTCACCCAAAGCCTGCAGAGGCCGCCAAAAATTGACACCATGCATCCCTCTGTGTGAGCGCAGCATCCGTCCCCCCCTTGCATCTGAAACCACAGTCACGGACGCTGTATATGTTCTCTGGGGTGGTTGCCGGCCGGCGCCTCTGTAGTCCGTGACCGCCAATCCCATGCTGCCATTTCATGTAGAGGCTCTGTCCCGGCCGCTGCCTCTCTGGTTTCAGGTGTGTGATGGCGGCCGCCTCAGTGCAGCGTGATGCCGCTTCCCTGCTGCATCTGCAGGCTCCATCCCTTCCGCTGCCTATGTGCTGTCAGGTCCCTGGCGCCCGCTCTCCCCCACTCACAGCTCCCAAAGCTGCGGCCATTCAGAGGAAGGGCAGCGCTGGATGGTCGCCGCACCAAAAACTGCTTCACGCCGCTTACCACTCCCTCGTGCCGAGGCTGGCCTGCCTTTCTCCAATGAGTGGGGTTCTTCCTGGTGGGCCGCAAGCGTCCACCGTTGTATGCCCTTGGAATATATGCTTTGTGGCCTTGCAGCTACACTGGCTCAGAAGCCAATCACGTTCAGAGGGCGTCACTCCCCTGTCAATCTTGACTCCACCAGCAATACCTGGTGGCGTCAAGATACACTAATACCTAATCCTTCATGTTGTAGAATGTGGAGACTTGAGAAAACACAAACAAAAAAGTTGCACAGTGTCAAAGCAAGGGTCAAAGGTTCTCTGTCTTTGCCCCGTATCTAAATACCCCAGACAAGAGCAAGTTGGCTTCTTGATGCCTCCCCTTACATCTAGCATCGGGGCACATACCTTGTCAACACTCATAGCTATGTCTCTGGGCTGTCAATAAACACATAGTGTTATGTCTCATCTACCTGACTATTCATTGACATGAATAGACTGTACTGTATCTGCAAGTGTTTGCCTTTTTAGTTTGTTCCTTTTGGTTCTCTGTACCCCCTGTGTTGTATAACTCCTCCCTTTCCTCCTGCTAGGGAGTTTCCTGTCTATAGCCCACGTGTTAAAGGGGTTGTCTCGCGAAAGCAAGTGGGGTTATACACTTCTGTATGGCCATATTAATGCACTTTGTAATATACATCGTGCATTAAATATGAGCCATACAGAAGTTATTCACTTACCTGCTCCGTTGCTAGCGTCCCCGTCGCCATGGATCCGTCTAATTCTGATGTCTTCTTGCTTTTTTAGACGCACTTGCGCTGTGCGGTCTTCTTCCTGGTGAATGGGGCCGCTCGTGCCGGAGAGCTGGTCCTCGTAGCTCCGCCCCGTCACGTGTGCCGATTCCAGCCAATCAGGAGGCTGGAATCGGCAATGGACCGCACAGAGCCCACGGTGCACCATGGGAGAAGACCTGCGGTGCATCGTGGGTGAAGATCCCAGCGGCCATCTTGGTGAAGGAAGAAGAAGGAAGACGTCGCAGAGCGGGGATTCGGGTAAGTAATACATTTTTTTTTTTTAACACATCCTTTGGGGTTGTCCTGCGCCGAACAGGGGGCCTATGGAAAAAAAAAAACCCGTTTCGGCGCAAGACAACCCCTTTAAGTCTCTACTCTGTGCCTTGGCTCACCATCATTCTTTTTACCTACTGCTGAATGTGCATTCTACAAGATTTCTTCCTGAATAAACCCTGGAATGTTCTCACATGCCTCTGCGGTCGAGTTGGATGCTGTCTGACAACTTATACCTGGTGTAAGTACTAGTTCATAACTACAAGAACAGTTACCTAAACCGATACGCTTGCAGCCATGTTATTGAGTCAGAATACATAGTGCTATCCACCCCATGCTCTGCGCAATGCAGTAAGGAAGGGGCGAGGGGCGCTGCTATTGCACAATTAAATATTTTACCCACAGTATTTCCTGTCTGATGCCATCTTCTTTTCACGTAGAATATAGAGAGATTAATGATAATTATGACTAGCATGTAGAGGAGAATGACTATCAAGCTTAACAACATCAAATACCTGAATTCATTATTTGGCTACCCTTCCCCCCAATGTCGTCACCATATTTCACTGTATGTGGGTAAATAATTCCAATATATGTTATATTTATGTCCATGCTAAGTAATGGCTACACAGGTGAGATTCAGGAGTGAAACTATCGCACATGGTTTCCTGTCACAGTAGCCAATCAGGAAGGCGGATTTCACTGTAAGACCCAAATTGTCAGACATACTGGGCTGTGTTCTCTTTACAAACACTCTGTAATTGTAAATTGCTAGCCCTAGCCTTAGCTCCACATCATAATATTTCCCTATCCATGATCTCCCATTGTCTTTCATCTTCCTGCAATATATGGTTTATCATACAACATAGGCAAAAAAAGCAAACAAAACTCTACACTTTAGAGAATGTTCTACCTTCGGGAATCTTCATCCAGATATCCCCCCTCTGTTCCGTATTCTCATTCTCTTAGTTCCTGCATTGCTATTCTTATCCGCCTGCTGATAAACTTGAAGATTTTGAGTGATGAGAAGCGCCACAGGGATGTGATAATGAAGCAGCAGCAGTTTTGGCGTGAGGCTCACACAACCCAACATTAAATGCCAGCTACCTCTAATTTAACATTTGCTTTGCTTGAGGAGTGGAGTCCTTTTTAAATCTTGTATTTGGGAGACTGGAATGTTTCTACCTTCTCCTCTGCAGACCTCCTCCTTCTTAATCCTTATTACACCGCACAGCATTAACAAAAGCTCAAGTTTCCCTTGTGTGGCAGAGAGCAATTTATTTCTGTAAAATGAGAGCTGCTTATTCAGTGTTACAGGGGAGGATTCCTAGCACAAAAATCTTACTATGGCAACATCAGAGGACACATCAGCTTATTATATTGTGCACACTGGTCCAGAGAAGAGAGAGAAGATTCAAAAAGACCTAGAAAAGCTCGAATAGACTGAACATGAGTCGACAGTGCGATGTAGCAGCAAAAAAGGCAAACACAATTCTGGGATGTATTAAGATAAGCATAGAGTCTAGATCATGTGAGGTAATTATCCCTCTCTACTCTTCCTTAGTCAGACCTCATCTGGAATAGTGTGTCCAGTTCTGGGCACTCCAATTTAAAAATGGTGGTGAGTTCTTCAATGGAAGTCTTCACACAGAAGCTGGACAGACATCTGTCTGGAATAATTAACTTATCCTGCATTGAGCAGGGGGTTGGACCTGATGACCTTGGAGGTCCCTTTCAACTGTTTATAGGATGGGAATGGTAAATTGAGTAAACATTATGTTGAGAAGGCAGAACTTTTAAATTGCCATTCTGCATGTTTTCTCTCAGAAAATACATGTAACCTAGCTGATCTTCCTCTGCTATTGGGGGAATAATATAATGCATGCTATCTATAAGCAGAGAGATTGTGAGGGAACACTTAACTAACTTAAATGAATTCAAGTCTCCAGGTCTTGATGAATTGTATCCTAGGATACTAAAGAAAGCAGCAGAGGTAATTGCTGAACCACTTGCTGTAATCTTTAAAAATTCATAGAGAACAGGAGAAGTTCCAGAAGATTGGTGAAGGGCAAATGTTGTTCCTACTTTTTTTAAAAAGTGAGTAAGGTGGATCCAGTAAACTACAGGCCTGTGAGCCTGACTTCTATACTGGGAAAGAACAAATCACTAAACAACATATATGCAAGTACTTGGATAGGAATGGAGTAATTAACCAGAGCCAGCATGGGTTTGTAACAAACAAGTCATGCCAGATTATTCTAATTTCCTTCAATGACATAATCACTGGTTGATCAGGGAAATGCAGTAGATATAGTATAACTTAACTTTAGTAAAGCATTTGACAAAGTATCTTATGCCATCCTTATTGAAAAAAATGACCAAATATGGGATTGACAAGGCAACTGTTAGGTGGATTCACAACTGGCTGAGTTATCATACTAAAAGAGTGGTCATAAATGGCTGCACATCCAATTGGAAGAATGACTGAAGTGGGGTACCACAAGGCTCTGTCCTGGGCCCAGTGTTGTTCAACATTTTTATAAATTACCTAGAGGAGGGAATTGAGGGGAAACTGATCAAATTTGCAGATGGCACAAAGCTAGGAGGGATAGCCAACACTGGAGAAGAGAGAGAGGATTCAAAAAGATTCAAAACAGTGGGCAGCGACTAACCGGATGGTATTTAACAAGGAGAAATGCAAGGTTCTACATCTGGGCAAGAAAAATGAAAAAAGCACATACAGAATAGGAGGAATTGGGCTAAGCAGCACATGTGAAAAAGATCACGGACTGAGTCAATAGTGTGATGCACCAGCAAAAAGGCATAGAGTCTAGATCATGTGAGGTAATTACCCCCCTCTACTCTTCCTTGGTCTGACCTCATCTGGAATACTGTGTCCAGTTCTGGGCGCCCCAATTTTTAAAAAATAAATTCACAAATTGAAACAAGTTCAGAGAAGAGTTACCAAGATGGTGATCGGTCTGCAAATCATGTCCTATGAGGAACGGTTAAAGGATCTGGGAATGTTTAGCTTGTAAAAAAGAAGGCTGAGAAAGGACTTAATAGCTGTCTATAAATCTGAGGGGTTGTCATAGTGCAGAGGGATCAGCCCTATTTTCATTTGCACAACGAAAGACTGGAAGCAATGGCATGAAACTGAAAGGGAGGAGACACAAATTAGATATTAGAGAGTGAGAGTGATCAATGAGGGGAACAGGTTGTCACGGGAGGTGATGAGTTCTCTTTCAATAGACGTCTTCAAGCAGAGGCTGGACAGACATCTGTTCGGGATGATTTAGTGAATCCTGCATTGAGCAGGGGGGTTGGAGCTCCATTCCAAGTCTATGATTCTCTGAACTCTACAATTCTATGGTCAGATGCCAAATATGTCATACTCTATTGGTGGCTATAAGAATATGTGAAAGAAAGTATGTGTATAGAGCACAAGTGGGTATTCATAAAAGTCCTTAAATCTACATAATTTGTATAATTTACATATTAAATCATGTTTAATTCAGCTCAATGTTAGAAAAATCTGATTGATAAAGCAGACTTAGACTGGTGACTGCATGACTGCCAAGCTGTCTGTGGCCTTCAATTCAGTCAGCACAATGCCAATCTGGCACTACGCTGAACAGCTGGGTTATGCAAGACAGACTGGTTGTTACTTACTAGTGTAACATGAAAGTGGATAGATAACTAGAATATTTAAGGGAAGCATATTATAGGGACAATTCAATACTACAACCCATAAGAAAAAAGATATAGTTGACCCTAAAAAAAAGAAAATTGTATTCATTAGGGCAGCGCTCCCATGTGTCTTTCACTAGTGACTGAGGAGGAGGAGGGAACGCTACCTTCATCTATATATACTACACAGAGAACGTATAACTTTGAGTCTGCTGTATTCTTTGTTTATTGCAAAGTGCAAACATATCAGGGGTCGGGGCTTATCAAGACGTATGATTTTTACCTCCGTCGATATAAAAAGGACAGGGCTGCTTCAAAATAGACAGCATGCAGATTTTGGCTGCTTTTTGGATGCGGAACTGCTGCAGAATTTGCCACAGATATTTCCGCTGAGGACATTCTGCAGCATTTCCGCCACGTGTAAACATACTGGTAAAAGTGAACCCCAACAGCGGCCGCAGCGGTAATAGTGACCCCCCACAGTGGCTCCAGCGGTAATAGTGACCCCCCACAGTGGCCCTAGCGGTAATAGTGACTCCCCACAGCAGCCCCAGCAGTAATGGTGACCCCCCACAGTGGCCCCAGTAGTAATGGTGACCTCCCACAGCGGCCCCAGCGGTAATAGTGACCCCCTCCCACAGCAGCCCCAGCCGTAATAGTGACCCCTCACAGTGGCTGCAGCAGTAATAGTGACCCCCCCACAGCAGCCCAGCGGTAATAGTGACCCCTCACAGTGGCTGCAGCAGTAATAGTGACCCCCCCCCCACAGCGGCCCTAGCAGTAAAATTGATCCCCCACAGCGGCCCCAGTAGTATTAGTGCCCCCCTGAGACCCATATACTTACCCCCTTCTCCTCTGCTCAGCGCTGCTTCTCGCGATGATCTCGGGTGCACACTGTGACCTCCCCACTCTCGTGGAACTTAAGAGGAGATGTCAGGGGAGGGTGAAGAAGGATGCCGGCTGCACACTGATATTTATGCGACCGCAGCATGTAAAGGGATGGCAGAGGGAGGGGTCTCCTGTCATAGCCTGTCTAAAACCCTATATTAGAAGAATTTTTTTAAGTATTATGCAATTCCCCTAAAGAGACAAAAAATGTAAAAAAGTTTTTAAAAAAGTAAAAAAATTATGAAAAAATAAAAATTAAACGCCAAAACACCACTTTTCTCCATTTACTTTGTGGAAAATTAAAAGAGAAAAACAAAATTACACGTGGTAAATCTGCGTTCGTAATGATCCAGAGAAGGAAGTTAGTAAATTATTTAACCCCTTAATGACGCAGACCCTTTTTTTTCCCTTTTGTTTTTTTCTCCCCCTTTTTAAAAAATTGTACCTCCATTATTTATTAATCGATGTCGCTGCATGAGGGCTTGTTTTTTGCGGGACGAGTTGTGTTTTTCAATGATGCTATTTAAAGTAGCATATAATGTACTGAAAAACGTTTACAAAATTCTAGGTGGAGTAAAATGAAATAAAAAAACGACATTCCACCATCTTTCAGTGGGTTTTGTTTCTACAGTGCACAAACTGTAACAAAAATGTCATGATAACTTTATTCTATGGGTCAGTACGATTAGTACGATACCAAAATTGTATAGTTTTTTTTTCTGTAGTAGTTGTATATATTCAAAGACATTTAATTTTTAAAAAGTATTTTCTGCTGCATTTTATGCGCACAATGACTTTTTTTTATTTTATATTCAACATAGTTGAGGAAGGGCTCATTTTTTGCGAGATGTCCCGTAGTTTATGTTATTATTACCAATTCAGAATACATACGACTTTTTGATTGCTTTTTATTGCATTTTTTCTGGGAGACAGGGTGACTGAAAAAGTGCATTTCTGGCGTTCTTTTTTTTTTTTTTCAGACTACGTTCACGGTGTGAGGTAAATAATATATTACCTCACTACTTTGATAGATCGGACTTTTCCGGATGCAAAGATACCAAATATGTATTTTTCTTGGAGGGTGATTAAAACTATTATTACTTTTTTTTCTGGTTTACAATTAATAAAACTTTATTGATCTTATTTTTACTTTTTTTTTAAGCCCCCCTCTGGGACCACAACTAGCAATGCTTTGATCACTCCTGCAGCAAGACGTAATGCTGTACGATTGCAGTTATTGTAATAAACAGCTGACGCCTGCGCTGTATGAAGAGAGGTCATACTGCAATCTCTCTTCATACATACCCCGACACTGCAGGACATAAATGTATGTCCTAGAGCAGGAAATGGTTAATCTGCAGGGTGCACAGCATGAAAAAAAATTAAAATGTGGCAAAAATAGCTAATGTAGCCTATCTCACCATACAAAAAACGGAATAGAAAGTGATCAAAATTCTGCACAGATCAATAAATGGCACTAATAAAAAGTACAACTCATCTCGCAAAATGAAAACCCTTACACAGCTCCGTTGATAAAAAAAAAAATGTTACGGGCCTTTGAATGCAACAATAAAAATTTTTACATTTTTTTTCAACTGTGAAAAAGTAGCGAAAATGAAAAAAAATATTACAATTAGGTATTGGCATAACCGTACTGGCCTGTAGAATAACTTTAATATATTATTTATACTGCTCAAAGGATGCAGTGAAAAAAAAAAAAAACATGCCAGAATTACAGATTTTGTTAATCTTGCCCCTAGAAAAAATGAAATAAAAAGCGATCAAAATTTTACATGTTCCTAAAAATTAGATAAATGAAGACTAGTGTTCATCCCGCAAAAAACACGGCCTTTTAGAGCTCTGGCAATGGAAAAAAAAAATTAATACGGCTCTTGGAATGTGGCGAGACAAAAGCAAACGTTTAAGAAAAAAAAATGTTTTAAATGTACAAAAATAGCAAAACATAAAAAACTGTATAAACTTGGTATCGCCGGAATCGTGTTGACTCCGAGAATAATGTTATCACACTATTTATTCTGCACACTGAACGCCGTAAGAATGAAATCCAAAAACAAATGGCAGAATTTCTTTTTTTTCCCCAATCTCGCTACAAATTTTTTTTACAAAAGTTATGTAAAACATTATATATATACCCAAAAATGCCATTAAAAAGTACAACTTGTCCCGCAAAAAACAAGCCCTTGTATGGCTGTGTCAATGGAAAAATGAAAAAGTTATGGCTCTTGGAATGCGACTGCAAAATTAGTTAAAATTAAATGATTAGACCATTTAAAAAACCTGCCCTGGTGGGCACGACGGGTTGGTAAGAAACCCGCCACTCAAGGGGTTTACTATAGTATTTTATTAATTGTCTTAATGACTTAAAATAAACATGAGATCTAATAGAATTTGAATTGATAGAATTTTACATCACTAGATATCCTCAGTAACTGACAGGAAAAGGAAAACAAGTCACACCTAACTTTATTACGCTGTAGTAATTCTTGGCAGTAAAAGTTGCTCCTAAGACTTGTAGGTGGGGTCACTGTACAAATGGACTCATTCTGAATTTCCTCAAAATTGTGCACATTCTGTGTAAAATGTTTACCCAGATCATTTCCAGCCCTATTGAACTGTCCCACAGCAGACATACAGCATAGCTATTAAAGGGTGTGAAACACTTTTGTCACTTATATTAAAAAGGAAGCTTAGAACAAATATACTACCAGAAGTCAAGTGCCATACTGATTAACGCGGAATATCACTTATGAAAGTTTCAAAAATATACCAGGTTTTCTGTGCTGTGGAAGAAGCTGTGAAATTATTTACATTGCTGATCTGCAAATTATACAAATACTTCTGATGCTACTTAGCCACATAATGGCACCTGTAGCTGAAAGTGCTGGAAAGCGAAATAGGAGGAAAAAAACGTATGACATCATACAAAGCTCCTACGCTAAGAACAAATGCAGCTCAAGTGGAATGGGAAGAAAACAGTTTACTTCCATCAGAGTCGTGTAGTCAGGGCTGCCGCCTGAGCCAGGGGCATAACTATAGAGGATACAGGGGCTGCGGTTGCACCCAGGCCCACAAGCCTTAGGGGGCCCATAATGCCTCTCTTCTCCATATAGCAAGCCCAGTACTATGACTAAAGCATTATAGTTGGGGGCCCTGTTACAGATTTTGCATTGGGGCCCAGGAGCTTAAAGCTACACCCCTGGCCTGAGCCCAAAGCTCTTCAACATCTACATCAATGAGTTGACAACAGCCCTGAGGTCCTCTGCACCAGGTCTCACCCTCCATGACACTGAGGTGAAATTCTTGCTGTATGCAGATGACTAGAAATGAGCGAGCATACTCGATAAGGCAAACTACTCAATCGAGTAGTGCCTTATTCGAGTACCTGCCCGCTCGTCTCTAAAGTACCGGCAGGGGGCGGGGGAGAGCGGGGAGGAATGGAGGGGAGATCTCTCTCTCCCTCTCTCCCTCCCGCTCACCGCCGCAACTCACCTGTCACCCACACCGGCAGCCGAATCTTTAGAGACGAGCGGGCAGGTACTCGAATAAGGCACTACTCGCTCCAGTAGTTTGCCTTATCGCATATGCTCGCTCGTCTCTACAGGTGATCTCCTGCTTCTATCACCAACTGAGAAAGTACTCCAGGACAACCTGCAAGTTCTGGAAATATTCAGCAGCACAGAGATACTGCCGATCAATCCAAAGAAGACTAAGATAATGGTGTTCTGGAGGTCAACCATAAAATCAGCCAGGCAACATACCTTCATGCAGAACAACTGCTCCCTATCAACAACCAAGGAGCGCACTTACCGGGCCATAGAAATCACTTGTCTATTCTGCTCCAGAGGAGGAAGAACAACAAGAACAAACATTTAGATGTTGCCCTTTGAAAGATTTGAGCCTAGAACTCCTGCAGTCCAAGGCAGCAGTGCTAACAGCTGAGCCATCACACCTAGCCTTTCTGCTCTAGAAGATGAGAAAAATAGGAAGAAGAAACCCCAAATGAACATAAAAACTCCATTGAGCTGTTGCTCTTTGATAGACTTGAACCTAGAAAACAGTGCGAAAGACTGAACCACCCTGAAAGTTCTTCTTCCTCCTCTTGTTGTTCTTCCCCTTTTCTAGAGAAGAATAGACAAGTGTGGTAGCTCAGTTGTTCGCACGGCTGCTTTACAGTACTGGAGTTGTAAGGTAAATATGTTCAAGGGCAACATCTGGATGGAGTTTTTCAAAGTCAATGCAGATGTTATTCGTGAACCCCAGCACTAAAAGGCAACAGTGCTACAACTAAGACATGTTTTTTATAACCTCCATTGATATTTATGAGAGTCAGAATCAGCTGTTCCAATTCACAATAATTTTTTAAAAATTTGACTGGGCAGTCCTGACCCAAATATTTGACTATTCGCTCAAAACTATTTTCAGCAAGTTTTCTATAATATAACAGGTTCTCCTTACCCACTCAATTGCTGCTGTTTGCACCGTTTCATATCTGTAAGTTATGATTTTCACATGGTCTTCTCCATTTTTTTGTCACCCTCCTGTTTTCAATCCATTTTTTAGAGAGAGGGGTGTGTAGGAAGCCTGTCAGAGATTGTGGAGATCCTTATCACAGTGCCTGCAGATCTATCAACCTGAAGCCTCTGAGTGCCCCTGTGAAGACAGCTTCTCTCCCAATGCCAAAATAATGTCCCTGTGTCCTTGTTAAGAAGAAACTCTGTACTTAATGATAGTGGATTACAGAGAAATTGGAAGGGAGATCCCTAGTTGCAGCTTCTTCCAACATGATTTAGAGTGGTAAAGCAACAACATTTTTAATGCATAAGTATACTACAGAACTGATGAGAATAACACAAGTTAGTAGTAGAGCAGAAGCTGTCTGAGAAGTTTAGTACCCTTTCAAGGCTTGGCTTCTGAAGTCTGACTAAGGCCTAATGTCCACAGCACGCGCAGATTTTCAATGCGGATATCCGCAGCGGATGCACTGCATATCATCTTAAAAATGATTTTTTAATGGCTTGTGGGTGATCGGGGATTGTGTGTTTTCATCTCCCATAGAGATGAATGGAGCCCCATTCGCACAGGATCCGTGATAAAATAGAGCATGCTGAGATTTTAGATCCTCATGGGACGTCCACAAAGCACCTAAAAATCAAATCCGCATGGTTTAATTCAGTTGCGGATGCCCCATTGTTTCCTCTGGGCGGCTAGAGCTGCGGAGATCCATGCGGATTTTAATAAATCAAATCCACATGTGGACATTAGGCCTAATGCAACCCTATAGATATGTTTAGCATATATGCTGGGAGCTTTCCTGGTGTACACACTGAAGATGCATGATAGAAATTATGTGAACACAGTCTAATCCTACAAGTACACTTTTGTAATTTTAGGGCTAACACTTCAAAATATGAAACTTAAAAAACCCCCCAAAAGAACAGAATTGGAGAAAGTCCTGCAAAAATTTGGACTGTTGGTGAAATCTGTGACTGCCATCAAATATAAAGTGTTTGGCCAGCTTTAGTTTACTGTATTGCCACAACGTGGCTGGCTCCGACAAGTGGACATGGGTCTGGAGTGACATCACAGCGTCAGTCCTGGCCCAGGTGATTTCTCTGGACACCAAGAAATCAACTTTTCTCTTCTGTCAGTGGGCTGATTGGCTGGCTGGGTTAAGGGGCAGCCCAGCCAGTCATGTGCTAATTTTGGATATTTAGACCAGTTCCAGTTATACATTTAATGTTCTTCTTGCATTCCTGGACCTGTAAGTGGTGGTACAAACTGGTATGTTTTGGTCAGTGTATTGTGTGGTTTATTGTTCAGCTTCAGTATATACTTCTATCTTCTTGTGCGGTTTGCTCCTTTCTTGTATCTTTAGTCAGGTGTTCCCTGTGTGTTTACTGGATCTATCCATTTGGACCATCCCTAGTGATTGTCTTTCTCCTTCACTTCATCTAGGGTCGTTTTAGTGAAGCCACAGGTTCCTTTCGGGATCGCCCTTTTCAAGGCAGGTGCTCTGCTTGTTAAGCATGTTCGGTCACTTTTAGATCAGGCATATATCCCAACACTTCCTTGTTCTTTACTCCGGTGCGTTTTTTCCTCTCCCTGACCTACCTAGCCCTTGTGGTTTCAGTTTCATCCTTGTTGGACAGGACAGGTGTTACTTTTTAAAAGTCCTAAGATAGTATACATACAGTGGTGTCCCCTATTCTTATATGTTTCACATCCAGGACAGGAGCAGAGACAAGATATCTCTTATGAGGCATTACAACAAAGAGACATACAGGCTCTATTTCAGGGCATGTACTGTTGAACTATATGGCAGGACAGGCTTAATGAAATATGTTCTTCCTTTTTGTACCTTATTAGAGTTTGGCCATGAGCCAGATACCTCTCCGTTCAGCTCTCCTTATACAGTAGATGGCACCACACAACACCCCTCAGCGACTTTCCTCCCACCCCCTGACTGGGCTATTTTTTCTCATTAACGTAGCACCCCTATCTCTTAAGTGGGCCATTAATGAAGCCCAAAAGTAGTGTGGAGAGTCCGTCATGTTGGTCTCCTAAGCTTAGGCGCCCAGGCATAACTGCAATCCCAAATGCACACTGTTCTGCACACTTATTATTGTACTACAAATATATATCTTCTCTCACGTTATATCTGTAGCCGGGGATGTTCCCATTTGAGTAGAAATTTGCAATAATTTTTTTACTGTAACCTTACCAGTCAAAACAGAGTGATGCTTGGACCTTAAGCAGTGGTGGTCGCTCAGGCTAAAATCTTTATTAGCAATTTAAGGTGTTTTTTTTAAGATAACTTATTTATGCTGCCCATGCTCTAGAATTATAGAAGAATGTACTCTTCTACTCCTGGTCCCTGCAACTCCAGCGCAACACTTCTATTCTTCCCACATGCATTCTGTTGGGGGTTATGGATCTTCATGTAGTCTGTTTTCAAGACAGTTATCTAGTCCTGGTTAGAAAACAGTTGCTAGGATGCCCCTGGGTGCAGTGAGCTGCCCATTTGCCTCCATATCACTCTCGAGCTAATAAATTCCAAGAGATGGTTGGCATAATCGGTAATTTTATCTTGCGCTCTGTTTTTTGTTCATCTATTTACATATCAATGTATAGTAATATAGCAATGTATATATATATATATATATATATATATATATATATATATATATATTACATTCTCTTTTTGCTCTTAGTGCATTCTACAGGATATTTCCAGGTCTTGTTGTTTGTTTAACCGTTATTTCATTATAAGTGTATATTGTAGTAACTGCTATACAGTACACCAGCTTTGCATGTTGTGCAGGTATTTTGTAGATCTCTGCTATTAATTAGAAAATTGCATAAGAAATCATACAACTGTACAATAAAAGAACATGTATAAGATACCTGGCAATAAAAGATTGTGTTACTGTTGCGGTAGGTTTTGGTTTTCATTCACAGAGGTCTGGTTTATGCTAGCACTATTTTGGATTTTCCTCCTAGCTTTCTTTAGCACTGGTGTCAGTGTCTATGAGAGTGTTCTGCTACCTGTTGCACCTGCATATCAATTAGGGAGGGTTTTTATTTCTGTCTTGGCTCTGGGCCAGAGCGAATTATTCTCAGTCTTCATCTGATGGTTGTTGGAATCAGAGCTGGATCTTGGTCTCTTGTTTTTCCTTGCTTATCTCAAGCTAAGTACTGTGGTTACTGGTAGAAGTTGTATTCTTACTTATTAGTTTACCTCTGTCCCAGATAGGGACAGCGAGTGGCTGAGGATAGTGGGTTGGGTGCATTCTTCTCTCTCATTTTGAGTCATATGTGGAGAGTTCTCCTCTCCATCTGTTGTCCCACATGTTACCTGTGGTGGTTTATGTTCTTTGTTCCACTGTGTGAACATAGCCCAGGAACTGTTCCGGGGACCGGTTTCAGTACATCCTGATCGGACGTGACATTTACGTTTAGACTTTTAAGCTCTGTTCAGATTTCCATCAACTCCTTCTGTCCAGGAGTTCTGTTATAAATGCTGGAAAAAAATAGTGCAGTAGCTTGTATTTTTTTCCAGTAAAATGTTAGAACTCTGCAATAAAGGATACAGGACCTATTATAGTCAAGACAGGACCTATTATAGTCCACGGGTTCAGTCAGGTGCCACTAGAGTCTGTCACTTTGAAAGATCCGGTGGATTTTTTATTTCTGTTTCATAACAGACAGAAGCTTTCTTAAGTTTTACAGCAATTCCTAATAAGAGAAAACTGGGAAAAAGATTTGGTTCATATTAATGAAGATAAATGGGCTACAGTGTTGTGTATGACTCTAATGATATCTCTATCTGATAGTCAACAAGTATCGCACTTGTATTTAGTGCATAGAGTTTATCGCACTCCATTAAAGTTGTATAACATGGGTATTAGATTAAACTCAGACTGTCTGAGGTGTTACATAGATGGTGCTGATGTAATGCATCTGGTCTGGAATTGTGGAAGATTGCATGAATTTTGGAACGTGATACTAAAGATAATTTTAAAAATCCATCTGGTCTATATTGGTCCTAATCCCAGAACTTGTATATTGGGTGTTGTTGATGGGCCGCATGGCCCAGAGAGCATTGTATCAGGAGCGGAAGCTGATTACTGCTTGTTGGATGCAGCCTCCCCCCGCCCTCGACAGTAGGAGATTTTGTCACAAAGATAAGAGAAATTAATCTTAACATATATATGTATGATATATAGATATACGTTATATCTATCTATATATATGTATATATATATCTTTGTAAAGGGGAATACATAAAAAAAGAGGCAGTTTGACTAAGTTTGAGGAAATTTGGGGAAGACAGTCTGATATATATATAATGGACAGTGCACATCAAATGCTGGTTGCATTGAGGCATCATAAAAAAGTTGATGGGATTTGGAGGGAGAGAGGTGAGAAGGTGGAGAAGAGTTGTTTTGTTTCTTTCCTTTTTGTATGTGTCGAAATACTTTTTTGGGGTAAGATTATGATTTGCTTAAATAAAGTTCTGATTCATTGTATTGTTTGGGTGGGATATCGCTGTGTTCTGTGTATATTATTCTTATGTATGTATAAATGTATAGAAATTAAGGGGTGATTGTATTCAAAAATATATCTTCAATAACAATGATCTGATTTTTTTTTTAAAACAGAAGGGCAGAAATATAAGCTGAGCTCAGGGCTAGTTTCACACTAACTGGTGACATAAAGCTCTGTTTACTCAAAAAATAGCTGAACACAAGACAGAATGGCTGCAGATTTTCTCTTTGGATCTCTGGATGGAAAACCCACAGTGGATTACAGTGCAATACATGTGCATGAGCTTTGAAAATATTTCTGCATATAAATTGGCCTACAGTACAGATTCGTAAATCTGCAGCGCGTCAAGATGCGCTATGAATTTTCACCATGTATTTGCAAAAATCTGGCACTGGATTCACAGTACAATATAAAAATCTATCATGGGTGCAGCTTATTCTTGTTGTTAAAGCATAAGGGGTCCATGAGAATTTGTTTAGTTTCCTTGGTTTGAAATTGGTTAAATCCTCTAATTTCTCATTAAATAAATGTAATGCAAATCACAAGACAATCCCTGGATGGCCACACATAGACATATAGCATAGATATATCATGATAGAGTATCACAAAGTGATTGTTTTAATTAAAGTGGTTATCTTGTGGCCTGTATGATGCTTTACCACCAAAACTGTACATATGTTTAAATATATCTAATGATTGTCTGTATATATCAAAATCTCTATACACTTTTCGGGTTGCGAAGCTAACTTTAAGCACAAAATGAATGTATTCATTAGTATAAATTATTTAGTTTAATGTAGTAATGTAATGCATTAGATGATACAAGAAAATAACATAGGTAGGATAGCATGGGGCATTCAACCGTGACACCATGGGGGCGAGGAAGAAATAGTAGATATAACAGAGGTTCTCATTCTTTTTCTACTAGGGGCTTGCCTGTCAGAACATGAGTAAATTACTCAGTACTTTACAAGGAGACTATCACCCAGCAGGTCTGGACCCACTGGGCCACTGACCAATTTGACTTTAAGCTACTCCTGAGGGCTACACCTAAGGAACTCCTGGTTTTCACTTATTAACCCCTTTTTGAGGGATCTGGCCTTAGCTGCATTAGCCCCTAGGTCGTTACCCCCAAAAAGTTTCCATGCAGTGGCAGCTAATATACACAGGTCAGAAACACTGTAGCGAGGTACCAGAGGAACAGGCAAATATGTAGTCTATGTAATAGGCAGAGGCTAGGGTAAGCAGGGTTCATGCAAAGTGGTGAGATTGGCAGAGAGCCAGGGCAGGCAGCAATCAGGCATATTGCAGTCAAGAAACAACTTGAGGTCAAAACCAGGATTCAAGTGGGAAACACAACACCTTAGCTGCACCAAACTGAACCTATTGCTTAGACACCCTCCAGTCGGAAAGGGTACCTTAAAAAACCCTGAAAGCCAACAGGATTGGTGGAGAATGGGAAAGCTCGGTGCATATCCTATGGGCAGAGGTGAAGAAACAGTGTGGTGTCTGCTTCACAGAGAGGACCAAAAATTGTGATGTTAGGGACCAGTAGGTGAGGAAGATTGAGGAGTGGCATATGCAGTCTAAATGTATTATCAATAGACCATATGAAATCTAAGCTTGTAATTTGCTTTATGCAAGCTATATAGTTGCAAGAAAAAAGTAAATGAGCCCTTTGGAATGACCTGGATTTCTGCATTGATTACTAATGAAATGTGGTCTGATTGTCATCTAAGTTAAAATTATAGACAAATGCAGTCTAACTAAACTAATAAAACACAAACTGTTGTACCATTCATGTCTTTTATTGAGCACATTGACTAAACATCCACCATTCAGGGAGAAAAAGTAAGTGAACCCTTGATTTTAATAATACGTACATCGTCTTTTATCAACAGTCACCTTCATCAAACATTTCCATTAGCTGCAAATAAGATTAGCAAAATATTGAAGAGGAATTTTGGACCAGTCATCTCTGTAAATGTGTTTCAATTCATCAGTATTTCTGGGATGCCTTATGTGCACAGCGCTCTTCAGGTAAGCCACAGCCTGCTTTAATATTGACACTTTCAAGATTGTTATTAAACTCATGATTTGTCTTCATCCTATTTTATAACAGATATTTGCTTTGTATAAATTGTATGTCATTTTCCATGTACCGGATGTATACATTCTCTTTTAGATTTACGTTTTTTGTCATATATATTTTAGCACTGTTCATATCTATGTACTTATTATATATTTATTGTATTTATTCATGCATTTGTAAGATTTCATTATGCATATGAATTTTGTTTATTTTTCCCTTCCCCTCTTCCTTTTTTTCTCTCTCTCTTTCCTTTCTTTGTTAATCACTCCTCCACTATTTATTTCTGCATATCATTCAGTGTTTAATCCAGCCCAACTGATGAACGCGTTTTCACTTGCTGCTTTTTATTTTGTTAAATAGTAAAAAAGAAGGGCTTCCACTATTGCATATTGGACCGTAATCTTCTAGTAGCTTAGAGTGTTGTGCCTTCACATCTGTATTTTTCCACACTCTTTTCGCTATACTCAGGCCAACCTCGGTGGGGGGTCATCTGGTTGGCAGCACCTCCATTATTTGAAACACTTTGTACTCCAGAACTATTTCACCACTCTCACTGGGTCTTGCTCCACCCCCCTTTTTCATCTCTTTTACCCTTCATAGAGTTAAGACCAGGACTCTGACTTGTGCAGTGCCCCGTAGGGTGACCCCGGTCACATGGTATATGCTAAGGAGCAGGGAGGGCAAGATGCTGGCTTGTCACGGCGGCACTTAACATGCTCCCTTCCGGAGGGACACACGCAGCCAAGAACAGGGCAGTGCTGGGCCTCTTCCAGACACCCCCGGCATGGGGATGCCCAATAAATATTAGGACAGGTGAAGGGGTTGTCACGGGTGATGTTCCAGCACCCACCGGTATGAACGTCGGCAGGGAAATAATTGAGCTACAGACAAGGTTATAGTACCTCAGGTCCCTGGGAACAGTCAGGGCCTGGAATAACTTTACTTGGCAATAACTTCAAACGATGCAAGGTAAAAATCTGCAGTATTCCAAGTGTAGGTGAAATTTTATATATATATATATATATATATATATATATATATATATATATATACAGAGAGAGAGAGAGAGAGAGATAGAGAGAGAGAGAGAGACTTGATGATGAGTACCTCGACACAGCGATCCTAGCCTTCGGGAAGTCTGCGTGTGTGACAACTGTAGACAAGTACCTTCACCCACCGGTCCCAGGCTTCAGGACGCTTGGGTGTGAATAGTTGAGGAAAAAGAAAAAGTACCTCTGCACTGGGCCTTAAGAAAGTCTTGCTCACTGGCTGCTCACTCTTTCTTTTGGGGGGCTCACTCCATCTTCATTACAGCAACAAGCACTCCGGGAAACCTCTCTTCCTCCTCCATGCTTTACCACATGAGGGTTTAAGGTGCCCCCATATAACAAGACCTCCTCACTACGACTCCAGAAGACATGGAACTCCTTTCCCACTCTCAATCACTCACATTAATCACCTTTCTCATACCACGTGACAGGATAGAAGTTGTTACTTTTACAGACAGTCAGCTCATACTTTGCAGACATTAAAGGAGATGTCCCGCGCCGAAACGGGTTTTTTTTTTTTTAAACCCCCCCCCCGTTCGGCGCGAGACAACCCCGATGCAGGGGTTAAAAAAACCACCCGCACAGCGCTTACCTGAATCCCGGCGGTCCGGTGACTTCAATACTTACCGCTGAAGATGGCCGCCGGGATCCTCTATCTTCGTGGACCGCAGCTCTTCTGTGCGGTCCACTGCCGATTCCAGCCTCCTGATTGGCTGGAATCGGCACGTGACGGGGCGGAGCTACACGGAGCTACACGGAGCCCCATAGAGAAGAGGAGAAGACCCGGACTGCGCAAGCGCGGCTAATTTGGCCATCGGAGGGCGAAAATTAGTCGGCACCATGGAGACGAGGACGCCAACAACGGAGCAGGTAAGTATAAAACTTTTTATAACTTCTGTATGGCTCATAATTAATGCACAATGTATATTACAAAGTGCATTATTATGGCCATACAGAAGTGTATAACCCCACTTGCTGCCTCGGGACATCTCCTTTAACCCATCACACGCTGCAGCTGTACAATACACGTAACAGAATGACAAGACAGTTTTGCACAGAGCATCTACATACAGTAAGACATACATGTATGACATTATGGAGGGGGCCAGGAAAGCATGTACGGGGCCTCTACAGTTGGCTGTTTCAAAACACAGCTTTTCTTTGTCCACCATTCTTTACTTGATGGACTTTTATGTTGTACCACCCAATGTCTCTTTAGCTTGAGTTTGTGGACTGCTGCCCTTACATTCTCCTCTAAAATATTTTGATATACCTCAGAATTTATTGTTCCCTCAAGGTATCCACGCTTCACTGTTGGGATGAGCTTTTGGTGTTGGTGTACAGTGTTTTTCCTTTTCCAAACACAGTGTTGTGCATTTGAGCTAAAAAGTTCCACTTCATCTTCATCTGTTCATAGAACATTTTATCAGAAGCACTGCGGAACTCTCAGGTTTTTGGCAAGAGTTTTAAAGCCTGTTTCAGCTTCATATGTCTCAGTAACACGTTTTCTGCGGTCTTCAGTCAGTTGCTTGTATCAGGGAATGGTTTACACTAACCAATCTTTCTTGAGGAGGACAGATGTGTCAGTAACAAGAGCTTGTGTGCCTTTATTTAATGGGAAAACACCTATGAAATCCACACAACCAATCTAATCTTCTTAAGTGAAAAACGTTTGATAATTCTCTTTTGGATAAGTCATTAACACAGAGCTTCACTTGCTTTTTCTTAGTAACTAAAAAAATAGATTTTTCATACTAGCATATTTAGTCAAACCAGAAAATATAATGCCTCACTGTCAACATATCATGCAAAATGATGGACATTCTTTTTTTGTCATTTAGAAAAACCAGCTGACTAATTCTGAGACTCTCAGTCTAGTAGGAGAGTCACCAGAAAGAGGAATTGGCCTTAAATGTACAACTCACTATGTAAAATGGTACTAGAGTGATCAATGTTTTTATGAAGTGACATTTCTTAAAAGTGTCCTTGCAAATACTCAAGAATGCCTTCAGATATGAATTTAGTAAATTTCCGCTGTATGCACTTGAGATGATGTTGTGCAATTAATCTACAGTACAGACAAGGCACATGATAAGCTAGAGAGGACCCACAAATCTAAAGTCTTTCCCATACCATGAGAAAATAAAGTAAAATGTAATGTTTGTTTCTAAAGAAATGGATTAAATAGATCACACAGCACAAACTCATTCCGATGCTCCTTCTTCAGAACAAAGCGCAAGTGTAAGAAATGAAAAAACTTTCAACTTTCTATGATGTATTGTCAGCAACGTATAGCATTTATATACACTAAACTATTTTTCCTGAACTGACGAGGAGCCTTTTGTGTTCTCCAAACTGCTGTCATATCTAAGGTGGCCCCATAGCTTAGATCATTTTTTATATTTCAGGTTGGGGAAGAAGTTTGGCATTTTTTTAACATCCCAAAGATTCTATTTATATAATTCTAGCATGGGTTCTGTTCCTAACTGTAATGTTACTACCTATAAGATCAATAATGTTACCAAATCTAATGTTTCAACTTGCATGCAACTGATCATCATAGCAAGAAAACATTCCAGACGTTCAAAGATGACAGAAATAGGTCTTTTTGAGAATCTACTACAACATTTAGGACCCATTTTAGTTTGCCTCCCATTATTTTAAAATTTTAGACAATTACTCTCAACTTTAGCTTGTTTAGATCAGATTCTACTTTTAAAGTACAAGCCATTAAAACATTTGTTCGGGAGAAGAACTGGCACACCAATATATATGATGGGCCAGATATACTATCCAAAATTTGCCAGTTTTCTGCCACATATTCTGCCAGAAAACTGTCTAATATGGTTTCTATCACATTTATTTTGTTTTTAGACACTTTTGGACACTTTTTACCACTCATCCGACAAAGGGTTGTGGCTTCATGAAAAGGAGGTGTAGCCTAAATTCACCAAAAACTACACTACATTTGCCTCAAAATTGTGGCACATAAACTAAAGATGCATTTACACACACAGATGATTACTCAAAATTCGTCAGAAACTGACAGTTTTGAGCGATCATTTTGCATAGGTACTAATGGGCTAAATCAGTCCTTTAGTACTTCATTGCATTTATTTAGAGATCAGCGGGTGGTCTGTTCTCTAAATACATCGCTATTGTTCTCCAGTGGGACAGGGGCTATTAACAGCTGTTAAAGAATGTTATCAGCTGTTATCAGCGCTGCCCATGGAGAACAGAGCATACAGTCTGTCTTATCTTATCATCCTGAGGGAGGAGGATTTCATGCGGACCTGAAGTCAGAGATGGACGAAAAGTGCACGGTAAGTGCACGATGGGCACACATTTACATACAATGATTATTGCTCAAAAGATGGTTTCTGAGCACTTTTTAAGCGATAATCATTCAGTGTAAAAGGGCCTTAACCCAACTAATACGCAGTATAAAGTTAAGGCCCATATACACGCAAAGATAATCTTTCAAACTGGCGAAAGATATTTAGCGATCTATTTGCTTAAAGTGTTGTTATTAACACTTTATCATCTTCATTTGCATGTAAAAGGACCTCCAGGAGTTGTTTGCAGAGCCCAATGTGTGTTTAAACACACTCCTAGCTGTGTAAACAGCTGCCAGCACATTCCATTGTTCTCCTCCCAGCTACCAGTGGATTGCATTGTTCTCCTAGCAGCGAACAAGTGTAAACATGCCGCAGGGAGAATATTCTGCAGTCTATTAAAAGATGAGCGAAGTGCATTCAAATGGAACCTATTTGCTCAGTCTTTCAGTGGCTGAACAATGGAATTTATGTGAAGTACACGATGCCTGCATTCACATCTAAAGATTATTGCTCATTTCTGTCCATTTGGATGAATTTTGAGCAATAATTATTGGATGTAAAAGGGCCTTTAGACTAAACAGTCTAAAGACACCAGATTTATCATCCAGAATGAGCCAAACTGATAAACTAGTGCATTTTAACCCCTTAATGACACAGGGCATACATTTACATCTTGTGTATTCAGGGGTTGTATGGAGTGGGATGGAAAGCCAATCCCACCTCATACAATGCGAGTATTAGCTGTTTCTCACAGCTGACAGCTACAATCTGCACTAACTATGATTGCAACTGTTAATCAAGTAAATGCTGTAGTCATTTCTGACAATGGCCATTTAATCCATTTTTTGGTCATCCCGTCTCCAAGAAAAAATGTAATAAAAAGTGATTAAAAAGTTGTATGCACTCCAAATTGGTACTACAAGGAAGTAAAAGACATTGAAAAAAATAAGCCCTCGTAAAACTTTGTCGACAAAAAAACAATAAAAATTAGTTATAGTTGTATTTATACTGACCCATAGAATAAAACTATCACATCATTTTTGCTGCAGTGTGTACATTGTAGAAACAAGACCCTCCAAAGATTATGACATTTCATTTTCTTCTATTGCACTCAAATTTCTTAACATTTTTTCATTACATTATATGGTACATTACATAGGACCATTGAGAAATACAACTCATCCCGCAAAAAACAACCCACAGACCGCTACATAGATCGATAAGTAAAAGAGTTAGGCCGCTCTCACATGTGCTAAATGCAGTCAAATGCTACCAGACATGCACTAAAACGCAGCGTTTTTAATGCTGCAGGTTTTTTAAGCGCTGTCTGTTCTATTTTCATGCGTTTCTGCATTTTATAACACGATGCTTTGCTTATTGAATTGAAAGTGCTGCTGAAAATGCAGTAGATTGTGGTTACTACGTTTTTTTCAGTTCTGGAATTATCAGCTTGCTTGGCTGCACTTATAACTGTGCTGAAAACGCTGTGAAAAGCGCATGTCAACGCAGCTGAAAACGCAGTGTTTTTAGAAGCGCACAAGTGAGAGTGGCCTTTGGATTTTTTTAAAGTGGGGTGTAAAAATTGAAAACAAAAATGAAAAAAAGCGTCACATTCATAAGGGGTTAACATTGTCTTAGATCTAACTAGTAGACAAACTTAGTAAATCTGCCCCAATATATCTGAATGTTTGAGACAGGCACTCATAAAGTACAGTCCACACAAATCAGGGGAGATGTAGGACAGGATATTGTAAAGTGAAGGCCCCAGTCACATTTGAGCCAACTCTTGTGGTGTTATTTCTGGGGTTTTGCAACTCTTCTGACATTTTCAGTGTCAGCATGATCTAGGTGTTCATTTTTTCTGGTGTTTTTGAAGTCATGCGGAAAAACACAACTGGTAAAAGTACAGGAATAATAAATACATTGTATATGAAGACTTCCCAGTATTCCAATATACAACAAGTAGATACAAGAGAGCAAAATAAGTAGTCTTGCAATGTAGATGCCTATTAGCATGTAGTGCCCAAAGGAATTGATTCGTGTGCTGAGTGTTAAAGGGGCTGCAGCTTATTAAAGGAAATTAAAGTGCTTTAAAGGGGTTTTCAAATTACTTACAATTGCTCCATATCCACTTTCTGATTCCTGATTGCTGCTGACCCGGATATGCTGCAGCCAATCACTGGTTATGGAAGGTCACTGCTGAGGTTAGTAATTGGCCGCTGCAGTCACATGTCCTGGACAGCAGCAACCAGGAAGTAGAAAGTGAATGTGGAGCAATTTTAAGTCATGGGTAAAGCCCTTCTAAGTTCTTCGAAAATATTTGTGGACCCGTCTAGAAGGTTTTTATCCAGAACAAAGATCTTTCTAAATGTCCTCTTTCTGGTGGAGTGAGTCACTGGTCTGAGAATGTGAATGGAGAAGATAAAGTGCAAAGTCTCTTACTAATACTTAATTTCCTTAAAAGATATCTGTAACAACCACAACTACCACTGAACCGCAATGTGTAGTACATGATACAGCCATCACCATATCCCACTTTAATTACATCATATATCCTAATGGCCAAGATAAAGTCTTGCAATAACCTAATGCAATAATTCCAAGTGCCTAATTCTTTTAAGAAACTCAGTATGCAGGATTAAGGCCTCTTTCACATGGACTACAAAATCTCGCCACAAAACGCATGTATGGGAAGCTTCACATACATGCGTTTTGTAGCGAGATTTTGTAGCCCATGTGAAACAGGCCTTAGGTCCAAAATATTAGTTTTTGAAAGGTCGTAACAACAATAGTTGGGGCTCATGCACATGGCCATAAACTTGTACTACACAACGGTATGCGACCATAATACAATGCCCATACAAGTGTACGAGTCCTGGTCAGGACTTTGAAAATCCCCACCTCCAGGAAGCTCTGCCTCTGATTGATTCTGAAGTGCTGGCTCAGCTAATCAGAAGCGGTGGTCGAGGAACCAATCGCAGCCATTCAATGATTAAAATGAATGGCTGTGATTGGTTTCTCCAGCGCCGGCTCTGATTGGCTGAGCCAGCACTTGAGAACCATGTTCCGACCCGGAAGCTCTGCAGGAGAACTGCAAGCTAGGGCTTAGTTTAGGGCTTTTACAGTAGGTTTTCCTACTGTAAAAGTTGCATCACATTGCATGAAAAAACGCATTTTCATTTGATGCAACACATGGGAAGGGTCCGTAGGGAAACATGGGCTACAAAATATTGCAAATCACGGCTGTATAGAGCATGCCGTGATTTTGTAGTCTTGCAATGTTGCACGCTACAAAATTTTGCTCGTGTGGAAGAACCCATAGGAAAGCATGGGCTCTACATACATGCGATTTGTAGCACTGTCGCATTGCGAGAAAATTCGTCTCAGAAAATCGCCTGTGTAGAAGTGGCCTAAGGCCTGTTTCACATGTGTTACAAAATCTCGCTACAAAATCATCGCTACAAAACGCATGTATGTGAAGCCCATGGTTTTCAATGGGTTCTTTCACATAAGAGATGTTTTGTCGCCTGAAAGAACCCATTGGAAACCATGCGCTTTACATACATGTGTTTTGTAGCAAAATTTTGAAGCCCGTGTGAAAGAAGCCTAATGGCCCTTTTTGACTGAAAATCTCACGATTTGCCTGAGTGGGCGAGCTGGAGACATCATTACCAGCTGGTTCGCGCTCGGGACGCCAGTTTAGACTGTATGATTCTCATTGAAAATCCTTCTAGTTCACTTATCAGAGTTTCAACTGCCTGACAAGTGAACGACCTGGCGCTGATTTTCATGCCGGCTGAAACTGAACGACGAACGAGAACCTCACAATTCTTGTTTGTCGTTGGCTACTCAGCATCCAGTGAGAGGAGAAAATTGAGGTACCCAAAGAAGTCTATGAAACCATAATGTACTTTCATGTCCCTCCTAAGGTTTCTTTATCTGTTGCTTCCATTATAATCTGTATAATAGAAATATCTTCACAATTTGGTGCCGTATGGAGATACCATATGGCAGCACATGCAGTGCATATGGCTCAGTAGCACAGAGCTGCGAAGACGGCTTCTGTACAGGCTCTGTGCTCACGGGTCTGCCATGTGCATGAGTTATAATGCATCCAAGTGTTTGATCAATCAGTGTGTTCGTATCATAAATATATAGCTTCTTACAGACTGGAGTAGATCCAGGTAACTTACTAGCAGCAAGTGCAAATGAGTTTTAAATTCTGTATGGAGAGAAGTAATCATATAAATGTCTACGTAAATGAGCTCAGTGATACTCAGCCACCTGGTGAAAATAATGGTGAAAGTAATGTCACCTGTTGTCACTGATGGATGCGCTAATCTCCATCGTAATCACGCCATTTACATACAGATATTAAATTCTCTGTAACGTATGCTGTAAATTCCAAGCGTTTTAATAACGACATCTTGTCATTATACAAGCATATACCGTAATTGAGTCATTGGGAAATGCCACATCTTTTATGGGTCTCAGAAGTCTTTTAAAGCTGTTTATAATTTTGATTCCAAAATGAAGTTCATATTTTACTATTAAGTAAGCACTATGCAAATTAAGTGTTCTCGTAATGTGCATTACACAAAGGCCAACCCGCTTACACACCAATGTAATACAAGCATTGTCTCTCCGCAGCTCAGGAAATACATATATATATATATATATATATATATATATATATATATATATATATATATACATATAAAGATAGACAGATAGATAGACAGATAGATAGGAGATAGATAGATAGATAGATGGATAGAAGATAGATAGATAGATAGATAGATAGATATGAGATAGATAGATAGATAGATAGAGAGAAAGATATGAGACAGATAGATATATATGAGATAGATAGATAGATAGATAGATAGATAGATAGATAGATAGATAGATAGATATGAGATTGATATATATGACATAGGCCCCCTGCACACGGGCGGAAATTCCACGACGGGATTTCCTGCAGAATTTTCACCTGTGCCAGCCTGCATAGGATTGCACTACAAAACACAATGCTCTGCAAACGGACGCAATTTGTACTCGTGAAAATACACGCGAAGAACAAATCGCGGCATGTTCTATTTCTGTGTAGGTCTCGCAGAGGCCCGCACAGAATTGTCACTCCCAGCGCACCAACTCGGCTCTGCGCATGCGCCGGCTGGCGGCGGCCGGCACATCACAGAGCCGGAGCCGTGGGAGCAGGTGAGAGCCGCACTGGTCGCTGCAGGGACGCGGGTTGGATCCCGCTGTGAGGATTCTGTCAGGGGATCCGACCCGGCCGTCTGCAGGCGGCCATAGATAGATAGATATGAGATAGATAGTGAGAGAGAGTGAGAGATAGATAGATAGACAAAGAATAGATATTAGATAGATAAATAGCTATGAGATAGATATATAGATAGATATGACATAGATAGATATATATGAGTTAGATAGATAGTTAGATACATATTAGATAGACAGATATGAGATAGCTAGAAATTAGATAGATATGTAGTGGCCCAGAATTAGTGGGGCCCCTCCATAATGTTATATGTCTGCCTTGTGCCATTGTCTTGTCAGTGTCTTATGTGTAGTGTGCATTTGGTATGTGTATTGCACCTCTGCAACACTAAATGGGTTAATCTCTGGGTTATGTCTGCAAAATGTATCATGTCGTGTGTCATGTGACTATCTTTTATATATAGGTCGTTGTAAGGATGCTATGGGAGGGGAAGGAGAAAAGAGAAGTCAAAGAGAGGCAGTCTGAGGCCTTAGTCAGACGGGCGTTTTTTCGCGCGATTTGCGCATGCGCATGCGTCCGGCGATTTTATAAAACCATTGCTTTGCAATGGTATCGGACACATGAGCGCTTTTTATGCGCTCGTCCGATAAATTATAGAACAGAAATCGCAGATCGCACCTATCTGCGATCTGCGATTCCTGTTCTCTTCTCTATATGCGCTCAATGGGGCTGGCGGCAGCAGCGCCAACCCCATTGAGAGCATATACTAGACAAATCATTCTTCTCTGCCACAGCTGTAACAGCTGTGGCAGAGAAGAACGATGTTTGCCCATTGAATTCAATGGAGCCGGCAATACAGCCGGCTCCATTGAAAGCAATGGGCTGCCAGCGAGCACGGGATAAATTGTCAGGAAGGGCTTAAATATATAAGCCCTTCCCTGCAATTCATCCAGAAATGTGTAAAAATCACACCCATTCATGAATTCATGAATGGGTGTGAGTGAGAGCTGCCTCTGATTGGCTCAGCGCTGAGCCAATCAGGGGCAGCTCTCACTCACACCCACTCACACCCACTTCAGGCCGGCCGCGCTAAACTCCGTCTGCTGGGACAAGGTGAGTATATATATTTTTTTTATTTTTACACATTTCTGGATGAATTACAGGGAAGGGCTTATATATTTAAGCCCTTCCCGACAATTCATCGTGAGATCGCCCGCAGCGCATTGCTTTCAGTGGAGCCGGCTGTACTGCCGGCTCCATTGAATTCAATACGCTGGACAGCTCCAGCCCGTTTCTATTGAAACGCGGTTAGGAGCAGTTTTTTCGGGCGATTTTTCGGCCCCGGTCACGCGATTTGCGGATGCGCATCCGTCATGCAATCCGCAAATCACGGCAAAAAACGCCCGCGTGACTAAGGCCAGAGACTGCATTTCAATGCAAGGAGTGTTTCTGACACGTCTGCTGATTGAACCCCACAGACATTGCCTGCGAAAGGACAGCATCTAATATGCAGCCTATTGGCGCTGGGTATGATACGCGGAGATATAGAGCCTGCTGCGATTTATTTCTCCTGTGTATTAGGCCTCGTTCACATAAGTGCGTTTACGTGGCTATTTAGCTGCGATAAATTGTCAGACAAAAATCGCAACCACATGAAGCAGTGGATTCCAAAGCATTCATTCACATGAGTGATTTTTGGGCAAATGTAAAGTCGGCGACCGGTTTCAGCCTTTGATTTTTCATGCTGCATTAAAAGATAGGTGTTAAATTATTTTTCAATGAAAAACACTGGTGGCTCCGATACACTACTATGGAAGCTTTAAACAGAGGGAGGGAGTTTACATGCGTCTAGTGCTCATAAATGAAGACAGCTGGCTCTATTTAGTAATCATTTCGAGGATTTCTGCTGACCATGAGAATTCCAAGCTGCAGCGTATTTTTCACATGATACGCCATTGTGAATGGACGAGAAAGCACTAATTAATCTCGGGACTCGATCGCGGCTGTTCTTCCATGATGCTATTTTTGGCCGTGATGTGACCGCCTGTGTGAATGAGGCCTTATACACAGTGTCTACTAGCAATTCAAACGCAAGTATAAATGGAAGAATGAAAGTCCATAGACTTTCATGGCCTCCATTCACCACGTGTTACATATGGGAAATATGTGTGCGTAATATGCGGTGACAATACGCCCGTGTGAATGAGCCCTAAATTACATGGGATTATAAATCATATTTCAATAAGACATGTAGAGACCGACTTTAAGGCATGCATTTCATACGGTGTTTCCATATTTTTGTCCACCCCTTGCAGGTATAAAGAACAGGACTATGACATGTCCCCATTGTGCAAGGGATTGCAGAATGCTACCACCAAAAAACCAACGCAGTAGAATGTCACACCATCATGAGACGTCCACAGCTTCACATATTCAGAGAATCCAGTAAATCACACTGCGGCATTCTGCAGAATAGAATGAAAGAAAGGCATTCTCCTCCACCGACACAGAGCTTTGTGATTTTACTGGATTTTCTGAGTAAACCAGCATATGTAAGGCTGTGGACGCCTCGTGACGGTTTGACCTTCTATTGCATTAACTATTTCTGTGCATGTATTACTCCTAGTTTTAAAGAAAACCCGATCCCAGACAGACAAATATAGCCAAAACACAAGGAGCGTATCACATCCGTACCCCAACTTCAGGAGGCTCTGATCGCCTCGGGGTACGATTCCTACAACTCTGCAATAGGTGCACTCAAAACACTGGGAATATTCTAGGCACTAAAAATAAATGGCAGGAGAGCCTGGAGCGGTATGGAAATCATTGACTCTTATTAACGCGACATGTTCATTTCATGCTCATTAATTTTTTTATGCTGGTCCATGACTTAAGTTTTTATTGCTATCCAATTCATATGTGGCCAGAACATACAGGGTACGTAGTCATCTCGGATGTTCTGCGGTCACGCACCGTGAATCCAATCAATCACTGACTGCTTCAGTCTCTCCTCTGGCTTTGATATTGAATAAAAGTTGCTGAAGAGCAGAAAACATTTCTTGCCACCGCAGAGGTCCTAACCGACTCAAGACAAAAAAGGGCTGTAAAAATACATGAATTTCTCAAGTCAACATCTCCTCATTAGATGGTTAATGTAACACAGACAGATCGTACTTTACTGGACAGTATGCTAAATAAAATATGACCATATTTTTATAGTACAGTAATATCACTTGTGGAACTACTTAAGTTATTTTTGGGGGAAAGAATGCTACACTACAACACCACGCTCCTACTAACAAGTTAGACAAAAGAGTAAACGAATATAGAGAATTAATAATAACAGTGTTCTTTTTAAGACCCATTTACATGGGACAAATGTCAGGCAAACGATGCCCGACACTTGTCCCCACATGTACTCGCTCCCATGCTGTCACACAGGAGCGAGTATCACTGGCTTTCTGACAGAGCGGCCAGCTGGGACGCTGGAGGAGATTTCATTCCTCGCTCTCCCCCCCCAATTTCCATTCACTTAACACAGCGGCCGTTCAGTAGTGAACGGCTGCTATTTACACTGAACAATCATCGTTCAGAATCATCGCTCATCGCTGCATAAAATCCTGATTGATGATTGTTCAGTGTAAATAGCAACCGTTCAGTACTGAACGGCCGCTGTGTTAAGCAAATGGAGAGCGGTGGGGGACAGCAAGGAATGAAATGTCCTCTAGCCGTCTCGGCCGCCCTGCTGGCCGCTCTGTCAGAAAGCCAGCGATACTCGCTCCTGTGTAACAGCACGAGAGCGAGTACACACAGGGAAGAGTGTCTGGCATTGTTTGCCTGACATTCATCCCATGTAAATATGCCTTAAGTCTTAAAGCGACCCTCTAGTCGTGGACAAATACAGTATTCTCTAACTATCTGATGAACACTGTAGTCAGTAGTTTAAGACACTGCATGCTAATCTAACTGGCCTGTGTTGCTCAAATAGGCAGCACTGGTCAATCAAAAGAGGTGGAGTGTCTTAGGGCTTCTTCAGATGGGCGTGATTTTGTCCCGTTATGCGGCCGTGATAATCAATGGTTTTGTTTTCATAAGAGGCTTTCTCACCCATTAACAGTACAGACAAGAAAAGATAGTACTCACCCTATCTTTCTTGCATGTAGTTAATACTGAGTGTGGGAAAGATAGGGCAGGACCTATCTTCACGCTGTCTTTTTCAAACTCGCAGGCTATGGGGCGTAGTTTGCATGGCCTGCTAAAAAAACTAAATAACCCTGGTTCATGTGCAAATACTCTCCGTAGCGACGAGTAGTTGCACATACGCCCGTGTGGTTTTGCCCTTAGACTAATGATGCATACTAATACACAGTGTGCACCAGGTAGTCAGAGAAGCAGTTCAGCCATCTTTGTTTGTCTAGGCTGGAAGAGTCTCTTTAAGGAGGATTTCTTTTGAAATGCCCATTTGGTGTACAAAAACAACATAGAAGGAATCATGAGTTGGAGAACATGAAGCTCTGGAGAACATGCAATGGCTACTGCTAGGTAGATGTCTAAAGGTGGCATTTGACTAATGTTGATCAAAATGAATGATTTCAATCAAAACGATCATTTGTTGGGTGAAATTTACCAAGAACATCAGCATCATTTTAGTCAACCCAAGACGAGCTGTCATTGTCTGGAGAGAAGTGGGCCGTGTTTCAATTTTTGTCAGATAGCCGTTCTCACACCATTGTTACTTGAAGGAAGATTCCGGGAGCATCCTCAGAAAGATACAAGCCATATAAATATATTCCTGACAGTTATGGTACTAAATCCGCACTGATCTGCAGTTTGTTAGGCTACGTTTGGTAATTACTCAATGTTCAGCATAAAAAGTGCTGCAAAGCATATAAGCACATAAAGTTCAGCATACCTTTTCCCAATGTATATGGATAATGGGGAATTTATCATCTGGGGAATTTCTGACACCACTTTTCAGGCATATTTTTGCTTCCCTTTTTCCAGTTTAAAATGTGACGGATTTATGAAATATCGTACAATGTGCATAAATTTGTTGCATCTTTTAATATGTGCAGTCAACTTTGTACACTACCCAGCTACTGGAGTAAGATTGTGACCAAGCTTACAACTTTTCAAAAAGTTGCAGATCATAAATGTCTTTAAAATCTGACCAAGCAGCGAGCCACCGGCACGTTTCTGGACACTTTTTAAAAGCGCAGTGAGGGCTCCTTCACACTGGCAAGAAAATCACACGATTTTCGCGCTTTCGAGAGTGAGTAAGAACTTAGAAGTATGAAACCAATAATTTTATATGGTTTCCTTCACATTTGCGATCTTTTCACTCATGCGATGTTGCAAGAAAAAAAAAGTTGTGGCATATCCTTTTGTTTCTGCAATGTGCATTTTTTTTATTGCCCATGTTTCCCTATGGAGCCTCTTTTTTATCGCATCACAAAGAATGAACTTGCAATTTTCGTGCAATGCCTTTTTTAAAATTAGAAAGTCCTATTGACTTTCAAGCAAAAAAAATGTGTCAAAATCATGCAATAAAAACGCGTGAGAAAATTGCGAGCGGCAGCAGCGATGTTTTTGTAAGAAAAAGCAGCGCTGAAGCTCAAAAATTGCAGGAAAAAAAAGACATGATTTTGCCGCAAATTTCTCACAGCAAGATCGCAATCACCAGTGAGAGGTAAAATATCAGTGGTAAATCTGTCTAAATTGATTTGTGTGCAAAGAAAGGTGCAACTTTCAGAATTCTGGTGACGCACTAGTAATAGACGTGTCTACAGACTATCATTAGCTACACATACAGAATTTGCAGCCAGGAGCATGACTGCTGGTGCACTAAGTTGATAGCACAGCATGCCATGACACGTTGCACAATTTGCATTGCTACACAAGTAGCGTAGGTGCATTTTACTATCGCCGTAGGGCACCTTGGCAGTCATGTGGGCAACTGTTACTTCCATTTGCTATCAGTGTTATACATTTGAACAGTATACATTGGTATACAGTCATCCATGCTTTTCAATAGAACCATGTCCAAAAATATATGTACACCATAGTATACTTTTCCCAATAGGAATTAGTGACAGATGTATGGAATTGTATAGGCACACAGTAGCAGAAGTCTAAGGCAAATAGTGGAATGATTCGAACCGTGCCAATTCATAGTACTGCAACACATAAGGTGTAATTGTCTTTTCACAAAAATGTTGGCATGTCATAGCAACAGCTTTTTGTTTGGTAGACGTCTTGGTTCTCTTCAGAGAATCAAGAGTGGTATATATGAATCCATAGAAAGTACATGAGTCTGCGCATGTACTTGAGAGCCAAGTAAAGTTGATCATAGTCTAAGGAATATAGTGCTCACTGAAGTATTTCTGCCCCTTGGTTTCATCCATGGGGGTACGAATGCTGAGACCCCCACCCATCTAAACATCTGTCAGGTCACCATAACATCTAAAAATTTTTATGAAAAGCCAGATAACCCTCAATTGTGACCCATCTTTCTTTTCTTCTTACTCCATTCATTTATGGCTGGTTCCTTCCATATATTAATATAAGTATACTCAGTGAATGCTAGAACTGTTCTTTGACATTTGTATGTAACATCTTGATTTAAAGAAGACCTGTCCTTACTTCAGCAAGGCTGGCTGCATTGTGGCCCTACTGACTCTAACAATATCTTTCTTTTTGTTATATTCACAGCTGTTACTCCATAGTAGCCTTCCTTAAAAATCATCTCACAGAACTGTGAATGTGTCAAATGGGCAGTCCTCACCTCTCAATGTCAATGGGTGGCATTAGATTTGATTGGCAGTGAGTGTTAGGAATGCCCTCTTGACACATCCACAGCCCCAGGAGTTGAAGAAGAGCCCATAAAAGGGAATGGGAGACAGTATAAACAAAAAAATACATCAATGGAGTCAGCTAGGCGACAGTTATAAAGCTATGCAGTCAGCCCTGCTGACATGAAAACATGATGGGTAACATAGTATATTAGGCCGAAAAAGACATATGTACATCCCCTCCCTCAATGTTGATCAAAAGGAAGACAAAAAACCCAAATGAGGTAGAAGCCAATTTTTCCCATTTAAGGGAAAAAACCTTACTGACTCCAGTTTGGCAATCAGAATAATACCCGGATCACCGACCCTTTTGATGTTATTAATGATTATAATATATAATACTAGCTGATATACCCTGCTTCACCCAAGTTCATTTGATACGGGTGTTTACATGCTGTTCGCACAGAAAATTTTATGAAGTCCAGGAATCGAGGAATAAAATATGTATACACATAGAGGAGCGTTAGATTCTCCTCAGGCTTCTGTCTCTCTGAAAAATGTGCCATCCCCCCATGCTCCTCATTTAGAACCTAAAGAATGCTCATGCTAAATTGCACACTTGTATGACACCGGAAAGTTACATTACATAGGGATGCACTCGCTTTTGCAATTAGCATTGAATAATCGAGTTGTGGCCCCTTTACTTTTCCTATTTAGGATCTAAAGAATGCCTGTGCCAAATGTCATGCTTCTATGACACCGAGAACTTACATTATATAGGAAGGTTGTGCCAAATTTGTTTGTACGACACCGGAAAGTTAGAGAATTAGTGATGAGTCAGTCAGTCAGTGAGGGTTTTCACCTTTATATATAAAGATTGTATGACTCAAGAAAAGTGTTCAGGCCCCTCTTGAACTCTTTTATCAATGTTGCCATCACCACATTCTCAGGCTGAGAGTTCCATAGTCTCACTGCTCTTACAATAAAGAACCCCCTTCTATGCCAGTGTAGAAACCTTCTTTCCTCTAGATGTAGAGGGCTTCCCCTTGTTGCAGTCACAGTCTTTTAAAAGAGAGTATACCAATGCTGCTGGCCTTTGTCAGGGTATGTAACCAGGTAACTTACACTGGCATCATAAATTTTCGAAAAGAATAGCAAGACTTCTACACAAGTCAGAATTCAGGTTGCTGTGGAGGACAGTTTTGGCTTTTTCAAGTCCAAGTCAAATTAATTGCACTGGATGCCTTTGTTAATCCTGAATACCAGTGCCTTGTATTGTACACAAGGCTCTTCAATATAGTTCAAACCTCAGGGCTTTGTTCTACATATTGATGACTCACAAAATGCCTTCATGCTGCGCCCACGAGGAAAACTGAGCCCTATTCTTTATTCCTGCCTGCTATAAAAACAGTATGACAATAGACAACATTTTGATGTGTTTCTAAGATAACATAGTCTACCAAACAAGAGCGGAACAAGGATAGGATAATTACCAGGAGAACAGCTCGGTGGTTTTAAGCCGACATACCACAATTCTGTTTGGACTGGATTCTTGTCCTCCTGTTTGTTTGTACTGAATATCTCAATTTAAATGACAAAAGGTTATCCAGAGTTTTCTCCCTCCAGTTTTATCTCTATTGGTCAATGGTACCATAATTCTAAAAATACATGGCCATGTGACTTTGTGTCTCTGTTTTCCATTAACCCAGTACAAATGTTTGCCAAAATCTGTGCCTGCAACATTCTCTCCCATGGGGACCAATTCAAATTGTTTTAAAGTATCTTTTTACACTGAATGAAAGTTTTTGGACCAGTCGCTATGTAATGTGCACGGGGGTGTCCCAATGTCCCCCTATTACAGATATCGGGAGAAGGATTGTGGATGTTGAATTTCATTATACCTGATCCTTTGTTACTGCAGAAGATAAGCTGCTGCCAAACTCCTCTTGGCACAATGTCTTCTCCCATTAAAACACATGCACAGTTGCCCACGCCACGTGCACACATGCATAGGGGAGTCCAGAGGAATAGGCTGACAGCTTTTGTAAGTGCATAAGCAGCTTTAAACAGATTGTATGGTGGGGTGATTATAGCAACTCCAATATGAGCCAAGTTGGGTGCTGCTTCCCTTTAACGGTTAAGAAGAAGCAGGAATTAAATGGAAATGTGCAATAAGTCAATTCTTCACTTTCTTTTTTTCATAACAGCATAATTCAACCTCCCATATCTAGGAATTTCTGCATTGGCGTTAATATACACAACTATTCTGTGTTCATGCACCCTATGCATAGGCACACAGGGTAGCTTTGGGTTCAAACTACAGCCCATAGGTACTTCTTCTGTAACCACAAGGTGGCAGTGAGAAATTGTATAATGCCTCTACAGCGCCACCTATTAGAAGTAGAGTTGCTCATTGTGGCCCGGCGATAAAATCAGACTGATTTTTGCAAAATAGGATTCGGTCATCCCGACCTGATATTTAGCAAAAATCGACAAAAAATAGTTTTAATAATAAGGCATATGCTTTCAGGACTGACTAGTTAGTACTTTTGACTATCAGTGCTGGGGTTCTAGGTTCAAATCCCATCAAGGATAACATCTGTATGGACTTTGAAAAACTGGTGTTGTTATGTTCTTTTTGTGTTTATTTTCCCTGTTCTTCCCCTCTTCTAGAACAAAAAGGACAGGTATGGTGGCTCAGTTTTTAGCATTGTAGCTTTGCGGTGCTAGTGTAGTTTTTTTGTGTTTATTCTTTTTGTTCTTCACCTCCACACACTGGAGTTGGAATCGGCTGTTCCAATTGATAACTTTTTGAAAGTCGGGTCTGGTACTCCCAGATACTCTGGTATCAATAATCAATCAACACTGATTGGAAAGTAGCTTCCCTATAAATCAATGTCTAACCTTTTAACAGGCCCTGCAACATGACTAAGGATGTGAGCCAAACCAGAACCTTCTACACTAGGGAAAGATACTTTATGGAGACGTTTTTGGTTTGACTTGTTTCCTTCATGGAAGAATTCAACAGCAACCCCAACCCCCAACACACCAGATTGCAACTGCATATCATGGATGTTAAGTATGATATTATATTGTCTTTCTGTATCTTGTTGATTTATATATCCTATTTGCATCTTCCGATTTTACATCTCTCTTGTGATTATGTATTTTGATATCTTTTGTCAGGCAGATGGATGAGCATCAGCAGCCACATTACCAGGATTAGCTGTGTGTTTAACGGCTTCAGGACCCCGAAGCAAAGCTGGTATCCCATTTGGAGGAGTTAAGCATGAAAACCAGGATTCCCCAGGTGCTGCCACCTCTGATAGCCCAAAGTCGAACAAGAGTGTGACAGCACCTGAGGAACCCTGGTTTTCATGCTTTACACCTCCAAATCAGATATGAGCTTTGCTTCAGGGTCCTCAAGATATTAGACACACAGATAATCTTGGTAATGTGGCTGCTGATGCTGAATTAGCCTGAGATGCGGTACCTGCAGGTCTGAAGACGTGCATAAAGACAAGCTGAAGTGAGGTCTTGCAGCACAGGTACATAAATGAGGTCCAAGTCAAAGGTCAGAGCGGGCAGCAGACAGTACCAGAGCCCAAAAATACAGAACAGGCAGCACAGAAGTCCAAATGGTCAAAAACATGTATGGGTCAAAACTCAGAATACATAGTAATTGGGACTTTATCACAATGGCTATGAGACCAATTGATGAGGCATCTGCTATGTGGTTAGCATGCCTAGATGGCTGGTGATTGTAGGGGGGTGGGATTAAGGAGCACATGCTGGGCCTATAAGAAAGGGGGAGGGAGCGTGCGCGAGCCCTATGAGCAGATGCTTGGCAGCAAGCAGATATGGAAGAGCGCCATGCACCATGTGACAGACAGTGGTGTCCAACCGCAAGCCCAGGAACAGATGAGTAGCGGTGACGCGCCGTGACATCTTGTTTCTCTTGTATATTTCCCTTTCATGGGAACTCCTGATATCTTATATGTATATCCACTTTTTATCACTTTAAGTAAACTTAATACTTATCCTGTGTGCGAACCTACTTGTTCTTGCATTTTAGACCAAACCACTTGCATGTAAAGCAAGTGGTTTGGCCTAAATGCTGCCTCATTCACCAAAAATTGGCATAAACAAAGACAACTGATAGGTGGAATAACGTTAGGCTAGGCAGCCTGAAGATACACTGGATTTATTATGGTGATAAAAGCATTTAAAGACAGTCTAAAGTTTGCACGGTGGAATTAGTGAAAAGTATTAGTAAATCTGCCCTTTTATGTTTTTGTGGCATAGAAGTGTAATCATGGACTCTTAAAAATGTATTAATGCAAAACTGGATATACACATCAGCAAGTAATGGTGTACTACGCTGGGTGTATATACAGATGAATAAATGGAACTGGATTTGAAGAGGTTTTCCTTAGGATAGGTCATCAATATCTGATCAGTAGCGGTCTGTCACTCAGGAACCCCCACCGATCAGTTGTTTGAAGAGGCGAGTGCAGCGGCCTCCTCACTGCATACTAGGAATAGTGCCACAGTGATATGTCTGATGTGTGGATCTGTGCAGGAGATTTAGAGAAACCTGCATTTTATTAGTACACCTGGACACAGAAATCGTCATGCATATTCATGAGCTGCTGACTAGCCCCCCCCCCTCCCCTCCCCCCGTCCTCCAGCCAATGATTAGCAGCTCTCTGTCCATGCATGGTAATGGGCAGACAGCAGTCATTCAGTCAGTGGCTGGAGGGTGGGGTGGTTGGAGCTAGTCTGCAGCTTGTGAATAACCAAATCTACTACTTTAAGTAATCCTCTCTGCATGTGCTGCAACTAATAAAAAAAAGTTTCTCCCAAACTCCTGCACAGATGCCCAGCAGACACCTCAGTGTGATCAGTGTGACTGTCACCATCCTGTGGGGCTCTCAGAGAGGAGGGCAAAAAGATGGCGACAGTCTCTTTAAGAATTGGGTAACTTTGAAACTTACCTTAATATCAGAGCTTTTGGTTCAGAACTAGTAGGACCTGTTTTCTATACAATGAACATATGGCCCTGCAGCAGAAAACTATTTCCAGTATTTGCAGCTGTCACATACTGCAGAGTAGATTACAGCCCTCAACTGTCAGATGATTTATTGCTATGCTTTCTGCTAGTGACAGCTGCCGCACTGGAGTCTACAGTAGATCCAGCCATGTTTGTAATGTATAGAAGAGGTCATGATCGGAGTATAGCACGTCACCTTACCATGTCACCATCAGTCTGCAGTATGTGGTAAGATTTCCTGACGGGCTGTTATGTCAGGTAGTTTATCTGTTACTCAGTTATCGTCTTATCAGGTATTCAGCGAAAAAACAGCACACCCGAGCCGGAGCCACCACAGGTAGCAGTGTTGATCCAGAGCAAGTGAGTGGATATTCCTTGTTAATGCTGACGGCAACCTACTCTTTGACACCTGCTATTGTTCCACTAGAGACAATCCGTTATAATTACAGCTGTCATCGCTACTGTCAGGGGCATAACCATAGGGGGTGCAGAGATAGCAGTCACTACCGGGCCCCAGAGCCTTATATGCCAAATAGCCCCTCTATCACATAAGAAGACACCAGTATTATAAAAGGCAGATGGTAAGCGGGGTCCTGTTACAGATTTCGCATTGGGGCCCAAGAGCTTCTAGTTGTACCGCTGGCTACTGTCAATGTTGAATTGGCATGCAATAAGACATTATGTCTCAAATCCTATTTTACTTCTATAAAAAACAATATTGAAGGTGCAGTCCCAAAAAGTGTTTCCTATGCAGCTACTTAAAGGGGTTCTGACATCAAAAAAAAAAATTTGTACTCACCTTGCCTGGCCTGGCCCGATCGCCAGGCATGTCCCCTCCAGCCGGCATCTTCTTCTGTGCCTTTAAAGCAGAGCAGGAGCGGTCAAAAAGACCGCTTCCTGCTCTGGTCCATCCGTCAGGCACTTCCGAGGTGAACGGACGGACCGCACAGTGCTTGCTGTGGGCGGCCAGTCCGTCCTGCTGAACTCCGGAGTGCTGTGCATGCGCAGTGGAGACGCAGCCCGTCCTGACTCCTGTCAGAGGGCACCTCTCCACTGCGCATGCGCGCGATCCCGGAGTGGCGCGGCTCGTGCAAACAGAAGAGGAGGAACAGCGCCTGCCGGGAGATGACCCCCCCCCCCCGATGTCAACAACAACAGAAGAACAGGTAAGTATTATCTTTTTATGCTTTAGCAGCCATTAAACCATGGGTTCCCTGGGTCCATTAGGCAGACCAGGGAACAATGGCTGCTAAAGCATAAAAACATTATTTGTGTCAGAACCCCTTTAAGATGTTAATAAAGTCCTATCGGAAAGGGTTAACAGTTGTGAGGAAGGGAGGAGTTAGAAGGGGATAGGAGGAGTTACAAAAGTGCGGGAATTCCATAGTCCCACTCTCCTGACAGTTAAAATTGCTATCAAATGCTAAGGTTTTTTTTTTTTGGGGGGGGGGGGGGGATTGGGGTTGGGAATGTATTAATTGTCATGGCAGCAGTAGGTAGGTGGGGGGACTCCTTGGTTGGGGGGGGGGCAGGGTGTGGATAGCCACCTTCCCCTCTCTCTCATTGGATGGTTTGTGTTGGTTCTGGCGCTTCTTGTCTCTAACAAGGGGGAGTCCTTGCAGAGATGGTGGAGTTTATAGCCTTGTAAAGGCTAGTGGGGTCGCCAAGTTAGTTGGAGTGCAGCAGGAGGCAATTAGGATATTTCTCTTCAAATGATGAAGTGTCATATTCTACGGCTCCAAGGACCTCTCCTCTTTGATGGATGGTTACATTAATTAAGGAATTTTGGTTAAAGGATTTACATATGTTAAATTGTTGTAATAAAATGGCTATTATGGCGAAATTATCCAAAAGTGAGAAGTGTTTGTCATCATTGGGGAAGTAGCGGGTGTGGGCTTGGTAAATGGGAGGTTGTGGAGGTCATGGGGGGCTACAGCAGGTAACCACTCTGGTATACCTAAGTTATGTCTTTCTCCTTATCCAGAACGTTGCGCTGCACCCCAATACTTTTCTGTTTTTGCATCCGAGCTACCTTGTAGTATATCAGAGCCATGCTGTGTGCTATGAACCAATCAGATCTCTTTCTCTTACAGTTCCAAGTCCTCTGTGCAAAACATATTGCAGGCAGGGAAGTGTAACCTCCATGCTGCTGGAAGGAGAAAGAGAATTTAATTTCAACTAATTATAAATATATACTTATAAGGTTTTGTATATTAACATGAACTGCAGATATATGTACAATCTATAATAACTGTTTTATTAAAGTTGTTATTACACACACACAAAATGTTTACAGATAGGGCAAATGCCCACAGATGGATTATCGCTGCGGAGTTTGTGGTCAGACACCTGCCACAAATTCTGCAGCAATGTCCGTCCATAGACATGCCATGTTAAACAATTCTCCTCTGCCCCCAAGTAGAAATCAACTGCGATTTTCCGCCCGTGGGGGAGAATTGCAGGATGTTCTAATTTGTGCGTAATATCGCATGGACAGCTTCCATTGCTGTCAATGGAAGCCATCCGTCCTGTGATACTTCTGCTCTGAGCACAGCAGAAGTATCATGAAAAAATCACGTCACAGCCCAGCGCCGGTGCGTCATGCGCTGCACTGCTCAATCGAGACGTTCGGGGTGGATCCGGAAAGGTGAATATGGGGTCTCTGCGGACCCAGCCATGGGCATGAGGCCATAAATGTGGCACTATTTAACCTGTATGTCTTGTGTATACTGTATATAGGTATCACAACTACATAACATCTATAGAGTTTACTAGCAATTTTGAGTACTACATTATATTTAAAGGGGTTGTCCAGGTCTAAACTATTGATGGCCTATCCTCAGGACAGGTTATCAATAGTAGATCAGTGAAGGTCTGCTGCCCAGGAACCTCTGCTATTCAGTTGGCTGGTGCACTGAGTTGATTTTTGAAGTAAGCAGTCAGCTCTGTTTCCACTGCAGTGGCCAGGCTTCATATTGCAGGCAAATTTCCCATTCACTTTAATGTAAACTTTGATGTAATACCAAGCTTGGCCACTATAGTGGGGACAGTGCTGTCTGCTTCCTGCAAATATCAGCTCAGTGCACAAGTACACTGATAGCTTATCAGCAGAAGTCACCGGGTGATGGACCTCCACTTATCTACAACTGCTAAGGATAGGCCATCAATAGTTTAGAACTGGGCAACCCCTTTAAGGTACCTTTACATGGGCTAATAGTCACTCAAATGAGCGATTATAGGCGACTGACAGCCTGTATACCAACGCCCCCGAACAGGTACATCTGTCGGGTGCTTATGGTTGTACTGTGTATATGGTAATATAATGCATAAAATATAACTACCATCACATCACAATACTTCAAGCAGCGTCTGACAGCATTTACAACATGTAGCAGGCAAACAAAAGGCATACAAATCATCGGCGGTGAGGCTTTGGATCATTTTGTTACAATTTCTAGTCGGTAACAAGAATTATTGGCAATTACACAATCCTAGAGGGACGACGGTTCACAGAAATCCTTCTGCAGCTACATATGCATGAGTGATAGAGAAGGGCAGAGAGGTTGCAAGTAGCAGGATATTTCTGGTGAAAGACGGAGCTAATCTGCCTTGGGTCAGTTTTCTGTCGGAAGCATAAATTCCCTCAAGTCGTTGAAAAGAACTGCTCTGTCTAAAATTCAATTAAAGGTCTCCCACCGAAAGACAAATTGTTCTTCCAGGACTAACCCCAGTTGTAACACTCCATCAGGATTACTTGTAGCAGGATTCTTCTATAGCCACAATTCCCTATTGAGAAGCGCTGATCAGGAGCAAGAAGAATGGCGTCTTCCCCAGACATTTTACATGAAGGGGCTCTTTCACCTTGGAACCCCCGGGGCCCTTTGACACATTTATTACTATTACTCTGACAGAGGTGTTAATTTGAGAAATACTAGGGTTAAAAAGAAATATTTCATGGTGTGCTGCTGCTTAAACCCAACTGCATGCATAGGGTTAAAAAGGGTCGGGAAGAATATTGTCTCTGCTTAAGGAGAGCACCTAGAAGGTGAGTGAGGAGACTTATAAGGCCATTCTTGCTCCTCTGGGAAATATGCAAATCAGGAAGATGAAACAATACCTCTGCAGCGCCACCTATTGGATGGAAGTGTTCCTGCAAGCTAAAAGTAATGATAACCAAATTGTATTTAAAAATAAAGAACATGACTATTCAAATAAGACAGTCCTAAAGATAAAGGACGTCTGGCCAGTGTCCTTAATAAAAACTAAATCTAGGATTCTTTCTTTTAAACTAGAGAAGCTCATACAAGTCATTGTAATTGTCATCATTATACAGTTCAAAGAGGTTTTCCTACAACTTAAAATTGCTTCTCAACCACTCCGTTCTTCCTGGTTGCTGATGACCAGGACATGTGACAGCTGCAGCCAATCATTGGCTATTAGAGATAAGCGAGCATACTCGCTAAGGGCAATTGCTCGAGTGCACATTGCCCTTAGCGAGTACCTGCCCGCTCGAGAGAAAAGGTTCGGGTGCCGGCGCGGGGGAGCGGTGAGTTGCGGCAGTCAGCAGTGGGTAGCGGGGGGGGGGGGGGGGGGAGAGGGAGAGAGAGATCTCCCCTCCGTTCCTCTCCGCTCTCCCCCGCAGCTCCCTGCCCGCCGCCGGCAACTGAACCTTTTCTCTCGAGCGGGCAGGTACTCGCTAAGGGCAATGCTGGCTCAAGCAATTGCCCTTAGCGAGTATGCTCGCTCATCACTATTGGCTATACTGGCTTATTTGCATATTTCCCAGAGGAGCAGGAATGGCCTTATAAGTCTCCCTGCTCCCTGTTCTCCAAGTGTCAGGCGGACAAGTTAGTAAATGTGATACTTGCTAAGACTCTTAGAAAGTGTATGCTGTAGCAGGACTAAAAGTGGAGGCCAGCATGACTTGGCCTGGAGAGGGGAGGAATCAGGTAGGTCACTAGGCCAAGGGGTGCGTTGGATTAGGGAACATTTGTAGAATTCATCTGTGATTTTCCAATTTACTTTGAAAAACTTCTGCCCGTTTCTGATCTTTGTCTAGAATGTTACGGCCAACCGACATATTTTGGGTCTTTTCCTTTCTCTTGCTACTTTTTATAAATGTACCTTATCTCTCTATATAACTGCTGAGTGGGCACTTTATGATAATGGTGGGCAGTGTTCTTTACCTCTTCCTGCCGTCGGGCAAGTCCAGGGTTGTGTTGCCAGTTTTCTGGTTCCCACAGAGTGCGCATGCTCATAGTCTGCCTCTTAAAGGGCCAGCTTGTGCTCCAAGCTTTCCAGTCTCCAACCAATCCTGACAGGTATTGGGCTATGTAAGGCTACTCTACCCACCAGCAGGTGCCCTTTAATCAGTTTCCATACTGTGTGAAGCTGCAAGTTTGCTTAAACCACCCAGCTTTCCTGTGTTCTCTAATCCTGACCTTGGCTGTTTCGACATATTCCGTCCTGTGTGAAAGGTCCCTAATAGAGATGAGCGAACGTACTCGGTAAAGCACTACTCGTCCGAGTAATGTGCTTTATCCGAGTACCTCCCTGCTCGTCCTGAAAGATTCGGGGAGCGCCGCTGCTGACAGGTGAGTTGCGGCGGGGAGCAGGGGAGAGCGGGCGGGAGAGAAGGAGAGAGAGATCTCCCCTCCGTTCCTCCCCGCTCTCCCCTGCAGCTCCCCGCTCCGCGGCGCTCCCCGAATCTTTCAGGACGAGCGGAGAGGTACTCGGATAAAGCACATTACTCGGACGAGTAGTGCTTTACCAAGTACGTTCGCTCATCTCTAGTCCCTAACAATTGTATATGAGGGTGAAGGAGATACTGTTTAAGTCTAAATATATGTATGTGGTGGACAGCTATCTAATGTACTTGCTTGGCTTTTGTTATATCTCTGAGGGTACATGCACATGGATCAATAAAAAGTTGTGCTGGAAATTCTCAGGCACAACTCGGATTAGACAGCACATGGACATCCCGTGGAGAAAATCGGACAAGAATAGGACATGCTACGATTTTTTTTGACTGTTTGACTGTTTGTCCAAGTAAAAACCAGCCCGTATGCACACATGAATTCAAATGAATGGGTCCAATTTCCATCTGATTTTTGGACAGGTTTTTCAGTCTAAAAGTTCGACAGAATAAAATGCTGTGTGCGCGTAGCCTCACTAGGAAAGTTGTTCGTATTGTACATTACAACCTCACTCGACTCACAGGGGATATATCAGAGAACATTAGTACATAACTAGATTTATATTCAGGAGACTGGAAAGAAAAGCCTGGCTACTACTGAGCAATGTATAACAGCAGCCTATGGGCCATCGGAGACAGACTGCGCCCACAGGAGGCGAAAAAGTCATTTTAACGAGCCAACAGAATAGGTTTTATATTTCATGGGGACGATTCCTTAAGATTAAACTACCGTTTCTTTCATCTGATTATGGAGATTATTTTATGATAAAAATTGTTTGTATTCTATAGTAAACTAGTGGAAACTCCAGGCTACGCAGAAAGCCACAGATAATATGCGCACGGGCAGAGTTCATGGGGGTGTCTTCAGCTTTGCTAAGGTATTGAGGCACCTGGATTTCCTGAGAATACAGAAGAAAAGTCCTTAATGAAATTTCAGAAAGTAAAATTGAGTTATAAGAATCATTAAACTCCCAGATTTGACTTGACGGGAAACAAGTGTAAGAGACCTTCCACACGGGGCGGAATTATTCCGCAGGGACATTTCTACGTTACAATATTATCTCTGTGGAGCTTGAATTTTGCACCATTTAAAATCCGCACATCCTTACTTTAATGCCCCCCACACACTAGCGTTTTTTTTTTTACGCCGCGATATTGCTGCGTTTTTTTTAACGCGATTGTCAATGGGACTTTCTAATGTTAAAAACGCCTCGCACAAAAATCTCAAAGCACCAACTTGTGATGCGTTTTTAACATTAGAAAGTCCCATAGACAATTGCGTTAAAAAAATGCAGCGATATTGCACCGTAAAAAAAACGCAAGTGTGTAAGAGCCCTAAAACTGCAAGATTACATTCCGCAGAGGAAAAGTTTTCTGTTGTAGAATTAGGCTAACTTCACACACCGGCGAGCGCAATATAGGGCTTTGAATCTCGCCCCCTTGTCACACTCCTCACCATGTGGAATACCCAGGGATATGTGGCGTTTTCATGGCAAAACAGACTCACATTACTTCAGGAATGTGGGATCCTGCATTTTGCATAGGAAAAGTGCCATAGAAGGTGCGGAAATACAGAAGGGGACATGATTTCATAAAAGGTCAATCTAATTCCCTAGAATGAATCCCGCAGGAAGCGCTGCGTCGTCTTCCATATGATAATGCCATAATAGTAAAGTAATAATTATAATGTACTGTAACATCCAGATTTAGAAGAATAATAAATGGGGCTGAATCTGACTTTCCGGCTCACCCGTCCGTTTTCAGCATTCGTGGCTTTGTGCGCAAACAAAGAACAAGAATGCATTTAGTTATGTTGATATCAATGTTACATCTTTCATAAGACACCATGTTAGCCCAGTTAATTTATACACCTGACCTTGCAAAAAGTCACGTAGTTCAAATTTTTTTTACATGTTGTTAGGACCTAAGCCAATAGTAAAAAACCAAGTTTGCAGCTTTGAAAGACCTGTGTGAGCTATGTAATACCTAAAAAACAGCGACATTTTAACATTTTTTTCACTTTTTGCTCAATATCTGCTAAAGTATGCGTCTGAGATACAGCTCGTCAAAAATTACTCATTTGTTCCAAAAAGTGAAACATTTTCATTTTAGTCATGTATCTTGACAAAAATAGTGAAAAATACTCATGCAACAAGGACAGTCATAGTTAATGCATTTGAAATACATTTATTTTGCTTTAATTTTAGCTCCGACGGGCTCTCATATGGCCAATGGTTCTCTCAAAAGTGGCATATAACCAAAAACCTGGGATTGATTTGGGGAAAAATCAATGAAAACAGTTCATGTAGTAATGTAATTTCAAGAAGAAAGGTGTAAAATAGAAAATTTATATTTACATGTAAAAAAAACAATATATCTCATTGTAATTCCATCTGTTTTGACGGCCCTGGCTTCGAGAAATCTTCATTTTGAGCAGGTCAAGGCTCCTTACGTTGTTCAGTAAATATAGGGCAGTTTTCCTTGTCATCAGAATCCTCAAGTTGAAGAGATGGCACATTTGGCCTGATTTGCCACCACAAAATTTTCAAAGACCCAAGAATTTCAGTCCAGCTTTATGGCAGCCACAACCACCACTGCAACTTTTTTTTGCATTTACAGGAAAATCATGCACAGTAGAAGCTCAGAGCAGGATCTGTGGTGGCAGTGACAGGGGTAAACCCCCGATCGAGGTTCCATTCCCATTCTGTAGGACTTTTGTTAGCCCCCAACCACTTTGGAACTTGGTGGTAAGTTCTGTAGGCATGGTGGCTTGTTGCATCTTCTGTTGGGGAAAAACTAGCAAGATTAATCTTGGTGTTGGCTGCAGATGTAACAAACAATTGGTAGTGGAGACTATTCAAGGTATCTATTTTAAAATCACCCTCGTACAGAGCCATAAAGCACTTCTTACTAGCTTTTGTTATGGCTTTGTGACTTGAATCTGGCTGCATGAAAACTTCAGCTAGTTCTAAAAGGTGGGGATTTTTGTCCAAGATAATGGCCAAAAGGTGCAGATGTGGTGTTGCACCCACTGAACGCATGTATAAAAAGCACTGCCCCTGATGAGTGTTGAGTGGGTCCATGGGTGTAAGAGGAGCTTGAATAATGACAACAACCAGCTTCACCTCTGCTACTCATCTGTAGGTAGTTATGCAAACACAGTTAGCCTGCAGCACTTCCTTGGCTTGTATTTCAATAGCTGTATCATTTAGATCCTGAATGCCCGTCACTGAGGAGTCTGAGCCAAAGACTTGTGCAAAGATCTGTATCTGGAAAGAGTGAGAGCATACCAGGTGCACATATTAAATGCTTCTTTATTCTTCCATTCCTGCAGTGTTTCGACCCTGCTCAGGGTCTTTGTCAAGCTTGACAAAGAGTCCGGGCAGGGTCCAAACATTGCAGGAATGGAAGAATAAAGAAGCATTTAATATATGCACCTTGTATGCTGTCACTCTTTCCAGACACAACTCTTCTGTAGGTAGGCGTTTGTTGCACTTGAACCCAAACCATTGAAGAGGATGAGGAGGTCCACATCTTCTCCTACTATGATCACACGGTCAAATATTGGACTTTTGGATAGTGCCATGTCTTCTTTGGCTACTTTCACTTCTACACCCCACTGCTTGAATGCGTCATGAAGAAGTGTGATGAGGCACCTCTTGTTGTTTTCATTGGCTAATAGTTTTTCCTGAGATAGTTGGAGGATTGTGGATTCCTCAAAAAGAATATTACTTCAGAAGTTAGCTGCACAGCATCACAGTCGTTCAGCACTTTTGGTGTTTTTCTTGGCAGCCTCATCAGGGTAACTGTCGAAAATAATCGAGACATTGCTGCCAACGTGTTTTTTTTACATAGCTGACATAACCTGAGACAATGGCTGTTACAGAGTTTTTCCTTTGCCAGACAACCTTGTGTAAAAGGTATCCACCATCCACAACTACATGCGGATTGGTGTCAATTGGCATGTGGCTGGTGAGTGTTGTAAAAGCAGAGTAGAGACTGGACTTGGTTCCCTTTCACATTCTCTGTTCATTAAACAAAGATACTGGGAATGGAGCTAATTCGTACTTGAAATGATTTTTTAATTCCTCGTCCGATTTCTTTGCTATGCACACCCTCTGGAACATTGTAAGTGGATCCACGACTAGTTTCTTGTTTGCCACTTTAACAGAGTTGGTGATGAATGCCAATTTGGTTACTTTGTCCTTACATTTGAAGGTTACTTTTCCAAATGTGTTACCAACAATTTTCATCACTCCTTTGGTTCCCAGTTCTTGAGCCATGTGGCAATTTATGTCTTGACTTCCCACAATTTCAGTACTGATGGAAAGCAACTTATCAGTCTTGGGAAATGCATGGTGGAGAATAAACCAGTTTTTCAGTTTTTCCACATCAGCACTATCTCAACTGCTTCGAGAAGGCCTTATATCAACATGTTGTTCAGCGTTAGGACAGGAGATGTCACAGAAACATTCCACTTGCTCTCATAGGTTCACCATGAACACTATTCTTATGGTCCACTGTGCGAGCACACTGCTGGGGATTCCCAGTCCCTATGTCAATCCACCATAGCTTTTCATTGTCCTCATTGGCTTGTGCTCTATAGTCAAAGCTGTCCACAGGCCGGACCAAAACTTATCAGATCGGTGGATTGTGGAACCTCCTTTTGTGAACATGTCAAACTAAGTTGGATCCATTTGCTGTTCTAGAGCCATCATATCTTGCAGTTATAGATGTGCACTCTTTGCATAGAACAAGTGACCGGCTGAATGAAAGAATGGTAGCATTTTATGGACAGTGTCCAGGTGAAGCTTCCAATCACCCATCCACTCTGCTTGGATGAATAGCTTCATGAGAGTAGAAATGCAAAAATATTGAACCAACAGCTTTGATGTGAGACCATTGTCTTTCAGTTTATCCATTGCAGTTTTGAATTTTGCTCTTATGATCTGGCATGTCTCATTGTCACAATGAAGCCCAAAAAATGTGTTCAATACTTTATATTTCGCACAAGTAAGGCACTTCATTCAAAGATAAGTAAATGTATTTCAAATTCATTGACTATAACTATCCTTGTTGGATGAGTATATTTTACTATATTTCACAAGATGCATGACTAAAACAAAAATGTTTCACTTTTTGGAACAAATGCCCAATATTTGAAGAGCTGTATCTCGGAAAGTACTGAATGTACGGAGCTAGGGGAGGGATCAACGTTTAGGAAATTGAATCTACTTTAGGAAGTTTTGTATAACTTTCTGTCAGACACGTACCTTAGGAGATATTGAGTAAAAAGGAAAAAAATTGTGAACATTTTGCTGTTATTTGTGTATTATGTAGCTGGCACAGGTCTTTCAAAGCTGCAAACGTGGTTTCTTACTATCGGCTTAGGTCCTAACAACATATAAAAAAATTTGAACTACGTGACCTTTTGCAAGGTTGAGCCCTTTTTTGTGTCTAATTTGACTGAACTAAAATACCGAGGTAGTGGGACTGTATCACAGCTGATGTCGTCTATGGTCTCACATGTCCTTGTGGTCTGCAGTACGGTATTCTCCTCTCTTAGGTCGGGGGCACATGAACTGGTCAGATTCCACATGTGGGAGCCCGCAGTGGAATCCGGCTCTGACCCTGGCCAGCTACCCTGCATACTTGATTTCTTCTGTATTGCAGATGACCGCGGCCGCTCGCCGTCAGTCATGCACAGTACAGTTTTTAAAATATCTTTATTTTTCCTGCGATGTTGCTAGGTGAAGATGCGGATATCCACGGCCTATCCACAATGTCATTGAGAGGGGGTGAATTCCGCAGCGGAGACGCCGACATAAATTGACATGTAGCGGATTTGAATTCCGTGCCACAAGTCAATTTCCGCACAGGTTTTGTGTGGGTTATTTCCGCAGCTTGTGGACAAGATTTTCAAAATCTCGTCCACTCGGCTGTTACTGCAAATGTAGCGGAATTTTTGTGCAGAGGGTCTGCACTGAAATTTCCCGGCAATTCTGCTCCGTGTGAACCCCACCATAGCACTATGTCCTTAGGTGGGATTGTGAATCACTGAACATGTTATGTATGGGGATTAGTATGATGTTTACACTGAAACAAAGAAGGTATTCTTGGTTGGTTACTAATTGTTTAGGTTTTGTACGTTGGTTCCAACCCAATACGGCCAAAATCATGTGGACACCTGATCAACACAGGACTTGTTGGATGTTCCATTTAAAAATCATGGTTGTTCATATGGAGTTGGAACTCTTTTTGTAGCTGCAGTAGCCTCCACTCATCTGGGAAGGTCTTCTACAAGACGTTGGTGTATGTCTGTGGGAATTTATGCGCACTCATCCAAAATAACATTTGTGGAAGAGGTCTTTTCGCAATCGAAGTTCATATTCATTCCACAGGTGTTGGATGGGGTGGGGGACAGGATTATGTGTAGGCTACTTGAGTGCCTTAAAGGGGTTGTCCCGAGCCAAAACCTCAAAATTTTCAATTTGCCCATTCCCCCTGTCACCCCCCGGCATAAAGCAGCCCTTTAAAGCGGTTATAAACCGCTTCCTACTTACTGTTTAGAAGAAATAATAACTTATAAAGTTCTTCATCTAAGATGGCGCCTGTGATGTCCCAGGGTGCGTTCCACGGTGCACCGCGCTTCCAGGAGGCTTTCATGCGCGCTCCCGAGTCGCCGGTCACGTGAGCAGGTGACTGATGTCATCGGTGGAGGCGTGCACTTGTAATGAATGAAACGCCGATCCAGCCACCCCATTGGCTGGTCGGTAGAACGCATCACAGCGGGAGGTGGAGTCTGCCGGAGAATACAGCAAACAGCTGTTTCTCCCTTCTCTTGACCACACAGACGAGCTGTATCGCGCGGGCACGCTGGAGCGGCTCCTTCACAGCGGGGAGAGTACAGACTGCGCAAGCGCGTCTAAAACAGACTGCTGAGGAAGAAATTAGACGGCACCATGGCGACGGGGACGCAGAGACAGCGCGAGGATCGAGACAAGTGAGTGAATAACTTCTGTATGGCTCATATTTAATGCACGATGTATATTACAAAGTGCATTAATATGGCCATACAGAAGTGCTGAACCCCACTTGCTTTCTCGGGACAACCCCTTTAATATCAAATTTGTCAGAGCATATCCTTATGGACCTTACTTTGTATCATGCAGGAACCAAATGGGTGCCACAAAGTTGACAGTATAGAATTGTCTAAAATGATGGCAGCTGAAAACAGCCCCATACGATTATCCCTCCTTCACCAAACTTTGCATTCTGGTAGGTGCCATTCTCTGGGCATCAACAAAACCAAGACTCATCTATGACCCTGCCAGACAGTGAAACAGGAATAATTGCTCCAGAAAACTCATTTCCACTGCTTTAGAGCCCAGCGCTGATGACATGCTTTACACCACTTTAGCCAAAGCTTGGAATCCCATATATTGATCTTAGGCTTTTATGCAGCTACTCAACCATGGAAACAAATTAAGGAAGCTCTTGACACGCAGCTCTTGTGCTGATGTCACTTCCAGAGGCCGTTTGAAATTCTGCAGTGAGTGATACAACTGAGAATAGGTGGCTCTCAAGGGCCGTGCGATCCAACTCTCGGAAGCCCTGTTCTATGTGTTCACGTGCTATACTGTTGTTGACATTTACGGTTACTGAACTCTTCAGTGTGAGCTGCTCTATTACTAATGCTTGTCTATGGAGATTGCATGGCTATATGCTTCCTCTTATGTATTTGCTTGCAATGGATGTGCCTTTCTGACAATCTTTTTTCTTAGAAATATCTTCATTGTAAGCTGATTTAAGTGTATTTTGCTGCTACAACTCAAAGTAATCAGCTGTAATCTATATGTAAACCTGGAAGCAAGTGGTCAATTACCCAACAGTGCCTCCACAGGGGAAGTGGGGCACTGCACACCTCATTTAAATCAAATTGTTGCTTGTGTCATGGATATTCTAGGTCCTCCAATGAGATACAGTTGTTATGGCTAATTGATGGTGGTGCTAGAAAGGGACTCCCTTTATTTTTTTAGGAATGTCTAATAGGGTATTTTTTAAATGGTTAACTAGACAACTCCCTGAATAAAATGGACTATTTTATGTAATGAAGGGTTGCATGACAAGCACAGCCCTGTTCATTATATTATGCTGAAAGAAATCTCTTTCTGCTACAACAAAGTCCTTTCAGAAAGTGTCATTGATTTTTTTCATTGATTTATAATACTGCAATATGTCATTTCAGCTGCTCAATAAATCGTGCCGTTTGGTCGGCAGCTCGAAGATACGTCATACTGGAAATTTTCCACAGTCTCCCAGCAGAGATTGTATTTAGACTTTTGTATTCGGCACCAAATATATTTATCAGCTATTATTCTGGCTTGAACTTAAAAGCAAATTGGTAATTCATGAAATGTGCGCCAATCTGTCTTATTAGAGACCTTTCACCAGGACGGAATATTCCACAAAAGCGTTGTAATGCCCTCCTGCGGAATATTCAGCCCCCAAATCCACACTGCCAACATGCAGAATTGAAAATAGCACAATCCTACTGGCAATTCCCCATCAAAAGCCGCAGTTAGCAGCGCAGATTGCGGTGCGGGATTTAGGGACGTGTATTCCACAGCGCTGTGAAAGGTCTCTTATGGCTTTAGAGGCTATTGTTCTGCATTAATTTCTGGAAGTAACACCCATAGAAATGAGCAATGAAAGGAATGTCTCCCACTGTGTATAATACAAATACCAAAATAAGGTCGAAAACAACAAAGTCCTACAAAAGATCATTTTAAAAGAAATCTAATGAAGTAAGTGCGCCTTGTTTAGTTCCGTTGTCTTCCTTTTAAATCTATATTGTTTTTCAATGTTTTCCCAGTGATTATCACTATTGCTAGAAGTGACTTCAACGGGGACCTTTACAAGAGTGCAGCCATTGTTGCTGTACAAATAATAATATAGGTTGAAGCCAATGTTTGAAAATATCTAATTGCAGCAATCATGCACCCAAGGAGCCAACTGATAACTAATGTGCCAGGAAGCCAAATATCCCAAAATTAAGAAAAAACTTTATTGTAACATATAAGATATAAAAAAGTAACAAAACCCCCAAAACAAAAAAACAACAACATTGCAGGGTCAGCAGTGCCATCTATGAGTATACAAAACAACATGTTTGATAACATAACTCCCATCATGATACACAGTTCATCCCTAGCAGCAATGCATAAAAGATTTCAATAAAGTTTAACAAAGAGAACTCATTGGATAATCAATATTAACAAACCCATGTGTACAGACTCATTGGATGACATCCATGTTTTTTTTCTGCATAGACTTCGCGTGGGGCCCTTGTTTCGCCAGAATGGCCCATGAGAGCTATCAGGGCAGATGCCATTCCGGGAGTCTCTGCACATCGGTTTGTTACTTTTAATTTAATGATTCATTTCTTTGACATCCTTCCAGTAATCGGTTTAAAGCACATCTGGGATTTAAGGGGGTTCTTGATCTTGGAACCTCCCAAAACGTAACTGCCATTGCCTTTCTTTGCATGCTGCATTCTTGAACAAATGTCATCTACATAACCTCTAGAGCGCTGGAACTTTTGTTTTTTTTAATTTTGTTTGTACTCATCCATGGTGGATTCCACTAATGGAGTTCTATAGACAATCTCTATCCTTAGATATCCCGAGTAGGACGAGGGGTACCAACAAAAAACAGATTTATATTGATCTCAATGCCTTCTTGGATCAAGGTGCGACAGACATCCCTGTGGAGGATAGGCTGTACACACCAGGTGAGTCACCTTCATAAAATTCTAATTGTAGACCTCTGGAGCACTGTAACAGTATTAAAATTAGATAGATAGACAGATAGATAGGAAATAGATAGATAGATATTTTTTTTAAACTAACATGGAATAATATATTTTTTTACTAAAACTCTACCATTTATGCTGCCACTTCTTCTGCATTTTTTATGGATTACTATCCTCACGACAGGCCAGCAATAGTTGATCGGCCGGGGTCTGCTGCTCGGGACCTGACCGATCAGCTGTGTGGGCGCATGCTGTCAGTGCCACAGTAACAGAGGTCGAACCGGAACCTTGTGCACTGACCTCCCATGCAGTGGCATGTGCTTGGAACTGCAGGCATGACTCCTATTGATTTCAATGAGAGCCGTGCAGGCACTTACAAGCACCTGCCAGTACACGGAGGACCCCGGCCGATCAACTATTGATGACCTATGCTATTAGGATAGGTCATCAATAGTATTTCCACAGAAAACCCCTTTAAGGCAGCAGCTCATATCATAACTCATGTTTGGCCTAAACATTTTTAGTAAATGTAATCTACTAAAGAAAATCATGTTTACACCACAGTACCAGTGGTGCCTCTGATCATCGGTCCGGTGCCCTAATATATTGTTTTCTGACGTAACACAACGAGGAAAACAAAAGGTTACATTGTAACACAAGTGGTTATTTATAGTTAATAGAAGTTCATCTGATATCACATGGACTGCCCAGGATATGAAAAATACTGCAGCTTTATTACTACATTATATCCTCTGGGAAAAAGGAAATCTCCCTGAGATCTCCTAAAGTTTAACCTAAAGTTTAAAGTCAAGCTCCACCTTAGCATTGTCTTAGAAAATGTCACGCTTCTAGACTGATGTACATGGCTATATGAGAGGCCCATGTTATATGGAGTATGGGATCCTGCTCTTAAGAAACAGTTGCACCATGAGAGCACTTGGAACGCTTATGATTTGAGTATGAAGAACTAAAGGTTTCAATGGGTGCATGAGGCCTAAGGCTGGCTATACAAATTGTCCCATCACTCATACATTAGATTGTATGGATGATCCCCTTATAAATGCCAGACTGATCCAACTGTTAAATTCGTCAGATTCCCGTTGTTGCATTAAGCCATACATCCATTACCTTTGTGGAAATTACTGTCTTATGTAAGAACACAAGAAAAGCAATGTGGTAACACCACCGCATCTACAATGAAAAGCCATAGAAATCCAATTTCATCAACTACCACTCTAGTAGGTGTTACTTCATGTACTGTTTTATACAATTATTGGATGAAATAATCAAAGCAGCGCTTTCCAGTCAATTTACATCCATGCATAGGCAGCATCCGTCTGAGCTTAAACACACACTGATATTTTGTAAGGATACGGCCAATTTCAACATCAAAATTGAGCTGTCTGAATAACCTACAGTCATAAGTCCACCATCCGTCATCAGTAGCCAATGGCGGATTATAATAGGGGTGGTAGGGGTGACTGCTCTGGGCCTACTGCCACCCAAACCAACCGTATTATAATTCACTATTGGTCTCTGCCGTCCCCTGGGCTCCAGGTGGCAGGAAGCCTGTCTTTTTACTCTATAGGCTCCTCCTCTTTGACTCCGTCCCAGTGATCTTACTGCACTGCAGAACCTCTCTCCTTCTTAGGATGCCGCCATATATCCAAGAGAATGTGTGGAAGTATGCCTATATACGTATGTGGAATGTATACATGTAAGTATACAAGTATATATGTAAGCCTGTGTGAGGGCATGAATGTGTGAAAATGTGCCTCTGTGCTGATAAAGCGAGGTTTACACTGCATTTCAGTGTGAGCTCAGTTTTTCTGTCCCTGAGTTCCGTCTGAATCACCAAAAACAGAGTTCAGACAGACACCTGGATGAAACCGTCTGCTGATCAATGAAATGGAGACCATGTTGGTCTCCACTTTAGCGGGGTTCCACTCCTTTCTTGCCTTTTTGCTGTACATAATACTGTAGTTGACTGCGCTATTCTGTTCAGCAAAAATAGCAAAACAATAAATGGAATCCTACTAAAATGAAGACCAACGTGGTCTCTGTTTTACTAATGACAGCAGATGGTATCATCCAGAGGTCTGTCTGAATGCTGTTCATAATGATTCAGATGGAACCCTGGGACAGAAAATCTAAATGCACACTGAAATGCAGAGCGAACCAAACGTACGATACCCTGCTATGTGTCATCTGTGTGCGTGCTGTGCTCACATCACATTTCTTGCTCCGTTCGAAGGTCCCATTTGGGTCCATTTAAAATCCTGAGAACTGTACCCCGGGACGGGACCTGAACAGAACTTATGTTGGTCATTATAGAAAACTGCTGAAATAGAGACCAATAAGTCTCAATTTTGACTGTTATGTTAATTTGTTAATTGTCACAAAATATCCACCAAGCTTGTTTCTTTGTGACCTGTGGTTCGCATTGTGATACCACTAACCTCAATGAAAGTGCAAGGTCACAGGGCTACACAGCAGTGTTTGGTCACACAACCCCCGTCTTGATTGAAGGTCACCATGTAGCCCTAGCTTAATTCTTACATAGGGAAAAGTCAACTTATTTGTGATACTGTATCTATGTCGTAAGCTTGGTTTTGATATCATATCTATATAGTAAGCCTGGTTCTGGTACTATACCCATGTAGTTAACTTGGTTCTGGTACCGAATCTATGTAGTAAGCTTGGTTCTGGTATCATATCTATGTAGTAGGCTCAGTTCTTTTATCATATCTGTGTAGTAAACATGGCTCTGGTAGCGTATCTATGTAGTAAGCTTAGTTCTGGTCCCGGATCTATGTAGTAAGCTTGGTTCATATCTATATACTTAGCTTTGGTTCTAGGATCATATCTACGTAGTAAGCTTGGTTCATATCTATATACTTAGCTTTGGTTCTAGTATCATATCTATGTATTAAGCTTGGTTCTGGTATTGTCTCTATCTAATAAATGTTGGATTAGTTTAACACTTTAGATTCATCCAGGGGTGCCCACTTTTTTTTTTTTTACAGCTCCAGGCGCTTTGTAGCCTTAATATCAAGAGCCTTTAACTTACATTGTCAGCAGTGCTGACATATGATGTTATGATTACACTTGTGGCCCTGTAAGGTGAGGGCACAAGGGGCATGTGCCTATTGCCACAGATGTCCAAGCTGTCTGCCGATCGTCACTTTCAATTCTGTGTTCCGCTGTGTAATCCTTTTCAGCTTTGTCATGATACTAAGTGGAGCTTTTAATCATTCATTCTATTTCTGCGTGTAATTATCACAAGGTTCTATAAGTTATTCTTCCTTTAATGTCTTACAGTGTAAACATCTGTTCCTCCTCATTGCCACCTGTTACCTCTTGTATCTAATCTGCTTGCATCGCTGTGATAGATGATTTGTTCTATTTTATGCAGTAAAGAATGATATTAATATCTGCCATGATCATCAGTTCTCTTGGGTAAACTGTCATATAGACTTTGCAGGGTAATTGTACAGTTTTATTACTCCCTTCATAGCAAGTAATCCAAAAGCCTTGAAGATGTTGAGTTTAAGACTATGGACGGTGAATTCTCCGTGGGACAGTTCCTTGCTTTTCTGTTCGCCAGCTGATCTTGGTCATATGTTAGGACTTTTTGTCCTTTTGCAAAATGATGTTAAGATTGCATCCTGTAACAGAATGACATTGAGATTAGTGTTGAGTGATTAATTAAATATTCATGTTGGGAGTACCCGCCATGATATTCTAAACATTATAGTAGATCAAGGCTTCCATTGAAATGGGAAGTAATGGGAGTAAAAATTCGCTCCAAGCTGCTAGAAAGAGTGCTACATGCATACTTGCACACACACAACCTTACTCTCTCTGGTTTTTCATGATCGATGCATTACAACTCCTGCGCAGTCGGCCAGAAGGACACCAGAGGCTAAGCAGCAGCCACCGACAAGGACTCTGAAAGTGGCGGAGGCCGACTCCAGGCCAGTGCAGCAAGCAGTTTCCCCATGTTGGGGAGCTGCCAGGAGAGGGCCAGTGCAACAAGGACCCTGAACTCAGAGAGATCACCAGAGAGCCCTGATGACCCGGAGGCTAAAGAAGATAATGCCCCCAGATCAACAAGCCCTGATGGATGACAGTGTCACAGATTCAGAGCAGCTTCTGCGTGAGTGCACTAACTCTCCTAGGACTGCGTTTTTTAGGTCACAAACCCAATAGACTACGTTAACGCAGGTGTAGTTTAATATGGCACCATAGTGGGGTAAATGCAAGGTCTTGCAGAATAGTTATTATATTATGTGGTTATATGTATGGTGCAAGATGTCATATGAAATGTTTATGACCATTATGATGCAATGGTGTAGCAAGGCATGAGATAATCGGGAGCAGCATGTAGTATGTAGACCTGGATGTGACACAGGAGTGAAGCCTCAAGTTAATAATGTGGGACAGAGACCTCTGAAGAAATTATATCTATGAGTGTCAGCGTTTTACATGAATGAATACAACTCCTGCGGGGCGCGGGAGCTGATGCTATTGTTAGTAAGACAAGATTTGGGCTTTATTAGGGAGGGCCCAGGAGATATGTGCCTTGTTGCGACCAACTAGGAATAGGTGGGAGGAGATGCACGCAGCAGCGGGTTACACTGGATGATGATACAGATGCATGATGAGTTATTACATGACATTTAAGTATCTGAACCATCATATGGAGCGACTTACTGTAAATTATACTATTGTTCAATAAAAATTATTTTTATTCAAAGAGTGGTACAATGAGCTGAATACCATGAGCAGCTATGAAAAAACTAGATGCCTCCGAGATGAGAATCTGGATAGATATCTGGAGACTTGGAGTAAAAGGCTATGCTACAAAAACAGACAGAGTCATTTGTTTAATAGCAATGCATAAGTTTCTTAATGACGAACCACTCTCTTGCTTGTGAGGAGAAGGGAGAGGGGGAAAAAAAGGGGGATTTTTTGCTACCTGACTACGTTGAACATAGATGTACTTTCTATTACAATTTAAATATTGCATGCCATTAGGATAATTAAACAGAATCGTCCACTTTTAATTTGTTATTCTAATAATGCTCTGCTTGTTCACAGAGAAACTGTTTCTTGTTTTTCTTTCCCACATGCTTCCTGGGTGTCGATCCGGATAAACAAATTTCCCTTTTTTCTTTCTGTATCCACCCCAAAATTTATAAATAAAGAATTTATATTAAAAAAAAGTTATTTTTGATAGAAATATGTCCTTTGTCATTGCTGTGCCATCACATGACCTGCCACCAGGCATTACCAGCTGGACTTTTTCCAAGGATACAGAGGGCTGGTTGGGTATATCTTTCACCTGCTACAGTTAGTTTCCTTAGTTTATTAACTGCATTTCTGTTCCTGAACTTAGTTTCTTTGTTCCGGTGTGTCTTTAGAGCACTTCAGGCACCACACCTGTAAACTCCTGACAATCAAATATGTATGCAGAAAACTCCACCTGGTGAAGGGTTTAGGCAGTTGGAATTTTATAATTTCATTCTCTGGCATTTGGAGCTGTATCACAATAACAGGAGATTCGATCCCCATAAAGATGTTATATACTTAAAGGGGTTGTCCCGCGGCAGCAAGTGGGTCTATACACTTCTGTATGGCCATATTAATGCACTTTGTAATGTACATTGTGCATTAATTATGAGCCATACAGAAGTTATCAAAAGTTATTCACTTACCTGTTCCGTTGCTGGCGTCCTCGTCTCTATGGTTGCCGTCTAATTTTCGCCGTCTAATGGCCAAATTAGACGCGCTTGCACAGTCCGGGTCTTCTGCTTTTCTCAATGGGGCTCCGTGTAGCTCCGCCCCGTCACGTGCCGATTCCAGCCAATCAGGAGGCTGGAATCGGCAATGGACCGCACAGAAGCCCTGCGGTCCACCGAGGGAGAAGATGCCGGCGGCTATCTTCAGCAGGTAAGTAAGAAGTCACCGGAGCGCGGGGATTCAGGTAAGCGCTGTCCGGTGATCTTTTTTAACCCCTGCATCGGGGTTGTCTCGCGCCGAACGGGGGGGGGGGGGTTATTGAAAAAAAAAAAAAAAACGTTTCGGCGCGGGACAACCCCTTTAATAATCAGGGCAATATTTAGGATCTATGTTAGTAAGTGCTGCAGATACGAGGGGCAATCTGCTGCCACTACTGTTCATCAGGGAGTCAGCTGACATTGTGCATGGAGGGTTCACGCTATTAACAGTGTTATATAAGAAGAACTATTTCATTATTCTAGTGATACTATACATGCTCATATCTCTATTAAAGGGGTTCTACCAAGATATAAAGTTGCTCAACAATCTCCGGGGGTTTTCAATGAAATGAATGGAGTCGTGACGGTGTGTTGGGTGTTCCATTCATGCAGGGATCTTTGGGACCCCTGTCCTCACAATCAGTGGGGTTCCAGCACTTGGACCACCACTGATCATAAAGTTATTCCCTATCTTGTGAATACAGGATAACCTAATTTCTCGGCACAACCCCTTTGGCTGTCATTATGGAATTTCACCTGGGCTTATGAGCAGGGTTCACCTAAAAAAGGCTAGCTGTATCTAAAATATCCCTGAAATTAATTTTAAATGGTCACTGACTTTTCAAAGAAATTGTGCTTACTAAGACAAGAGCAAATCACTATAATTACTTAAAATGGCACTTTTATGCTGAAAAATTACCCTAAAATGCTGGCCACCCCCCTTTCATCCTAATTTGCTGTTCACTGCCTATTGTCAAGTGATGTCCATCTCTAAAAATAGTAATAGCACGATTAGAAACAGAAAATGAAGGAGAGTGATGACTCATGCTGCCCATAGAAGCCTTTGGAAAGCAGCAGGGAAGAGGCGGCGAGCGAGAGACACTCACAAACACGTTACTCCAGCTAACTGGTGAGTGATTTACAACTACTGAAATCACATCTACACTACTCAGTACTTCTCTACATGTTAATGTGTGTTAAAGGCAGTTAGGAAGTAGAATGTGCAGTTTATAATGTACACAGTATATAGAAGACAGATAGACTCTTCCCACCAGTTCTAAGAGAACAGAAAAATTAGGGATACAACGTGCAGAGAGAAAATGGTGATAAATGGAGGCTATAAGTTATATAATGGTCATAAATAGCATTATTCCTGATGTACACACAACTGACTCTAAAAAGCCACCTGAAGAGATAGATATGCTCTAAAAGTAGACAAGTATGTTATGAATGAACGTTTCTGTATGGAAGTCAGTAAAAACAGTTGTTTACATTCCATGATATGGCCAATTTGTTGACATCCTGCAATTGTTCAGCTCCATCCACAACAATGTAAAAAGAGCCTAAATAAGGAGATGGCATCACATATGAGACCTGATGCATTCATTAATAATAATGTATTCAGAATGCCCTTGTAAAAGGGAAATGTCTGATTGATGAGGCTCACAGAACCCTACTTAGTTATTGGCAGTGAGAAAAGAGAAGTCAACTGAGAGGTTTCCTGCCTGCACCAACTCATTATCCTGCTTATTACATAGTTTAGACATATTACACAGTGGTGAATATGCCAACAGTCAACTATTAAGACAATTTTGCCTCACATGATGCTTTCTCAGGGGCTGATGAGGGATTGTGCAAGAGCGCTTAAATCAACCAGCAAGCTTCATCGATATATACAAAAATATAACAAAATCAAACCAAACATTATCAAGCTCCATAAATATCTAAAAGACATATTTTTATAAAAAATATGATACTGAATTGCTATTTTTAAGCCTCGAAGGATCTAAAGCTGCCGACTTTGAAATCCACAATAATTGACTTTGCAATGCCGTGGTGTCCAAGCCACGGAATGATTGAGTTATAAAACAGCAAATTGTAGCACTGAGCGACCCCCTTCATGTACAGCATTAATGTGGGAGATCAATGCAGCTGCTTCTGTGCCTGTAGTTAATGGATATACTCGCTCATGGTAGCAAACAGGATGGGTAGTTTTTAGAAAAAGTGTTTAAAAATCATATCGACAATAAAATCAGCTCGACATGTAATACATTGATAACATGTTAAACTAGAAAAAGTTCAGTTCCATCTGCAGCACTTTTTGCTTACATCAAGCAACTGTATCATTAACAGTTCACTATTATAATTTACAACCATATTTGAGGTGAAATCAAATCTGATGTAGCTGCTATCCTTCATAAAACCAGATGCCACTTACTTACTGTTGGGCAACATGATAACTGTCAGTGGGTCAAGATACTAGAGTTATGTGCTTAAAGGACACCTATCAATGTCCACATACTGCCCAAACTGCAGGCATGACATTATAGAGCAGGAGGAGCTCAAAAGACTGATATATAGTTTATGGGGAAAGATTCAGTATATGAGTAGTTTCACATGTGCCCTGGGGATTTCGCTGTCCTTGTGATTGTAACAAGGGGGCGCCCTCTACTGCTAGAGTAAAGAAGATTTCCACACCGACATAGAAGGGGTTCTTTACTGTAAAAGCAGTGAGACTATGGAACTCTCTCCTGAGGACATGATGTTGGTTAACTTGATGAGTTTAAGAGGATCCTGAACATCTTTCTTGAGCCATACAATATCTTATGTTATATCTCTGATTAATCAGAAGGGTCGGTAATCTGGGGATTATTCGGATTGCCAGATTGGAGTCGGGAAGGACTTTTGTTCCCTTAAATGTGGAAATTTGTTTTTTTTTTTACTTCCTCTGGATCAACATTGGGGGATAATAGGCTGAACTGGATGGACTTATGTCTCTTTTCAGCCTTACATACTGTTACTGCAAAACTGTGTACATTTTCCATTTTCCCTGTTTTTTCCAAGAAACAGACTGCAAATATGACTGTGGGAATAAGAAAGGGACAACTAAAAATGCTATGAAGTGGACCAACCGAGGACATATTTGCAGGTGATATTTTGATTGTAGTGGGAAATGTTTTTCAAGGAATAGCATCAGAAGATATTTTCTAACCATTTCCTGAAGGCGTATTCATTGTTATATACATTGTTGATTTCTCATCCTTCAACCGTTTGTAGTCGCACAGATTTGGGACCCCCCACTGTGGTTGTGTATATACCAAGAAAATGATTGTTGAAAAATCTAACATCCTCAAAGAAATATGTCAAGAATGCATTTCTGAAAATGCAGGATATTTATCACTGAGCAAGGATTTCCCATAGCAAAATGTAGCTGTGCATAAAAGGAACAAAAATAGCTTCTCCGTGATCAGATTTCATTAGTATACTTCAGGATGTTTGGCAGGTGCTGTAAGTACTCCATTAATCATGCCCATACAAGGCATCTGCCAAGCAGTTTCACAGCGAGTATGACTGCTACTACATGAGGACTGGCGGCCGCTATTAGAGCTCACGTTTTCCGGACAATCGCCCTGCCGCACCTGCAAGCGCAGATGTCCTGCAATTAGTATTAATACAAAACTGTAAAAGTGGTAATTGCTGGGCTGTGCCTGCACTTGTAATAGCACCTTAACGCATATATATGTACAAGCAATGAGTGCATCCAAATTCTACACACACATCTGAACTAGTACATATAGTAGCAATGCACCGCCTGGCAAGCTCTAGAACATACTGATGGGAAATGCCTTATTCGGTATTAATAGATTTAGATTTCTAGAATGGATTTCCTCGAGGGAAGCTTCATTTCTCGAGTGCTAATCTAAACATAGTTGTAGAGCAATTAACTCTATACTCATAATTATCATCAGGTAGGTAGAATAGGCATGGCAATTCATGTAATACATGAAGAGAACAGTGTTCTATTGAGAACAGTGCAGGCACAGCTGGATGGAGCGCCCTTTACTGTTATACAACTAGGTCAAGACAAATTTCTCAGTCAGCCCCATCTTCACCAAGCTGCATAGCAGAAGAGGGGTTTCTAAGAAAAATGGACAGAATAGGTTGATAGAACACATTTCAAAAATGCTTAAAATTGCCTAATCTGTATATTAAAAAAAAATAATAGGTGTAACTACTCTGTAACAACTGTGCTATGAACTTCTCCTTTTGCTTTGTCAAATTTAGCCATTTACAGCATAACACTATTAAATTGGATTTTCTGCGACTTCCACTATTTTTACTGCCAGTGTCAAGGCTAGGATATTAAACATTTGGTGGTTTGCAATCAGGTATTGGGTCTCAGATGGTGCTGCTTAACAGTTTAGTAAGTAATATGCATATAATAATCCAATAAATTCCTATGCCGGAGGCTCTGGCACTGTATCACTGTAGAAGTGACTAAGCCGCCAGCAACCTTAAGCAGACTTCATACTCTATGCTAATTGCATTCAGTTCTCAATTACGACACATTTTATCTTATTTAAGGAAAGGGCTGCTGGGTAGACATGCAGAAGAAATTCCGCTGAGAACTTTCTTATCACAGTCAGCAAGATCAAAAGACATCCAATAATCAAAGCTAGAGGATTGCACTGCGGCTAAAAGGATGTCCCCTCTAAGCAGGATTATCGCCATCAAGGAACCCCTAATGAACCTAATGATGGTCTGCAAAATCTGTAATAGTCCCTTCCCCCCAACTATCAAGCGTCATGTATAGTATGGTCTCCTCCTAAGGCACAAAGCTGTTAGGGATACTAGGTTCTACTGCAGTGTGATGCAATACATATGTATTCACTTTTCCTTCCTTGAGGCACAACACATTTGGTGGTCACTGTCCCTTTAACTGGTACATAAGTGTGATAGTTACAGTCTCTAACAGAGGTACAATAGTTACATAGGCTAAAAAAAGATACAAGTTCATAAAATTCAATCTTTTTCGATTACCGATAATTATGGCTATAATTAGTAATTATTAGTAATTATAGCCATCAATGCCTTTTGTTATTACATAAGCATCTAGTCTTCTTTTAATATCCGCCATTACTACCTCTTGGGTAGGGAGTTCTTCACTGATTGGATGAGACTCCACTCAGAAACAACACTGAGAGGCATAGGGACTGTCAACTGCAGTTACAGTTACCATATGTCATATTATCCTCTGTAGATACAGACAGTGACATCACTGGAACGTCCTAACATATACATTTAATGGAGGCCTGGAAGGACTCCCTTTGGCCTCCATCTGGCATTGGAAGCCTATGGAGATGTATAACATGTCCATCAGGAGCTTTTCTTTCTATGCTAAATGTCAAAGAAAAATGTGATGTAGCATGCCCTTAGCTTTTACGGTACCTTTTAATGGCTAACAAAAATACATGATGTAATAGCAAGCTTGCGAACCGATGCAGGGTTCTTCTTCAGGCTTAATGGATTGGATCTGAAGAGGCATGGATATTTATACACACTTATAACATACATACTTATGACAAGGCACAGATATGGATGTGATTGGTCCGCACTTGAAAGGAATTCTGCAACAGCAAACAACCTTTTTTTGTCTAGGCACTGAGGTCGGCAGGCTAGAAATGCTACAAGAGGTACACTGACATTTTTAACTAAACACTGATAAGGGACTGAAAGTTTATGGTCCCTGAATTACTGTTGATGGGGGTTTTCACCAGGCCAGCAGTCTTATCTGTGCAATAAATGTCTCACACTTCCCATTCACGCATAAATCCTGGGGAATAATTTAACCCAGTATTCAGCATGTCAAAGGTTGTTATCAATTTATATTCCCAAATTCTTCTGTGGTTTTGTGACTTGAAACCACCCTTCTATATCAAAACTCTCATATCTCCTATGTCATGTCCATGGTTAGAGAAGTGCTCAGCCACAGGCAATTCTCTTTTTCTGTGTATAATCGTGTGGCGATGAGATCTCATCCTCGCTTTCAGTTTCTGTCCTGTTTCTCCAACATAAAGGCCCCCAACAGGACATTTGCTGCACATGATCAGGAACACAACATTGAACGAGGAACATGTGAATGTCCCTGGGATCTTATAGTCCTGCTGTGTGTTGGGGATCCTTATATTGAAGGATGGTTTCAAGTCACAAAACCACAGAAGAATTTGGGAATATAAATTGATAACAACCTTTGACACGCTGAATACGGGGTTAAATTATTTCCCAGGATTTATGCGTGAATGGGAAGTGTGATACATTTATTATACAGATAAGACCCCCATCAACAGTAATTCAGGGACCATAAACTTTCAGTCCCTTATCAGTGTTTAGTTAAAAATGTCAGTGTACCTCTTGTAGCATTTCTAGCCTGCCGACCTCCCCCCCTTCCCCCAACAGTAATTTAGGGACCATAAAACTTTCACTCTGCTATCAGTGCCTAGACAAAAAAAGTTTGTTTGCTGTTGCAGAATTCCTTTTAAGTGCGAAACAATCACATCCATATCTGTGCCTTGTCATAAGTATGTATGTTATAAGTGTGTATAAATATCCATGCCTCTTCAGATCCAATCCGTTAAGCCTGAAGAAGAACCCAGCGTTGGTTCGCAAGCTCGCTATTATTACATCATGTATTTTTGTTAGCCATTAAAAGGTATTATATCTACAAGATTACTTGGTTTCTCTTGCTGGGAACAATCACATTTTTCTCTACTGGCTAACACGGTACCAGATCTTTGTTTTCATCTTAGCTTTTACCTGTTGGTTCCAAATGGGCAAATCTTGGAAATTATGTTTCAGTTGTAATATGTCTAGAAAAACTTCCACATTTTTTTTTGTTCTAGAAGCCAAGAATCTCCATAAGATATCATCAATATCCAAACTGAATGTTTATCTGGTTTGTGTGGTCTTGATTTTTATCCTTTGATTTCACTGATTACCAGTTACTTAGACGATCTAGTAAGTCATTAGTGATTGATTCCGTGACTGAATCTCGTAGGATGGAAACAATCTCTAATTTCATTGGATGAGTTTACGTCTTTTGTTTTATCACTCCACACCTGTAGTGTAATAGCATTACCTTTACTGAAGATAAACACTATCAACCTCTTAATAGAAGCTATGTTAGATGAATAATGTAAGGTATGCATTAGCTGTGTTGGGTTGAGCTACTTGGGAATAAAAACATTTTATGGGCATGTAAGCCATGACATCTTCATTGTGATCAGTATAGTAAAATGAGATAACAGACGTCTTTCCTAGACATGTAATTTATCTTTGTGCCAACTGAACGTGAAACAAGTTATGATGTGCAGAGGTTTAATTAAGTGATTATTTTCTTGCTCATGGGGACAGATCAAGTATCAGTTTATTAAATCTTCCAGACAATTAGACTCATATTCAGTTAAAATGATAACGTTCAGGAGTTACGGTCCTTTTGTGTTATTAAAGCATTGTAACTCTTGGTTGTCTACTAGCTTTCATAGTCCTATAGTTTGGTAGTTAAAGTGGCTATACAGCTGTTTAAAATGGATTGCTTATCCTTAGCACAAGCCATGGATGCTAAATTGGTGGGGGTCCAACTCCGGTGCTTGAAGGGGTTGTGGCACTTGGGCAAGAGCTGTTTGTACTTGCAAACACCGTATTTTTAGAGCGGCACTGCAAGAAATCCTATCGTTGTTACATTCACATGAATAGGACAATGTTACAATACCTAGGAGCGCTGAAAGTATGGTGTTTGCCGGCATGAACCAGGCTGGAATCAGTTGAGGATTTTGTATGGATCTGTAGGCGGGTTCAACAGCATAATATTTGTCCTATTTGTGAAACTGACCTTAGGCAGAGGGCACTTGCCCCCCCTGTTTCAGACAACCTTGACATGCTCCCATAACACCAATCCTTCGCACACAGCTCAAAAAGGCTGGTTTCAGATCTGCATTGAAACCTCCAGTCCGAGCTTCCGCTACAGATCTAGCTCAAAATACCGGAAGAAAAGATGCATTATGAAGCGATTTTTCTTGTGTCTAAAAGCAGGGCAGCTGAGTGAAAAAATGACAGATCCCATTATAGTCAATGGGGACCGTCCGGTGCTGTGCATTTCTCTGCAGAGATAGAACCATTCAGCCGTGGGGATTGCCCTTTTCTGCTCCCCGAATAGAGGAGGAAAGCAGAACCCCCGACACAAATATGAAACCACCCAATGCAAGCAATATGTCTGTTGTGTTTTTAAAATTGGTAACACTTTCTGAAGCTGTGTTTGGGGAACAAATAATAGAAAAAGTTTCAAAATGCTAAAGTAATATTGTACTAAATAAAAAAGTTAGTTTTAGAATTCTTCAGCATTCCATTGCAGCTTCTGTCTGTTCTCAACTGCATCCGTTTTCATGTGATACTATGCAGGCCAGCTAATTACTGGCCATTTTAGTGACATAGTGATGTCATTGTAGCATGCTGTCAATAGATCAACAGCATAAAATATCAAAACAGCAATCACTGCGGGAGTAAATCCAACTGTGCACGCCTACCCAGAAACCGGACTTCAGGAATAGAGATGAGCGAGCATACTCGATAAGGCAAACAAATTCAGGAATCATCAAAAAAGTGCAACTGAATAGAGGGGTGAGGCAACACAAGGGAATCCAATTTCTTACGAAACGATTTTCATGGAAAAAGCCAAATCTTTATTGTAGTCCAAGTATTAAAACATAACGCGACGTTTCGACCAACAATCTATGGCTTGACAAAGACCATGGATTGTTGGTCGAAACGTCGCATTATGTTGTAATACTTGGACTACAATAAAGATTTGGCTTTTTCCATGAAAATGGTTTCGTAAGAAATTGCATTCCCTTGTGCTGCCTTACCTCTCAATTCAATTGTAGCATACTGTAACTTGCTGACCCCTTTGCATGATGCGTCATTGTCATGTAGGAGTGGAGACAGGGATGTGACGAGAACAGTGAAAAATTCTGATGTTAAAGGGGTTGTCTCGCGGCAAACCTCAAAATTTTACCTTACCCCATTCCCCCTGTCACCCCCCTGGCATAAAATAGCAAAGTAAAGCGTTTTTTAAGCCGCTTGTCACTTACCGATCTGACGAAATAAGGACTTTAAAAAATCTTCTCCCAAGATGGCCGCCGGTCCTTTCCCAGGGATGCACTGCGGTTTTCTCCCATGGTGCACCGTGGGTCTTCTCCCATGGTGCACCATGGGCTCTGTGCGTTCCATTGCTGATTCCAGCCTCCTGATTGGCTGGAATCGGCACACGTGACAGGGCAGAGCTACGCGATGACGCGTAGAAGGGGCGGAGACAGAACGCCGCTCGTGCCTGGACCGAGCAGAAGGGGAGAAGACCGCACAGCGCAAGCGCGTCTAAAAAAGCAAGAAGACATCAGAATTAGACGGATCCATGGAGACGGGGACGCCAGCAACGGAGCAGGTAAGTGAACAACATCTGTATGGCTCATATTTAATGCACAATGTATATTACAAAGTGCATTAATATGGCCATACAGAAGTGTATAACCCCACTTGCTGCCGCGAGACAACCCCTTTAAATATGTTTAGAAATTTTAGAATTTTTTATAATTTACAGAAATTTTTAAAATCTTGGAAAGTCACTTTAAAATTGGATGCGGCATTGTTTTAGTCAACATTAAGCAGTGCTTGATAATCACTGAAAAGCTCTGTTTACAGCAATATGAAAATGAAAAAACGTGTGCTAAAAATACTGGTTTTTATCATCAGAGAAATGCTGAGCCGCTTTGAAGTATTTCACTATTGCAGTTGCCATGGAAAAGAGAAAAAGAGAAGCCAGAGCATTGGGATTTTTATAAAGCTCCAGAGGCAAGAGCTCATTTAACCTGTTCATTACGACAGGAACCACCATGTAATGGTTATGACTTGTGTTTTTGACCTACAGCTACATTGTATCCATTTTCAATAGTCATTAGTTTTTGGACATTCTTTTATCTTGAACCATTTAAGTAACATAATATGTAAGGCCGAAGAAAGACATATGTCCATCCAGTTCAGCCTATTACCCCCCAATGTTGATCCAGAGGAAGGCAAAAAAAACCCAATGAGGTAAAAGCCAATTTTTTCTCTATAAGGGAAAAAATTGCTTCCTGACCCTAATCTGGCAATCAGAATAATAATTGGATCACCGACCTATCTGAGTAATCAGTGATATAACATGTAATATTGTAACACTCCAGAAAGGCATCCAGACCCCTCTTGTACTCTATTATCAAATTTGCCATCACCCCGTCCTCAGGCAGAAAGTTCCATAGTCTCACTGTTCTTACAGTAAAGAACCCCCTTCTATGTCAGTGTAGAATCCTTCTTTCCTCTAGCAGTAGACAGAGCCCTCTTGTTGCAGTCCTGGGTATAAATAGATGGTGGGAAAGATCTCTGTACTGTCCCCTGATATATCTATTTATAGTTATTAGAGCGCCCCCTTGTAACACTCCTGGGTATAATAGATGGGAGAGATCTCTGTATTATCCCCTGATATATCTATACATAGTTATTAGACCGCCACCTTGTTACAGTCCTGGGTATAAATAGATGATGGGAGAGATCTCTGTATTGTCCTCTGATATATCTATACATAGTTATTAGAGCGCCCCCTTGTTACAGTCCTCAGTATAAATAAATGATGGGAGAGATCTCTGTATTATGTTTGTTAAGAGGTGTGGCATCTTAATAAATTCAACACATCTGGCAGCTCTGCACCAGAAGGTGAAATCTATGGCAGCTATGTGTTGGCATAGATTTGCACTATAATTTATATAGCCTTCTGATGTAAATTATGGTAAGTTTCTCGGTTACGGGAGGCCCTGCCCACTTTTTCATTATACCCTGGCCACATTTGGAAAAGCAGTGAGTGGGATGCATTTTTTATGCGCATGTTAAAAACACTATCTGACGACCACATGTGTTTTGCCACAAAATGTTGCGATTTTGCAATGTGGTTTTTTAGCCCATCGGCTGTTACAGATGAAGCACATAGTTTAACGGACTTCACTTGTACACACCACCTGGCACAGTAAATGATTTTGAAGTGCCATGTGTGGACGCTGTCTAACCTAACTTCACTTACTAATTAATTGATAGCCTGAAGTGTTAGCAGCAATTAAGCCTAGGTAAATACAATCATTAATATGACGAGTTCTACATTAATAGTAAATTGTTTTCGACAGTGAGTGCATGTAGCGTTCATATTTTGTAATATACACCAAGATAAGATTTAACTACCAAGAACAGGTCCATATCTGCCAACTTTACTGGAAAGAAAAGAAGGACAGGTAAGGCAGCGCGCAAAGCGCTACGTGGCAGTTTCTAAGCCCTCCACCCCAACCAGTCCCCGTCCCTAAACACATGCAGTCCCCACACCTTGCCACACCAAATCTATAAGGAGGAGATGTTTCTAGGGGTGGGGTTCAAAATGTGAAATGCCTGCGATGTAGCATGTCCACCACCTGGCCTCCTCTGGCCGATATCCTGTGAAATGATGCAGGCGATGTGTTGACATCATCACGCTGCTTGTGTCGCATAGAAAGTGTCGAGTGACAGAATCCGGACCTCGGTGTGATGAAAGGATCAGACTGGGTACCAGAACATGTGGTCTCCATTTCTCAAGGTTTCTATCCTTATCCTGCTTTTTAGAATGGTAGACGGGTGTAGCTGACTCCAATTGATATCCTTCCCAAAGGATGAAAATCTTGTAATGTGGATTTCGACATTGAGATGAAATACCGAGACATACAGAAGAGCAAAGTCTAAAAGAAGCCTAATTTATACTAGATTCACACCAAAAATATTTTAAAATATATCCCAGTATACTGCAAAACGGGGGAGGCAACTGTATGTCACCTGTATCCTGATAGATGAATCCTGATGGAGCTGTTTGTTTTTTGTAATGGTAGTGGATATATTTATTTTCTGATAGAGAGAATTATAGGTTTACTCCTGTTATAATATCTATGCAGTAAGTCTGGTTCTGCTATCATATTTTTGTAGTAAATTCAGTTCTAGTACTGTATCTGTTTTAAGCTCTGGTACTGCATCAATGTACTAAGTTTTGTTTTTGTACTGCATCAATGTACTAAGTTTTGTTTGGTACTGCATCTATTAACCAAGTTCTGTTCTTCTGCTATATTTATGCAGTGGGCTTGGTTCTGGTATCATTACTGTGCAGTAAGCATGATTATGTTACTGTTTCTATGTAATAAGTTTGATTTTGATTATATGTCTATGCTGTAGGCTTAGTTCAATTACTATTTCTAACTGTAGAAATGTACTTTTTGAGAAATGTACTTCTGTAGTAAACTCGGTTCTGGTACTGCGTGTATGTAGTAAGCTTAGTTCTGGTACTATATCTATGTAGTAAGCTTGGTTTTGGTATTCTTTCTACACTGTTAGCTCAACTTTGTTATGGTATCTAATCAGTAAGTGACAAATCATTTTAAAACTTTTAACTTCTTGTCTCCACAATCTTAATAGCCTTATTCCACCCCTGCACCCGACCATTACACTTATACGTTGTTGGACATTCCATTCCAAAATAATGGACGGTGATATGAAATTAGGCATCCTTTTGCAGCTATAACAGTCTCTACTCTTTTAGGATGACTTTCCACAAGATTCTGAAATGCAACTGTAGAACTTTTGCACATTTAACCAGAAGAGCATGTCTGAGGTCAGACATTGATATTGGATGAAACATCTGGCTTGATGGTCCAATTCATCTCAAATATGTTTAATTGGGTTGAGGAAGAATACTGAGTAGGCCACATGAGTTCCTCTACACCAAACTCACCAAACAAAGTCTTTATTGACCTTTCTTTGTGCACAGAGGCAGTCATATTGGGATTGAAATAGGCCTTTTCACAACTGTTGGTAGCATTCAATTGTCTAAAATGTCTTGGCATACTGTAGCATTAGCATTTTCTTTCATAGCATTATTCCTCCTGTGCTGTATTTTATAATAGGCACTATATATTTTGGTAGGTAACGTTTTCAGGACATCTGTCAAATGCAGATTCCTCATTCACACTGCCAGATAGTGAAATGAGATTCATATTTAACCATGAAACACTTCTGCCTCTTTCTCCACTAGTCATTGAGAACTACTTTTGGTGGTCATTGCCAATTGAAGATAAGGCCCATTAATACACAATAATCTCTCAATAGACGTCGCTCAAGCGACTTTTGAGCGATCATCGTTGGGTCATTTACAGCGCAAGATGATCGCTCAAGATGAGCGATCACCTTGTGCTACCGGGGTGTCCCTGCTTGTCTTCTGCATCCAGATGTTTTCTGCACGGAGTGCCCGGCTTTTATACAGCCGAACACTCAGTGCCTAGTATGGAGAACAGAGCTGGACCGCTCTGTTCTTCATACCCAACCTGTTATCAGGGAGAGGGGTACAGCTGAAACAATAGTATCAGCTGTATCCTGCTGTGAATCCCTGATAAGGCTCATCGTCAGCACACTGAAAGACAACGATGAGCGACGAGTTAACGAAAACTGCATGATAAAAGTGCAGTTACACACAACGATTATCGCTCAAAAGATGGCCTTTGAGCGAATTTTGAGCGATAATCGCTGTGTCTAAATGGGCCTATAGTCATGTAGATGAGAAGTTTAGCTCTGATAAGACAAGCAATCAGATGTACATACACGGAAACCATTCTGCCTGGATAACAAACAAAGGGAAACACAACTGAAAGTTTCTGTGGCATCATATTAGAGATTATCAGTTGACCACAGATTCTACAACTGCATGAACAGTCAGTGACTGACAATAAAGTACCGCTATGCCTAAGATACATTTAATACAAATAGAAGCATGTGAAAGTACAGTGGCGTCCCATATATCGTAAGTCAACAAGTGGCATGTAGTTTGGAAGTTGACTAGACCTGAAGAAAGGAGTCAATGAACGTATTTGTATAAACCAATGGATTATGCCAAGTGGCACTACGGTAACAACTATCAAGGATCTTAAAAAATGAAATGGGGTATATTTAATATTGTGTAAGTGCCAGATTTCTAATGTTAAAAAGTAACACAGTTATTTTAAGCAAAAATAGTGACTTTTACAATAAATGCTATGCTGGCCCTGACCCTTTTTTTCTTTTTCAAACAGTAGTCAGGACTAAGCGGTAGTAGGCTTGGCCATTCACGGTCTGACAGATTTACTATTACTTACAACTATAGCTGAAATCTATACTAGCTCATAAATGGCATAGCTTTCCCAATCTAACACATGGGGTTGCCAGACATGTACCAAATTTATTAAAAGGTGTGTGTGCCACTTAACACATTTCCTGCACTTCACTCCTGAGAACTTTTTGCTTGGACAGTAGTATAAAGTCTAGTTTAAGCAAAATGTTCTGTGGTAATGATAAGTTGTAAGTATACTTTATATTTAGATCATCCATAGTAAGCAAAATATTCCAGCACTGTAAGACAGTCTGAAAGAAAATATTTATGCAGCAAAGGCCAAACAGAAAACTATTGTAAACTATTGCTGACAGCTTCATTCCTACTTAAGTGGCCAGGCTTGATATTACATATAAAGTTACCATTCATTTCAGTGAGCACTGTGCCTGTAATGCTAAGTCTGAACACCACTGTGGGAAAGGAGCTGTCTGCATCCCACAGAAAGCAGCACCATGCACAAGTGTACTGGCCTGGCAAAGAGATGATTGGCAGGGGTCGCGGGAGGCAGACCTTTGCTGACCTAGTAATCATGGCCTATCCTGCAGATAGGCCATCAATAGTTTGCAGCCCCTTTAACTTCTGATTTGCTATCACTTATGAAAATAATAGTATTTGTACCATACACACATGTGTAACCATTCACTTAGTGCATATTCTAGATGAAGGAGATTCTTCAGTAAAATAATATTGTCATCAATATCAGATTAAGGGAAGTCCAACACCCAGTATCCCCGTTGATCAGCTGATGTGATGGAGCTGTGGTTCATTAGAAGACTCACAATTAGAGATGAGCGAGCACCAAAATGCTCGGGTGCTCGTTACTTGAGACGAACTTTCCGCGATGCTCGAGGGTTCGTTTCGAGTAACGAACCCCATTGAAGTCAATGGGCGACTTGAGCATTTTTGTATATCGCCGATGCTCGCTAAGGTTTTCATTTGTGAAAAACTGGGAAATTCAAGAAAGTGATGGGAACGACACAGCAACGGATAGGGCAGGCGAGGGGCTACATGCTGGGCTGCATCTCAAGTTCCCAGGTCCCACTATTAAGCCACAATAGTGGCAAGATTGAGACCCCCCCCCCCCCCCCCCGCACTGTCAGCGTAAAGATCGTTCTCCTCTGCCACAGCTGTAACAGCATGTTGTAGTATTGGAATAAATGTTATAGCTCACCCATAGCTGCTTCCACGGACACTCACACACACCGTCGGCTGGGTTTTCTGAAGCCGTAGTAAACTGTAGATGTAACCAAACCAGAGAATGCAACCTAAGAGTAAAAAAAAAACCAATCATATATGAGTGATGAATGATAGATGTGTATAATATGTATTATAATGTTCTGCATATATAAAGGTATATATAATACTCAGCAGAAACCTGTATTCCATGGTACTCGATTTTGTGCCTGATGCAAACTCTGTAACAGCCCCCTCCGCCATTTTTCCATTACTTTCAAAGCATTGACTGCAGTAGGTCACCATGGAAGGTGAAATCCTACATAAACTCATACTTGCCATGTAAAAACCCTACGTTTCCATTTCCCAAGTCAGCAGTTGCAGCTCGAATGCATCAAATAAAGAAGGTTATTCCTTGTATAGATAATGACACGGCGCTCGCTGGTTCCTGCTCAGCGGTAGGATTGTGATACTTGCCAGGATAATCGTATTAGTTCACAATGCTAGTTTCTTACAATATTCAAGCTGTTATAATCACCATAATTGTAAATGACACTAATTTCCCAGCGTTAGATACTTAAAGAATGATTACAAGGAGAACAATTTTGTACGACTGCACTGAAATGTTGATCTTAAAATGCAGAATAATGATCTGCCAGAGACTAGACTTTTAGGGGTTTAGGGACGTATTCCCGCTAAAACTGGCATAGTATAGTCTATATAAAATATTGTAAGCATTAGGGCTCATTCACATAAGCGTGTATTACTCACTAAAAAGGTTTGGTACCGTGTTAGCCAGTAGGGCAAAATGTGATGGTTTCCAGCAAGAGAAACCACGTAATCTTGTAGATATGATAACCTTTAATGGCTAGCAAAAATACATGATGTTATAGCGAGCTTTCCAACCTACTCAGGGTTCTTCCTCAGCCGCAATGGAATTGATCCGAAGTGGCATATATTGTGCCTTTTCATTTGTATATATATATATATATATATATATATATATATATATATATATATAAAAGCCTCTTCGGACCTATTCCATTATGCCTGAAGAAGAACCCCAAGTAGATTGGAAAGTTCACTATAACATCATGTATTTTTGCTAGCCATTAAAAGATATCATATCTACAAGATTACTTGGTTACTCTTGCTGGGAACAATCACATTTCACTCACTTGCAGTGAATAAAGCCCATTGATTTGCATGGATTCATCCACAGCTGCGTATTTTTCACGCGACTTTCAGTCACATGAAAAAAACGCAGTATATCCTATTTTGGTGTGTATTATGCACTGTAATAGCCTGTTGAAATCAATGGGTGTGCATAACATAACGCTCACATTCATGTGCCTAAAAAGACTGTCGATAGGCAAAATCACGCAAGGCAACAGTATATTTCAGGGCAGATTCAGACAAGCGTGGTTTTATCTCATTATACTGCCGTATAGTGGGACAAAACCAAGCCACTGATCTCTATGGGATTTCAGTGGTTTCATTTTCACGGCTTTGATTTGTACGGCTGGGAAAAGATAGGACCTGCCCTATTCTTCCTGCACGTATTAAACTACATGGGGAGGAAGTTCAGGCGACACCTATGTTACCGCGGTAATTTTCAAACTCCTGCACTCTGGCGCAGAGTTTGAATTGCTGGCGGAGGGGAAGAGATTCCCCTTATTCAGGCGTAACTACACTTCATGCTGCCGAGCATAGCTGTGCCCAAGGTTCATCTGAATCCGTCCTTAGCCAATGAATATGCTACGTATTCATGGACCAAAATATGCATACGCCCTTGTGAACACACCCTTAGTTTATCAAGGGCACCATATGAATTCACTCCCCAGCGATCATGAGAATGGCACTCCTGAGACCCTTATGTGAATGCAATAGTAGTGCGCATGTGTGAATACTGCTCCATTCATTTTTGTGGGTCTGATGCATGTTGTATAAGCCAAAGTAAATGAGCGATATGCTACGTAAATTGTATATTCCGTGTGATGCTGTAGTGGTCAAACAGCAGCTGCAGCTTTCATTTTTATTATATAAGCTGGAAACGCAGAGCAAAACTAGAAGATGGACAATGTAATGTTCTGCAGGATGTACGCTGCATATACAATCTCTAGAGTGAAAAAATAATATCCAACAATTTAGGGAAACGGCATATAAAATGAGAATTCTAAACATAAATTAAAATCCTAACTGAAACCACTTCCCTTGCGCAATATGAAGATGAAACACTAACGAGTATTAACTAAAAGCCTTGTATAATTCCCAGCTCATATCTAGCGTAGTCTTGTATTTCTTTTATGGTAACCACTGTGACTTTCATGGTTGCTCAGTTCTTAGTGCGTGTTCGCTCACACAACATGAGGCAAGTTACGTGCCAGAAACATACGTTATATCACAAGCCTATTTCAAGTCTCTGTTTATAAGTGACTCCAATGTATCCTGAGTAGGTGAAATGTAGGGAATGTTGTTTAAAAGGGATTTCCTATTACTTAAAATTGCTTCACAGACCATCTCTCCCTCCTGGTTGCTGCTGACCAGGACATGTGACTGCTGCAGCCAATCACTGGCTCTAGAAAGTCACTGCTGCGGCCGGTGATTGGCTGGAGTAGTCACATGTCCTGGTCAGCAGCAACCTGGAAGGAAAGAGGGGCTGCAAAGCAATTTTAAGTCATGGGAAAATTCCTTTAAGAATATGAAACTCCTTCCATCCATTACTATCAAGATAAGGGGTGTTTTTGGTGCAAATGCCAGGGAGTTTCGGCAATACTCTCCTTTGTTGAGGGTATTTAGTCACAGTCAGTGAACTACAGTGTATGTGTAAAAGATAGTTGAGAGGTTGGGGCCGAGCTGCTGTAGCAAAAACTTAGATGAAATAGTAATGAAACCCCTCTTTGCAAAAATCTCGTCACTGTAAGAAGTTTTTAAAATACAACCTTTATTATTGATATTAAAAGAAACCCAAGAGCTGATAATAAATGTGAAAATGAAACCTAATGCACCACAACAGGGAACCAATTTATTGCTTTTCCCATAATACAAGTAGTCATAGATAAATTTCTAGGAGGGGAATATCTGAGGATGTATTAGGAATAAGGGATAGGCTGATGTAGCCACTAAATGAGATAGCCACTAGCCTACCCCTAGCCAAGAACACATCCCCCTATGTAAGATCCTTAACAAACTCTTTAACCCCTTAGTGCTACGGGATGTAAATTTACGTCTCGGCAGGGTGGTACTTAAAGGAGATGTCTCGAGGAAGCAGTGATTTTTTTTTTTTGCCCAATCCCCCTAATTAAACATACATTACTAATTACCCCTGTAAATGACTTTCCTAGCTGGTTCGTACTTACCGTTCCAGCGTTTCAGCAACTTATAAAAGTTTCCCCAAGATGGCCGCCGGCTCTTTCCCCGTCGCTCGCTGCAGCCCGACGTGCGCGCTCCCGAGACGCTGCCAGCTGTGTCTCCATGGCAACCGGACGCCCTGCAGCCGCCGACCAGACGCCGCGCAGCCGCCGACCAGACGCCCCGCAGCCGCCGACCAGTCACCCACCGCCAGGCAGCAGGTAACCGGCGCTAGCCCCCGGCTCCCCAGCGCTACGCTCCCGGCTCCCCAGCGCTAGACCCTCAGCCCAGGTGAAGGCCCCGGAGCCCAGCGCTGGGCTCCGGGGCCTTCACCTGTCAGTGACCATCACCCCCGACCCATCACTTACCCCCCTGGCCCAGCGCTAGTTCCCCCCGGCCTAGCGACAGCCCCCCCATCGCAGCGACAGCCCCCCCCGGCCTAGCGACAGACCCCCCATCGCAGCGACAGCCCCCCCCGGCCTAGCGACAGACCCCCCATCGCAGCGACAGCCCCCCCCGGCCTAGCGACAGCTCCCCCATCGCAGCGACAGCCCCCCCGGCCTAGCGACAGACCCCCCATCGCAGCGACAGCCCCCCCCGGCCTAGCGACAGCCCCCCCATCGCAGCGACAGCCCCCCCGGCCTAGCGGCAGCCCCCCCCCGGCGCATTACAGCGACGACAGCCCCCCCCCGGCGCAGCGGCAGCCCCCCCCCGGCCCATCACTTACCTGGACGGCAGAACAGCTGGACGGCAGGACAGCTGGGCGGCTTCTCCGGACGGCAGCTCCAGTTTCTGCACCTTCCTCTAACAGAGGAAGGTACAGAATGGCCGCTCCAGCGCGCTCCCGAGCAGTGACAGCTCATCTGCGCATGTGCAGAAGAGCTGTAGCGGGGAGCACACTGAAGCGGCTCGTGCTGAAAGGAGAAGACCGGACTGCGCAAGCGCGTCTAAAAAAGCAAGCTGCCAGCGAATTTAGACGGAACCATGGAGACGAGGACGCTAGCAACGGAGCAGGTAAGTGAATAACTTCTGTATGGCTCATATTTAATGCACGATGTATATTACAAAGTGCATTAATATGGCCATACGGAAGTGTATACACCCACTTGGTTTCGCGAGACCACCCCTTTAACACAGCAGAATGAAAACTTACATTCTGTAAATGGCGCAACCTCAGAAGTGAGTTTGCACCATTCCACAGCAAGATCGGCTGTGACCTCCCACTGCAAAAAAAAAAAAACTATGACAGAATTGATGTGTTTTCTTTCCCTGCTATCATAAAAATAATAATACAAGTTTTACAATATAGTCTATGTACACAAAAGTGGTATCAATAAAAACTACAGTTCGCCTTGCATAAAACAAGCCCTCATACGGCCATGTCGACGGAAAAATAAAAAAGATATGGCTTTTAAAAAGTGGAGATGAAAATCCCCCCCAAATCGGTGCGCCCTTATGCCCAAAATAGGCCATGTCTTTTAGGGGTTAAACTTATTGGCAGTATTGACCTGTTAAATGAATGTGCCCTTGCTCCTGTGTATTTTAGCCTTCTTAATTTCCAACACTGCAAATGTATATCTAATGCTATTTTTTTATCTTTAGTTCCCACGACCCAAAACCTTGCATTTTCTTTGCTACTTAGAATAGAACATCAAGATTTTATTAATGACACAAAGGTAATAGCAGCAAGAAGTATTAGAAAACTACAAACTTCATATATACGGTAACATGTGTCTATACAACACCCTACAAATGCTCATCTAATATAGTCTAATAATGTGGGGAAAGGTCCTGAAGAGCAGTTGGCAAGCTTTTTATATATATTTTTACAGGATGCTGTCATAGAAGTTATTCTACATGTCCCTGGGAACTTCAGCCCAAAAAAGGAACCCACGCATGTTGCATGGTAAACCATAATCAGGAAAGGAAGGTGAACAGCAACTTCTCTGTTCCTAGTACCAGCTGATAAGGATGCCCTCCTATTTCCTCTTTTTTAACATTATTTTGTACTTGTGTATTAAAGTTTGCAATAAAATATAATAAAAATTGAAGCATTTTTGAGTTTAGTATACAACAAATTATTACATTTCATAATGACCAAAGTGTATAACATATGGAACAAATAGTAGTGTTTAGGCTTTATGTAAGCTTCTTAGACATGAAGGTTACAAATAACTTAACATGGAGGCCTGGCCAGGGACTAATTGTGGAAGCGTAATAAGGGGTAGGAAGGAAGGGGGAACCTTCACTCAAGAAGACAACATCTAAGAAGTAATCTATCAGGCTTGCAGTAAAGAGATCAGAGGTCGGAGGTCTATTAATTTGGGGAGGGAGGGTATATTCAATCCATGGGGTCCAGACTCTCAGAAATCTTGTGTCTGTCTGGGATTATTGATGCTAGTTTTTCTTTAATTAAATACCATTTCATTTGGAGTTTTACCTCAGAAAAATCTAAACATATTTCATGCCACGATTGGGCAATGGTCTGTTTAGTAGCCAAGAAAAATGGAGATTAATCTTTGAGAGTCCAGAGATATATCTGCAATGCATTTATTCAAAAGAGCCTCTTAAGAACCTTCATGCATGTTGCAGAGTAGATCGAAATGTCTTTTAACTCATGGACAGGACCACCGGATGTGGAGCATATTACCTGGGAATGGGCACCCATGGAAACATTTGGCGAATAGGCTGGTATTGCTTGGGCTATTTTGGTGGGAACTGGGTATCAACAAAATAAGATTTTGTCTGAAGTCTCTAACATTAAAATGTTGCAAGCACTGTTATTAGTTGACTTCCATGTTTAGGACCAGTCTTCATCGAGTAGGATGCTGCCTATGTCTTCCTCCTAATGTGAGATGTGTGCGGTAAGAGGAATGAACCAATCTGGAATGTATTTAGGAGATGGGGTCTTTAGTATGTTGATATTTAAGACAAAACATTTCAAAGGGAGTTAGAGTTAGTGGATTGTTGGTATTCTTAAGGAGAGTAGAGGTAAAGTGTTTAAGTTGTAAATAACAAAAGATTTCTGGGGAGAGAAGATCAAAAGTATTTTTGAAGGGTAGGGAATAACATTGTGCCTTCCAATGATAGCAAGTGGTATATTTTGGTAAGGCATTAGTCTGTCAAAACTTAAAATGATTGTGGAGAATCAATGCCATGTGGGAATAGAGGGTTTCCTTAGAGAGGAAGTGGGGGTAAATGGGCAGATTAGAGTTTTTCCAAATAAAGTGTAGGGATATTTGTTGAAAATTTTTAAAGACATATCCTGAAATTTGTACTGGTAGAACTCTAAAAAATAGTAATTTGGGGAGAAATGTCATTTTCCAGGAATTCACTCTCCTATCTATGAGATATGGTAATGGTTCCAGCTCTCGAGTAGTAATTTAAGTTTGCATTGGAGGGGAATATAATTTCTGGTATAAAGTACAGTATATCAATGTTAAACTGAGGCTGATATATTCTAATGACCTTTTTCCCATTAAAAGGGGAAATAAAATTGAAGTTGAGAGCCCATTTCTGGAGGTGATATAAGGTTAAAAGCTCTAGACTTTGCATTGTTGATTTTCAGCCCAGAATGTGAGACAAATGCAATCAGCTCTGTCAGTAACTGGGGATAGTTGTGTGGGGGGAGGATATAGTCATATGAATATCATCTGCAAACATGTTAATTTTATGGTGAAATGATGCTTCTTCAATTCCATTAATATCTGGGTTATCTCAAATTTTGATTGCCAAAGATAAAAAAAGGGGGTAAGGGGCATCTTTGCTATGTGCCTCGGTAAATAAAAGTATCTCAGAACAGAAACTCTTGCATTGAATAAAGGCTGCTTGGTAGTATTTTAACTCACAGACAAGTAAGAAACTCAGTAGGAAATTTCCTGTGTTCGAGGACTTAATTTTTGACTTAATAATTGTCCTGGAGAGGGAGTGTGTGATTGTGAGTAAAGCTTGACTAAGAAGTCTTTACATTAGTGGATTACTAGTAGTTATGCCTTGTTTATAGCAAGGAGTTGTAGGAGGATTTGAGCGAAGTTTTTGGGCTAGAGGTGTGAATAGCTAGTTATTTAGCATATAATAATAATAATCTTTATTTGTATAGAGCCAACTTATTCGGCAGCGCTTTCGACATACAGGGAAGCTCAAACAGTACAAAGGTTACAGAAGGTATTAAAAGATTTTGGAAACAAAGGGGGAGGCAGGGGTGATACATAGGGTACAGGGCAGGTGATACGGCGTGTGGGAAGTGCAGGAGGTACGTGGTGAGAAATTTTCATGATAGGCATATTATGGTGTGGGGGACTAGATCAGAGGAGTTGGTATGCTTCTTTGAAGATGTCAGTATTCAAGGCGTGTATGAAATGCCGTGCATCAGGGATTTCCTGGGGTAGAGCGTTCCATAGGGTCGGTGCTGCTCTGGTGAAGTCCTGGAGGCAAGCATGTGAGGCCCATATTAGAGGGGTGTTTAGTTTGGATGTGTGAGCGGATCAGAGTGCGCGTGATGGGTGGTAAATGGACAAGAGGGAAACAATGTACGGTAGCGCAGCACCATGGAGAGCTCTGTGCGTGAGAGTGAGGAGTTTAAATTGAGTTCTATACTGTATGGGCAGCCAGTGCAGTGACTGGCATAGTGCAGAGGCATCTGAGAAGCGGCTGGATAGGAAGATAGTTCTAGCTGCTGCATTTAGTGTGGATTGGAGAGGGGAGAGTCTGGAGCGGGGAAGGCAGATGAGCAGCAAGTTACAGTAGTCAAGTCTGGAATGGATGAGGGCGACAACAAGTGTCTTTAGCGTGTCCGTGGTCAGGAATGGCTGGATTTTGGCAATATTCCTGAGGTGCAGGTGGCATGTTCGGGCCAGAGATCAGATGTGGGGGATGAAAGAGAGTGTGATTCCCAGGCAACGGGCGTGCTGTCTGGGGGTTATGGTGGTGCCAGACACTGATATAGAGATGTGGGAAGGTCAGCTGGTTGAGGGCGGAAAGATAAGAAGATCTGTTTCAGAGAGGTTAAGTTTGAAAAAAAGGGAGGACATGGTGTTAGAGACTGCAGATAGACAGTGGGCGATATTTTAGAGGAAAAGTGCAGAGATGTCATGCGAGGACGTGTAGAGCTGGGTGTCATCAGTATAGAGGTGGTAGTGGAGGCTGCGGATGGTTTGTCCGATTGAGGCTGTGTAGATAGAGAAAAGCAGGGGGCCAAGGACTAAGCCTTGGGGGAATACGACAGTGAGAAGAAGTGGAGAGGAGATAGAGCCAGCGAAGGAGACGCTGAAGGAACGGTCAGAGAGATAGGAGAACCAGAAAAAAGCAGTGTCCCTTAGGCCAATGGAGTGAAGCATAGCGAAGAGGAGGATTAGTAGGGAGTAATAACCCCCTGACTTGGCCGTCATCAGGTCGTTTGACACTTTTGTGAAGGCGGTCTCACAAAAGTGTTGTTGAGAACATCTGAACTTACGTTTGATAATATCAGTTAGGCATAAATCTAATCCTGTTGTTGCCTGAGAAAGTGCATGGAGATTAGTATTTGCTGGGAATTTTTTGCCTCTGTTTCTAGCCTTAAGACGTTGTTGTGCTATGCGTTCTCATTTTCATCGGGCAACCCATTGAATAAGGAAGCCTCAGAATACTGCTTTATTCGATTCCCACAAATAAATTTGAGATGAGACAGATGGACAATTTCTTCTGAAATATTTTTCTAATTGTGTTGTCAAGAAGTACAATACTTCAGAAATAGTTCAAAGGGATTCATTAAACCACAAGCCTTATTAGTAAAATTAGATATTAAGGAACTACATGTAAATTATTACAGGGCTATGATCTGCCCAGGGGACCGACAGGATTTTCGTGTGTTATGTCAGGTAAAAATCCTTGAGTAAAAGATGTGGTTGGATTCATTTAGGTGATATTGAAGAAGTAATTTAAGGCTGTTTGATATTGAGTGTTGAGCAAGGGAAGAGAGGTTGGTAGGGAGATAGCATTTCTGTTTAAGTTTGGATTAAGGATACAATTGGGATCGCCGCATAGAATAACTGTGCCGACTTTATTGGTCTCAACTATTTCAAGGAGTTTCAATAAAAAGTGAGTCTGCCTTGTGTTTGGGGTATAATATGAAACTATGATTTCAGGGACATCTTGTATGGAAGCTGTTAAAAGCTGATAGCCTACAGGGTCTGCAATTGTTAATGTATGGGTAAAGGAGAAAGATTTCTGACAATAGATAGTGACCCTTTTGTTTTGGTTGTAGCAGTTGCCGAATAAAACACAGCAAAGTGGGGGAAAGATAGCATGCGGCAGAATTAACGGAGAAATGAGTTTCCTGTAAACATAAAAGTCTGCATGAGGCACTTTTTGTAATATTGAAAGGCTTCTGAGCGTTTATGGGGGAATTAAAACCATGTACATTAGGGGAAATTATTTTTAGTGCTGTGAGGAATCATAAAGAAATGATACAGTTTTTTTTTAGAATACTTCACGAGAGAAGGGGATAAGGGTGCGTAGGTAAAGGGTGCGGGGGAATGTCCAACAAATCAAATTATTATAACAATTTTAAAGATAATCATGGTGGTAATAGCTGCTTTGGTTGTCATCACATCTCGCAATCTTGGAGACGACATACCACAACAGCACCAAAGAGGACTTATTTTATGAGCAGCATAATGATGAAACATGAGGAGAAGAGGCTCAAGGAAAAGCAGGAAGAAGAGAGGGAAAAAATGAGGAGGGAAAAAGGAAGATGGAGTTTAGTTAACTGTGTTGAGTATACAAAGATTGAAAAAAATATTAACAGATAATCAGTAGAGATGAGCGAGTATATTCGCTAAGGGCAATTGCTCGATCGAGCATTGCCCTTAGCGAGTACCTGCCCGCTCGAGAGCAAAGATTCGGCTGCCGGCGGCGGGCAGGGAGCTGCGGGGGAGAGTGGGGAGGAACGGAGGGGAGATCTCTCTCTCCCTCCCCCCCCCCCCCCTGCTGACTGCCGCAACTCAACTGTCACCCGCGCCGGCAGCCGAACCTTTTCTCCCAAGTGGAGAGATACTCGCTAAGGACAATACTCGATCGAGCAATTGTCCTTAGCGAGTATGCTTGCTCATCTTTAATAATCAGTAATCTAATAGTAAATAGGATAATGGTATTATGCCTAAATTTATGGCCCTTTTACATTGGACAATTATCATTCAGAATTTGAGCGATAATCGTCCTGTGTAAATGCATGCAGCGACTGATTGATATTTGTTGATTGCAAGCATTGATATAGTTTTTCAACATTTTCTTGGACCATCAGGGGGGGAGGTATCTTTGGATTTTGTCCTAGACCCCCTCTCAAATTAAGTTCACTGATGATTCTGTCATAACCACTATTTGTTACCATGGGCTAGACCGCAGAATGCCGGCGATTTTGAAGTTTATTTATTTGTTCTTGATATTTGTTTGAGACCCATGGTGTTCTAGGATCCTCCCTGTATGTGCTCTTCTTCTTGTATGTTATCTTGCCGGAGTGTTGCTTAAATGGACCTAAGATGTAACAGCCCGCCTGCCTTTTTAGTTTGGGCTTTTCACGCCAGGTGAATCCTTTTTCATTTTTTCTATGTCAAATTTCCACAGTGCATCATTTTCCTTAGAGGTACTGTCCTAATTACTTGTTGTTTAATCATGTAGATTAATTATTATGATCTAACTAAGCAGTTTGTCTTTTGACTGTTAGTAGATATTTGTAGTGGATAGATAATCAAAATCAGGGCTTTTTATTAGGAGAAGATATAGACATTAAGCTGGAGGTCATTGTAGGGGATGGAGGATTTTGTTGTGAAATTGCTTGTTGTAATTAACGGCAGGGAGAGGATGGTATGTACCTTATCTTGATAGGTAAAGATCAGTCTAAATGGGTAGCCCCAGTCATATTGACTTCATTTTCATTCTAAGAATTCTAAATAGTGTTTAAACGCTCTCCTTTTAGCCAAAGTTGAAGGAAGTCAGGGAATAGTTGGTAATTATGACCCTGGAATACTATGCTTGAAGAGTATCATTAAAGTAATTATTTCCATGTATAGTGAAAATTAAGTTTACCCTAATGTCACTTGGAGGGCCGTTGCGTTTACAGGTATACAGAGCTCTATGTAGTCTGTCCATCTCCAATCTTTCATTTGGAATGTTGGGGAAAGCTCCTGGAATAGAGCTGTTACAGGTCATTTTAAGTCTTTCATAGACTCAGGGAGGCCACCTATACATAGATTGTCTCTGCGGGCCCTGTTTTCAGCATCCTCCAATTTATTGTAAATAAGTAGTATTTTGTCAAACAGTTGTCCTACTTCTTTTTCTTATAACTTTAATATTGTTGTTGTGTTATCTATCCGCTCTTCAAGGGCTGATGTTCTCTGGCGCAATTCACATATTTCTTTAGTGAGTTTGGCGGTAATATCAGCTGATTTTTTTAATAGCTCTTTTTGTAATATCAATTGTGTTTGGGTTAAAAGACCATATGAGTGACAGTGGCTGGTGCTCATGATTGCAGGTGCAACTGTCATTGAAATCAATGGGATCTGCACTTGTAATTGCAGGCTGGGGTCCCATTGATTTCAATAAGACCTTTGCCACCACACAGGGGTCAGAGCAGCTGCTTACGCTCCAACTCCATTGTAGCCCTGCACTGACAGCCGGCACTGCTTGGAAGACTCCATAAGGCCAATAGAGTGAAGCAAGCACACTGAGGCGGAGTTATAGTCTCCCCTATTTATGCTTTATGAATATTCCAGTATAAGCAGAAGATTCAGCACATGTGACCGTGTGTTGTCCGATGTGACACTCGGGTGAAACACATATCGCTAAGTGAATTCATCCTTGAAAGAATACGTGCCAGTTTCAGACTTTCACAGCATATTATGCTATAAGATTTTATAAATTAAGCACTTTGAAAATTAGAATAAAAAAACACTATAGAGTCATCCAAGAGGAGGAACATCATTGCTCCACAAGGTCAGAGGCATCCAGCTGGAAATGCATAAGGATGTTAATGTGGCCCAGGATATCTAAGAGAAGCTTTACAGCCTCCAGTATTAGTTTTTAGAAGAGCTCATAATTATACCCCCAATGTAAGCCCAGCACATAGAAACCTTGAGGTAAGTCTGTTGCTCGCTTCTAAGTCCATGAAAGTTCCACTGAAAAGTCTTTCACAGCGCAGCTTGTATTTTGAAGGTAAAAGCTGAAGCACTCAACGGTATTATGGATTTGTACAATCTGAAGTGTAATAAGGCACCCAAAGAAGTCTATGGAGCCCAAGGGTACCACCATAGGCCTGTCGCCTCCTGTGCAGTCATATGGCATGCTCCATTAAAAAGCACATTACTGAGGTTTTGTTGCGGTCCCATAATATGGAAGTCTGCATAAATCTCTAATGGAATATAGATCAGAACAAAGTACTGTGGCTTCTGAATTAATAACTAAAGATGTCCTAACATTGTAATTACAAGGTTAATTAGGAAATTGGCAGTGTGTTTGGTAGGGACGTCCTGTGAATAATTATGATAACCTGCAGTTGGAAGATTTGTTCTGTGCTGTAAAGCTGATAGAGATCAAGTTCGCTAGCCTGAAAAACAAAGTTTTCTGATTAAATCCAATCTGACCACCTACCTGTCTAAACTGAAAGGTCATCCTTGCACTAGAGCTTCATTTCCAGCAGGTATAAGAAAATTAAAATCCACCTTCCCATCTAAGGCGCCTTTTACATGGAGCAAAGAAGTGAATGATGTCATGGTTCACTCGTTGGCTCGTGTAGCCTGTTTATAAATCAATTGAAATTGTACCACTGAATGCGAATGACTAAACAATGGCTGTTCACATGCAACAACGTGCGACTGAGCGACAGATTTTTATGCCTGCATAAAATGAACTTTAAAAGAGAATTTTCATTCGTCGTTCAATCGTTGGCCGTGTTTACACTGAATTATTATCGTTCACATCCGCACAATTCAATGATTTTTTTCAACAATAATCTTTCCAAAAGAGCCCTTAGGCCTCTTATAAGCAAAACAGAGTGGCATGCATGGAGTCTAGAAGGCACTGCATAGAGGCCATATGGCACCCAAGTACGGAGTTGCATGATCTTTTACGGGTGCACAGCTATTCTTCCAGAGGTTTTTAATTTATTATTCTCTGTCAGATGTTGCATCTGCCGTAATATAGTCATGAGCACCAGGCCGGCTGGCAATTTTTCTTTTCACCCTGAACCTGATCTGGGAAAATAATATGACCTATTGTTTGCTCGGATATTGCCTAGTAGATCATAATTTTCCACTTTTAAGTCATCACAGATCAGTAGATGCATGGTCTGCCATTGTGTCAGGCTGGTGGATGTGAACCCATTTTGCCAAACACTGGTTTGGCTTTGGACCAGGGATGTAACTAAAGGCTCACTAATGGGCCAGGTCACAATTGTAACTCCTGCGAAGCCTAGCGGTACGCGAGTGCTTTGAACTATCTGTGGCTGTGAAGAGCTTTATGGAAGTGTAGTAGATGGGTAAAGTGACTGGCACAGGGTAGAGGCATCAATGTAATGGTGGGACACAAAAAAAGATTGGTTGCTGCATTCAGGGCAGATTAGTGTTTAGTGAAAGACCAATTAATTGGGAGTTATAGTAGTCAAGGCAAGAATGTATCAGGGCAACAATAAGAGTTTTTGCTATATCCACAGTGAGAAAAGGATAGATAATGGAGATGTTCTTTAGTTACAGGTCAAAGTATTATAGACAGCGCCTCAGATCTTATGAAGCAAATAATCGATATGTGAATCAAATAAAGAGGGGGCTTACCCGGTGATCAGTGGGGTTATTATGCCCCACTGACACCTCCAAGTCCTGGTAAGCAGGTAAGAGTCCTGGTAAGAGTCCTGGTAAGCCTGGTAAGATAATAAGGAGCCTTTTATCACTTCCACATCCTGGTCCAGAAGAGCTGCTTAGGTATATGCCTGCTGTACCCAACAGGCAAAGTGAAGAGGCTCCAAATAGAAAAAAGTAAAAATCCTCTGCGCTTCTTGGTGGAAGTAAGGAAATTCTAGTTGTTACTCAGCAATAAGATTTATTGGTATCCATAAAAACCAATGTGCAACGCGCTTCTACGCATTCTGCATCTTTCTCAAGCATGCTAAGGATTTTAATTTTTTTCTATTTGGAACTTGATTTACAGGTGACATGAACATGCAAGTGATTGAATATAAGGAGTGAAGGAAAGATGGGAGTTAAAAATGATGCCAAGATAGCAAGCATGCCTAGGAGATATGGTAGTACCACACACTGAAACTGAAAATATCGCTTAGTAGATGGAAGTAGACCAGAAGTTCAGTTTTTGAAATATAAAGTTATAGACGGAGAGAAGATATGGCATAAGAGACAAGTGACAATCACTGACGTTTTGAAGCAGTGAAGGGGTGATGTTGAAAGAAGAGGTATGTAATTGGGTGTCATCACCATAGAGATAGTAAAGGAAGTCAAATCTTATGATAGTTTGCCCAATTGGGGCTTGTAGACAGAAAAAGAGAAGACCTAAGACCGAACCCTGAGGAACCCCAACAGCAAGGGGAAGAGGAGAAAAGGCAAAGGCTAGAGAACTCTCTGATTCAGGAAGTTGCAATTGTGAGCTGATTGAAATAGTTCAAAAGGGAAATGGATGAGTCTCTGGAATATAATAATTAATGATGAGCAAAATTTTGAAAATTTTGGTTTATCCAGTTTGCCAAATTTTGACAACAACTTTGGTTTGAATGGAACCTTCACCAAAACCCTTACAATTGTTGGTAGCAGCTCTTAGGCCTTTTTTAGCCTTGCAAACTTTGTTTTAAATAGATACATTGTATCACCTAATATCTATGTATGTGCACACACAGCATTAAACACCTTGAACATGGTAATATATAGCATGTAAAGTACCTCTGGGAATTCCTTGGGCAGTAATAAGATCTAGGCATTATGCTGGCTACTTTATCTCAGTCAATAATTAATTTACTATTGTTTCTTCCAGTTCTCAATCGTTGGCATTTTGTGAACCTTGCTTACTAGTCAAATATGTTTCAAGAATTTTAAGTTTCAAGAATTTTAAGTCTTATTTTGCACTAAGCATTTTCCATTTAATGGCGTCTGACAAGGTAACTGTGTATTCAAGCACATTATTAGGAACCCAACATCTAATAAATGAGGATTCAGTGCACTCAGATCTGGTGTGGAGAGGTATTCCAAGTAGGTTCAATTACATTAGTCTTGGTCTTTTCCCTGATTTGTGGACACTCACTAAATCAAAAGGGTTGCGTAGAATTAGGGTGGTCTTTTTTTCCCAGTAACATTGTAATATTTGTCTATGGGCTCTGTCACTTTAATGAGACTGCACTGCAATGACATATTAAGCACAATTGTCACATCCATGCCAGACAGGACTAAATCCCAACTAAACAGGACCAAAATGGACTAAACCAAACAGACACAGCAGGACCAATACACATCTTGGAATACTCTGCCTAAATAAACCAGGACAGTGGTGGGCCCCTTCCCGAAACCAGAGCGATCTTCGCAATAAGGATGTCTCCATGTGACTACTGCAGCCAATCACTGGTCTCAGCAGTGACCTTCTCTAGCCAGTGATTGGCTGCAGTAGTCACATGTCCTGGGCAGCAGCAGCCAGGAAGGATGGAGTGGCTGTGAAGCAACTTTAAGTCATGGGAAAACCCTTTAAGAGACAAATTCAACCTAAACTAGCATTACTAATGAAAGTTGGTCATGTTATATGATCTGCGAAAGAAAATGCACTCCGGAGACAGGTAATTTATCCTGAAAACAAACTAATGCCAGTACAGCTATGAATTAGTCATAGTACAACTAAAGTAAGCATGAATGCCCATAACAATGTTTCCAGTTGTAAGTAATGACAAGCCTACTGGCACACTGTAGCATTATACTAAGACTATATGCACATTTCCCTGAAAGCCATACATCTGATGGAGCCACAATGGTATGGAATCTGGCAGAAAAAACTACAAATGAGATCCGAACTATACGTAGGCGCAGTAACGTTGCAAAGGCGGAAACCTTCAAGAGAGACAGGAGACAATCTTCCTCTTGTTATATAAAACTTGTATAGTCTTGATATTATAGTTCAGTTTGAAACGGAGCTAGGACCAGAAATAGTGGAAATGGAGGCAAGAAACTACATAAGTGTCTGTGTCATAACCAAGTCAAGAGTGTTCCTTGGGGGTGTTTTAGAAGAACCGTGGAAGCTGGTAAGAAGAGGGTTTGTAAAGCCACACTATCAGTAGCTTCTGCATGTTGGTATTTTATTCCAGATTTTAAGGCTGAATTGACGTACAGCTTTTTGCATTTTTTATTGAGCTCAAAAATGGCGCAGCCCGGGTCCATTCAGTGTCTATAGCAAACTACTGTAAATTCCACATATACGGCATTTTTGGGATGTGTTTGTTGTGTTTTTGGTGTGTGTATATGTTGGGTTTCCTTCACATCAGTAGAGCCTTCGTCACTGACTTTCCTTAGGATGGCTTCACACGGCGTAAGCGCAAAAACGCTCAAGACGGCACGACTTTTTGCGCTGTGAAGGTCACACTATCTCAAGCGGTTCAGTGCATTTTACTGTACTTTCTGCGCTGCTAGGGACCGTTCACATCGGCGCGGGTGTGTGATTGAAAAGACTGTGTAGCCTAATTAGTGTTATTGATTTCCCTACAAAATTGTGCAGTCCATTGGGTAAAAAAGCCGTTTATGCGCAACTACGCCCGATACCGGTGTGCGTAGTTGTGCATAAGGCCTAAGGGGCGGTTTCAGGTGGCTTGCTAGTACGGAGTGTACTTGCGCACGAACGACTTTCTTTTTTTTCTTCGCCAACCATTCAAACGCCACACCATAGCGCTGAAGTTTGAAAACAGAGTAGCAGGAAGATTATTCCTGCCCTATCTTTCCCACACATACCGTAGTTAATGCTACGTACGGGTAAAGCTAGGGCAAGACCTATCTTTTCTCGCCCGTACAATTAACGTGCGACAATCCCACTAGTGAAAACGAAACCACTAAAATCAATTGAAATCTATGCTACATTTTTCCCGTTATGCGGCTGTGATAATCAATGCTGCATAACGGGATGTCCCGGTGTTAAGCACCTGGGTGAGTGTACAAATAGCAGAATTGTTGAGGAATTTCAGCTGTAGAATGTGCACTGAAGTTCCACTAGAAGGTTCACCCCGTACACTCGCAGAGGAAGAGATGCAGAGCGGTAATTAGGGCAGCTTCACATGAGCACCAATATACCATATGCACCAATCAGCTCACCGTCTACTCTGCATTATGAAATTCACAGCACGTTCTATCTGTCGGGAAAAGCATCAGTTTTCATTCACTGCAACACCACAAGTGAAATCCATGATTACATTCCAGACCACAATCTGCATCCAATGTCATGTGCGGATTTCATTGTGGATTTTTCTGCGGATTTCATTGCAGAAAATTTCTGCTATGTGTGAACTCACCCTTACAGGCTGACAGGAAATCCCTTGTAGTTCAGCCACCTTCACAACCTCCTTAGAGGGACCATACTAAATCTCTGGATAATATCTTGGATTAGGTCAGTATTGACTGCAGAATTTAAAAGTTTAAAGGGGCTTTGCCAAAATATAGTCATCTACTATCCCAGCAGTAAGACCCCCACCCATCCCGAGAATGGGGTCTCAAAAGTCTCCACATAAATGTAGTAGAACTCAAGCAAATGCGTTGTCACTCCAATCACATCAATAGGAGTATTGGAAATTGCCGAGTTTGAACACTCTGGTGCTTTCATTGAAAAGAATGCAGCAGCAGAATATGTCCACGATTGTATGAACGCTACTCTTATTTAGTGCCTCATCTATGGAGATATTTTGCAGTTCAGAGAAAGATGTCTGGAACATTTTCATCAAAGGGTTAAAATAAAAAAAATGTCCATAAGGCATTTGAGGTGCATCTGATTGCTTTTATTACTGAGACATGTAGAGAACCATAAGATGAAATCCGTAGTCATCCTGCTGAGGTCATCTCCCTAGGTAGTGGGGATTATTACATCACCAACTCCCGTGATATGACAGTAGTGCTTCCCTGCAAACATCCTTTGTCTCCTTTATGATAAAGATACTGAATGTTAGAACTCTATCTATCTCATATCTATCTATCTATCTATCTATCTATCTATCTATCTCATATCTATCTATCTATCTATCTATCTATCTATCTATCTCATATCTATCTACCTATCTATCTCATATCTATCTATCTATCTATCTATCTATCTATCTATCTATCTATCTATCTATCTCATATCTATCTATCTATCTATCTATTTCATAACAATCAATCTATCTATATAATATCTATCTCATATTAATCTACCTATCTCGTATCTATCTATCAATCTATCTCATATCTATATATCTCATATTTATCTATCTTATATATATATATATATATATATATATATATATTTCATATCTATCTCATATTTATCTATCTCATATCTATCTAATATATCTATTTCATATCTATCTATCTCATATCTATCTATCTATCTATCTATCTATCTATCTATCTATCTATCTATCTATCTATCTATCTATCTATCTATCCATTCATCCATGATCTCATTTATTCACCTGTGTGTTGAGATGCAACATTTTAGCCCTCTATGTTGGGCAATTTTTCGAGCAGTATTTGGGTGCTACTATACAAGTATTAAGGCTCATGTACCAGCAGTCCTATATTACAAGTTGTATGCTTTGCTTTCGTCTCCTCATTTACTATATTTAAAACATGAAAGTTCAAGTAATACATTTACAAAAAACAATGCATAAAACATTGAATTATACAGCTAGCAGCAAACCTAATAAAAAAAGACTACAAAAGTCGCACCAGTACAGTATAAGGCCGCTGGCACATGGGCGACAATACCGTGCAATTTTCTTGCGATGCGGCAGTGCTACAAATCGCATGTATGTGAAGCCCATGTTTTCCTATGAGTTCTTTCATGTGAGCAATGTTTTGTAGCCTTCGACATTGTGAGAATATAAATCGTGGCATGCTCTATACGGCTGCAATTTGTAAATTTTTTGTAGCCCATTTTTCCCTATGGAGCTTTCCTTTATGTTGCATCACGTGTTCGTGCGGTGCGATTCAACTTTTACAGTAGGAAATCCTACTGTAAAAGCCCTAAAATAAGCCATAGCTGCATAAAAAAAAATACATCACCCGCTGCACTTCTCCCAAAGCTATACGGGTCTTGTTTACAGTACTCTGGCAGAGCTTCCTGGTCAGGAGTTTGAAAAACCCCACCTCGAGGAAAAGCTTCCTGTGATTGGTTCTCGAGCGCCACGGCTCAGCCAATCAGAGCCAGCACTCGAGAACCAATCACAGCAAGCACTTCCTGGGGGTGGGGATTGTAAATCTCCAAACCAAGAAGCACTGAGGAGAAAAATTCAAGCAAGTCTGCTGGAGCTTCAGGGAAGATGCACGGGGAGCTGACAGCGGATGATAGGTGATGTATTCTTTTTTTTATGTTCCTAGGGCTTGTTTTCAGTTTGGGGCTTATATTTCAAGACCCCAACCCCCTCGAAAATCCCAGCAAAAGAACGCTACAAAGTCATGCGACTTTGTAGCGACAGAAAATCACGATATCACTGCAATTTTCTCACAGCAATATTACGTTGTCCGTGTAGAAGCGGCCTAAAGGATATATTTTTTTTATAGAAAATCTGTTAAAGTGGGACAAATATCTGTTGTTCTAAAGTACATCTACTGACCGGGTCCAGACTTATATGGAGCTCCAGAAGGATGGCACATTTTCTCAAGCACTGACTAATGTTAAATGTCAGCTTTTTATAAGGCTCTGGTCACACTAGTGTCATGGCTTCCACCCTAGGAGTCATGGCCGAATCTATCTGGATGGATCTGTTATGATGACCCATTTATAAACAGATCTTTACAACTTATTATGAAATGTTATGGTTAGCACTGTTAATGTTTAGTGGTGGGGTTTAGAAAGGTTCACATCTCATCAAGGACAACATCTGCATCAACTTTGAAAAACTCCATCTAGATGGTGCCTTTGGTCAGATTTGAACCTAGAACTCTAGCACTGTAAATTTGCCACCATGCTTGTTTGCTCTACTCCAGAGGCGAAGAACAGCAAGAACAAACACAAATAGAACATAACAACTCCATCCAGATGTTGCCCTTGGTCAGATTTGAACCTGGAACACTGCAAGGCAACAGTACTAATTGCTGAGCCATCATGCTTGTTATTCCTTCTTCTCCTTCTTTCTATTTCTTCTTCCTCCTCCTCCAGAGCAGAAGAAGAAGAAAGAAAAGGAGAAAAGCAGAAGGAGAAGAAACAGAAGAACAAGAAGATGTATAAGAAGAAATAGAATGAGAGGGAGGATATGTTGAAGGAGGAGAAGGGAAAGGAGGAGGTGAAGGAGAATAAGATCTCCTCTAGAGAAAAAAGAGCAGGAGGAAGAAGGAAGAAGCTTGGTTGCTCAGGGGCTGACACTGTTGCTTTGTACCTCTGGAGTTTTAGGTTTACGGCATAGAGGTTGTATGTTCTCTCTGTGTTTATTATTCTTGTTCTTCTCCATCTTCTCCTTCTTCAGAGAAGTGCAAACAAAGAAGTAGTGTGGTGGCTCAGTTGTTATCGCTGCTGTTTTGCAGTACTGAAGTTATAGGTTCAAATCTGTCCAACAGTAATATCTGAATGGAGTTTTCATGCCCTCTTTGTGTTTATTCTTCCTGTTTTTGTGGTGGCTCACTTGTTAGCATTGCTGCTTTGCAGCACCAAAGTTCTAGGTTTAAATGTATCCGAGAGCAATATCTGGATGGAGCTTTTCAAAGTCCTTGCAGATGTTGTCCTTCATGGGATGTGAACCTGGGACTTCAGTGCTGCACAACAACAGTGCTAATGACTGGGATAGACACATACACACATTATTGAACCTGATTTTTCTCCAATTGACTTCAATGGGACTTGGAATCGGGCCCTCCCAATTTGCAATTATTTTTTGAAAATCAGGTCAGGCACTCCCTATCTGAATATTATAATAGTTGCTCAGCACTAGTAGGTGGTGCTATCGTAACGCATTCAGGATGCGATGCAGTTGAAAGAGTTACAAAACATGGAATGTTTATTTATGTAAAGAAATGAAAGTAATGTAATAACAAGCAAGTAATTCAACTTTTACCGTACATGTACTTATCACTAACTACAACTCTCTACATTCTAGGATTATTATTACTTTATGCACAATTGATATTTGCTTTTCCAATGGTATGCACACCTAGTGGTCTTACTGAGGCTGGTTTCACTTGCAAGTTGTTGCCAACAAACTCTCTGATGTCCTTTCTGGACTTGATGTGTTGCTTTCCAGCACAATTCCAGTCTCTTTCTCACTCCCCCATGCTGTTCCTATCACTGAATATCAGCATTCACTCAGCTAATGCAGCAGCAGTTGTTTTACCAGTCTCTCTCGCAGCCCGTGTGTTACCTGCAGACTCTTGCATTTTGGGTCTGCAGCACTCCGGCAGCACTTCTGACTACTGTCACTGCACTCTGCGCTCTCCCTGTGGTGCAGCAAGAATTCTCCTTGCTATAAAAGGAGTCTCAACCAGTCAGAACCTGTCCTTGAGGCATGCTCAGTCCTACTATGCAGAATTTGGTGCAATTTGTGGTGCATCTCTTAGTCTATTTCCATAACATTACTTTAATACGTTAGAGTAGCCCCTAATGCTTTTCAATAGGCCATCTTCTCAAGAACTAAACAATTGGGCATCGAACATCTAAGTGCCTGCACCCTGCAGTTAACAAAAGAGGGAGCCAAAGGATTGTCCACCTGTAACCTACAAAAGGTGGTAGTGTATTTGATGAAGCTATTCCTGGGGAACAAGTTTCAGGCCAGACAGGAAGAGTTGGCGGTGTGTTCCTGAGATAAACAAGTGCGTGCAGGGCAGAAGGGGAGAGATCCGGGGTCTGCAGAGTGCTGTGGTGTGATCCTGCCACTGATTATTCCATCACTGCATCGTTACAATAGAAGCACCAGACCTGTATCACCAAAAAAGAGTCTGCAATGAGTAGATAAATGTGGTGCAGAAGATAGCAGTACTGTAGATACTGGAGGCCTCATTAGTGACACACACAAGCATGAGTTCAGCGCCAAAGCAGAGACAAAGTGGAGAGTGTCCCCAAATAAACCTGGGAAAAGGTGTAGGCTACCCGTCATTCGGATGCAAAGACTATGGAGAGACTGTTAAATTCCAGCTACAACTTGATACCACATTTGCTGGAACTACAAAATAGATAATAGTGACATCACTACTGTTCAGTTATACGCTAAGATTTTGTGCCAGTTGCTGTTGTACCCGGAGTGCTGATTATATGTTAGTAATCGTCTTAATATATCTTAGTAAAGTAACCGTTCATTACTACCCCGCCTTATCTTACATGCCCGATCCTTATCTCCAACTACATCTGCTATCGGGGGAAGGTCAGTAGGCCCCCATATACATTAGATGGATCTCCGGACCCACCAAAATTGTCGGGTTCCACGATATACATCTAATAGATACAGTATAGACTCCTTAAACTATTAACTGTACTTTACAAGACTGGATGTCTTGAAACATGGGTACATCAAGTCCTTCCATGAGTAATGCTCTTCTAGCATGATATTAGTGGAGATTACTTCAGCCGGACAACCCCATCATAGACGAGGTCCCTTACTTGGAAATCTCTTCTATAAGCCAGAATAGAAAATGACTGGAAAGAACAGTGTCTGCTGGGCAGAACATTTGTTTGGCTGCCATCAGCTTGCAGAGCAATGAGGTGTTTGATTTCCTGACAGGACAACCCTTAGGAGTATATTTGTTATTAAAGAGATTTTATGGCTTTATTTGCACTAACCTTAGTCAGTATATAATTTAAAGAGACTGTCACCATGTTTTGGCCCCTACCTTAAGAGCGTCATAAGATAGTACCAGTCACACTGATTACAGTGAGATGTCTGCTGTAGATCTGTGCAGAAGTTTGGGAGAAACTTACATTTATCAGTGGGAGCACATGCAGAGAGGACTACTTAGAGTTGTCCTGCATATTCATGAGCTGCAGGCTAGCTCCACCCACCCCGCCCTCCAGCCAATGATAGGGGGGGTGCTGTGGGGTGTCACTAGTACGCGAGGGGGCGCTGTGGGGTGTCACTAGTACGCGGGGGGGGGGGCGCTGTGGGGTGTCACTAGTACGCGGTGGAGGGGGGCGCTGTGGGGTGTCATTAGTACGGGGGAGGGGGAGCGCTGTGGGGTCTCACTACTATGCGGGGGGCCGCTGTGGGGTGCCACTAGTATGTGGGTAGGGGGGGGGGCGCTATGGGGTATCACTGGTACCGCTGCGGTATGTTTACATGTGGCGGAAATAAGGCTGGCTGCTTCAAAATAGACAGGGTGCAGATTCTGACTGCTTTTTGGATGCGGAAATACTGCAGAATTTTCCACATAAATTACCGCTGAGGACATTCTGCAGCATTTCTGCATCCAAAAAAAGCTGTCAAAATCTGCACACTGTCTATTTTGAAATAGCTCTGTCCTTTTTTAGAACGACAAGGGGTAAAATCATACGTCGTGATAAGCCCCGCCCCCTGACGTGTTGGCACTTTGCAATAAATAAGTAGGTTTTGGGTTGCAGTTTGGGCACTCGGTCTCTAAAAGATATGCCATCACTGGGCTAGAGGGAGGGGTGGATGTGGCTAGCCTGCAGCTCATGAATATACAGGACTAGTTTTGTGTCTTGGTGCTACCGTACTAGTAAAATGCAAGTTTCTTCAAAACCCCTGCACGGATACACACAGCAGACACATGACTGTAATTAGTGTGACAAACACTACGTGATGGTGCTCTAAGTGATGGCTGCAGAAACATGGTGACAGAGTCTCTTTAAGGCTAGACTCACACAGGCAGACCGGATTCCACGTGCACAAGGCCCGCAGTGTGAACCAGTCTGGCGGTCCTGTATCCCTTCTTTTCTTGTATTGTGAATGACCGTGGTGGCTCGCCTTCGGTCATGTGTAGTACAGTTTGTTTTCTTTTGGAAGGTTTGTATTTCCTGTGTGTAGCGATCACACGGGTACCCACGGCTCATACGCAATGTTAATGGTGTATGGGATGCAGGTCGGACCACCTCCATTGACTTCAACCGAGGCCATCCGCGTGGAGTCTGTAGAAAAATAGAGCATTCTGCAATTTTTCTTCCGCTCGCAGAATACACAATTCGTATCAGCGAATGTGAGCGAAAAAGCACATTAAATGCTTTTCAATGGCCGTGTTTTGCTGCAGACGCCGATCATGGATTCTGCTATTGGAATCCGCCCATGTGAGCCCGGCCTTAGGCTACATTTTTCATATATTTCGGGCTTGAATTCCTTACTATTTCCAATAGTTATGCTTGCTGTCAGAGAAGGAAAACACCTTTGTTTCAATTCAGAAGGTAATAACTCATCTCCATCTGCTATACTCCTGCTCATGCAGCTGACTATCATCCTGGACTCCAGACTGACAACTGGTACCAGTACTTTGTAGCCAAATGAACTCTGTGAAATAGGACTAAATATGTGCAGGAAACAGCTAAGCAAGAATGTTACCAATTACTGACAGTAAACCTAGATTTTGAAAATGATGAGCAATTAAAGCCAAAAATATAATATAAAGTTGTCTAACTTTTCATTAAGTAGTCATTAAGCTTTATTTGCATAAAATTGTTCCAAACATTTGCATGTTGATTAGCTCTGGCTATGTTCTCATTGACATCAGAAACTCCATATAGTTCCTCTTTCACAGATTCCATCAGATTTGGCAGGAAGAATAGTGCTGCATGTAGTGCGATTTTTCCTATCAATACAATGGACACCCCAAAGTAACCCAATGGACTGTATTGTTAGTTACTGGGGTTTGTACAGCAGCGGTGGTATCCCTCCTATGAAGGATCCAACACTGCATTGTAGCTTCCTTTATAATTAGAGCCTTAAAAACAGTAGATTTCTGGCTGTATTAACAAGGGATTTCCAGGACTAATCTATTGATGAGCTAACCTTAGGATAGGCCATCTACAGTTGATTGATGGGGTCTGCTGCTCAGCATCCCCACGATCAGCTGATTAAAATGACAGGAGAGTGCCGTGGTAGCTTCAGTCCATACCAGGCACAGCGCTGTACGTTCTGTAGTGGCTGTGCCAGGTATTGCAACTCAGTCTCATTCACTTAACCTGGAACACCTAAGGTGAGTTTTTCGGACTTATGCCATAATGTTTTTGAGAATTTGCGGTACTTCCTTTTAGCTTTGTGTAATATCCCCTTCCCTATTCCTCTATCATGTCGTTCCATGTAAAACACGATTTTGCACTTTCTTTCTACATTATGTATGAAGCAGATGAATGCTATTACTTCATTTTCTTGTATAGACACCAAAGATGAGTCTGATGGATTCACGAGCTATTTCGCAGGTCACTTGTTCTTCCTGCCTTCATGCTTCGCTGTGGATGGCAGATATGTATCACAGTGGTTTTGGGTAGATCCCACCACAATTGTTCCATTTTTGTGTGCATATCGATGTTCCTCTTTCTCATGCTGTCTGATCATGTCTGATAATTTGCCACATGTTCCATGCACGGTGAATTAGTTAAAATGCACTTTTTCAGGCAGGTATTGTTTTCTCTTGCTAACTCATTGTTACGAAATCAGCGAATTGTAATCTTACACCTGAGAACAAGCATGTGTTTATCATTTTTCCCTGCTGCTAGTGTTTCAGCATGTCGAAAAGAAAATGAGTGACGCAGAAATAACTTGTTTGCTTGCAGAAAAAGACAACAGTGATATACAGTTCATGATGACTAATTCAATCCCAATCCAAATGACAGCACAGAGGATCACGTGAGTGACGTCTCAGACGAGCGAGCTGGTGAAAACATTAATGACGATTTGGAGGGTAACACCACCGCACCGCTGACTATTGAAAATTCTTGCTATGTAGAGAAAGATGCATTTCTGTGGAAGAAGATATACCAATTTTCTATGCCACAATGAATAAGGGAAAAGTTGAAAATCAAATGAACTTTTTGAGATTTGATGACAAGTTGTTAAGAAGTGTTCAAAGGGCTACAGAAAAAAATTGCGCCTTTTTATGAAATATGGGACCAGATAAATCACAATCTCCAAAAGTACTACCTTTCAGGTTTGAATCTGACTACTGATAAAGAACTGGTGTCATTCCAAAGTCACTCTTGCTTTCGCCAATGCATGAGTTCAAAGACAGGAAAATATGGAATAAAGATCTGGATATGTGACTCCAGCTACTTTTACCCACTGAAAGGCTTGCCTTACTTGGGTAAAGACGGCAACTTGAGGGCAACAAATATTGCATTCAAGGTGATGAAAGAATTGACAATATGGTACTTTAGCACCAATCAACATATTACCATGGACAATTTCTTTACATCAATGGAACTCGCTGATAACTTGATGAAGAATGGGCTAATACTCTCTGGCACAGTGCTTTAAAACAAAACTTTCATACCAAAGGAACTTCTTCCCAGTAAACACAGGACAGTAAAAAGTTCTCTTTTTGGTTTCGGTAGAGACTACTCCTAAGTGTCCTATGTGCACAAAGCAGGAAGGTGTTACGGATTTACAGAATGTGGATTCACTGGACTAATCAACCAAGCTGAGACCTGTCCTGGAGTGGTCGGCAGCTGACTCCTCAGGTAGAGGGACTGGAGCCAGGTCTTCAGAATGAACTCAGATATAGGGATACAGACAGAACTGAGAAGGCATAGAGAGAACTCAGAACAGACTCAGGAACTAAGACAGAACTCAAGACAGAGAGACAAACTACATACTCGCGGACAGACAGAGGCATGACAGACGCCAAACACCAGATACACTCAGCAAACCCGCACTTTTAAACAGATGGAATTGCTAAAAAAGTATGAGGAATTAGATTGTGGATTGGCCAAGTAACTTAAACCGCAAGCCCAACTTTAAGGGTCCTCGTTGTCTCACGGTCCCTACTCTAACGAGACAACTCAACTTACCCCAGGATACCTGCCTGCAAGCAGGGCGATCGCTCAATAGGGAAGGGCCCGCACTGGAACCTAAGCACCTAACTCACCTAGATGGTAAATGATCCAAGCAGCACAGGACACAGTTCACACACAAACAGAGCAATAATGCAGACACAGAATCAGAACTGGCAACAATGCCAGCACAGACAGATCAGAAGGCCTAGAACAGATCCAGAACAGATACATGGACAAATATACAGATACAGAATCAGATATAAAGCAGACTGACAAAAGGACGTGCATGACATAGCAATACGGCCTAGCACAGAGAACATGTATACAGCACAGATATACACAATATATGTGTAACTTCTGTTACACCTCTCACACCCAAAGAGATTAGCGGGTTCCATGGCCTCTGAATACTGTTATGGATTTACGGAATGTGGATCCACTGGACCAACCCACCAGGCTGAGGCCAGTCCTGGAGTGGTCGGCAGTTGACTCCACAGGTAGAGGGACTTTAGCCAGAACTGAGAAGTCATAGACAGAACTCAGAACAGACTCAGGAACTCAGACAGAACTCAGGACAGAAAGAGCGTTGTGCTTCTTTCCACAATACACCACAACTCTAAGGTTATAGTGGAAGATTCCTGCAACCCAGAAATAATTCTTCCTTTCAATAACACAAAAGGAGGTGTTGGTACTCTTGATCAGATGTAACACATCTACACTTGTAAAAGAGAAACAAGGAGATGGCCACTCACAGTATATATGGACTGCATTGACGTCGTAGCTAGAGTTGTGTTGTACGTAATCTTTTTAAATAAAAAGAAAACCAGAAGACAAATCCTACTGATGAAGCTGAAGATTTGGTTCAGGAACATATTAGGAGGTCAAAACAGGGGCTTCAGGAAAACATCACTCAGTCTATAGAAAAACGTTTCTCCTCCTGCCAGTGGAAGCTCACCTCTTCTTAAGTCAGATACATGGAAGAAAAGAAGGTGCCACTTATGTGATCCTAAGAAAGGATATATGCAAGAAACTGTCTATGATAATTTTAAGAATAATATGTGCAGTGAATACTCTTCAGCTTCAAGGAAATGCCAAAAGTGATTACAGTAAATTAGCAGTGCAGTATATTTGGTAACACTAGTTTTAATATCTTGTGTAGGAAAAGAGATTGATAAAGAGTTTCAAGAATAATTCATAATATCTGTAATAATATTCTCAACCACTTAAATGGTGAAATAATAGAAAGAAACAAATAGTTGACAAAGGGGTCCTTTAAAGGGGTAGTCTCGCGGCAGCAAGTGGGGTTAAGCACTTCTGTATGGCCATATTAATGCACTTTGTAATATACATCGTGCATTACATATGAGCCATACAGAAGTTATTCACTTACCTTCCCTGCGCTGGCGTCCCCGTCTCCATGGCTCTATCTAACTTCAGCGTCTAATCGCCCGATTAGACGCGCTTGCGCAGAAGGGTCTTCTGCCTTCGGGTCTGTCCGGCAGCAGCGGCGTTCTGGCTCCGCCTCCTTCTATGCGTCATTGCCTAGCTCCGCCCCCTCACGTGTGCCGATTCCAGCCAATTAGGAGGCTGGAATCGGCACACGTCATGGGGCGGAACTACACGATGATGCGTAGAAGGGGGCAGAGCCACAACGCCGCTGCTGCCGGACAGACCCGAAGGCAGAAGACCCTTCTGCGCAAGCGCATCTAATCGGGCGATTAGACGCTGAAGTTAGACGGAGCCATGGAGACGGGGACGCCAGCGCAGGGAAGGTAAGTGAATAACTTCTGTATGGCTCATATTTAATGCACGATGTATATTACAAAGTGCATTAATATGGCCATACAGGAGTGCTTAACCCCACTTGCTGCCGCGAGAAAACCCCTTTAAAGCCACATTCACTGCAAAATTTGTGATACAGTGCTCAGAAGTAACCGCGAGTCTAACGGACACACATTGGGGGTCCATGTGGGTGAAAAACCATAGTAGTTCCAGCCTTAAATGGGACTGAGCTGCTCTCAGCCTCTGTGACCGATGCCCATGATGTCACATTCTTGAGACTAGGATGTAGTTCTCATGCACATGGTGCACCCTCATCAGACAGCTTACCGGTGGGGATCCCAAGTGGTGGACCCCTGTTGATCAACTATTTATGACCTATCCTTCGGATAGGTCATTAATAGTTTAGTCCAGGAAAAGCCCTTTAATAGCAAATCCAATTATAGTCACTGAATAGGTTTTAAAGACAGGAACAGATGGTAACTAATGCTCTATATGTCAACCATTTAGCCAATCAATAAAGTAAATAGTTCATCAATGTGAAAATGCGTCGTTAGTCAGCATGGTCTGTTCATATAACAGGAAGCATTGACTTAGGGATAAGAAAGCCTATATGTGACAGTAACATGATCCATAGTGTTGTCACCTACAGGAGGCCACGAGACATTGACTGTGCATGCTACACTTCATTAAAGTCAAAACCTAAGATACGAGTTGAGTATCGGCAGTAGTTGTGTCCCCTCTTACTTTTCCTCTTGACTCAACACATCCTGATACATGTGGCGGAAGATGACCAGCTTTCAAAAAAAAATGTGATACTTTTTCAGGAGATGTATATATGCTATATTTGTCTAAGTGTGGCCACCTAGTGGCCTGTCAAGGTTCTACTAGCATGTGTGGTGATAAAGTATTGAATTTGTAATGCTAAGGCTGGGTTCACACTTGGCGTATTCCCATCGAAAATCTCGTGGTTTGGCCGAAGCAAAAAACGCGAGATTTCCGCCGGGAGAACTGTCGCGGTTTAAGCCGCAGCGGCTTTGAAGCGGCCCGGCCGCTTGCTTTTCCGTTGCGGCCGGCTCTCCCATAGAGGAGAGCGCGGCCGTAACATAAATAAACAAAAAACGAAAGTAAATAGACATGCTGCTTCTTTTGAAACCGCGGCTGCGGTGGCCGCAGCCGCGGTTTCAGCCGGACTTACCGCAGCGGATTAGCCGTCCCGTGTGGACGAGGTTTCTGAGAAACCTCGTCCACATGGCTGGCTAATCCCGAGATTAGCGGCCGCGGGCGGTTTTGCCGCGGACGAATCTGCTGCGGCAGAACCGCGGCAAATCCGCCCTGTGTGAACCTAGGCTTAGACTTGTATTGTTTAGGACTTTTTCAATCCATTTTTAAATTAAATGAAGTTGCCCATGTTCCGGAAACAATAAATGACGCGATATTCCCCCATCCTGGCTCCTCGCAAGTCTAGCGCTGCACCTCCATTCACCCGCCAAGTCTGTTTGCAAGCTGTGGAGTGAATGTAATGGCTGCCTGCAACCTGTAAGCACACCGTCGAAGAGGAGAATGGAGGCAAGACACCAGAGCTGTGGGGAGCCAGGACGGGCTCATTTGTTGTTTTGGGGGCATGGGCAGCTGTATTTGAAAAAAACCCTTTAAAAAAATGTGCATAAAGATAACCGTCACATCTGTAGGTTTTGCCACTAACACCACTGGATTAGGATAGCAAGCAATTCAATGGGAGCTGCGCCTGTAGTACCAACCTGGGCCGCTGCTCTATGGTCAATGCTTTCTGCTTCCTGTACTGACTGCAGTAACAGCAGCCCTAGAAATCAACTCATCGTCAGGAATGCGAGTGGCGGGACCATGTTGATCATCTATCGATGAGCTGTTGGTCAACAGCAGAAAATATAAAAAGTCCTGGAATGCCCTTTAAGGGCGCCCACCCACTGGCGATTTTTTTCCCTGCGAAATTCGCAGCATTTTTTTCTCTGCAGGGGTCTATGGAACTTGTAATGTTAAAATCGCGATCGCGCAAAATTGCAATTTACCGTGAAATCGCGAATGGGCGCCCTAACACTGAGACTATCAGAGACATAATTACAAAAAAAATGCCATAACATTAAGTAACTTTTTGTTGTCATAGCAATTTTCTTAAACTTATTTGATTGTTGGTTTTCTTTACTCCACACAATGCAGACTTCTTGTGAAAATATTAAAAAGTCGCAATAAAAATGTACTGAAATTAAAATCGGGTCGAGAAAAGTAGCGTTTCTCCTTAAGGAGACACCTAGAAAGTGTGTGGGGAGCTTATAAGACCATCCATGCTCCTCTGGGAAATATGCAAATGAAAGATGAAACAATACCTCTGCAGCGCCACCTATTGGAAGGCAGCATTCCTGCAAGTTAATGTTAGACTCTTTATACAGGTCTTTATAACAATGACTGGGAATTGTAAGCCTAAGCCAGAAATCATGCACAGACAGCTTTTTCAGGGTGATTGCAGGAATACCGCCTGCTAATAAGTGGCGCTGCAGAGGTATTGTTCCACCTTCCCATTTGAAATTAAAATGCTCATGAGAAAATGGGAAAAGTCCTAATACAGCTGTAAAAACGCACCAAACATATAAGTTATTCTGCCATATTTTTAGTCTTTCACTTACATAGCCACCCACCCCAAAAGAAAAAAAAAAGAAAACTAAAGAGTAATCGTGATACATTCCTCTGATTGGATCCTCTTACATGCTGCCTTGGGGGTCAATCAGAACATAGAATCTTGTGATGTCACTATGGCTATTCACACAATCTACTTGCTGCGCTGTGTTAGAGTCAAGAAATATCCACAGATGCAGACTGATTTTGGAATCTTTATTCTTTCACCTTACGAAATTAGCGATGAGACTGAAAAGATGCATCCTGGTGTTCTTACTATGTGTGTCAGTTCTCAAGTTCTCCATCCCTCCAGTTCATGAAGATATATCCAGTCTGGATTCTTCGACGCTTCACTTTTGTCCTGCAGAAATGGAAACATTTTTTGAGCACGCAGACGCTTGGTCCATGGGCTGCTCGCAGGGTTGCCCCCACTCGGAGGGAATACTGAGGCTGCTTTCAATCTTCTATCATGGAGCGTCTTCTCTGATGATATTGAGGTACTAGTGGATTGGTTTTCCTAGAGGAAGATGCTTTATCTTGTAATGTTCTGTACAGAGAGCTCAGACTCTCCGATAGGTGCTGTGTAGAAAGTGCAGCCGCATGTATATGGAGCAGTAAGACTGCATGGAGTCCCTGAGGGAAGCTGTCCGCATGCGTGATTGGGATGGAGAATATTGATTGTCAGTTCTGGTTAATCTTTAGACTTTAGTAACTCAGTGCAACTTATTTAAAAAAATAATTGTACGCCCTTCCACATGTTGTGCGACTCTAGGGACCTTGTTTGAATGAGCAAGTGACGTCCCCACTAAGCCGTTGGCTCCCGGGCAGCCTGTACATCGTTGACTCGTTCAAAAGGGAATTGTTCAGTCTTTCAAATATAAATGCACGAGAGGCACGGAACAAGCGCCGTTTACACCGAATGATACAGGAACGATACACCATGGATTTTATGCTGCAAATAATGAACGATGCATGAAAAACAAACGATTATGGTTCGTCGTCAGTCGTTGGCTGTGTTTATATTGAACGATCATTCACTTTTGCTCATTTGAATGATTTTTTGAATGATAATCCTTCCATCTTAAAGCACCTTTACTGGTCTTAAACATTACCGTTCAGGTCAGTAGACTCGGCTTTAGGCCTATTCATATGGCCATATTTTCGAACCGTGCGTTGTCCATGTATTCCATGACAGCAGACGCACCTATTGCAGCCGGTTAGGGTATTCACACGAATGTTCTTTGACATTGACCAACGGTCTGAATAAAAGGAATCGCAGCATGTCTGATTCTCATCCGTGTTCTCATCTGAGAGCAGCACATGCAGAGTGCGAGGTCTGTGAAGATCAGACACATGGACGGCGGCCCACATATGGTCATCTGAATACCATGTAAGGGCTTAAACACATGGCAGTGTTGGCAGACCTTCTTGCGGTCGGGAAAATCACAGCTGAAAAAAGTGCAAAAGCGAAACCATTGATTTCAATGACTTCGCTCTCACGGATGTGATTCTTGCTCAATATTCCTACATGTGAGAGAAAAAAAGGTCTTACCCTATCTTTTCACTAGTTCATGCGCAAATATCTGCTGCAGCGAGCGCATTTGTGCATGTGCCCATGTGAAGAAGCCCTAAGGGCTTATTCAGGTGAGCGTATGCATAAATATGTTCGCCAGTACAGAACATTTTCATATGAAGGAAGTTAGGAGATGGTGAGAAACGACTGATACGTGCATCCTAGCAGATAAATAGTTTTTTTTGTGATTGAAATGCCAGTTTGCAGGCTGGCGTGTTACACCCTTCCCATGGAATAGAATGGCAATTAAATGCCTAATTAGGGCTTGCTGTCTTCTTCTTCCTCCGTTGTTCCCAGGGTGTAACTCCCTCCCCCTCCGTTTTTCAGCTGCCATAGACGTTTACGGCACCTTTCTGCGTAACGCAGACAAAAATAGAGCAGGACATATCTTTTCACGGATGAAGATTTTGCGTGGAAAAATCACGTTTGTCTGAACGAATCTATTGAAATCGAAGGCTTCTACGTGCAAAATTTTCAAATGTGATAATGTCTGCGCAAATACATCCATCTGAATCTGCCCTGAGGCTGAGAGTTGAGGTCGCCTGCATGTATGCGGCGAAACGCTGCTGGCTCATACAGACACTGCAGCCGCTGACTGAACATTTAAGCTACGGCCTGCAGACAGAAAAACTGCTGGTAAATGCAGGATACAAGTCATATAAGGGGCAGAAATATTCTTATTCCTCCTGTACTAACGGCAAAGTATTCTGCAAGTCATCTGAGGTGGCCGGTACGTCTGAATGTAACTCTCTAACCATTACAGATCCTATGTGAGGTGCCTTGTGGCAGTACTTTAGACCCAGTGGAATGGGTGGTATTTAGTAGTGCACTTTTGCCGCCATTTACTGCAGCAGCCAGTTGTTATAGTAGTGAACGGGAAGCTGCATTATTAGGGCCTTATCCCACTGATCGGATCTTTCGTGCAGACTGTAAAATCATGGCTGATCGTCCGCTGCATCGTTCAGTGTGAACAGGCAGTTCTTCTATGACCAACTGCCTGATTACTGTCAATATAGTATAAAAAGAAAGGTGGAGCTACCCAAGCAAAAAACAGAAGAATAATGAGGACTGTGATCTCTCTTTAGTCAGTAATGGACAAAAGGAGGGGAGAGCTCCTATATACAGCTGGTGACCCCAAGTGTCGTCATACAGGACAGGCGAGAAGTTTAGACATTAAATACCAGAAAGGTTAAAAAACTGATTATAAGGCGCGACCTGGAGAGATGTAATGACAGGAGGTGGATTTTGCCAAACTTTTGTCTTTATTTATGAAGCAGCTCATATGTTTCGAGGCCAGCAGACTTCTTCCTCAGTACTTGTGGGGGCGCACGCCTGGATGCTGCTGGATGCTGCTGGATGTCTTTAGAGATGGTTTGGTTATGTGTACCTAATCTGTTAATTTACCAGGATCTCTAATCCTTTTACAGAAACGCCTTCTAATGACTGCTGTTGTCAGTGGAGAAGAACGACGAGGCAGAAGATCTTCACTCTTTTGATGTAAAAATAAAATAAAAGAAGCATAATGGAGATTTTTCCCTGACTTAATTTTTATTTATATATGAGAACTACAGGTTTATGTATGATAACGCAGCCGCGGCTCCAACCGTGACGGAACTTGTTTTAAATATCTAATTTCCAGTGTAAGGGCTCATTCACATGAGCATATGCCGGTTTCGCTCCACGAATATACAGCATGTTCACAGACCGAAATTCACCTATCCAATGCGTACTTTGGCCTTTTCTGCGCAGGGACCATTATTCACTTCTACGGTCCATTTTGATCTATAATATGGACCTGAATTGGACATGCTGCTTTTTTTTCACACTATGAAAATTGTATGAAAAATACGCATTTGTGAATTAACCCATTGAAATTAATGATCTCTATTTACACCCCTGTGAATAAGCCCTAAACCTCTTCAACTGTAAACATGGAGGAGACAGACAGAAGGTGCAGCAAATTTATCACAGTCATGCACACTGTATGAAAGGTTTGGTATAAATTGATACACGTTAGGGCTTAACCAGATAAGCGTGACACACAATACAACCGCTCCTGCGCAATGTTTTTGCACAGTGAAACAGTGTATTTAGCGCTCGTGCTTGCCTCAAATATGGAGCATATTTGTGCACTTAAAAGGTTAATTTCTTAATAAGGTGCCAATGATCGCATGGAAGGTGCTGTGTTTAGCCTCTATGGGGCTCTATGGTGCACAATCACGCACAAGATAGGGCGAGTCCTATTTTTTTGCACCCGCAAAAACAGCAGGCGCAAAAAAAGAGAATGAACCAATTAAAATCAATGGGTTCTATTCTGTGTGCAAAATCGCGGTGCATCACACTCATCTGTTTAAGCCCTGAGACACTTTTTCCTCCTTACTCCACCTGTTGACTGCCTTACTTTGCTCCAGAATGTTGCACGTGTCAATAATAAACTTGGCGCACTTTCTGAGTCTACAAGGCCACTCCTCCTTTTCTAAACACTTTTAAACATTGACTAGTGAGGCATAAAAAGTATCTACAAGTAATAAGTCTGATGCATGATATGTACACCAGCTTTTTAGAAGCATCTGGACCTTAAAGGGGTTGTCCCGCGCCGAAACGTTTTTTTTTTTTTTTCAACCCCCCCCCCCCCGTTCGGCGCAAGACAACCCCGATGCAGGGGTTAAAAAAGATCACCGGACAGTGCTTACCTGAATCCCCGCGCTCCGGTGACTTCTTACTTACCCGGTGAAGATGGCCGCCGGCATCTTCTCCCTCCGTGGACCGCAGGGCTTCTGTGCGGTCCATTGCCGATTCCAGCCTCCTGATTGGCTGGAATCGGCACGTGACGGGGCGGAGCTACACGGAGCTACACGGAGCCCCATTGAGAAGATAAGAAGACCCGGACTGCGCAAGCGCGTCTAATTTGGCCATTAGACGGCGAAAATTAGACGGCAACCATGGAGACGAGGACGCCAGCAACGGAGCAGGTAAGTGAAAAACTTTTTATAACTTCTGTATGGCTCATAATTAATGCACAATGTACATTACAAAGTGCATTAATATGGCCATACAGAAGTGTATAGACCCACTTGCTGCCGCGGGACAATCCCTTTAATCCAAAATGTGTAGCAGGACTTCTACAGTATGTACAAAGTCCCATATATAAAAGTCAGGCTGTGACAACTACCTCTGCGCTGCTGCAGCTCCACCCCTCCATAAGGACATATATTGCTTTGTATTATGTCGTCCCTATTAAGGAGATAGGCAATGATAACTACTGATATAAGACTTCCTAACTTTGGTGTTGCCCTTGAACCAACACACATTACTGGAAGGGCTTATTTACATGGCTGACTTTCACTTCCATATGCTGTGTGTACTTGCAACGGACTACATGTGGGCAGCTCACTAACAATGTAAAAATAATTGCAGCAAGTCCTATTCTGGTCTGATACTCGGATGTCAGTTACCCATTCAAGTCAATGAGCGCAAAAAATGGGCCGCCTACAGATGACTTTTGTGCCCAGCATTTCAATGACTGATTATTAATAAAGAATGCTAGAAAGAAAATTAGGCCTTTTTCCATTTGTTTTTGTATGCAAGAGAAAAAACTGATGATTAGAGATGAGCGAGAATACTCGGTAAGGCGAGAGCATCGCCTTTTTCGAGTACCTGCTGGCTTGTCCCTGAAGATTCGGGAGGGCCGCGGGGGTGAGCGGAGGGTTGCAGAGGGGATCGGGAGGGAGAGAGAGAGAGAGAGAGAGGGATTTCTCTCACTCTCCTCCCCGCTCCCCCTTGCTGTCCTGCGCCGCCCCCGACCCCCACGCCCCGAATCTTCAGGGACGAGCCAGCAGGTACTCGAAAAGGGCGATGCTCTCTCCAGTATATTGTCTTACCGAGTATGCTCGCTCATCTCCAGTGATGATACATAAAAGTTAAAAAAACAGACACATAACGCGTACGGATGCCACGCAGACACACACGGGTTTCAATTGGTCCGTTTTTCACAGACTAAAATTAGGCCTGCTCATGTGAATATAGGTCCTTTTATACTCAATGATTATCACTCCGGTTCTCCCTGGGTTGTAAGAATCTCAATGATAGTCATGTGGTGGGAGTGCTGCCAGCAACTGAACAACGAGCAGTAATCCGTTCGCTTCTTGTTTCTCGCTCAATTTGTGCAGGTGAACAAATCAAACGAAAATCAGCAATGTAAACCGACAATCATTCATCTATGAATTATGTTTACTGTAAATGGAAGCGGGCAGCCGTAAGTGATCTCTGCCTTCATTCACTGAATGATCATCACTCCTAGAAGATAATCACTGGGACGGCTGTTGGGTGCTTAATGTCCCATGAAAAAGGACCCTAACCCCCTAAGGTCCTCTGCGGGGTTTCAGTGTGATTGCTGCCCTGACTGAACAACGGGCGAGAATTTGTATGCTGCATAAAATGAGTGACGGTTGGTGCACCCAGTTTATATAGCAGATACTGTACATCGTTGGCTCGTTCAACCGAAAATCGTTCAGTCTTTCACATTCACTGCAAAAATGACTGAGAGGCACAGAACGAGCGCTGCTTAAACCGAACAAAAAGTGAACGAACCAACAATGGTTTTTTTGCTGCATAAAATTGGTGACGAGCGAAAAGTGAATGATTCTCATTCTTCGCTCAATCGTTGGCTGCATTTAGACCGAACGATTCACTTTCGCTCTTTTGAACAGTTTTTTGAACGATGATCGTTCTACTAAAGGCACCTTAACAAAAATTACAAGTACGACACAGTAAGCTTATGCTTCTATGTTACTTCTCTCGTGGTGCAGCAATATTGTGCATCGGGGACAGTTTCATGGCCTTGCATGATCAGGTTGCTGCGCGTCACTGAAAAGGTTCTTGTAAATGAACGCTTACTGTCACCGGTTATTGTAATAATACAATCAGTTGAAACCAGGTGACAGTATATATTGACTATTACAGTCTGCCAACCCCCCAAAATCTACTAATGCACTACATGTATTAATAGAGAGGGTCTGGCTGCTTGGACACAACATATGCTGATGGTAATATATGGTGCCGGGTGTTCACAGACATTGATTTCACTTCAGCATATGTTGATATTTAAGCACATATGTCATTCTGCCAGCTGGTGGTCTCATATCTGTACTGATCTCTACTTATAACGTATACATAGCAGAGCCAGCTGTGCATCCGGGTAGATGTGTTTGACAAATCAGCTCTTGTTATTCATCAAGCTCTGTAACAAGCTAACTGCAAAGTCCTGATTAATCTTGTAGATATGATACCTTTTAATGTCCAACAAAAATACATGCTATTAATGCGAGCTTTCAGTGTGATTGCTGCCCCGACTGAACTACGGACAAGAATTTGTTTGCTTCTTTTTTGATCACAGGAGCGATCATTAGTGAATGGAGGTGGAACGCGCCGGAGATCGTTCCGGCCAAGCCGCCTCCATTCACAGTAAGGCCTCGGTCAGACGGGTGTTTTTTCGCGCGATTTGCGGATCGCATAACGGATGTGCATCCGCAAATAGCGTGACCATCGCCGATGATTCGCTGAAAAATCTGCACCTAGCAGCGTTTTCAGCGAAACGGGCCCGATCAAAGGAGCGCTGTCCGCTGTTCGCCCATTGAATTCAATGGAGATGGCAATACAGCCGACTCTATTGAAAGCAATGGGCTGTCGGCGAGCACTGGATGAATTTTCGGGAAGGGCTTAAAAGTATAAGCCCTTCCCTGAAAACCATCCTGAAATGTGTAAAAAAAAAAAAAAAGTATACTCACCTTTTCCCTGCAGCCGGAGTTCAGCCGCCGCAGGCCGGCAGTTCTCCTGAACTGCTCTGTGTAGTATTCAGCAGTGACTGCTGCCTCTGATTGGCTGAGCGCAGGGACCAATCAGGGGCAGCTCTCAGCTGTCATTCAATAGCTGAGAGCTGCCTCTAATTGGTCCCTGCTCTCAGCCAATCAGAGACAGCACTCACTCACCCATTCATGAATTCATGAATGGGTGAGTGAGAGCTGCCTCTGATTGGTGGGGGCTGTGACCAATCAGGGGCAGCCCATTCAGCAGGCGGGGATTTTAAATCCCCGCCTGCTGAATACTACACAGAGCAGTTCAGGAGAACTGCCAGTCGGCCGCGGCTGAACTCCGGCTGCAGGGAAAAGGTGAGTATACTTTTTTTTATTTTTACACATTTTAGGATGGTTTTCAGGGAAGGGCTTATATTTTTAAGCCCTTCCCGAAAATTCATCCCACGCTCACCAGCAGCCCATTGCTTTCAATGGAGCCGGCTGTATTGCTGGCTCCATTGAATTCAATGGGCGAACATCATTCTTCTCTGCCACAGCTGTTACAGCTGTGGCAGAGGAGAACGATCTTTATAGTATATGTTCTCAATGGGGTCAGTGCTGCTGCCGCCGGCCCCATTGAGCGCATATATAGAACCCAAGGAATCGCAGAACGCAGATAGGCGCGTTGTGCGAATCGTTGTGTTCTATAATTTATCGCACATCCGCATAAAAAGCGGACATGTGACCGATCCCATTGCGAAGCATTGGGTGTATAGATGCGCAGGTCGCATGCGCAAATCGCGCAACAAAACCGCCCCGTCTGACCGAGGCCTCAAGAGGCAGTCGTACATAAGTGAGTGATTGCCTGTTTAGACTGGTTGATCCATTATTCAGTTTTCTGCAAGCAGAAACTGAACGTCAAACAAGAAGCAAACAAATTCTTGGCCGTCATTCAGTCCAGGCAGCAATCACACTGAGCGATAATCATTCAGATTCCGTCTGGATGCAGGAACTAGAATGCTTTATCGGCCCGTGGGAAATGGACTTTAGTAATTACCCCTCCGCTCATCCTGTTCTGGTATTGCTTTAAGTGCAAATTAATCACAGCATGCCTGCGCTTCTCATATTTAAGTATATGTATATATATATATATATATATATATGAGAAACCAAGTAATCTTGTAGATATGATACTTTTTATTGGCTAACAAAAAGACATGATGTTACTGCGGCTTAAGAGCTAGTTAGGGTTCTTCATCAGGCTTAATAGAATAAATCTGAGGTATATATATGTATTTACTGAGAAAAGTCACATTTTACTCTACTGGCTAACAACTTACCAAACTTCTTTCTTTTCCCCACATGACATTGTTAGCGGCTGACCAAGCTATGAGCATGGATGGTGCTTGTAATACTCTGGATGCATCAGTAGATTAAAGGGGTTTTCCAGGGAGAATACTATTGATGGCCTTTCCTCACAATAGGTCATCAATAGTATATTCCCCGGAAAACCCCTTTAATTTTCCAATAGAAAACATCGTCCTCTCTGGCTAGGAGCTAGAAGTCAGCTAACGTATCAACACCGGAGTATAAAATGTTATATACTAATATGTGCAGCTTGGAAATAAAACTCCACACATAACTGTAGATTTTACTAGATTGATGGCCGAGGTCGGAGGGTTAGGAGGGCCTCTCTGGCCTGAAAATCTGCCACTTCATTTCTCTGGTCTGACTTCCAACAAGAAACATCATCTTTTAATCCCGCTTCTGATCTCTCCAGCACTCCACAAAAACGCATGTATGTGAAGCGCATAGTTTCCAATGGGTTCTTTCAGGGTACAAAACATCTCTCATGTGAAAGAACCTATTGGAGACCATGGGCTATTCATGTGTTTTTGTAGCGCTACAAAACTGCACAATTTTGTAGTCCGTGTGAATAAGGCTTTACACATGGAGGGGCAGAGGATAAGTTCTACTCTCTTTCCATCTACAGTTAGTCCCACATTTTTCTCTCTCTCTTCTGTCCCACAACATTCCCTGATTGGCCAGCCTGTCTATAGAGATTAATTGGAAACCGCACCATATTCTTAATAGACAGGCAAGTTAACAATGTGTTGGCCGTAGATGTCTACTTTGTTAAACATTTTTTTCTTGTTTTCTTCCAACTACAACTCCAATTTCAAAAAAGTGTGTAAAATAAATAAATGCAAAGAAAAAAAGAATGCAACGGTTTTGAAATCTCATATAACCATGTGTTGTTTCTAATAGAACATGGAACACATATCAGAAGGTTAGAGAATTAACTACAAAATGATGGCAGCAACACATCTCAAAAAAGTTGGGACAGGGTTAAGAAAAGGCTGGAAAAGTAAGTGGAATAAATGAAAAACAGTGAAGAGTCAGTTTTCTACTAAGTCACATGACTGTGTTTAAAAAGTGCATGTTAGAGAGGCAGAGTCTCTCAGAATCAAAATGTGAAATTCCTTTTGGAAACCACAAACGCCATGTCCTGCGGACTCAAGATGAGAGGAACCATCCAGATTGTCATTGTTATCAGCACACAGTCCTGCATCTCTGATGGTATGGGGTTGCATTAGTGCCAATGGCATGGCCAGCTTACACATTTTGAATGGCACTAACAATGCTGAGCAGTATATAGATGTTGTAGAACAACATATGCTCCAGCCAGACAACGTCTCTTTCAAGGAAGGCCTTGTATATTTCAGCAAGACAATGCTAAACCACATACTGCATTCATCACAATAGCATGACTTTCCAGAACAAGAGTCCAGAGATGTACTGGCCGCCTGCAGTCCAGATGGCTGGCTAATCCTGGGATTAGCGTCCGCATGCATATTTGCTGCGGCGAAATTCCACACGGAACTTCTGCGGCAAATCCGCCCCGTGTGAACCCAGCCTTACAGTCCGAAAAATCTAGTACATTTAATGGTGGCCCTAAATGCTGTTTGTTTGTCACGGCCAGCACAGCTTTCAGCTTCAGATGAACAGAGGGAAGCCCTACAAGACAATGACATCCACATAAGTAACAAGTGATGAGCTGTAGACTTCTATTAGATTGAACAAAATCAAAATGTGATGTTTTGCCTGGAGTTCACTCATTGACTACAATCCCTCTACTAGACCTGGTAATTTGATGAACGTGGGAGAGTACAGTAAGTAACCAACTTACTATTCCTTGTAGAAATAAACATACTTTAGGAATTTTTCTAAAGAAGCCACAATTACAATGTAAGTACTATTTCAATCTGCCATTGTAGCAAATCATTTTCCGCTTTTGACATTAAGGAAGCTGCGACTCTCCCATTTAATGTTATGTCTTCTGGGGTCATGGGGTCTTCTCACTCGGCCTCTGTTGTGATGTTTATGCTTTTCATGGTAATGTTCCCATTATATGTCTGATATTTTCTGCCCGCCACAGAATATTATTTAAAAATTCTAAACAAATGTAAGTTGTTTGGTGCTTTATGTTTTTTCAAGTTTTTTTTTTTACTACTTTTTGGATTTTTATCAGATTATTGAAGTTTATAGGGTCAGCTAATGTGAAAATCCTTCTGGCTCTCAATGTTGAGGCATTTAATGAGAAACCTGAGATAATGTGGTCACCAGATCCAGCAGAAACATTTATAAATTACATGGTTTTCTTCCTACCTTTAAAACCACCCAAACTTCTCTCTTACTCAGCGGCACAAAATAACAGACTTCAGCCTTTACATGAAAACCACTTCCTTTGAACTTTCGAGCTAGTTTATTCTGCGTTCACGGATTAATATAACCCAGCTTCTTGAGCCTGCAGAACTACAATATTACACTTTTGAAGCCAGTTCAGTGTATCACCTGCCTGGGAGGTGAGGATCCTGTATTAATGGGATCTATGGGACGTGACAACTAAATATCCAAAAATGCTCATCATAGTTCTGCAGAGTTCTATGAATGTCTAATTAGTAGAGATGAGCGAACACCAAAATGTTCGGGTGTTCGTTATTCGTAACGAACTTCCCGTGATGCTCGAGGGTTCGTTTCGAACAACGAACCCCATTGAAGTCAATGGGCGACCGGAACATTTTTGTATTTCGCCGATGCTCGCTAAGGTTTTCATGTGTGAAAATCTGGGCAATTCAGGAAAGTGATGGGAATGACACAGTGACGGATAGGGCAGGCGAGGGGCTACATGTTGGGCTGCATCCTAAGTTCACAGGTCCCACTATTAAGCCACAATAGCGGCAAGAGTGGGCCCCCCCCCCCTCCCAACAACTTTTACTTCTGAAAAGCGCTCATTAGCATGGCATACCTTTGCTAAGCACCACACTACCTCCAACAAAGCACAATCACTGCCTGCATGACACTCCACTGCCACTTCTCCTGAGTTACATGCTGCCCAACCGCACCCCCTCCCCCCCACAGCGCACACCAAACTGTCCCTGCGCAGCCTTCAGCTGCCCTCATGCCACACCACCCTCACGTCTATTTAGAAGTGCGTCTGCCACGACGAGGGACCGCAGGCACACACTGCACAGGGTTGGCACGGCTAGGTAGCGACCCTCTTTAATAGGGGCGGGGCGATAGCCCACAATGCTGTACAGAAGCAATGAGAAATACAATCCTGTGCCACCGCCATCAGGAGCTGCACACGTGGGCATAGCAATGGGGAACCTATGTGCCACACACTATTCATTCTGTCAAGGTGTCTGCATGCCCCAGTCAGACTGGTTATATGCACCTTAACAGTAACCGCGTTGGTGGTAATGTGGTGGTGACTGCGGACCTAGTACCACGGTTGTATTTTGTTGGTTTTCGGAATGCGGCCAGGATTAAGTGGGCCGTGGCGGGGGGATGGTGTGGGGGCTCTCGTTGTGTCGGTAAAGGTGAAATTCTTGGACTGCCACCAGACGAACCAATGCAAAGACATTTGCCAAGAATGTTTTCCCTGTTGGAGGAGGAGGGGGATGTTTTTGAGGCACTACGTGTCCTCTCCACGTGTCCGTGGTTATATGCACCTTAACAGTAACCGCGTTGGTGGTAATGTGGTGGTGACTGCGGACCTAGTACCACGGTTGTATTTTGTTGGTTTTCGGAATGTGGCCAGGATTAAGTGGGCCGTGGCGGGGGGATGGTGGGGGGGCTCTCTAGTAGTGTCGGTAAAGGTGAAATTCTTGGACTGCCGCCAGACGAACCAATGCAAAGGCATTTGCCAACAATGTTTTCCCTGTTGGAGGAGGAGGGGGATGTTTTTGAGGCACTACGTGTCCTCTCCACGTGTCCGTTCCATGTAAGCAATAGTAGCACTCAAGACAGGCCCCAGTAACAATTCTGAAGCAGCAGTATAGCGGGAGCGCAGTCTTCGTTCCATGTAAGCAATAGTAGCACTCAAGACAGGCCCCAGTAACAATTCTGAAGCAGCAGTATAGCGGGAGCGCAGTCTTCGTTCCATGTCAGCAATAGTAGCACTCAAGACCGGCCCCAGTAACAATTCTGAAGCAGCAGTATAGCGGGAGCGCAGTCTTCGTTCCATGTAAGCAATAGTAGCACTCAAGACAGGCCCCAGTAACAATTCTGAAGCAGCAGTATAGCGGGAGCGCAGTCTTCGTTCCATGTAAGCAATAGTAGCACTCAAGACAGGCCCCAGTAACAATTCTGAAGCAGCAGTATAGCGGGAGCGCAGTCTTCGTTCCATGTAAGCAATAGTAGCACTCAAGACAGGCCCCAGTAACAATTCTGAAGCAGCAGTATAGCGGGAGCGCAGTCTTCGTTCCATGTAAGCAATAGTAGCACTCAAGACAGGCCCCAGTAACAATTCTGAAGCAGCAGTATAGCGGGAGCGCAGTCTTCGTTCCATGTAAGCAATAGTAGCACTCAAGACAGGCCCCAGTAACAATTCTGAAGCAGCAGTATAGCGGGAGCGCAGTCTTCGTTCCATTTCAGTAGCCTTAGTATAGCCAAGGCACAAGTGACATTTATGTAGCTAAACTGTAGGCCAACCCCACACACCTTTCTGTACCATGAGTGCAGGCGAAGAACATAGAAATTACTATGATTACACTGTAGGTGAGGGCCCCAAAAAATTGGTGTACCAACAGTACTAATGTACCTCAGTAAAAATTGGCCATGCCCAACCAAGATGGCAGGTGAATCGCTTTGGTTAATGTGGCTTAAGTGGTAACTAGGCCTGGAGGCAGCCCAGTGTAACGAAAAATTGGTTCAAGTTAAAGTTCCAACGCTTTTAAGCTAATTGAAACTTATAAAAATTGTTCTGAAAAATTATTTGAGTGAGCCTTGTGGCCCTAAGAAAAATTGCCCGTTCAGCGTGATTACGTGAGGTTTCAGGAGGAGGAGCAGGAGGAGGAGGAGGAGGAATATTAGACACAGATTGATGAAGCAGAAATGTCCCCGTTTTGGATGGTGAGAGAGAACGTAGCTTCCATCCGCGGGTGCAGCCTACGTATTGCTTACGTATCGCTGCTGTCCGCTGGTGGAGAACAGAAGTCTGGGGAAATCCAGCCTTTGTTCATCTTGATGAGTGTTAGCCTGTCGGCACTGTCGGTTGACAAGCGGCTACGCTTATCGGTGATGATTCCCCCAGCCGCACTAAACACCCTCTCCGACAAGACGCTAGCCGCAGGACAAGCAAGCACCTCAAGGGCATACAGGGCTAGTTCAGGCCACGTGTCCAGCTTCGACACCCAGTAGTTGTAGGGGGCAGAGGCGTCACCAAGGATGGTCGTGCGATCCGCTACGTACTCCCTCACCATCCTTTTGCAGTGCTCCCGCCGACTCAGCCGTGACTGGGGAGCGGTGACACAGTCTTGGTGGGGAGCCATAAAGCTGGCCAGGCCCTTAAAGACTGTTGCACTGCCTGGGATGTACATGCTGCTCGATCTACGCACATCCCCTGCAACATGGCCCTCGGAACTGCGCCTTCTGCCACTAGCGCTGTCGGCTGGGAATTTTACCATCAGCTTGTCCGCAAGGGTCCTGTGGTATAGCAACACTCTCGAACCCCTTTCCTCTTCGGGAATCAGAGTGGGCAGGTTCTCCTTATACCGTGGATCGAGCAGTGTGTACACCCAGTAATCCGTAGTGGCCAGAATGCGTGCAACGCGAGGGTCACGAGAAAGGCATCCTAACATGAAGTCAGCCATGTGTGCCAGGGTACCTGTACGCAACACATGGCTGTCTTCACTAGGAAGATCACTTTCAGGATCCTCCTCCTCCTCCTCCTCCTCCTCCTCAGGCCATACACGCTGAAAGGATGACAGGCAATCAGCCGGTGTACCGTCAGCAGCGGGCCAAGCTGTCTCTTCCCCCTCCTCCTCATCCTCCTCATGCTCCTCCTCCTCCTCCTGTACGCGCTGAGAAATAGACAGGAGGGTGCCCTGACTATCCAGCGGCATACTGTCTTCCCCCGCCCCCGTTTCCGAGCGCAAAGCAGCTGCCTTTATGGTTTGCAGGGAATTTCTCAAGATGCATAGCAGAGGAATGGTGACGCTAATGATTGTAGCATCGCCGCTCACCACCTGGGTAGACTCCTCAAAATTACCAAGGACATGGCAGATGTCTGCCAACCAGGCCCACTCTTCTGAAAGGAATTGAGGAGGCTGACTCCCACTGCGCCGCCCATGTTGGAGTTGGTATTCGACTATAGCTCTACGCTGTTCATAGAGCCTGGCCAACATGTGGAGCGTAGAGTTCCACCGTGTGGGCACGTCGCACAGCAGTCGGTGCACTGGCAGCTTAAAGTGATGTTGCAGGGTGCGCAGGGTGGCAGCGTCCGTGTGGGACTTGCGGAAATGTGCGCAGAGCCGGCGCGCCTTTACGAGCAGGTCTGACAAGCGTGGGTAGCTTTTCAGAAAGCGCTGAACCACCAAATTAAATACGTGGGCCAGGCATGGCACGTGCGTGAGGCTGCCGAGCTGCAGAGCCGCCACCAGGTTACGGCCGTTGTCACACACGACCATGCCCGGTTGGAGGCTCAGCGGCGCAAGCCAGCGGTCCGTCTGCTGTGTCAGACCCTGCAGCAGTTCGTGGGCCGTGTGCTTCTTATCGCCTAAGCTGAGTAGTTTCAGCACGGCCTGCTGACGCTTGCCCACCGCTGTGCTGCCACACCGCGCGACACCGACTGCTGGCGACATGCTGCTGCTAACACATCTTGATTGTGAGACAGAGGAGGAGGAGGAGGAGGAGGGTGCTTTAGTGGAGGAAGCATAGACCTCCGCAGATACCAGCACCGAGCTGGGGCCCGCAATTCTGGGGGTGGGTAGGACGTGAGCGGTCCCAGGCTCTGACTCTGTCCCAGCCTCCACTAAATTCACCCAATGTGCCGTCAGGGAGATGTAGTGGCCCTGCCCGCCTGTGCTTGTCCACGTGTCCGTAGTTAAGTGGACCGTGGCAGTAACCGCGTTGGTGAGGGCGCGCACAATGTTGCGGGAGACGTGGTCGTGCAGGGCTGGGACGGCACATCGGGAAAAGTAGTGGCGACTGGGAACTGAGTAGCGCGGGGCCGCCGCCTCCATGATACTTTTGAAGGACTCCGTTTCCACAACCCTATACGGCAGCATCTCAAGGCTGATGAATTTTGCGATGCGGACGGTTAACGTTTGAGCGTGCGGGTGCGTGGCGGCGTACTTGCGCTTGCGCTCGAACACTTGCGCAAGCGACGGCTGAACGGTGCGCTGAACTACACTGCTGGATGGGGCCGAGGACAGCGGAGATGAGGGTGTGGGTGCAGGCCATGAGGCGGTAGTGCCTGTGTCCTGAGAGGGGGGTTGCATCTCAGTGGCAGGTTGGGGCACAGGGGGAGAGGCAGGGGTGCAAACCGGAGGCGGTGAACGGCCTTCGTCCCACCTTGTGGGGTGCTTGGCCATCATATGTCTGCGCATGCTGGTGGTGGTGAGGCTGTTGGTGTTGGCTCCCCGGCTGAGCTTTGCGCGACAAAGGTTGCACACCACTGTTCGTCGGTCGTCAGGCGTCTCTGTGAAAAACTGCCAGACCTTAGAGCACCTCGGCCTCCGCAGGGTGGCATGGCGCGAGGGGGCGCTTTGGGAAACACTTGGTGGATTATTCGGTCTGGCCCTGCCTCTACCCCTGGCCACTGCACTGCCTCTTGCAACCTGCCCTGCTGATGCCCTTGACTCCCCCTCTGAAGACCTGTCCTCCTGAGTAAGCGTTGCACACCAGGTGGGGTCAGTCACCTCATCGTCCTGCTGCTCTTCCTCCGAATCCTCTGTGCGCTGCTCCCTGGGACTTACTGCCCTTACTACTACCTCACTGCAAGACAACTGTGTCTGATCGTCATCGTCCTCCTCACCCACAGAAAGTTGTTGAGACAGTTGGCGGAAGTCCCCAGCCTCTTCCCCCGGACCCCGGGAACTTTCGAATGGTTGGGCATCAGTGACGATAAACTCCTCTGGTGGGAGAGGAACCGCTGCTGCCCAATCTAAGCAGGGGCCCGAGAACAGTTCCTGGGAGTGCTCCCGCTCCTGAGCAGGTGTTATTGTAGTGGAGTGAGGAGGCTGGGAGGAAGGAGGAGCAGCAGACAGAGGATTCGGATTGGCAGCAGTGGACGGCGCAGAACTGCGGGTAGACGATAGGTTGCTCGAAGCACTTTCTGCCATCCAGGACAGGACCTGCTCACACTGCTCATTTTCTAATAACCGTCTCCCGCGTGGACCCATTAATTGGGCGATGAATGTGGGGACGCCAGAAACGTGCCTCTCTCCTAATCGCGCAGCAGTCGGCTGCGACACACCTGGATCAGGAGCTTGGCCTGTGCCCACACCCTGACTTGGCCCTCCGCGTCCTCGGCCACGTCCACGTCCACGTCCTCTAGGCTTACCCCTACCCCTCAGCATGCTGTATTACCAGTGATTAGATTTCCCAGGCAGGAAATAAATTGGCGCAAGACTGCAGGCCAAATATAATTTTTGCCCTTTTTGGAAAACGAAAGGCCCCACTGCCTCTAGTGAATGAATTATCTAAGTTTAATAACTGTGCTGTGTCCCTGCTTATGTGTCACAGAACGTGAGGGTAGCAGAGTTATTAACTGTGGCAGAGCAGGTATTTTTTTCCCCAATTAAGGAAAGCAAATGGCGAACCCAGCAGTAAAGCGTAGCTGGCTGCGTATGATTTAGCAATGTTTTTCACGCAGCTCACACGTCTCCACAGGCGTAAGGACGGACACAGGCTGGACAAATAGATTTGTTTTCAGTTTTTTCCCACCAACAGGCAGCACTGCGTATATTCAATGAACCTGCGAAGTTTAATAACTGCGCTGTGTCCCTGCTTATGTGTCACAGAACGTGAGGGTAGCAGAGTTATTATAACTCTTGGAGAGCAGGTATTTTTTTCCCCAATTAAGGAAAGCAAATGGCGAACCCAGCAGTAAAGCGTAGCTGGCTGCGTATGATTTAGCAATGTTTTTCACGCAGCTCACACGTCTCCACAGGCGTAAGGACGGACACAGGCTGGACAAATAGATTTCTTTTCAGTTTTTTCCCACCAACAGGCAGCACTGCGTATATTCAATGAACCTGCGAAGTTTAATAACTGCGCTGTGTCCCTGCTTATGTGTCACAGAACGTGAGGGTAGCAGAGTTATTATAACTCTTGGAGAGCAGGTATTTTTTTCCCCAATTAAGGAAAGCAAATGGCGAACCCAGCAGTAAAGCGTAGCTGGCTGCGTATGATTTAGCAATGTTTTTCACGCAGCTCACACGTCTCCACAGGCGTAAGGACGGACACAGGCTGGACAAATAGATTTCTTTTCAGTTTTTTCCCACCAACAGGCAGCACTGCGTATATTCAATGAACCTGCGAAGTTTAATAACTGCGCTGTGTCCCTGCTTATGTGTCACAGAACGTGAGGGTAGCAGAGTTATTATAACTCTTGGAGAGCAGGTATTTTTTTCCCCAATTAAGGAAAGCAAATGGCGAACCCAGCAGTAAAGCGTAGCTGGCTGCGTATGATTTAGCAATGTTTTTCACGCAGCTCACACGTCTCCACAGGCGTAAGGACGGACACAGGCTGGACAAATAGATTTCTTTTCAGTTTTTTCCCACCAACAGGCAGCACTGCGTATATTCAATGAACCTGCGAAGTTTAATAACTGCGCTGTGTCCCTGCTTATGTGTCACAGAACGTGAGGGTAGCAGAGTTATTATAACTCTTGGAGAGCAGGTATTTTTTTTCCCAATTAAGGAAAGCAAATGGCGAACCCAGCAGTAAAGCGTAGCTGGCTGCGTATGATTTAGCAATGTTTTTCACGCAGCTCACACGTCTCCACAGGCGTAAGGACGGACACAGGCTGGACAAATAGATTTGTTTTCAGTTTTTTCCCACCAACAGGCAGCACTGCGTATATTCAATGAACCTGCGAAGTTTAATAACTGCGCTGTGTCCCTGCTTATGTGTCACAGAACGTGAGGGTAGCAGAGTTATTATAACTCTTGGAGAGCAGGTATTTTTTTACCCAATTAAGGAAAGCAAATGGCGAACCCAGCAGTAAAGCGTAGCTGGCTGCGTATGATTTAGCAATGTTTTTCACGCAGCTCACACGTCTCCACAGGCGTAAGGACGGACACAGGCTGGACAAATAGATTTCTTTTCAGTTTTTTCCCACCAACAGGCAGCACTGCGTATATTCAATGAACCTGCGAAGTTTAATAACTGCGCTGTGTCCCTGCTTATGTGTCACAGAACGTGAGGGTAGCAGAGTTATTATAACTCTTGGAGAGCAGGTATTTTTTTTCCCAATTAAGGAAAGCAAATGGCGAACCCAGCAGTAAAGCGTAGCTGGCTGCGTATGATTTAGCAATGTTTTTCACGCAGCTCACACGTCTCCACAGGCGTAAGGACGGACACAGGCTGGACAAATAGATTTGTTTTCAGTTTTTTCCCACCAACAGGCAGCACTGCGTATATTCAATGAACCTGCGAAGTTTAATAACTGCGCTGTGTCCCTGCTTATGTGTCACAGAACGTGAGGGTAGCAGAGTTATTATAACTCTTGGAGAGCAGGTATTTTTTTCCCCAATTAAGGAAAGCAAATGGCGAACCCAGCAGTAAAGCGTAGCTGGCTGCGTATGATTTAGCAATGTTTTTCACGCAGCTCACACGTCTCCACAGGCGTAAGGACGGACACAGGCTGGACAAATAGATTTCTTTTCAGTTTTTTCCCACCAACAGGCAGCACTGCGTATATTCAATGAACCTGCGAAGTTTAATAACTGCGCTGTGTCCCTGCTTATGTGTCACAGAACGTGAGGGTAGCAGAGTTATTATAACTCTTGGAGAGCAGGTATTTTTTTACCCAATTAAGGAAAGCAAATGGCGAACCCAGCAGTAAAGCGTAGCTGGCTGCGTATGATTTAGCAATGTTTTTCACGCAGCTCACACGTCTCCACAGGCGTAAGGACGGACACAGGCTGGACAAATAGATTTCTTTTCAGTTTTTTCCCACCAACAGGCAGCACTGCGTATATTCAATGAACCTGCGAAGTTTAATAACTGCGCTGTGTCCCTGCTTATGTGTCACAGAACGTGAGGGTAGCAGAGTTATTATAACTCTTGGAGAGCAGGTATTTTTTTTCCCAATTAAGGAAAGCAAATGGCGAACCCAGCAGTAAAGCGTAGCTGGCTGCGTATGATTTAGCAATGTTTTTCACGCAGCTCACACGTCTCCACAGGCGTAAGGACGGACACAGGCTGGACAAATAGATTTGTTTTCAGTTTTTTCCCACCAACAGGCAGCACTGCGTATATTCAATGAACCTGCGAAGTTTAATAACTGCGCTGTGTCCCTGCTTATGTGTCACAGAACGTGAGGGTAGCAGAGTTATTATAACTCTTGGAGAGCAGGTATTTTTTTTCCCAATTAAGGAAAGCAAATGGCGAACCCAGCAGTAAAGCGTAGCTGGCTGCGTATGATTTAGCAATGTTTTTCACGCAGCTCACACGTCTCCACAGGCGTAAGGACGGACACAGGCTGGACAAATAGATTTGTTTTCAGTTTTTTCCCACCAACAGGCAGCACTGCGTATATTCAATGAACCTGCGAAGTTTAATAACTGCGCTGTGTCCCTGCTTATGTGTCACAGAACGTGAGGGTAGCAGAGTTATTATAACTCTTGGAGAGCAGGTATTTTTTTCCCCAATTAAGGAAAGCAAATGGCGAACCCAGCAGTAAAGCGTAGCTGGCTGCGTATGATTTAGCAATGTTTTTCACGCAGCTCACACGTCTCCACAGGCGTAAGGACGGACACAGGCTGGACAAATAGATTTCTTTTCAGTTTTTTCCCACCAACAGGCAGCACTGCGTATATTCTATGAATAATAACTGTGTTGTGGCCCTGCCTATACAATTCTTTCCCTGCAGTATCAATGGAGGGTGCAATGCTCTGCAGAGGCGATTTTGAGAAGCCCCAAAAAAATGCAGCACAGCCAACAGCAGCCTGGACAGTACTGCACACGGATAAATATGGCCCTAGAAAGGACCGTTGAGGTTCTTGAAGGCTACACTCACTCCTAACACTCTCCCTGCCTATGCAGCACTTCTGTCCCTAATGCCAGGTGCAACGGTCTGCATAGGCGATTTTGAGAAAAAAAAAAAAATCCCACTGCTAACAGCAGCCAACACACAGCTATCAGTGGCCCTAATAAGGACCTTTGGGGGGTCTTGAAGCCTACACTAACTACCAATTCTTTCCCTACAGCAGCTCCGGTATAAACAGCACTGTCCCTCATCTAACTCACACCGCATCTGAGGCGAGCCGCGGGAGGGGCCGACTTTTATATTAGGCGAACACCTGATCTCGCCAGCCACTCACAGCAGGGGGGTGGTATAGGGCTTAAACGTTGCAGGGGGAAGTTGTAATGCCTTCCCTGTCTTTCAATTGGCCAGAAAAGCGCGCTAACGTCTCAGGGAAGGAAGTGAAAGTAACCAGAACACCGCATGGTGTTCGTCACGAATAACGAACATCCCGAACACCCTAATATTCGCACGAATATCAAGCTCGGACGAACGCGTTCGCTCATCTCTACTAATTAGCATTATTAATATTAATAACATCTAATTATTAAAATGCCTGCATAAGTGTGTGCCAACATGGATACTTTTATGGCCCCCAAACAATTTCTATCAGCATCTTCTTTTTAAGATTGTTCTGGGAAGTGTTGGTTTCACAAATTGCAAAACTACTCCGTTCCTTTAGCAGATATGGTGGTATTATTTGGGAGAATTGCAGTATTATGCGAGCTTTTAAGTAGGTATTATCTAGACACTAATTATTATTCATACATTGTCTAGTGATACTTTATGGGTTACATATGGCAGTATTGTATATATGGCACTATATGGTGGTATTATCTGGGCTGAAATTACAAAAACAACTGTCTAAAAATGATGACGTCAGTCGCTTGTTCGCTTGTTCACACAAGAATGGTCTCATCTAAAGGGACGCCGAGGCCTTACACAGATGGGCGTGATTTTGTCCTGTTATGATAATCACGGCTGCATAATGGGCCAAACGAAACCAACAATTTCAATGATTTTGTGCCCACTATGAAGATGCTCGTGCGTTATTACTGCGTGTGAAAGAAGATAGGACTTGCCTTATCTTTCCCGCACATAGATAGTTAATACTGCATGTGAGAAAGATAGGGCAGGACCTATCTTGCCGCTTCCCCAGTTCATGCGCTTACACGCTCTGTAGCGGCGAATGTATTAGTGCATGCCCCAGTGAATTAGGAAGTGAGACCTGCAGCACAAGGGGCTTGGAGGGCTTTTTCGTGTTACTGCACAAAAGGATCTTTATGCACTGAGAAGTCTTTTCGTTCTTTAGGCGTCATTCACATGAGCGTTGAGATCTTAACCCTGCCGCAACACAGGCAAAAATTGCATATATGAGGAAAAGCCCCGACCAAGTTTTGGCTAAATCTTGCGTTTTCTTGCCCATTCACACGGCCGGAAGCAACATAAATATACCACAGCCCAGAATTCCTTCGGCTTGCATAAATGCTCAGGATGGCTTCTATTATTTAAATAGAGCCAGCTGACAAATTTTAGCAACAATAGCTGCTGCTAAACTTTCTCCCCCTTTCTTTGCCTATGGGAGCTGCCAGCTGATTGCGACTGAAAGATAGGGCAAGACCGATCTTTTCCGGCTGCATCAGAACATCCCCCGCGTATTTTGACGCCGATGCCATATCTTCACCGGACGGATGTTTTTACGCAGCTAATAATCACCCATGTGAATTAATGCATTGGAATACATTGCTTCACATGGTTGAGATTTTGTATTGCAGCTAAATTAGCTGTGTGATTGAGGCCTTAGGCTAGTTTCACATGGGTGATCATGATTTTGCCACGAGAGAATCACGGCACAATCGCGTCATTGTTCTCGTGATTTTTGTACGTCAGCGATGCTGTTTTTGTGAGAATAGTCTTGCATCGCATTACTACCGCCTGCGGTACAATGGCATGATAAAATCACACTTTTTATTGTGAAAGTCAATGGGACTTTCTAATGTTAAAACCACATCACAATGCATGTTTGTTGCATTGCGATGCAATAAAAAGCAGGCTCCATAGGGAAACATGGGAGATAAAAAAAAATCGCATATCGCAGAAAGATAGGGCATGGTGCCATTTTTTGTTCTCTCAACATTGCATGAGTGAAAACATCGCAGATGGGAAGGAAACCATTGTAAAACATTGGTTTCATTCTCTACCTTTTTACTGACGATCGCAGCAGGCGAAAATGTTGTGATTTTCTCACCCGTGTGAAACAGGCCTTAATGACAAGTCTCACATGCGGCGGCAGAATGGGATCTGTTTGGATCCATGTACTATAGCGCCCCATTATCATCCACAATAGATTTTTTTTATTATGGAACTTTATTTTCAAACTTCATCTATTAGTTTACCTTCAGTTTTCATACAAAGGTTTCCCGTGACAAAACCACTATCAACCTTGACCAAAACAAGTCTGTTTTATGCCTAGCATGACCGTTCTTTGCTGGGTTGCCCTGCTGCTGGGTCTCCTGTAGGGTTTATAGGGGCAGGCTGACTGCCCAGCATTTTGGCACTAGATCATACAGCTCGGCCGGCCATAATATTTTATCTTTTTGGCTTTATAAATGTTCACAATGTATTTTGTCACTTCAGTATGAATTAACATTTGTAGTGGTGTGCGACGGTGTCTGACATCTGCATAAGATCAGCAGACTTGTGCTCCCACGTATGACTTGTCATGTAGCTGGCTTAGTGGTTTCATCCCATTGGCAAATCCCCTAGAAGATTTGCCTGAGAACATGATTATTAGAAACCGTCATTTGTGCCAAGCCAACTAACTGCACTTGCCATACGCTGCTGCCCGCGCTGCCAATAGTAAAGAGACTGGTTCAGCTTACACCCAATGCTGCCTTGAATACTATGTTCCCACAGATAAAGTGGGAGTTTTGTGGTTCCAGGAACTGCACCTGAGGCTTTATTCCCACAAGTGCATATACACCGCATTTTCATGCCCGGGCACATATACGTTACCCATGTGAAGCATTGGTTTCCAATGCAGCCATTCACACTGGCGAATATACAGCGCGTAAATACGCTAGCAGCATGAAAAATAGAACAAATACACGGCTGGTGCATATACACTCAGCCAAAACATAGTTCTGGAACTATGTTTTGGCCAATGTATGCCGGTGGGTCCCATAGACTACAATGGAAGCAGGGAAAGAGAAGGGAGAGAGAGGCATTTTTGGAGCGACCAACGCTGTGAAAAACTTACAGGTGTCTCTATATACGCACTGGAAGACATCCTGAGAATTTTGGCAGAGCGAGGGTTTTCTGGGGTGCGGCGTATATTTTCGCTAAAAACGATGCTCGTGGTCGTGTGAATGGATGAGAAAACGCTGGCCGTGATCGCTGAAAAATGCCCATTCAGGCGCGTATATGGAGCAGGCGTGAAAACGTAAAAACGCTGTTTCCGTTTATGCACCCTTCGTCTGAAAGAGCCCTCATATTTATAGTTGGTCTATTTTTTCTGATGAACAGCTTCACATTCTCTGATCATCTTCCTGCAGATTAATCTAAAAGTCTGGTTGCCGGCAGTTGTCACTTGGCAGAGATAATTACATATAGATTTAAACCAAAATAAATCTTAGCATTTAATTAAGTATGATGGGAAACATAAGATCCAAAGCTTTATTTAAAGGGGGTGTCCAGCCGTACATTATTCATGGCCTATCCTTAGGGTAAGTCATCAATAGATTGGTGATAGTCCAATGACCAGGAACACCACCAATCCGTTGTTTGCCAGGCCAGTGCACTGGTGCACAAAGCTAATTTCTGCAGAAAGCAGACAGCTCCGTTCCCACTGCAGTGGACCTGCTTGGTATTACAAGAAAAAGTTCACATTCATTTTAATAGGAACTTTACAAGTAGTACCAATCTTGTCCACTGCAGTGGAAACGGAGCTGTGCGCTTCCTGCAGAAATCAGTTCAATGCGCAAGCGCTCTGGCCCAGCGAACAGCTGATCGTCAGTAGTCCCCAACAACAGACCCTCGCTGATCTATTATTGAGAGCCTATCCTGAAAATAGACCAGCAATGGTTTCCAACTGGAACACTTCTGACTTCTGTATAGATATATGATGCAGTTTGGTTATTTTACCTTTAAGGTGGCTTCACACAGGCGTATGCACAAATGTGCATGCCTCAGTGCAGCATATTTTCTCTATGAACGAGGTTGAATTGCATGTGTATTAGAGCTATTTAATGTACTTTTTACGCATGTTCATTTGCATGCATCAGGCGAACACACCGTGATTTACATGGCTATTTAGCCTTATGGATTCTTTTTTTCACGGAATTGCGCAACGTATTGCACATTTACATGTGCATTGAGCATGAATTTGTACACTCCCATAGATTTCTATAGTGACCTTTGGTGTGCAAATGTGCATAAAAGCATGCTGCGTTCTTTGCCGTGCAAGCAAAATAGGATATTTTAGCAAACCATTGAAATCAATGGGCTCTACTTTTTGCATATTGCGTGCACAAAAAATATGCGGTCAAATATGCCTGTGTGAAGCTGCCCTAAATGATCTAGGTCCTTGGGCAGTGCCTATCCACTAAAGACTTGGTCCACCCCTGAAGAAATGAGCAATACATTTTTATTTCTCGTCCAGCCATGTGAGAAGAAAATGATTTGATATACTGGATATAATTTCAAACACAACAAATAGCAAAACAAGTATTCTCTCCAACGTGATCTCTGCTCCCTCCTATCCGTGTGCTGACCGTGCCATCACCGGCTCCATTGTGCACATTCTATCCTGACGGGTTACCAAGCAACAGAATTAGCAACAATGTAGATTTAAGATACCTCCAAATTCTCCGCATGCAGCACTAATTATTTGCAAAAGTACAACTTGGCTTCAGTCCAAGCAAAAAGCGCTCATTCTGGAAGAGTGACGGATGATTGTGGGCAGGTGGCGGTGCGGTGGAGGCTTCCAGGACTGCGGTTGCTAGGTGAGTCATATCTGCCAAGGCTTCTCTTCCCAGACGCTCCGCCGGAATGGCAACTCAGAGATTCTTGTTTTTGTTCACATTACTGGAAGTCATTATCTCATCCAGAATTGTCCAACACATTGCAAATACTTTGTAAATTGATATTTCTCTGAGTTATGTGTTTTCCTTAAATGTCCCATATTTTATTACAACATCTCGGTTCTTCCCATCAGCCGTCCGTGCGGCGTTACAAACAAGGCCAGGAAAGCTCATTTTGACTTAAGAAGTGTTACTGTAAGCAATTGAAAATGAATTAATGTCGCCTCTAGCAGAATGTCCGTCTGCTGCGCTATTGGTCCTCTTCAAAATCAGAAGTCATACGGAATGGATTCAGACAGAAAGATTTCCGTTTCTTTTTCTATTATTGATTTTAATGGGAAAAAACGGATCAGTTTAACTTCAGTTACTCTTTTCTAAAAATGGAACAGAGGTATAAGGGACCTTAACCCCTTAATGCTATATAGAATACGTTTACGTCCTGGCAGGGTGATACTTAACACACCAAGGCCTAAACTTACATCAAGTAGATGGTGCAGGCTCAGAAGTGAGCCCTCGCCATCCTGCAGCGAGAGCCAGCTGTAACAGATAGCCAGCCTCCCACTTCAACACTGGAGATCGATGAGAACATGTCAGGCTGGTGGCTCGTGGGTCCGCGGTGCCCACATCGCTGGTCCTGTCACTCAGGCTGGGGCTGTGCGGCGCAGGGGAGCCCCAGTCTTTATTACCTTCCATGGTCGCTGTACTCCTTCTCACTGCCGGGCTGCTAGGGACGCGGCGGGTGTGTCCTCGGCACCATTGCAACCAGGCACACTTGGATCTCCGCCTCTTTGGCAGGGCTGGGGACGGGTTCCCCAGCACTGCTGGGAGTCTCTGCTGCTGTCAGACTCCCTACCTCAATCAGCTGCTGTGGCGGGAGATATGACAGCATTTAAACTTCTCTGGGAGCTTCCCTCATTGCCTGTGTAAGTTTGGTCTTCCAGCTGCATGCACGTATCTTGCTTTTGTCTCCCGTATTGAACTCCGGTTTTGACCCTCAGCTCTCTGGACCTGACTTTGTCTTTTGCCTGACCCTTTTGTACCACGCACCCGCCTGTTGCCGACTCGGATATTCTGACTTGCCTTAGTGTTTGTTTGTTTCCAGTGTCTGTGTTGTCTGTCCCTGTGTCCCGCTTCCCTAGTGAGTGCAGGGAATGCCACCCAGTTGTCACTCTAGGGCCTAGCCCAGGGGGACAAGAAGGTAGGGACAGGGGTTGCGGGCCGTGGCAGGGACTTCAGTACCTTGGACCCCGGTCCCCTGACAGTAACACTGGCCGAAAGGAGGTCAGACCCTTGTATCCGACTGGAAACTTTGACCCCCTCGATGGAGGCCGTGGTGGCTTTAGCAAACCAGGTCCAGGTCCTTATGAACCTAGTTCCGGATCTAACCACCCGCGTGCAGCTTCAGCAGCAAGTGGTGGCTATGGGTTCTGTACAGCCCCCTCCTGTTCCAGAAACGGTATCGGAACCTAGGGTTATACTTCTTGACCGCTTTTCCAGGGAGAGAAGCCAATTTTTGGCTTCAGAGAGAGCTGCAAGCTCTACTTTGACCTCCAACCCCACTCTTCTGGCACTGAATTCCAGAAAGTGTGAATAGTTATTACCCGCCTGAGGGGAATATGGTCAATTGGGTCGATGTGGATCGGTTCTCTAAGATGTCGCATCTCGTTCTTCTGAGTAAGCTACCAAACGCCAAACTGTTATCTGAGATATTTATCAAAGAGCTGGTTCAGTTGCATGGTATTCCAAAGGATGTGGTCTCAGATAGGGGCGTACAGTTTGTCGCTCGCTTCTGGCGAGCCTTCTGCAGGAACCTGAATGTTAATTTGTGCTTTTCTTCGGCTTTTCATCCCGAGTCGAATGAGCAAACTGAGTGAATCAATCAATAGTTAATTCAACATCTACGACTGTTTGTTTCAGATAATCAATATCAGTGGGTTAACTTTCTACCTCTCGCTGAATTTGCCATAAACAACTATGTTAGCTCGTCATCTCAGGTCTCGCCATTCTTTCATAATTTTGGGTTCCATCCCCGCTTTTCTTTTTCTGCTCGCTTGCCTTCGGACACGCCGTCTGTGGATTCAGCTATAGATGAACTGTGCACAGTTTGGGCCCAGGTTCGTAAAAACTTTCAGGGTTCCTAGGGTAGACTTCTTAGTCAAACAAATAAAAGATGCACTATCTTTGCACCTTTCATGGTAGGGGAGCAGGTGTTACTTGCCTCAAAAGGTTTGAAACTCAAGGTGCCGTCCTTGAACCTGGCTCCCCGCTTTGTTGGCCCATCTCTCAGGTGGTAAACCCTTTGGGGTACAGCCTGTCTCTTCCGCAGTCTTGGGGGATTAATGGTGTTTTCCACAAGGGGTTGCTAAAGAGATATGTGACCCCAGTTCTGCCTGACCGGAAACCGCCCTCTCCTATGCTTGTTCAGGGTGAACTAGAATACGAGGTAGAGCATTTGATTGATGCAAGTCGGGTTAGAGGTACTCTACAATACTTGGTGCATTGGACAGGTTTTGGCCCAGAGGACCGAAGTTTGCCACACAAAAAACACCCCTCATACGGCCATATTGACGGTAAAATATATAAGTTATGGCTTTTCAAAATTGGAGTTGGGAATGCACAAAGAATCAGCACGTACTTATTTCCAGAATAGGTTGAATTCTTAAGAGGCTTATATTTGTGGTGCAGTGTAGTATAAATACACTGATGGAAATACGTAGACGAAAAATGCAGAAAAAAAGGAATAGAAATAATGATTATTTGCACATGAATATAAGATACAGGTTATAACTGCTCTAAGACTACAGCAAGCAAGATTTCCTAGACCTTGAAGAAAGATAGGTCAGGAAATTGGCTAAGGGCTTATTTACTTGAGCGTATAGCGGCCGCCACTTTCACGGCCGACCGATATATGCTTTCATCTAAGCAGTTCCCCCCTTCCCTTCCCCTCACCTTTCTCCTCTACTTGGGCGTTTGCAATGGGAGAGGGCAGGATGGGGGAAGGGGGAGGAGCTAAGCTCCACTCTGTCCAGCTCACTTCCTTAAATGGCTCCGCCCCAATCCTGTCCCTTCCCATTGTACACCGCTTGGAGGGGAGGACAGAGGCAGAGAGCCAGTGAGGGGGAGGGGAGGCGGGGAACTGCTTAGATGGAAGCGTATATCGGCCGGCCGTGAAAACGCCAGCTGATATACGCTCATGTAAATAAGCCATAAGACTGTAAAACAGGATTGTAAAGTAAGAAGGGGCTTTTTAGTCAGCTGCCAGAGGGGGCGAAGGAGACTGACTCTGAACAGAGCTCACTCCCAGCAACACGGATTAGCAGCAGCATCAAGACATATATAAATAAAAGATGACAAGGTTATTTTCCTTGCCATAGAGGGGTGGATTTCTGCAAAGACCCCAGCGCTTTGAGTCAGAGGGTAGTCTCAAAATTCTCTTCAATCCTGTGGATTCATTTGAATGGCTGCCATGTACAATGATACTATAGATGTGACCTTCTTTACCCTTTCCTCTTGGCTGGATATGTGTAATTATATGTAAAGAGATAGCCAGTTTTTCAAAACAACATTGTTCTGTGGTATTCTGCTCCATCGTATATGTGTCTGCTGTGACCAAGGTTTATATTTTATTTAGAATTAATACCAAAGGGTTAATTTTGTTTCTGGCAATTCAAATTCAGTATCATTAAACCCAGATTATTTCTAGGCATTCAGTACAATATCTTTCGGCAATAAGCCTTCACCACAGCTTGGTTCATTGTTTCTAACATGTGAGCTTCTCGAGCTGAGCTTCCTACGTCTAGATTTAATGCTGTATGAAAAACAAGAGCATGATGATTCATTTCATCTCTCTGGTGCTGGAGAATGGTTTTGCTTATACCTGTACCCCAGGTGTATCTGTGCATGGATGGTTGGGACTGTATGCTACGATAGTGAGTTGACTGTTTTGCTTTGCCTTTATTATCAGGTAATTGTAACAAATATACTGAGGTGACTGAGCCTAGATGGTAGACCCTAGAGGACCACTTATGATTGACATATAGGTTATGATGAGTCTTATATCTTCTGCAGAACCTAAGCAGTCATCATTGTATATCATTGCCCAAACTCCACAAGGCTTTTCCCAAGGTAAATAAACTATGATGGTTCTTGATTGGCTCATAACTAATTCATTTGTTTTTGAACGTGCCTCCATCAGTCTGTCGCAGCAACAGGCTGTAATACACTTAAACAAAGCATCGCAGCTTTCTGTGGGTCCCGGTAGGGTTGTCTGGTTCTTTATTGCTTCACCCGGTCAGGCGTACTCATGCAGCGGCACCAGTTTTATTAGCTAATAATATAAATTGCTGTGTGGCTTTTTAAGAGCACAACCTCAGATTGCTTGTTTCCGCAGGGCGGTTATTCGCAGCTGCTCCTCCTCATAATAATCTCATGCATCCATTCTATACCCTTTAGCACACCTTCACAGACACTATTTTGCCAAGTGGTTTTAATGGCTTTTAAAACATTTTTATGGCTTCACACAGAGTTTTTTTAGGAACAATTATGTGTTATTTTTATGATATTTTTCCTCACTTTCAGTGTTTTTTTTAAGTCCATCTTGTTTCTTCTTAAACCCAGCATGCTCTAGACTAGGCTATATAGATATCTCTATAGAAAAAAGTTTTAAAAATGCACGTCAATAATGTATTTTAAAAAACACCAAAAATCCTGGTAAACAAAATGACATATTTTACAAGTCTAAAAAAAACTCCAGGAAGAAGGTGTGTGTGAAAAATGCCTTAGGGAATTTTTACACAGGAAAGAATAGTCCACAACAGCGTTGCAGAATACGTCCTCCTGTGGAATATTAAGCGCAAAAATCGGCACTGCTAATATGCAGATTTTGGGGCGGAATTGAGAATAGCGGAATGCTGATCAAAATCCACAGTTAGCCGTGTGGGGTTCAGAGTGGAATCTTCCATCCTGTGTGAAAAGTCCCTAAAAGATGTGCTTTTTTGTATTTTTGAAGTTCTGTTGAGAAGTCAATGGGAAAATGTCAGAAAAACTGCACATCCACCGCATGCTGATTCATGATAAAAGAAAACAAAATTTGCTTTAGCGTTCAGACTGTAGACTTGGAGTACTGAGTTTCAATCCAACCTCGTATTTACATGGGTTTCCTCAGACACTCCAAAGGGACCATTCACACAAGTCAGATGCAATGAAATCCATAGCTACAGAAATCCACACCAGAATCCACTGGTCTAACTGTAGATTTTGATGCCGAATTGCTGGCAGATTTTCAGCCATTTTGGTGAAGAACTTACAGTGCATTGGCAAGCCTATTCTGTTTCCTAAGGCCAGCTTTACATGGGCCTCAAAATTGTGTGAGATTTGTGAGTTACAGGAAACAGAAATCTTGCACAAGTATTAAGCCCATTCTTTTGAATGGGTTATACACATGAGCGATGTTTTCCTGCACTGCATTGGGATGCGATGTAGGAAAAAAATTGCGACATGTTCTATCTTTCTGTGTGCTCTTGCATCACAGTGCCATTGCTTTCAATGGGGTCGGTGGCAGCATCGCACCACGTGCTGGGTGCATGAGAGTGTGATGTGAGGTCTTCCATTGAAAACAATGGGAGAATCGCTGCGATCATACATTCCCAAAGTGATGCGAGGCTGTTATGACACGAGTGGGAAGCATCATATGGCAGCGGAATTCATGGCACAGTATCGTGCTCGCCCGTGTGAAGTTAGCCTCAAGGTCCTAAAAACATACCAACAGGTGCTGACAATTTGTCTACAGCACTCAGAAATACGCACCACCTGTCACTGCTGCAGGGGGCAACCCAGACCTTGGTTGCTTTACCTGGAGCTCGCACCATTTTTTCTTTAACCAATAGAAATGTGGCTGTAGAGAATGCTGCGTCATACCCTAGTTTATTGATTTGGTAGTGTTATTTGTACACCGTATGATTCGTATTATTTCACACCCAAATCAGCAACTTATTCTGGTTGCGGATTGTGATGCAGGTTTTATAGACTGATGTAAACCTTTTCAATTCTGCATCAAAATCTGCACAGAGGCAGATATAATTCCACCTGTCTGAAAGCACCCTGACTCCATGCTCTTTGAATCTGTCAGGTGGACGATCTGCTCCATGCACAATGGGTGATTTCAGTGGGTGGAAGAAACAGATAATCACTTAGTGCCCACTTGACAGATATACAGAGCCCACAGCAAATCGAATAGAGGTTAGTCCAGGGTAATGGGGGGATACGAAGAGAAGAAGTGCGTCATCGTTGCCTCAGCTGCACACCTATTCACCGAGCCCTGCTAAACAGGTCGTCTTTAGGTAATCACTGAAGACATCTACCTCAAATGTATTTGGTCCAATCAAGAGTTATCAGAAAAATGCTTTCAGACGGAACGGAATAGTATACACTGCTGCGGTATATGCTATCTTGGAATTCTGCATCCAAATCTGCATATTAGCAGTGCAGTTTGGTGCTGACTATTCAGCAAGAGGGTGTATTCCATAACTTTGTTGCAGAATATACCGTTCCGTCTAAAAGCGCCCTCACAGGGAAAAAAATATGGATTACCAGATAGCGGGTATACAACCTGAAAACAAGCTCCATTGGAAGCTGGCTCACATGATAGGCGCTTTACAAGGCAAGTCATACTGACAGATCGTGGATTTTGATTCAAATGTACTTTTATTCCAGATTTATATAACAGAAAACACCCTGATTTGTGAAGAAACAGGACAAGGAACTGGAGATCATGAAGCAGTGCACACAAAATCAATTCCGCATGCATCATTATTTTTAATAGCCACTGAATAGCAGCAAATATGCGGATTTAATCTGTAAAATTATGCACGCCTGAGAAATGCATCAGCGATAAGGTGTTGCAAAGCACACAAAGTGTCCTGATGTGCTAACTTCTACAGACGCGCTCCTAGCACTTCGAGATCACCTGATTATATCGCTTTCAGCCAGAGGGGTTTGTATGCCTGAAAAGATTATCAGGAAGGAAATGTTAGAGAATGTCTCAGGTAATACAAAGCCAAAATTCCATATTGTAACGTAACTATTATAATATTGTAATTGCACAGTATATATTTATGTAATACAAAGCTATATCACTATACAAATGATCACTCAAGCTGTGGCCTATTTAGTATGACTAGTGTTGCTTGTTATGGCCAGCCAGGCTGTAAAGCTCCCCCAATTATAGCAAAATTGAATTGGGGTTAGCCCAACCCGAGTTTTTGCGAAAATAGCAGAAAAATCAAATTTCCATAATGGCTGCTACAGAGGTCAGTGTGCAGCCAATCATAAGTCTGATCGGCCTGATGATGTCACAAAATGTGCCCTCCGTCATGCGCGTGGGCAGCAGTTTCACTAGACGTCTGCATCACATGACCTAGCCACATATAACATAGGCATTGTATTACCAGCAGCTTTTTTTTTTTGTATAAATTCTTTATTTGTAAATTTTAGGATGAATACAGAAAGAAAAAAGGGAAATCCGCTTATCCGGATCAAAACCCGGGAAACATGTGGGAAAGTAAAACAAGAATCAGTTTCTCTGCGAACATACAGAGCATGATTAGAATAACAAATTAAAAGTGGACGATTCTGTTTAATTATCCTAATGACATACAATATTTAAATTGTAATACAAAGTATATCTATGCTGAATGTAGTCAGGTAGCAAAAAATTCCTCTTTTCTTTCCCCTTCTCCCTCCCCCTTTTTCTTACAATCCAGAGAGTGGTTTGGGATTCAAGAGTGATACAATGAGCTGAATACCATGAGCAGCTAAGAAAAAACTAGACGCCTCCGAGATGAGAATCTGGATAGATATCTGGAGACTTGGAGTAAACGGCTATGCTACAAAAACAGGCAGAATCTTTTACTAGGCCTCGTTCACACGGGCGATTTTGTAGTGTTGCTACAATGCTACAAATCACATGTATGAGAAGCCCATGCTTTCCTATGGGTTACTTCACACATGCGATATTATGTAGCATGCCACAATCAGACACAAAAACCTCACGGGTCCAGCGATATGCGCACGACACGTGAGGTTTTATAGCCCATGTTTCCCTATGGAGCCTTCCTCTCTGTTGCATCGAATCGCACGAAAACGCGATTTTCGTGCGGTGCGATGCAACTTTTACTGTAGGAAATCCTATTGTCAAAGCTGAAATTTAAGCCCTGGCTGCAGAAAAAAAAACCCACACACACATACATCACCTCTCCAGCGCTGTCAGCCCGGCTGAATGTTCTCCCCGGGTCCCCGGCAGTGATCTTCTTCTCTTCTGGCCGGGATTCAAAAATCCCCGCCTTCTGGAAGCGCTGGCTACGATTGGCTGATGCTTAGCCAATCTCAGCCAGCGCTCAATGAATGGCAGTGATTGAACCAATCACAGCCATTCATCGAGTGCTGGCTGTGATTCACTAAGCCAGAAGAGAAGATGATGATCACTGCAGGGGACCTGGGGAGAAGATGCGGATGGGCTGACAGCGCGGGAGAGTTGATGTATGTGTGTCTTTTTTTTCTTCTTCAGCTACGGCTTATTTTCAGGAAAGGGCTTATTTTTCAAGCCTTCCCCGAAAATCCTCGAAAATCCTTGCGCGACTTTGTAGCACCACATGCGACTTTGTAGTGCTACAAAGTCGTGGTATCACCGCAATAAGTTGCAGCGATATTGTACGGACCAGTGATGTGATATTATGGAAACAGGTAATGGAAATCCCCTGGCTGAATGGATCTGCCTTATAATGGAACCAAATAGCACTGAAAAGGACCCTACTGACCCGTAATGGGGTACATTTAGTTTCCGCTTAGCTGTCTGGCGTTTTACCGGACAAAAAAATCCTGCATGCAGGTCTTTTCCTTTCAGTATTTTGTGCTGGATCCGCCATGGAACCTCCAAACGGAGGTTCCAGTAAAGAAGCAGCCTTAGAAACACGTATACTACAACCTTACAAAAACAAAAATACACATTTTATTCAATATAATATATGAAAAAAATTATTTTAGGAGTAAAGTTCCTCTTTAAATTGGTTTTCTCCACAACAATCACAAACACTCAGTTGTATCAACAGTTTCCAGCTCTGAGATGGAGATCTTTATATAGAAGAAACAGAAAGTTCTTTCACCAGCAGTACAGAGAAAACCCAAAATCCAGCAGTAAAAATCAATCAATAACTCTTTGAACTGTATGATTAGAAGTGAGAGAAACAGGTTGTTCTTAAGGGATTAGGCTAGTCTTGAAGCACGCTCATGTTTTTTTATATAACTGCTTTTCATTGTCAAATTCCCCTTTTTCAGCAGATCGTTGGTTGCAATTGGAAACTTGTCATAAACTGAAGGCTCACAGACAGGAACGTAAGTGCAGGTAAACAGCAGTGAGTGCGGATTCGTCTGTAGTGCACAGGAAGAAGCCTGTTCTACCAAGCTGATGTTTTCTTTATGATTGTGCAGCTACAACTTAAGAGCTCTTTTATACAGTCTGATTCAGCCAGGAACGTTTGCCTGATTGCTGTACCGTCTAGAAGAAACAACGATCAGATGATGAACCTATGAACTCTCATTCATCAGCTAATCACTGCTTGTCAGTGAGCATAAAAATGTGCAGGCAGCTCTATGGGGATGAACAAACCTAGTAACATTCTCCACATATGCAAAAAAAAAAGGTTCATTCGATTTTCTGTCGTGATACGGACGGCCGAAAATCACAACACTCATGTGAATGAGGCCTTAACCTGGTGATATGGGATTTGAGAAGTTTATCAGTGGATGAAACTAGTTGGAATATATGTGGAAATCAACAGGGCTCTGAGAGGATCAGAAAGTGAACTTGAAAATTAAGGCCTCCGCCAACGGAGGAAACGCTGCTGTGATGAAGAGGGAAAATTATGTGGATATGTGCACAAGGATATTGAGTTATGTTGAGAATTATGAGGTCTTGTCTGAGGAGCCAACTGATCAATATACCGAGAAGTTTTTGTTCGTTCTGTCTGAGGTTAAACAGGATAACTTGATTGACATTAAAGGGGTTTTCTCATGACTTAAAATTGCTTCACACCACTTCAACCTTCCTGGTTGCTGCTGACCAGGACCTGTGACAGCTGCAGCCAATCACCGGCTGTTGAAGGACAATGCTGTGGCCAGTGATTGGCTGCAGTGGTCACAGGTCCTGGTCAGGAGCAATCAGGAAAGGCAGAGTGCCTGTGGAGCAATTTAAAGTCATGGGAAAACCCCTTTAATGAATACAAAATTTTAGCTCACAGATCCCCATGTTTTGTGTACTCCCAAAAATTCATAAAGGTACAGATCCTATTGGGGGTTAACCCTTTGTACCGCATTTTGCACAGAACGTAGGGATCTACTCAGAGGCCTAACTTGAAGCTCCCGAGCCCCGATGCAAAACTTGTAACAGGGCCCCCAACTATAATGCTTTACTCATAGTACTGGGTTCCCTATATGGAGAAGAGAGGCCTTATGGGCCCCCTAAGGCTCCTGGGCCCGGGTGCAACCGCATCCTCTATAGTTACGCCCCTGGATCTACCGATAAGGTTTAAAAGGACTTTGTAATTTCCTTACCTCCTATACAGTGATACATGAAACCTTCAAAACAACTGACTTTATTAACGGCGTGTGTAATCTATAGGGCAAGATGTACTTATACAAAACTGGACAAAACTATTAGACTTCTTGACCATATAGGAGACATCTGTAGAAAAAGAGATACATCACTAGCCCAACATGTAAATGAAAGAGTCCTTTGACATTGGGCACTTCACGGGATTCCTCTATGGGAACGCCTCTATGTGCGTCAGAGGGATTTTCTCAGCATGACCGCTTTATTTCCTAAGTGACCTTAGATACTGGTCTTGGAGACATGTGGAGAGTGGCACATCATGACCTTCTGTCTTGTGGCCACGGCAGCTCCTATGGGGCTAAACAGAATCATCATTTACAGTGTATGTCCCAATCTTTCATAAACCCGTAATGTATTTCAGTCTGCTGACCAGGCTGATGGTCTTTTTTAGCGTTGGATGATATATTTGCTTAAAGTCCTAATATACTGACATTGATAGTTAATGCCAGGAATACTGGATGTGATAAATATATCATATTACTTAAATAGTTTTATACCTGAACTCCAATCTTTATCTTCCCTGAGGAATCCTTATCCAAGAAGGAAATGCGTAAAATACCTGAAAATGCAAAAGTCTGAGTTGTCCACTTATGAGAAGTCCTTTAATATTCTATTCAACCATATGAAAGCAGACAAGTTGCTTCGAGACACTTCTGACAATGCCTTACCTTTCAGCAGAATGAAGGCTTGGGCATGTTGGAAACCAACATAATCCTCATTTTGCTTTATAGGTATTTCACAGAGACTACTCGCACAAAGAAACTGTTCTGTCAATGACAATCTTCTCTTCATTACTCTAATGACCTCCTCTTGCACTTGTATATAAGACTTTTCTCAAGCCTTTCCTCTCTTCTGGGATGACCTCCCTCAGTCCACCTTCTACTCTTCAACTCTACCAACTCTTAAATGCTCAAGAATATTTTTCCACTTCCAATAAGCACATACGCTGGCCACTTTATTAAAGATACCCATCTAACAGCACGTTGGATCTCCTTTGGCTTTCAGTACCACAGCCCATGAGAGCAGGAAGTTTCTTGCAGTTACCTCAAATTACATGGAGGTGCTGACTTGCTCTGAATAGCTATTAGAAGGGTTCATTGATTCATGCTGCTTGCACCAAAAACAGAAATCTGGATCCAATTGACCAGGTGATCTTTTTTCTTTGCTCAGTTAGCCAATTCTTGTGCTTTTTGGGAATGGCACCTAAACTGGTCGTCTGGTGTTATAGCCCATCCATGGTAGGGAATGACAAGTTGTGTATACTTGAAGCACTAGCATTTCGCTTGGTTACTATTTGCTTGTGAACCGCCTATTTATCAGAATGATTATTGACGTCCTCCTGTGACCCTTTTCATCGACAAATTATTTACATCCTCAGTATCCCATTTTGCTGGATGATTTGCCTCAATCACACCATTTCCGGATACTCTTAACACTGTTGCAAAAGAAAACCCCACAAGGCAGACAGTTCTTGAACTACTGGCCCTGGCTGGCTATCACCGATGACCAAGCCCTGTTAGAGATCCTTCAATTTTCTGATTCTAATGTGAATCTACATTTAAGCTGATTTACAGAAAACTTGGTTCACTTGATTTTATGCTGCAATTTGGGGTCATTTGTCTAACCTCCATACAGGGAAACTAAAATAGTGAAAGGTCCGGTGCCCTTAATGAAGTGGTTGTTCATTATAACTTGGCCTAAAGAGCCCCCCAACTGGTACTCCAACACCAACTTCACCTTGACATGATTAGAGCTGCCTACTCCGTTCCTTGACCTCTTGTATCTGCTCTGTGTTCCTTATTGATTGCAATCTAGGATGGGCTTCCTACAGGATCTATTGTGTCAGTAAACACTATTTCATTGGTCCATGCAACACTGTGTTTTATAAATGTAAACAAGTATTATTGATATTCTGGTATACAAAGCCGTACAGAAATTGAATAATAAATTAGCAATAATGATACATTTACCATTGTGGAAAAGCCACCATAGATGTCTACATGTCAGCACCAGGTATGTTCCTTTATTACTAACACACATGAGTTATAACTTATTTGTAATGCATGTTTAAAAACCACAATTTCTGGAACCCTTTTACTTGAATGGTGTGTAGGAAAGAGGAGTTACCGTATATTCCCTATAGACAGAACAATATAGGGGGTTTCCAGCTCCTGAGTCCAATATAATCTGAGCAAAAAACTGAAGAAATAAATCACTACAGGTATTGCATAATCCATCGCAATACGCAGATCGTGCATTCTCCTGGAAATGCTCCAATCGTAGCAATAAAAGTTAAATAACTAATATTTCCGCTGCTGGCTATTTTCTGGAAATAACTGAATTTACAGACTTAATAAAATTATCTTTTGGCAGAGTAATGCATCGAGTGTCAAAAGGTTGACTTGTTTGGGTAACGAGCTCATCCAACATTTGTGAAGACTTGGGTCTGATTGTGTTTTTCTGTCTGTGATTTACTAGACTATTATAACCAGACATTGTGAATGGATGTTTAATTTAACGACTAATGCTGGAAATACACTGACATTTTTAATATCCCACCCAGTCTCATTAATTGTACAGTGTGAACTCTGCCATCATCTCCAAGCTGGATGTTCCTCTGCTTACACCTACACATTGGCAGGCTAACCACAAGTGAAAGCCAAAAGGCAGCTGAGACATAGTGTAGCGCCCATTAGTACTTCTAAGACTAAAGCCTCTAGGTTCCAAAGCTTACTGAAAACAGCTTTATCCAGAGGTATGTTGTGTCCTGTACTATGTAGGGGTGTAACTAATAAATATGGGTCTCAAGAGCAAAAGCTGGATGAAAACCATTAACGTGCTTATCTGATAAAAGAAAAAAAAACTTGGTTATCGACTCTCTTCTCTTCCTTCTTGTACTCTATTGCACTGACTGGGTAGTCACCTAAGGTGTATTACAACCACAAAGAGTGGTGTACTCTTAGGCTTGATAGACAGATAGACAGACAGACAGATAGATAGATAGATAGATAGATAGATAGATAGATAGATAGATAGATAGATAGATAGATATGAGAGAGATAGATAAGCAAATATGAGATAGATAGATGGATAGATAGATAGATAGATAGGAGATGGCTAGATAGATAGATAGATAGATAGATAGATAGATATGAGATAGATATACAGATAGGAGATAGATAGATAGATAGATAGATAGATAGATAGATAAATAGATATGAGAGATATAGATAGATAGATAGATAGATAGATAGATAGATAGATATGAGATAGATAGATATGAGATAGATAGATAGATATGAGATAGATAGATAGATAGATGGATAGATAGATATGAGATAGATATACAGATAGGAGATAGATAGATAGATAGATAGATAGATAGATAGATAGATAGATAGATATGGGATAGATAGATAGATAGATAGATAGATAGATATGGGATAGATGGATAGATAGATAGATATACAGATAGGAGATAGATAGATAGATAGATAGATAGATAGATAGATAGATAGATAAATAGATATGAAAGAGATAGATAGATAGATAGATAGATAGATAGATATCAAGAATATGAGCAGAACTATAGATAGAACAAAAGCAAAGCAGACTTGATTAGAGACTTTCAGGATAAATGTCTTGTTACAAAGGGGACGTACTCTGTATATCTCTGGTTGTATGACAGAAAAGTCCCTAGAGCCCCGGACTTGGTGTTTCCGAGCTGATGCTTTTTTAACTGAAGATTAGTGGATTTTGTCTTGCCTCCCCATTGGTGGTCTCTCATCCCTCTGCTAGGTGTTTGTCTAACACACTTAATTCCCGTGATTAAAACTGGGCGCCAGGTGCTGCATGCAGTAATCCCTTCTCAGAAGAGCGAGCTGTCAGGTTCAGTACTGAATCCTTTTGGTTTTAGTTTAAAAAAAACATATAAAATGTAAAAATCAGAGTTTTACATTTTATAGTTTTATCAAGAGACTAGTTTGTGTCTTTCTGCACATACTTAATGCACATACATTGACTTACAATACATCTGCATTGACTTAACAGTCAGAATTGCAAATTGAAAAGTTTGTGGATGACAAATTAAGCAAGCCCGTGAAGGTGCAGCGTGTCACCGTCACTGGATTTATAGTTCCTCATTGATTTTCACTAAGCAGGCATCCTGAAGCAATGTGGTTAATACCGTCATCTATTAACACATAATACTTTCAATGGACTCTATATGGAAATATAAGATTAGTATGTACTTCTCCTTGTGTGAAGTGAGAAAGCTGTGCTGTGTGCTCTGACCTGACAGCAAGGTTGGTACCGCCGGTACTCCCCCATTCTCCCTGTACCCGTCTTGCCACGGCCCTGTGCCGGTCACTGTTTCCTGGTGTCTTTTTACTCACCACGAACAACCAATCACACAACTTCCAGATGATCGTCATTTCAGTCATCAGGTCTCACCTGAACCTCAGCATAATGTGCGTTTTATGTTTTGTTGCTTGTTGGGCTGTTGGAGTTCTGGTTAACTCAACTGTTGTTCACCGTTGTTCTACTGAATCTATATATCCATCTGCTCAGCTGCTCTGGCTCTATAACATGACGCCTGCAGAATGGACCGAGCGCTCAAACCAACAGATTCATTTAAAGGATGTCAAATGGTTTCTCTGTTGTAAATAGCACTTACACCCTGTCTGCAGTAGATTTTATGCCATGGTTCGTCAGTGCCAAACTGGCTGTAGCATTAGAATGTGTACTTTAGCACCTTGACTTATGTAGTCCTCTAGTCTACTTAGCACTCAAATATTTAGGGTGTTGTTTGGCTCCACTTGGATGTCTTATTGAGTGTTGTGGTAAGTCCATTGCAAAACCTCTTTGACCTCACTTGATAAAAATACGCAAACTGGAGCTGTGAAATATCTTAATATCTAATAGTTTTATTCTAGAAATGTAAGAAATTAAGGAGGAAAAATCCCCATGGCACAAACTACCTAAATAGGGTTTAAAGCATACGCTCCATAGATTACTTGTAGACAACAGAAGTATAAGTGGATTTCAGAAGTTGTACCACAATTACATGCTGATTGGTGAGACCTCCATCCTCCTCACTGCTGAGTTATTGCACCCCCCACAGTGAAGAGGAGACTGAATGGAGTGCTTACACCCCATTCACTTTTAATGGGACAGTGGAGATATCTGAGCTGCACCCACTCAGGTATTTCCATCAGCAGTATTGAAATGAATAGGGTGCTGACCACGCATGCTCAGCCATCACTCCCTTAATGCTGACATCACAATATGGGGGGGCAACCAACACAGTGATAGACAGAACGGGACACAGGAGTCGCATTCTGCAGATCAGCAGGGCTCATTGCAATTGGACCCCATCGATCCGCAAGTTATCATCGATCCTTTGAATATCCTATGAACTGGATAACTTGCAATTGCGGTACAACCCCCTTAAGATAAAAAAAAAAAATTAACACGTCATTGTTAGAACAAACTTTTGTCTATCTTAAGCTCACAAAGGCCATCAGCTGGAGAGGATAAGCAAGTTGGTTTTACGCTATCTGAATAGTAAAACACTCAAGCAAGTTCCATTTCACTATAGAGTCAACGGCTGCCATAGAGGAGGTCCTCTATTTAAAGAGGTTTGTCCACAAACAATATTTATTACCTATTTACTGGAATGGTGATAAATGTATGTTCACTGGGGTTCTGACTGCTAGGACCCCATCATGACAATGGGGTACCCTAGACCTTATTTAAAAGCGATGGGACTGACAGCTGAGCACTGTGCTTGCCTAAACGCATGGAACAATTGTGTACATGTCTAATCACGGCACAATTCAAATAGTGGACTTGGGACCTCCATTCTCATAATTAGTGGGGTCCCAGCAGTCAGATTCCAGCAGCCCTATATTTCTCACCTTCTTATAATGCGATAGATGTAGTCAATAAGAGTTCATTGACTTTGTAAATGCAGCGTTCATGAAACTTTAAAGCCTCAGCTGTGCAAGAAATCAATCAATATGAATGATGTGTGTGCAAATCCAATAAGAGAAGTCATTCATTTCCATTAAGAAATTCTACAGGAATACATCTAAGTCTCGCGGCTCTCGTGGTGCACAAAATACTGAAAACAATTCTAATCGGGCATCAAATTCTGAAACTCATCAAGGAAACAAGAGTGCGAGATATTACGGCACTTCACAAAATCATAGGCAGAAGGACTCTTTCACACGGGTGCTGCGATTTATGGTTGCCCTCATCGCGGCCGAAAATCACATGAACAAGAGGCAGTTGCGACCAAGTTGCGTCCGCATTTCCTGTTTTTACGCCCATTCAGACTGCTGGGCCGCGGTGTATACACCGCAGTCTGGAATACTGTCGGTTGGGGGGAGAGAGTTCGGTTTTACTAAATTCTCTCCCCCTTCCCCTCTCCGCTCCTTGCTGGCAAAGGGAGGGGGCAAAAGCTTAGCAGAGCTAGTGCGCTGAACTCCCTCTCCCTCTCTGCCCTTTGCTGGCTGCCGGCAAGGGGAGGGAGCAGGATAGGGTGGGAGCTTAAACTGCTAAACTCCCTCTCACCTCCCTTTTCTGGCAGCTCTCATAGGCTCCCAAAGGAGTCTTTGGTACAGGCCAGCGCATTCAAGCAAAAGATAGGACAAGACCTATCTTTTCCAGGCGTGCTTAAAATTAGCCAGCTGTATGTGCTATCTTTTCAAACTGGCCCATCAGTATATTTTCCAGTTTTACCCATGAAAAAGTTGCGCATCTGAACAAATGCATTGGAAACCGATGCTTCAGATGGTCGCAATTTTCGACCAGCCTTTTATCGCGGCAAAATAGTCACGATAAAACGCTTGTGTGAAAGTAGCCAAAGGCTGAGGCATATTAGCGAAAATATCTGCTGCAGCGCAGTAATCCCTCAGTCTGCAGAAATCTTCGGACATCTTATAATAGATCAATAAACACAGCTGTCTTCTTTTCCCAGTGTTAGAAGCAACTTAACCCCCTCCCTTTATTTTCAGCTCCTGTAGGAGTCTATTGAAGCTTCCAGCATATCTCAGAAAAGATAGGGCAAGACCTTTTTTTTCCGGCTGTATATAAATCGTTCGCCGATGTCCTATTTTTACACAGTTAAAAATCGATTATCTGAATAAATAAATTGTAAACCAATGCTTCATATGGTTGCAATTTTTTATTGTGGCTAAATTAGCTGCAGAAAAACACTTGTGTGAATAAGGCCTAGGACTGGGCTGACAGAGTGCAGGTTGTGAGACATATGCTTGTGGCATGCGTGCCACCCATAGCCCTGTACTATCTTGGCGTGTATGCGAGCGTAATATGCGCCAAGATAAAACATGCTGCGATTTATCTAGTGCACATACTTTGAGCAAGTCATGTGAACGGCAACATAGCCACTTATTACAGATAGGTACAGCGTATTACGTGTGCAAGAATACACTGTACTGATACGCTCGTGTGAGCCTGGCCTTAAGAGGAAGCTGTTACATTTAACATGTTGCCTGACCTGTATCGAGTGTATTAGAGAGCAGGGGGAGTTGAGCAGATGGATATATAGTTTTATGGGGAAGGGATTCTATATAACTCAACATTTATTGACCTAAATCTTCAGCCGGCAGTCTCACTCAGTGATTGCAGTGCTTAACAACATCCTCTGTATGAATGTATACACACATAGCAGTCAGTCGCTGGGTAGAACCACCCACTGGACTTCTAAGCTCATAATGAATAGAGTTTTAGGTCAATAAATGACAAGTTCTACAAAACTTTTCAAGTAAAATTGTATATCAGTTTACTCCATTCCTCCTACTCTATATTCATTAGGCAGATTGGACTGAATTTTCAAAAGTTCCAGGTTCCCTTTGAATGTTCGTTCTCTCTCACGAACTGTACTGAGCGAAAAAGTTCTTCCTAGAATGTTGCCAGAAAGATGAACTGTGTGCTGTGAAAAATCAGAAGGCTCCTCTGCTGCTCCTCTTCCCCTCTCACAGCATGACCCTCACAGCCAGGCTCAGGACTGCAGTTTCACCCTCCCCCTCCCACCTCCTTTCTGTGTTCCAATTACTGTGCTGTGAACAAAAGACATTTTAGTGCTTCAGGAGGTTTCTGTACATTTACAGAAAACAACTACACATATGTTCGTGTGATGGGGTCCTTAATAAACAGGCACTGAACTTCAGGCTTTACAATATCGGAGGTGGCAGTGGTCTTTGGCATCGGGCTTCTCAACTTGGTCTCTCAATTTGGCATGCAATTTGTTTTGAAATATTTAAGTGTCTCTTAGTGTAAATCACATTGCAGGATATAGTGATAAAATATACATTTGTAGTGGCCCAGTCCATCCATTCCTGGTCCTTTCCATTATGTCATACATGTCATGTCTTATGTTGGTGTGCTGTGCAAAAGTGTCTAGTCATTCTGTTATGTGTGTTGCACAGCTGCAGCATGTGATAGATTAAGCGTTTGCAAAAGCCTGCAGATTGCCTGTGAATGTATCAGCTTATGTCCTGTCATGTGGTATGAGTGTGATTATAAATAGGTGTGTCTAAGAGCAGGAAGAGGTCCATGTCTTCCAGGTTTCTGACCAAGAGTGCCAGCTACACGAGGGTACCTTCAACCCTCATGTAGTAAAGAATGGAAGAAGAAGAGAGGTTTTCCTGGATTGACTGTCCTAGCATGAGAGAAGAGCGAGCCCCAAATAAAGGGAAAGCGCGTGAACAAACTGTGAGTGAGTTCTTCCCAAGGCCCAGTGTAAAGGTATTTGTCTTTAATTTTCACATCTGGTGTCCTAAAGTCTGGGACCGCCGGGTGGAGGTATGCATCTTCAGTAGAGATGAGCGAGCATACTCGCTAAGGACAATTACTCGATCGAGCATTGTCCTTAGCAAGTATCTCCCCGCTCAGAAGAAAAGGTTCGGCTGCTGGCGCGGGTGAGAGGTGAGTTGCGGCAGTGAGCAGGGGGGAGCAGGGGGGAGAGAGAAAGATCTCCCCTCCATTCCTCCCCGCTCTCCCCCGCTGCTCCCCGTCCGCCGCCGGCAGCCGAATCGTTTCTTCCGAGCGGGCAGGTATTCGCTAAGGGCAATGCTCGATCGAGTAATTGCCCTTAGCGAGTATGCTCGCTCATCTCTAGTCTTCAGCTGTTCACACACGGGCATCCTAAAGTCAGGAATCACCATGTGGAGGTATTCTTACTCAAGTCTGTCTTAATGCCTGTACTTGGAACATTGTTTATTCTTTCTTGTACTGTTGGGTTTTTTTTCAAGTAAATTTTTGCCAGGCCCTGACCATTCCCAGGGACCTGAGGTATGTTATATCTGTCTGCGTCTCCTTTATTCTTCGCCGAAGGTCATTGTGGTGTGTAACGGAACAGTGGCATCACCTGTGACAATACCTATCCCTGTTCTACCGTATATTGGGCATTCCTCTCCTAGCGGTGTCCGGATACGGCTCAGCACTGCCCTAGCCGAGGCTACGCGCGTCTCTCCGGAGGGAGCGTGGTAAGTGCCGCCATGACAAGCCACCATCTTACCCTTCTGGCTCCTGCACATTTACAAATTATATAGAGGAGGTTTATTTCCCGAACTTTACAATTATGAAAAGAAAGTCGCTCAGAACTTTCCATAGAAATAAAAGCAGTGAGAAATCTTGAGATGAAGCTGAGCCTCCTGAGGTATGTCACCCTGATTTACTGACTCTGTAATTAGTGGAATTATGTATGAGTCACATGCCTGCTGCATTTACACATGGAGCAAGGAAAAAATATGTTAATTCTGCTGCCTCTCCTTTCCTCTGCCTTGTTCCAATCATTGACAAGTCCTTGGCAGCTCGTTAGACTAGAGAGCTGACAGTATGCGATACAATACCATACATGATATTAGTTCACCTGCAGCTCCCTGCTACATATTAAGTGCCTTCAGCATACTCTTTACATTTTACAATATTTATCCTTTCTGTATTTTGTACCCAATGACCATCAATAAACAAACAAATACTATCTGCATTTAGCAAGGATGGGGTTAAGGAAAGACCTCCAATTCATTATATTGTCCAGAGTAATTGTAATAAAGCTGCAAGCTGATCGAACACAACCTGGTCAATATCTAATTACCTTTCATGGTATCCCTTTGTTCCTTGCCATTAACATGGGATTTCTCATTTTCAAATGTACTTAAGCGAATGAGCACTTAATAAAAGAAAGACCTCCTTAATAACCTGAACTCAGTGACATCAGTTTAATGAGACCCCCAAAATCCTTCTTTCATATGTGGATCCCAAAAGTTATAGGACATACTGCACTTCAGTGTGTAGGATTCATTTTGTCAATGTTCTTTTTATCGAAAAGTTTTGCACATAACAGTCTGCGTGTGCACTGAGCTCTCAGAAACATATAAGATTGGTTAACAGCAGAGCAGAAAACTTCTGGAAAAAAAAAAGGTTAGGAATGGGGAATGGAAGGCAGGGTTGTGAGAAGAGGTAGACCACAAAATTCATGATACACACAGTACAATACCATTAAAAGGGGTTTCACAACTGAGTTGGGGATTCCATTTTCTTGCCCCATTTGGGATGCAGGAAAGGGGAATCCCTGAGGCTTAACGGCTCCATCTCTGGACGGAACTGAACAGCACCAGGCAGACCGTATTTACTATAATAGGGTTTGCTGACTTTCCATCCAGCTGCCCAGCTTCTGGTATTTTCAGCTGGATCTGTAACAGACTGGAGGTTCCAATGCAGATGTGAAACATGCCGTACTACCGTGTTTCCCTGAAAATAAGACCTAACCTAAAATAAGCCCTAGCATGATTTTTTAGGATTATCGGGGAGGCTTGAAATATAAGCACTACCCCAAAGATAAGACCTTGTTACAATTGATAAAAAAAGTCAATAGCAATGCATTGTGTGTGAAAAGGGATATAAAAACGCAATTGCTGCATTTTTACAGCGCTTTTCACACAGATCAGCCGAGTCACCTACCCAGCATGCTCGGTCCATGCTATACTTATTGAAAAATGACCAAATATGGGATTGACAAGGCAACTATTAGGTGTATTCACCAATGGCTGAGTGATCGTACTCAAAGAGTGGTCATAAATGGGTGCATATCCAAATGGAAGAATGTATCAAGTGGGGTACAACAAGGCTCTGTCCTAGGCCCAGGGTTGTTCAACATTTTTATAAATGATCTGGAGGAGGAAATTGATGGAAAACTGATCACATTTGCCGACGACACAAAGCTAGGATAGCTAACACCAGGGAAGAGAGTGAGAGTATTCAAAAAGATCTAGAAAAACTTGAACAGTGGGTGGTGACTAACAGAATGGTATTTAACAAGGAGAAATGCAAAGTCCTACATCTGGGCAAGAAAAATGAAAAATGCACACACAGAATAGAAGGAATTAGGCTAAGCAGCAGCACATGTGAAAAAGACTTGGGTATACTAATAGATCATAGACTGAACATGAGTCAACAATGTGATGCAGCAGCCAAAAAGGCAAACACAATTCTGGGATGTATTAAGAGAAGCATAGAGTCTAGATCACATGAGATCATTATCCCCCTTTACTCTTCATTGGTCATACCTCAACTGAATACTGTATCCAGTTCTGGGCACCTCACTTTAAAAAATACATAGACATACTGGAACAAGTTCAGAAAAGAGTTACCAAGATGGTGAGCGGTCTGCAAATCATGTCCTATGAGGAACGGATAAAGGATCTGGGAATATTTAGCTTGCAAAAAAGAAAGTTGAGAGGAGACTTAATAGCTGTCAACAAGTATCTGAAGGGCTGTCACACTGCAGAGGGATCAGCCCTATTCTCATTTGCACAAGGAAAGACCAGAAGCAATGGGATGAAACTAAAAGGAAGAAGACTCAACCATTCTATGATTCTATGAGGTCCTTCCCACTGCTCTCCAGAGCCCCCTGTTCCCGCAGTCCTCGGCTGTCCACACAGAATCACTTCCTGAGGTGTGCCTTAGCCAATTCATAAGTCTCGCGATGGCTGTGATTGATTCTACGAGCACAAAGCTAAAACAACAGAAATAGCTATGCTTCACTACATGTATCCATTAGACACCTGGGCCAAACCACTAGTACCTGAATCCTCATACAGACCTGGCAGATCAAAATACTAAATGCGCAGGGTGCAAGTATTACCTATTTGACAATGCCTGTTTGAAAGAGTTTCTGTATGTACCTGCACACAGCTGCTTCCTAACTCTGCGGTTGCTAGTAATCTCTCCTGGCAAAGACGCTGTATCTGCTATACTGTAAGTGTTTGCTAGATATAAAAAGTCCTGAGTAAATCCTCCTCCTATTCCCAAGTCCTGTTACTCTAGTTAGGTTGAAAAAAGCTCAAAGTCCTGGTTGATGGGGGCTCGCTCCAGCTGGTAGGATTCCAATTTCCAAGAGTATAAGGCAATTTGCAGGAATGCTACCTTTCAATAGGTGGCACTGTAGAGGTATTGTTCTATCTTCACATTTGCATATTTCCCATAGGAGCATAGATGGCCTTATAAGTCTCCTCACACTCCTTCTAAATGCTCTCCTTAAGGAGAAACAACACTAACCTTCCTAACCTATTTCCAAATGTGAATCAGTTGGAAGCTTCAGTAGGATGTAACACTCCAGGTATGATGGGTTCAATGGACCAGTCTGTCAGCATGTTTCAGAAATTACTTTTTCCTTAATTAATGAGATGGTCTAGGTGTGAGCCCTGCTACCATCCCTGATGAACTAAAACGTAACCACTGAAATATGTTGGCAGACTGGTCCACTAAGGCTATCCTACCTGGAGTGTGATGTCATACAGAGGTTTTTTGACTGTTTGACACTTGGAAATAGGGATGTTACCAGCTGGAGCATGCTCCTATGAACCAAGTCTTTAAGCTTTATTCAACCTTACTGTTGGAAAATCATTGCAGGTGACTACCTTATGAAGCTAATTGAGAGAATGCCAAGAGTGTGCAAAGCTGTCACCAAAGTAAACTTGAAGAATCTAAAATATAAAACATATCCTGGTTTGTTTATGACTTTTTTATTTAAAACTTAGTCAGGTAGCACCATTGTTACACCCCTGTATCTGTCTGAACCATTTCCAGACACCTGGCTGAAGGAATTTGTTCTCACGGTGCCCATTACATGTACTGCCTATGACATCCTCCGTTTGCAGGGATGTCATGAACGATGAAACTGGAGGCTACAGAGTGGGACCTGGTTGTCTTTATCGATTAATCCAGGTTTAGTTTGGGCGCTGACACCGCTGTGTTTGTGCTGGGAGACCTCGGGGTGGGCGCCTTAATCCTGCCTTTGCTGTGGAGTAGCACACTGCCACCTGCAGGTGTGATGGTCTAGGGGGACCATTGCATATGGCAGTCGGTCCCCCCTTGTAGTGGTACAAGGGACAATATTTTCAGGACATTCTGCAGCCACATGTGTTCCTTTAATGGCGGCTTCCAAGAGACTGCAGGATAATGCTCGGCCGCACAAACAAAGCGGTCATAGGAATGTCCCCACAACATTGCCACACTTCCATGGCTGCCCTGTCAACAGATTTATTGCCAATAGAACATGTATAGGAACATCTTGAAAATCAATTTAGATAGCCTATGAGTCTGCATAATCTATAGCCTCAGTTACAGTAAATGTGGAGCGATATGCTGCAGGATACCATATGAAAACTATATGCCTCCATGCCTGTCCATATAACATTTTGCATCCAAGCTAGAGGTTGACAGGGTCGATAGAGTACTAGAGCATCCATGCCCACTCGTTTCACATCTTGTATCCAAGCCAGAGGCATTTCAAGAGGGTTTTAGAGCCTCAATGCCCACCCATATCACATCCTGTATCTAAGGCCGCCTGCAGACGAGCGGGTCGGATCCGGCAGCGAGAAATCTCGCCGTGCGATCCGACCCCAGAGCCTGCAGGGACGAGCGCGTACTCACCCGCGCCTGGCGGCCCCGGCTCTTTGATGTGCCGGCTGCCGCGCAGCCGGCGCATGCGCAGACCGCAGCCGGCGGCCAGGTGAGTGCGTGCCCCGCAGAAAATTAGAACATGCCGCGGTTTGTTTGCCGCGCGAGATTTCGCGCGGCCAAACCGCGGCCGTCTGCATAGGAGTGCGTATTATAATGCACTCCTATGCAGACTTTCAGCGGCGGAAATCCCGCGGGAAATCCCGCGGCGGGATTTCCGCTCATCTGCAGGCGGCCTTAGGTAGAGGCGTGGTACTAGAGCATCCATGACAACTAGTATCACATCTCGTATTCAAGCTAGAGGCAGTACAACCAGGTACTAGAACCTCCATGCCCACCCATATCACATCTTGTATTCAAGTTAGAGGTGGTACAACAGGGTATTAGAGTCTCTATGTCTACCCGTACCACATCTTGTATGCAAGCTAGAGGCGGTGCAAGAGGATACTAGATCGTCCATTCCCACCTGTATAACATCTTATATCCAAGCTAGAGGTAGTACAATAGGGTACTAGAGCCTCCATGCCTGACCACATCACACCTTGTATCCAAGCTAGAGGTGGTACAACAGGGTACTAGAGCCTCCATGCCCACCCATATCACACCTTGTATCTAAGCTAGAGGCAGCCCAATAGGGTAATAATAAAGCCTCCATGCCCACCAGTATCCCATCTTGTATCCAAACTAGAGGTGGTACAACAGGGTACTAGAACCTCCATGCCCGCCAGCATCACATCTTGCATCCAAGCTGCATGTGGCCTGACAGGGTACTAGAACCTACACGCCTGGCCATATCACATCTTGTATCCAAGCTAGAAGCAGTGCAGCAGGGTACTAGAGAATCCATGCCCGCCCTTATCACATCATGTATCCAAGTTAGAGGTGGCACAACAGGGTACTAGAGCCTCCATGCCTAGCCATATCACATTTTGTATCCAAGCTAGAGGTAGGGCAACAGGACAGTAGAGCATCCATGCCCACCCTCATCACATCTTGTATCCAAGCTAAAGGGAAGCACAATGGGGTACTAGAGCTTCCATGTTTGCCCACATCACACCGTGTATCCAAGCTAGAGGTAGTACAACAAAGTACTAGAGCCTCCATGTCCACTAGCATCACATCTCGAATTCAAGCTAAAGCAAGTACAACAGGGTTCTAGAACCCCCATGCCCACCCATATCACATCTTGTATCCAAGCTAGAGGCGGCCCAATACGGTACTAGAGCCTCCATGACTGTCCATATCATATTTTGTATCCAAGCTAGAGGCAGTACAACAGGGTAATAGAGCCTCCATGACCACCAGTATCACATCTTGCATCCAAGCTACAGGCAGCCCTAGGGGGTAAATAGAGTCTCAATGCCTTCCTGTATCATCTTGTATCCAAGTTAGAGGCGGTCCGACAGAGTACTAGAGCCTCCATGCCTGTATCACATCTTGTATCCAAGCTAGAGGCAGTACAACAGGGTAGCAGAGCCTCCACGTCCGCCTGTATCTCATCTTGTCATGCTTGACAAAGGCCCAGTCAGGGCCGAAACGTCGCTGTCTGTACTACTTTTTTATAGATAAACAATAAAGAAGGACCTCATGGTGCTATATGAACTTTGATATCCCCATGTTCTGCTCTACAAGTGATTTCTTTGAACGTATATTTGGAGGATCAAGGGAGTTTAGGATCCATTGGAGCGAGCACCTATTAAAGGATCTCCCTGCGGTGCTGGTTTTCTGTATGTTGTGCTGCTGTTTTTCTCTTCTTCTCCTTTTGTATCTCATCTTGTGTCCAAGATAGAGGCGGCCTAACAGGGTACTAAAAACTCCAAGCTAGAGGTGGTAAAACAGGGTGCTAAAGGCGATGCGACAAAGCACTAGAACCATTGTGCCCGTCCATATCACATCATGTATCCAAGCAAGAGATGGTACAACAGGGTACTAGACCCACTATGCCCACTAGTCTCATATCTTGTATCCAAGGTAGAGGCACCACAACAGGGTAGAAGAGACTCCATGCCTGCCTGTATCACATCTTGTATCCAAGCTAGAGGTGGTACAACAGGGTACAAGAGCCTCCATGCCGCCCGTGTCACATCTTGTATTCAAGCTAGAGGCAGTACAACAGGGTACTAGAGCCTCCATGTCCACCTGTATCACATCTTGTATCCCAGCTAGAGGCAGTACAGCAAGAGAATTGAGCCTGCATGCCTGGGCATATCACATCTTGTATCCAAGATAGAGTTGGTACAACAGAGTACTAGAGCCTCCATGCCCACCCATATCATATCTTGTATCCAAGCTAAAAGGAGCCCAACAGGGTACTAGAGCCTCCATTTCCACAAGTATCATATCTCATATCCAAGGTAGAGGCAGTACAACAAGGTAAAAGAACCTCCATGCCCACCCATATCATGACTTGTATCCAAGCTAGAGGTGGCCCAATAGGGTACTAGAGCCTCTATGACCGCCTGTGTCATATTTTGCACCCAAACTACAGGCAGTACAATAGGGTACTAGATCCTCCATGTTCCCCCGTATCACATCTTGTATCCAAACTAGAGGTTGTTCAGCAGGGTACTAGAGCCTACATGCCTTCCAGTATCACATCTTGTATCCAAGCTAGTTGAGGTGCAACAGGGTACTAGATGCTCCATGCCCACCCATATCACATTTCATATCCAAGCTAGAGGTGGTAAAACAGGGTACTAGAGCCTCCATGCTCACACGTATCACATATTGTATCCAAGCTAGAGGCGGTACAACAGGGTACTGGAGCCTCCATGCCTGACCATATCACATCTTATATCCAAGCTAGTGGCAGGGGAACAGGCTACTAGAGCATCCCTGCCACCTATATCACATCTAGTATTCAAGCTAGATGTGGTACAACAGGGTACTAGAGCCTGCATGCCACCAATATCACATCCTATATTCAAGCTAGAGGTGGTACAAAAGGGTACTAGAACCTCCATGCCACCCATATCACATCTTGTATCCAAGCTAGAGGCGATACAACATTGTACTAAAGCCTCCATGTCCACTCATATCACATCTTGTATCCAAGCTAGAGGCTTTACAACAGGGTACTAGAGCCTCCATGCTCACCTGTATCACATCTTGTATCCAAGCTAGAGATGGTACAACAGGGTATATGAGCTTTCATGCCCACCCATATCACATCTTGTATCCAAGCTAGAGGTGATATAGCAGGATACTAGAGCCTCCATGCCCACCTGTATCACATCTTGTATTTAAGCTAGACGCTGTACAACAGGGTACTAGAGCCTAGATGGCCGTCCATATCACATCTTGTATTGAAGCTAGAGGCGGTATAACAGGGTACTAGAGCCTCCATGACCGCCTGTATCACATCTTGTATCCAAGCTAGAGGAGGTACAACAGGGTCCTAGTGCCTTCCTTCAATGAGTCAGTTTTCCACAATAAATGATGCTTTTACTCTGATATTGTAATCACTTATATCAACGTTACAATCACATTCCGACAACTTCTAGGGGATGGATGTCGCGACAATGAGTGTATATTGAAAGTATTTGCTATTGGCTTCTTCCTTTACAGATACAATGATTATTATGAGGTGTTAATATATAACACTGGCTGAGCTTAGTCACTGAAGCCATTAAGTGATGTCAAGGGTAATGCATTAAACGTTCCTAACAGCAAACAGCAGAAGAAAAGCACCGCAGAATGCAACAAATGCGCTACACTTAAATAAATTTGGCGATCTTTCCTTTGCTCGGGGTTACTCACCAGGAGATTTTGATAAATGAGGCTGATTAGTATTCCAGTGCCACCATATCTCTTATCCCAGACCTCACGAAGCAATCTGCCCGTTGTTCCCAGCTCTAAAATAATCTCAGCTGACATCAGATCCGTGTGCAGCACTTTACAGACTTTGTCTTCACACATTTTTGCTTTCTAATTTATTATTTGCTAGATTAATTAGCACAGTCATCATATTGTGTGGAGTGTGACTGCCTTTTTTACCAGTGCATACTAATGTGAGACATGTGGCAGCTTTTCTCTTTTTTCTTAGGATGGGCTCTTACATATACTGTAGCGGAATGAAACCAGCAATCACATTGGATTGTAAGGCCTGCTCAAACTGACTGGTCTGGAAAGGGCACATTGCAATTTGTGCAATAGCAAAAAAGTCCAATCAGCTAATAAGTTCTTCGGGAATAAAAACTAAACTGAAAAGAGATTGTCCGAGTTATAAAACCCCTGTCATCAGGTCCCCCACGCCTTGAGATAAAAAATCAGTGGTTGTTCACCAGTCTCCGCTCCCACGTTCATCCTCTGTTGCCAGCTTCGCTGTCTGTTTACAGGCAACGGTGACGTCCAGTAAACCTGGTGTAGCAGCCAATGACAGCGCTCAGCCATGATTGCTGAGTGCTGTCATTGGCAGCTGCAGTTTGTTTGTAGACGGGTCCAACATGCAAGCTAACGTCACAGGGAGACCGGAGCCAGTGGCGGGGTACAAAGAGTTAATGCTGATTTTGTATTTCAAGGCATAGGGTACCAAGTGATAGGAGTGTCCTTAACTCGGAAAACCCCTTTAAAGCAGAGGGGTTGCAAAAAAATCATCTCTAAACTGTCTTATTGAAAAGGACTTGCACAGTACTGCTTACTGCTGTTTCTAACTGTGTTGGTACTATTGTTTGCACTGGAAATTTACATTTATTTTTTGTTTTCTCTGTGTTTTTATCAGAAAGTCCTGGTTCTTATCAGCACAGTCAGCCCAAATTCTTGGGGTAACTTTACACACGACAACTGTCAGGCACGTAAGCCCAAAGATTATTTCTCCTTTGCTTTCACAAATGAGAAATAACGGCTCACTGAATGGAGACGGAGCATGCTGGAGATTGCTTCCAGCCTCTCACCTCCAGTCAGAATGAACAGGCAGTCATTCATGGATTCACTAGTGCATGTTTACATGGGGCAACAATAGTTTGGTTTTTAGGTGAGCTAAAAACCAAGTGACTTCACGTCACCTGTTGTTGTAGTTTACACGTCAGCTGTAGTTGTAGTTTACATGACACCTGTAGTTGTAGTTTACACGTCACCTATAGTTGCAGTTTACACGTCAGCTGTAGTTGTAGTTTACATGACAACTGTAGTTGTAGTTTACATGTCAGCTGTAGTTGTAGTTCACACAACACCTGTAGTTTTAGTTTACTCGACACCTATTGTTTTAGTTTACTCGACACCTGTAGTTGTAGTTTACAAGTCACCTGAAGTTGTAGTTTACATGTCAGTTGTGGTTGGAGTTTACACGTCAGCTGTACTTGTAGTTTACACGTCACCTGTAGTTGTAGTTTACAGGATACCTGTAGTTGTAGTTTACACGACACTTATAGTTGTAGTATACACCTGTAGTTGTAGTTTACACGTCACCTGTAGTTGTAGTTGACACGACATCTGTAGTTGTACACGTCACCTATAGTTGCAGTTTACACGTCAGCTGTTGTTGTAGTTGACACGACACCTGTAGTTGTAGTTTACATGACTCCTGGTTCTCTTCCTACCTCTCTGACTGCTCTTTCAGTGTCTCTTTTGCTGGTTCTATCTCCTCTTCACTTCCTCTCGCTGTTGGGGTACCCCAGGGCTCAGTCCTTGGTCCCCTTCTCTTCTCTATCTATACTGCCCCAACTGGACAAACCATCCACAAATTTGGCCTCCAATACCATCTCTACGCTGACGACACCCAACTATACACCTCCTCTGGTGAGATCTCTGGACCTTTCCTCCAAAATATCATGACTGTCTGTCCGCTGTCTCTAACACTATGTCCTCCCTTTTTCTCAAACTAAACCTATCTAAAACTGACCTCCTTGTCTTTCCACCTTCTAACCGACCTCCCCTCAACATCTCCATTCCAGTGTCTGGCACCATCATAACCCCCATACGGCATGCCCGCTGCCTTGGGGTCACACTGGACTCTGACCTCTCCTTTACCCCCCATATCCAATCTCTGGCCCAAACATGCCACATGCACCTCAGAAATATTGCAAAAATCTGTCCGTTCCTAACCACGGACACGCTAAAGACGCTCGTGGTCGCCCTCATCCACTCCCGGCTTGACTACTGCAACTCGCTACTCATCGGCCTCCCCCGCACTAGACTCGCTCCACTCCAATCCATACTAAATGCAGCAGCTAGACTCATTTTTCTATCCAGTCGTTATTCAGACGCCTCTGCATTATGCCAGTCGCTGAATTGGCTGCCCATCCACTGCAGAAATAAATTTAAACTCCTCTACCTCACTCACAAAGCTCTGCATGGCGCTGCGCCACCATACATCGCCTCCCTCCTGTCAGTACACCACCCAGCTTGCTCACTCCGATCCGCTAACACACTCAGACTAAACACCCCTGTAATACGAACCTCACATGCTCGCCTACAGGACTTCACCAGAGCAGCACCCATCCTCTGGAATGCTCTACCCCAAGGCATCCGGACAATTCCCGATGCACGAAATTTCAGACATGCCTTAAAAACGCACCTCTTCAGGGAAGCATACCAAATCTGATCTGCACACGAAATTTCCTACTGCCTGTGTTCCCCAACCCCTGCACCTCCTGTACCACCCCCAACCCATTTGTATCTAACCCAATGTACCTCATATTGTAATTGTTGTATTGTTTTGCATTTATCCATGCCTGAAAGTGCTGCGGAATAAGTTGGCGCTATACAAATAAAGATTATTATTATTATTACCTGTAGGTGTAGTTTACATGTCAGCTGTAGTTGTAGTTTACATGACACCTGTAGTTTTAGTTTACTCAACACCTGTAGTTGTAGTTTACACGTCAGCTGTAGTTGTAGTTTACACGTCAGCTGTAGTTGTAGTTTACATGACACCTGTAGTTGTAGTTTACACGTCACCTGTAGTTGTAGTTAACATGACACCTGTAGTTGTAGTTTACACGACACCTGTAGTTGTAGTTTACATATCACCTGAAGTTATAGTTTACACGTCACCTGTAGTTGTAGTTTACATGTCACCTGTAGTTGTAGTTTACACGACACCAGTAGTTGTAGTTTACACACCACCTGTAGTTGTAGTTGACACGACACCTGTAGTCGTAGTTTACACGTCACCTGTAGTTGTAGTTTACACGTCACCTGTAGTTGTAGTTTACACGTCACCTGTAGTTGTAGTTGACACGACACCTGTAGTTGTAATTGACACTACACCTGTAGTTGTAGTTTACACGTCACCTGTAGTTGTAGTTGACAAAACACCTGTAGTTGTAGTTTACACGTCACCTGTAGTTGTAGTTGACAAAACACCTGTAGTTGTAGTTTACACGTCACCTGTAGTTGCTTTTATGAGTGCTTATTCAAGTAACTATCAGCCTGTGTTAAAGTGCCCATATTTCTTTATCCAAAATCCTCAATGAAGCATGATACAAAATGTTCTATTCTCTGCATATTCCGAGTGCAAATACGGCCAGGTAAATCCACTCTAAGACCCCTACCTCTCAGATTTCACAGATGAAACTACATTGCTTTATTAGTAAAGCTGCCATTTTGAAAGTCTTGGCTATAATAGGTGACGATACATGTTTATAATTAATAGACATACCTTGCCACTAATGAACACAAATGAACCCCAATCTATACCATAAATGTTCTAAGCATTCAAATTACATAGCACTGACACTAAATACTACTAAAAAATAAATGAATGCTAAAAATAAAGCCACAATACTATGCTGGAAAACTTATCTGAAATAATGCTGTTATGTTGGATTCTTTAAATGAGACATTCTTCACTAACGTTTCTACAGTTTGACATAAGACCGTACCCTCCTTATAAATTACTGATCATATATTGATGCAGAATTTTGAAACATCATCAAATATAAAGCAACATGGAACTTTTGGTGAAACTGGAAACTAGAATACTGCAGGCATCTAATTTATGGCTAAATGATAAAGGATAGATTCTAAAAGTGAAAGTAATAAGCTGGAAAATGAAGATGTCATGTGAGTAAAATGCTTACAAATGTTAAATGTGGCCATTTCAAGAGAAGCCAAAGAAATGTCCTTTTTAACAAACCTAACAAAATGAAGAAATTAAAGTAAAAATGGATCCTAGTCGTAGACTGAATAGGCAGCTGTCCAGGCACTATTGGGTCGGAGAGTTAGGGATTGATACACACAAACAGCGCTCTGACATTAAAGGGGTTGTCCCGCGCCGAAACGGGGTTTTTTTTTCAACCCCCCCCCCCCCCCCCCCGTTCGGCGCGAGACAACCCCGATGCAGGGACTTAAAAAAAAACCAGCACAGCGCTTACCTGAATCCCCGCGCTCCGGTGACTTCTATACTTACCGGTGAAGATGGCCGCCGGCATCTTCTCCCTCCGTGGACCGCAGCTCTTCTGTGCGGTCCATTGCCGATTCCAGCCTCCTGATTGGCTGGAATCGGCACGTGACGGGGCGGAGCTACACGGAGACCCATTGAGAACAGAAGAAGACCCGGACTGCGCAAGCGCGGCTAATTTGGCCATTGGACGGCGAAAATTAGTCGGCTCCATGGGAACGAGGACGCTAGCAACGGAGCAGGTAAGTAAAAAACTTTTTATAACTTCTGTATGGCTCATAATTAATGCACAATGTACATTACAAAGTGCATTAATATGGCCATACAGAAGTGTATAGACCCACTTGCTGCCGCGGGACAATCCCTTTAAATAATCTCCTACAACCAATTGTACTTTGTATACACGCCTTTGATGATGAAGGTTAAAAAATACACTCAGATCTTTAACAATGCTTGTATAGCTTTTTAAAACTTCATGCATCTCTATAACAAATTTTTGTGGTCTTTTGAAAGTTGTTTCCTTCGAGACATGGTTCACACTCACAATTATTTTCTTGAGAAGAAAATATTTGTCATTAATCAGGCTTTATGAGTCTTTATTTAAAGGGGTTGTCCCGCGCCAAAACGTTTTTTTTTTTTCAATAGCCCCCCCGTTCGGCGCGAGACAAACCCGATGCAGGGGTTTTAAAAAAAAAACCGGATAGTACTTACCCGAATCCCCGCGCTCCGGTGACTTCTTACTTACCTTGCGAAGATGGCCGCCGGGATCTTCACCCACGGTGGACCGCAGGTCTTCTCCCATGGTGCACCGTGGGCTCTGTGCGTTCCATTGCTGATTCCAGCCTCCTGATTGGCTGGAATCGGCACACGTGACGGGGCGGAGCTACGAGGAGCAGCTCTCCGGCACGAGCGGCCCCATTCAGAAGGGAGAAGACCGGACTGCGCAAGCGCGTCTAATCGGGCGATTAGACGCTGAAATTAGACGGCACCATGGAGACGAGGACGCTAGCAACGGAGCAGGTAAGTGAATAACTTCTGTATGGCTCATAATTAATGCACGATGTACATTACAAAGTGCATTAATATGGCCATACAGAAGTGTATAACCCCACTTGCTTTCGCGGGACAACCCCTTTAATGGAAAAGCACCTAAGAAATCCATGTTTTCAATCTCACGTCCTTAATTGAAATACGTTTGCCAATTAGCTCTTGAAGAAGAGGTTCACTTACTTTTCTCTCTACACTATGAATCTTTCCGCTGAGTTTTCAATAGAACAATTTGGATATGAGTAGCTTAGTTAGATTGTGTGTGTCTATTATTGTGACCTAGATAACAATAAGTACATATTTTATTAATATTCCATGGTGGAAATTCAGGTGATACCAAGGGGTTCACTTATTTTTTATTGCAACAGTCATTTAAAGTGGTGTTCAAAGGTAGGCATTCCCACTAAGATGTCATAATATTGCACTAAATACCTGTGTCAGCTATTCATCACTAATGCTCTATAACCATGGTTTGCTGTTTAAGGAGCATTTGCCCCATTATTGGTATGGGGGGGGGGGGGGCATCTTGTAACATATACTAGCTTGTAACAAGTGCAGACCACTCAGCAAATGAGTATGGCTAGTTAGCCTGCAGACCGACAAGTCTTTGTTGCATCTGTTGTTAGTAGTTAATTCTTGTGGCTGTGAACAGGTGGTCTGATGGTTTATCCCATTCCCCAGGCTCCAGTGACATGCCCTGTCAATGTGCAATTAGCATGCAGCTCCCTCTCCTGGCAGGCACAGATCTTCATTGTTTGACAGGTAGGGAAAGAACTGTAAAGCTGTGTATCCCTGCATATGTCTTTCCATGGCAGGAAGCTGAATGCAGTGTGCACATCACACTCGGCTTCTCCCTCTGCCTCGCGCTGATCAGACAGATTACTGTCGGGCAGGGAGAGAGAAAAATGTGGCGGCACACTTCTCTCAATGATTGAGCAGAGTGCTGAATGAGAGATCTTCTAGACAATGGCTGCACAACTCCAGTCCTCAGGGACCCCAACAGGTCATGTTTTCTAGATTTCCCTAGCATTGTACAGGTGATTTAATTATTGTCGGTGCCTCAGACATTGCCACGGGTGTTCTTACTATAGGATATCTTGAAAACATGACCCGTTAAGGACTGGAGTTGTGCACCCCTGATCTAGATAATTAAGGAAGCCGTCAGGGAAATTTGAGGTTCATCAAACAATTCCTGAACAATTTTTGCAGTGTGACAGGACACATTATCCCGCTTAACAGACTACTGTCACTGTGGAATATTGTTGCCATGAAGGAATGAACTTGGTCTGCAACAATGTTCAGGCATGTCAAAGTAACATCCATATGAATGCCATATATTCAAGTTGTCCAGCCTAAAATTGCCCAAAGCATGATACTATTGTAGTGGCCCGAAGTCTATATATCTGGTCTCTCCATAATAGTCATACATGTCATGTCTTAAGTGTGGATGCAATTTGTCTTGTCTCTAGTTATGTGTATTGCACAGCTGCAGTATGTAAGAGGTTAATGTCTGTGAATGTCTGGGATATGTCTGGAAAATGTAACAAATTGTCTTGTCAGTGTTGTTGCACTATATATGTTTGCAAGAGGTGTGCAAGGGGGTTGTTGTTGCTCTTCTGCACATACTTTCAAAAATGTCTTGGATGAAGCTGCACCCCCCATAACCCAAGCCATCCGATATAGACCGCGGCAACCCTGGCTCACGCCTCAAACGCGATTCATCTGGCGGTGCTCTAGGTGTGCTGAACGGCTGTGGAAGAAGTCTCAAAAGTCCGCAGACTTTCTCCACTTTAAATTCATGCTCAGAACATACAACCTTGCCCTCCACCATGCCAAACAAGTCAACTTCACCTCTCTCATCTCCTCACTATCCCATAACCCTAAAAGACTCTTTGACACTTTTCACTCACTTCTCAGCCCAAAACTGCAGCCACCAGTGACAGATGTCAGTGCTGAAGAGCTGGCTGCTTACTTCAAAAAGAAAATTGACGACATCGGGCAGGAAATAACCTCCCAATCCCAGACTAGCCCCGACCCTAGTCTCGTCAGTACTGCATCTAGTTCCTGTTCACTCTCTGTACTTAGACCAACGACAGAGGAAGAAATCTCCAGACTGCTCTCCTCCACTCGCCCTACCACCTTTTCCCTCACACCTCCTTCAGTCCCTCTCCCCACTTTCTCTGACCTCTGGTATTTTGCCCTCCTCATTCAAACATGCTATCATATCCCAGCTGCTAAAGAAACCGACTCTGGACTCGACCGATGCTGCCAACTATCGACCCAACTCAAACCTCCCCTTCATCTCCAAACTACTAGAATGCCTGGTTTACACTCGCCTTATGAACTACCTCTCAGAAAACTACCTATCAAACAACCTCCTGACCACTAAATCAAGGGGTGACTACTCCCTACTGATCCTACTCGACCTCTCTACAGCATTCGACACTGTTGACCACAAACTCCTGCTCAGTATGCTTCGCTCCATTGGACTAAAGGACACTGCGCTCTTCTGGTTCTCCTCCTACCTATCCGACCGCTCTTTCAGTGTCTGCTTTGCTTGCTCTACCTCACCTCCTCTTATCTTGCTGTTGGGGTCCCCCAGGGCTCTGTCCTCACCCTCTCCTCTTCTCCATCTACACAGTCCACATTGGACAGACCATGAGGAGATTTGATTCAGTACCATCTCTATGCTAACTGTCTGTCTCTAACACTATGTCCTCTCTTTACCTAAAACTGAACCTCTAAAAAACTGACCTTCTCCTGTTTCCGCCCTCTACTAACCGACCTAATCCTGACATCTCTATCTCGGTGTGCAGCATCACCATAACTCCCAGACAGTACGCCCGCTGCCCTGGGGTCATATTCGACTTCGATCTCTCCTTCACCCCCTACAAACGCTCACTGTTGCCCTCATCCACTTTCGGCTCGATTATTGCAACTCGCTGCTGATAGGCCTCCCCTGCTCCAGACTCTACCCCTCCAATCCATCCTGAATGCGGCAGCCAGACTCATCTTCTTGTCCAGCCGCTACTTGGATGCCTCTGCCCTGTGCCGGTCACTGTACTGGCTTCCCGTCAAATACAGAATATAATTTAAACTCATTACCCTCATCCACAAAGCGCTCCACTGCAGGCTCCTGCATGCGGAATCCGACCTGGCTGTAGGGATTGGGCCTAAGAGTTATTCAGACCTGTGTTCAGAGTATCAAAGATAGTCGTACATTTGTATTCCCAATTCTTCTGTGTCACTGGGATTTGAAGCTGCCTTTTAATATAACAACCCTCATATGTTCTGTTTTGTGTCCTTGCCTATCAAAATGCTCAGCCACAGGTAACTCAGACTTTCTTTCTTTAAAAAAACATTGCACTGAATTTTATTTTCATTCATTATGTAGACAGCCCCACCACTTTCCCAACCCCTGTATGTATAAATCAGTTAGTCCTCCCTTCTTTACAACCTAGTAATTGATATGTAAACTGTCCATCCAGCAGGCAGAAATGGTATAGCCACTGGCTGATCCATCTTGCAATTGATGTAAAAGTGAAACTAAAATCAAGATGATGCCTGATAAGCATCAAACAGGATACTGCACTGCATGCCAGAGATACATTGAAGTCCTCCAGAGTGTGACAGTCCATCACGTGAGGGATGCAGGGATGGAAAAATGTGTTTTCAGGGGCGTTCTTCTATAATTGTGTGGTGATGAAGCCTCATCTTTGCTTTACATTTTTGTCCAGTTCCTCCAGCATAAAGACCCCCAATCGGACATTTAGTGCACAGGATCGGTTACACAACATTGAACATAGAAGATGTGAAAGTTCCGCCGTATGTTGGGGGTTCGTATCCTGTCTGCGGTCAGTACATGTGAGCAGGTTTGGCAGCTCCTCACATTGCACGACTAACATCCTACAAGACCGGCCATTATGGAGAAGCTCTGAACTTCAAGAACTGACTTCACTTGTGACCTAATAAAGCAGCCCTCTTGACAAGGACCATTGTCACAAGATAATCAATGCCATCCACTTCACCAGTGGTTTTAATATTGAGGCTGATTGTGTCTTATATGACACAGGTGACACATTTCAGTCCAGCAAATAAATGAATATAATAAAAAAGCAACGTCTGAGAATCACATTTTCTCATTCTGGTTCCCCCGCTGTCACATCAGCTGTGTCAGGCCCACGCTTTCATTTGTTAAGGAGAATTACCATGGAAACTGAAGCCTTGGGAACTACATGTAGATTAGTCAGAAGTATGACTTGGGTGGAAAGAGCCGCCTCCCCCCCCCCCCCCCCCCAAACACACACACACTCTGGTGAAGACCGCTTCCTTCCACAAGAGCTCTTCTGATTTTCATTTCCTGGATGGAAAGGCTGATATCCGTCATTTTGCCTGGGCAGCTCCCATTACTTCATGACATACAAGTCTGCAACTTTATTAACCCCTAAGTTGCAGAGAATTTTTTTTAACAACAGCACAATAACATATCTGCCTATTATTAAATATCTGTGGCTGACAAGCAGAACGTGTCTCTTGAGGTGTCCATAAATACATCTCTGTACAGCAGACATATAACACCTGTCATACCAGCAACTGAAGTATACACTCCACAATCCTCTAAGGGTGTCCTGTGGTATCTGGCACCAAGATGCTATCCTTTAACCCCTAAATGTAGTGACATAAAAAGCAATTGCCATTATTGTTTTGGTTTTGTTTTTATGGCTTTCAAGATGTAGTAAAAATTATTTATTTACTTTACTCTGCGAGACAATACAATATCGGTGATACCCATATTATATACACTGATTGTCAGTAACATCACTCCCCTAGAAGTTGTCGGAGTGGAAGGAAACTTTCTCTATTTCATTGTAACATTGATCTAAGCAAGGGATTACAGTATCAGAGCAAAAGAGTCATTTATTGTAGAAAACTGACTCCTTGAAAGGAGGCTCTAGTACCCTGTTGGGCTGCCTTTAGCTTGGATACAAGATGGGATACGGGCAGGCATGGAGGCTCTAGTACCCTGTTGTGCCACCTCTAGCTTGGATATAAGATGTGATATGGGCGGGCATGGAGGCTCTAGTACCCTGTTGTACCACCTTTAGCTTGGATACAAGATGGGATACGGGCGGGCATGGAGGCTCTAGTACCCTGTTGTGCCACCTCTAGCTTGGATATAAGATGTGATATGGGCGGGCATGGAGGCTCTAGTACCCTGTTGTACCACCTCTAGCTTGGATACAAGATGTGATGGGCGGGCATGGAGGCTCTAGTACCCTTTTGTACCGCCTCTAGCTTGGATACAAGATGTGATACAGGCCAGCATGGAGGCTCCAGTACCCTGTTGTACTGTCTCTAGCTTGGATACAAGATGTGATACAGGCAGGCATGGAGGATCTAGTATCCTGTTGTACCACTTCTAGCTTGGATACAAGATGTGATGGGCGGGCATTTAGGCTCTAGTGCCCTGTTGTACCACTTATAGCTTGGATACAAGATGTGATACGGACGGGCATGGAGACTCTAGTACCCAGTTATACCACCTCTAGCTTGGATATAAGATGTGATACTGGTGGGCATGGAGGCGCTAGTACCCTGCTGTACCGCCTCTAGCTTGGATACAAGATGTGATACGTGCAGGCATGGAGGCTCTAGTACCCTGTTGTACTGTCTCTAGTTTGGATACAAGATGTGATACGACCAAAAGAATAAATCGTGCCAATAAGTGAACAAAAAATAAGTTCCTTGGCGTTTTTTGCAGGATACTCCAATGATGTTTATAAGGCTCTCATATATAGTCCAGAGAGATAGGCATAGAATGCCATGGGATATTATAGCAAATTTCTTTAATGATTCACAAGGAGAAGACTACTGCAATGTGTTTCGTTACTTGCAGATGCAGAATTTCACTTCAATACCAACATATCTACATGTAGGTGTTGGTGCAGAATTGTCTGCTTCTTTCAGTACATACTGTAGAAACATCCTGCTTGTCTGAAAGCAGCCTTATCATACTGGGGTCTCTGGGTGTAACTGCTACCTCTCCACCTTATAGCTAGACCTAACTTCCTACAGTAATAAGAAGGAACAGGGGTGGAGCAAACCCAATGGTCCTAGATGGATATCTAGCCAAAAAGCCCCTGAGAGGATTGTGAAAATTAGTTAGATAGTGGAGGTGCTCCCAACCATAAGAACCCTCCAACGGTTGGCACGACAGATAAGTGAGGAACTAAAAGAAAGAAACTGGTGAAGAAGAGTGACTCTCCAAAAAAGTAATACGTATCCAACTTTTCTTCTATTAAATAGAATAAAAACCAGCATAAGACACACGCTTTTGGGTGAACCCCTTCGTCAGCCAAGCTAGGTAAGACTAATACACAAGAGATATATGGTAATGGAAGTAATTGTAACATACAATTGATGGGTTACAAGAGTAAAGGCAGAAAAAAAATAAAATAAAAATATTATTTTTACAATAAACAAATAAATAAGTAGGATAAGCAGATAAATGAATAAATAATAAATCGGCGCATCATCTCAAGTGAAGAATGATTCATCAATTCAATAAAAAATGGCAAATATCATATTCAGTTACAAAACAAAGGGCGGTGCAGTAACATTATCATCGTGGTTGACATTAAGGGCTCATGTCCACGGACAAAGCGGGATATGCCTGCGGTTTTACGTCGCGGGAATCCTGCGGGGAAAAACAAAAAAGTCCTCACTGGCAATCGCGAAGAACGCACTTTTTACCGCATTTTTCCATGGTCTCCATTAAAAGTATATTAATGGAGACCTCCCGTCGTGGAAAAACGCAGTAAAACAGAACATGCCACGATTTTTTTTCCCGCGGCAGAATCCTGCATGTGAGGACTGAGCTATTAGGGTCAATAGAGCCTAATAGTTGCGTTATTCCACCGTGGGGATCGCGGCATAAATACATCCGTGGGCATCAGCCCAAATTGGGAAATCGTAATGTGGTTAAAAATCGTAAAAATAAAATAATGCTGTAATATGGTAATTTACTAAAATGCATACGAAACAGAATGAGCATGATAAAATATATATGGAACATGCAGAGTATGTGGATACAAATGGTAAATAAATTGTGCACTTGGGCAGGAATTTATGAAGCGGTGGATGGCAAATGGTTACGCATAAAAATTCTGCATGTGGACAAACATTGTTTTGACTTTTTCTGGATGCAATGCATGAAGTATGTAGACAACGTACAGCAGCATCCCAGAGTCTAATAAGAAACCCTTTACAAGAAAAAGTCCAACTTCTAGTATTGCATTGGAAATTGCAAGTGTAGTTGGTGCAGGGAATTCCATCTAAATGCAGCATTATCCTTGCTAGAGAGCGGCAGGCTGACAGAAGTCGTAGTTGAGATGCAAATCCTCCCTGATGAAATGCTACTAAAGCAATAAGAAAGATGCTGCAGTGAATGAAATGCCTTATCCAGTAATAAACTGCTATTCAGCCGCCTTCAGCCACGAGAGCCATGGTTACAAATATAATAGTTCCGCTTGATTAAATAGGAGATTGCTGCTGTGCAAAGCAAGAGTGAAATGTTTAAAAGATGAAAAGTAGTGATGCATGATTTATACTGTTAATAAGGCTTCCAGCGCCCTTCTTAACACTGATTAGATTTCACCCACGGGCATCATATAGTGCGGAGCCATTTATTATGCCTAGTGAGCACATCATGTGGATAATCTAGGAGCATGGATGGTGCAGATGTGCACATGATGGGGCTTGTCAGAACATTACTACAAAGATCAGGTATGAAATGTTGGTTTCAAATTAAAGGGGATGTCCCAGATATTTTTTTTATTCATGTTCCCCATGCCAGAAAATAATAACCAAGCTTATACTCACCTCTCCTGGCTCACTGCATCTCCTGCACCAACAATTCAGAGTCTATCTAAGCGGTGACTATAGGCTGCAACGGCCAATCACAGACCTCGGGGACTGAGTGTTGAGGTCTGTGATTGGCTGCAACAGCTTGTGATGCCCATAGAGACTCAGCAGGGAGGGTCAAGCTGCATCATGGGAGATACAGACCGATGTGAGTATAAACGTATTATTTTCTGACATGAGTAACATAATTTTTTTAAAGTTATCTCAGACAACCCATTTAACTCCTTAAAGGGGTTGTCCCGCGGCAGCAAGTGGGTCTATACACTTCTGTATGGCCATATTAATGCACTTTGTAATGTACATTGTGCATTAATTATGAGCCATACAGAAGTTATCAAAAGTTTTATACTTACCTGCTCCGTTGCTGGCGTCCTCGTCTCCATGGTGCCGACTAATTTTCGGCCTCCGATGGCCAAATTAGCCGCGCTTGCGCAGTCCGGGTCTTCTGCTGTCTTCAATGGGGCCGCTCGTGCAGAATGCCGGCTCCGTGTAGCTCCGCCCCGTCACGTGCCGATTCCAGCCAATCAGGAGGCTGGAATCGGCAATGGACCGCACAGAAGAGCTGCGGTCCACGGAGGGAGCAGACCCCGGCGGCCATCTTCAGCAGGTGAGTATGAAGACGCCGGACCGCCGGAATTCAGGTAAGCACTCTCCGGTTTGTTTTTTTAACCCCTGCATCGGGGTTGTCTCGCGCCGAACGGGGGGGGGGGGGGTTAAAAAAAAACAAAAACCCGTTTCGGCGCGGGACAACCCCTTTAACACCACAGGACTTGAGTTTACATTCTGGGCGGCGAGTACTTAATGCAATAGGACATAAACTTATGTCCTGTGCTTAAAATGTCACCGCGGTTACAATCAGTAACACAGTTATTAACTAATCACTACTTGCTGCTGGGGGACCAATCACAGTGGTCCTACCCGTGTGACTAGTCAGTAAGTGCTGACTAACCAATTATTGCGCAGGAGTTGGTACTGGTGTATCTTGTCTACACTGGAAGCTAGGGGCTTACCTGGCTTTGCTGGAGTTTATGCCCCCTGTCTTGTCCCTAGCTATCAATTGCTGGTGTGTGTGGTGTTACGTCCTCACAGCTGTGGACTACATGGATTCTTCTATCTGCAAGACAGCGCCTGACACTAGGCACACACCAGCGGTGGTGGCAACAGAAGACAGCGAGAGAGACTCACCCGCACACCTGTCGGGGGAAAGATAGTGGACAGCTGTGAGGTCACCTCTGCAGTGACCAAGCATCACGAATGAGGGCAGAGAGCAGTGGCTGTCCAGGAGCTTCAGGAAAAGCAGAGAGGCGCAGTCTGGCGGTGACATGTGTGAGAGCAGCATCAGCGGGGATTCCGGAAGGGAAACACATGTCAGCATTTCTTAGGGGCGATCACGTACCCAGTGGCAGGCGTGGATGGGACTGCAGCGCTCCAGCATGGAGGGGGAGCCCCCGGGAGACAGCTGATGGAGCGTGGACTGCTGGAGAATGGATGGGGGGGGGGGGAGCCCAGGGAAGACAGGTGACGGATTGAGGAGCGCTGGAGCATGGAGGGGGAGATGAGTCACAGCAGCCATGGGAGAGGGGGCCTGGCTTCAGTGGCGACAGCAGCATGGCATCCGGGAGGTGGTACGCGGACACGCTACCCCGCCACCCCGCGAGGGGGGAAAGAGTGACAACGGTGAGCGTACATGCCAGAAGGGCGTGTACTGCTGTCAGCCTGGCCCTTTACTACTACTCTAAAGGACAAACCCTTGTCTCCACCCACAGTTCCGGTGGAGAAAAGATACACCAGCACCAGCTAAGTTCACACCGTGTATTGTGTGGCCTCTCTCCAACAATTACTGTGTTATCCATGGTTGGCAGAGAGATCTAATGAGAACGTCTTGTAAAAAAAAATTACAACAATTGGCGTTAGTGTAGTGCGATCAGTATATTAGTGTAAAGTGATCAGAATATTAGTGTAGTGTGATCAGTGTATTAGTGTAGTGTGATTAGTATAAGGCTGACTGTCCACGGGTGAGTTGTCATTGCCTGCAGACCTCGCATGACGCACTGGTATTAGTGTATCTTGACGCCAATGGAAGCTAGGGGTTTGACAGGGAAAATGCCCCTCTTACACCCCTAGCTCCCGATTGGCGGAATAGGTAAAGGTCCTACAAGTTGCCTGAATGGATGAGAGGCTGAAGCAGCATTGCATGTACGTGAGCCGCGCTCCTTCTTTCTTACCCGCCGCTGTGCTGCAGCCTTGTTAGGCGGCTCAGTGTTCAGACGGCACAGGCCCAACGCATAAACACCAGGCCCGGATTTCCATTGGGTGGGGGGAGACAGTTTAGCTCTGTCAGATAGACTCATTGCGGAGCTCCGTCAGCTGGCTGCTGCTCCCCGGTGGCAGCTCCCACCACGGGATATCGCAACGCCCGTTGACAGGCAGCCTTAACTTGTTTTTTTGTTCTCTGCTTTCATTTAAAAGTGCTTTTGAAATATTAAATGATGTAAATATCAGTAAAAACTGTAAAAAATTAACGCGTTCTAAAACTTTTAATCAGTAATTTTCTATCAAATTATAGCACACTTCCAGAAGAAGCATAGGAACATCTATATTCTGTAATGTACTGTACTCTATTTGCCTAGGTATTTTTTAAATGTGTTTGATGTTTTGTCTCACAAGTGATAGCTGTCCAGTCAGCATTGATTTTCCTGTGTGTAGACTGCGGAGATGAAACAACTCAGTTAATAATTGTTAGATCGGCAGCTGTGCGGAGGGACTGGTAGCACAGATTACCTGTAATTATAAATGAATCAGAAAGAAGAGTACCATACTTCAGCTTAGTGCACTTATTCTGCTATCACTGGTAGAACAGAGTGCTTTCCAGAATCACCAGCAGACTTCTAAACTTATGGGATGCTAAAAGACAGGAACATTTCAAATGCTAGTAATACAGATCTGACATAAGACTCAGAGTTAGTTTTTACAAGATTAGTGGATCAAGTTCAATATTTATACTTCAGGTATTTCTCATTTATGCCTGAATGGGTCAGCTTTTTCCAAGAACAGTGAGCTCTTGTATATGGGACATCTGTGGTATTGCAGCTTAGCTTCAATCACTTAAAGGGGTTGTCCCGCGAAACAAAGTGGGTCTATACACTTCTGTATGGCCATATTAATGCACTTTGTAATGTACATTGTGCATTAATTATGAGCCATACAGAACTTATCAGAAGTTTTTCACTTACCTGTTCCGTTGCTAGCGTCCTCGTTTCCATGGAGCCGTCTAATTTTCAGCGTCTAATCGCCAAATTAGACGCGCTTGCGCAGTCGGGTCTTCTTCTTTTCTCAATGGGGCTCCGTGTAGCTCCGCCCCGTCAGGTGCCGATTCCAGCCAATCAGGAGGCTGGAATCGGCAATGGACCGCACAGAAGCCCTGCGGTCCACCGAGGGAGAAGATCCCGGCGGCCATCTTCAGCAGGTAAGTAAGAAGTCACCGGAGCGCGGGGATTCAGGTAAGCGCTGTCCGGTGTTCTTGTTTAACCCCTGCATCGGGGTTGTCTCGCGCCGAACGGGGGGGCTGTTGGAAAAAAAAAAAAAACGTTTTGGCGCGGGACAACCCCTTTAAAGATTAGACATAGCATGTGTGCCGCTGTTTCTGAATATATCTTCTGCTCTACAGCCCTTTTAATTTCTTAATGGTAATACCTTTAAGTTGCTATTAAAATACACTGTTTGTCAAAAAAAATCAAGCACCTAAAAGAAGTCTTCATTTTGCAGCAAAACTTGGCATGCAGTTACATCTCAGGCAGATATGTAAATCATTAGAGTTGTGGTGTGATTCAATGAACAGTCTTGCCACCTATAAAAAAGCTCTCAGAGGCTTTAGTGATCTCTTCTTCCGTTTGTGTAGAGCTTGTTGACCACTAGACGTCTCTACAACACAGAGAAGAGATTTCACCCCGTTACCAGAGTCTGAGAGGGGCGCATTATTGGGATGTGAGAAGTTGGATGGTCGTATCAATGAATTGTCCCCCACCTGGGCCGTTCTGACAAGACTGTTAGGAGATGTTGAGACCAGTGGATGTGTGAAGACACACAAGGTGACCGGGCTCAGGACGCCCTCAACAGACAACCAGTAGAGGAGCATCTGATCGTCTGTCAAGCACTGGCACCTCCAACTATTCTCTTGTAAACCATTCAGAGACAGGTGGTAACATCATTCCAAGCCCCTGTGTCAGGCGTAACCATTGCCAGGCACTTGGCTGAAGAACATTTGGTCTCACGGCACTTATTACATGTACGGCCTTTGACACCCATGCAATATCGCCTCTGTTTGTAGTGTCATCATGAACAACGAAGCTGGACTGCTACGTAGTTGAACTGGCTTGTCTTCAACAATGAATCCAGATTTAGTTTGGGCACTGATGATGGGCATGTTCGTTTTTGGAGACCTAAGTCAGTCAGTCACCCCTAGTGGTATGAGGGACAATAACAGCTCAGAAATATTTTCAGGACATCCGGCAGCCTTATGTGTTCCTCTCATGGTGGCTTCAAAGTGGTATTTTCCAGCAGGATAATGCTAGGCTGCACACACAAGGGGGTCACAGGAATGTCTCCACAAAAATGTCATAGTTCTGTGAGTCAACAGATTTATCTCCAATAAAACATGTATGGGACACATCTGGGGCGCCAACATAAACAGCCTATGAGTTTGCATGATCTATAATCTCAGTTACAGTAAATGGGGAGCCATATGCTGCAGTATACAATATGGAACCAATATGCCTCCAATCATGTCATATCTTGTATCCAAGCTAGAGGGGGCCCAACAGGATCCTAAAACCTCCATATCTGCCTGTAACATATCTTGTATCCAAGCTAGAGGTGGCCCAATAGGGTACTACAGCCTCCATGCCCGCCCATATCACATCTTGTATGCAAGCTAGAGGCGGTACAACAGGGTACTAGAGCTTCCATGCCTGCCTATATTACATCTTGTATCCAAGCTAGAGGTAGCGCAACGGGGTACTAGAGCCCCCATGCCTGCCTGTATCACATCTTGTATTCAAGCTAGAGGCAGTACAACAGGGTACTAGAGCCTCCATGCCTGCGTGTATCACATCTTGCATCCAAGCTAGAGGTGGTACAACAGGGTGCTAGAGCCTCCATGCCTGCCAGCATCACATTATGTCACCGATAATGAGTGTTATATATATATATATATATATATATATATATATATATATATATATAATATATTTTCGCTCTAGGGGATGACTATGAATGTATCACAACACTAATATTTAGTCACTCAGGTTTCCTCCTTGGCAAAAACAACTTGAATTTGTTATTTTGCTAAGTATTCTTAAACAACTGAAATAACAACCTGCTGATATCAGCCTACAAGAAACATGAGTGCCAACAACAATCAATGAGTAAAATGTACCATTTAATCCCCAACAGTCACATTAAATTTGGAAAATCCTCCAAAAAATATCACTTTTTTTAATTGTAGATTTTAGCCATAGGAAGCAATAAATCTTTTCCCCCTTTGTATTCCAGCAGATGTAATTTTTATTTTCTCTGCAGTGTAGCTGTATGACACAGGATGAATTCTGGCTTTTATTAAGTAATTAAGTCATTTCGGGTACATTTCGTAATGTATAGAAAAACTTGGGGCGGGGAGGGGGGGGGGGGGGGGGAATTTCACCATTGTTTTTTGGGATTTATTTTTGTGGTGCTCATCATGTGGTGTAACTATTGTGTTAACTTTATGAGTTATTATGGTAATGAGAGCACCAAATTTTTAATTGTGTTTTAGTACTTTTGCGCAAAAGAAACCATTTTTACAAAAATACTTATTTGTGACTCCACATTCCAATATTAGAGCATTTTTGTTTTTCCGTCAAAAAAGCTGTATGAGGGCTTTGTTTGTGGTTTTCATTCATACTAATTTGAGGTATATATGACTTTTTGATTTTTCTTTTTATTCCTGTCTTGGGGATGCAAGATGAACAGATAATGCTATTTTGACATTTTCTTTTTGAGGGTTTTTTAAGGAATTTACTGTGCTGGATAAACATACTATTTTAAAGTGTGGGTTGTTGTGGATGTGGTGATACTAATTACGTGTAGTCTTTTTTATTCTTTTTATTTTTTCGATATTTTACGTATTGCGTAAGGGGAAAAAACTTTAAAGCATTTTCTATAATAATATTTAGATGCCAAGGTTAGCAATGACTGCAGCATCTGCGGGGTTAAATGGTGTAGAGAAGTGATTAGATGAGCAAGTCTTTTCACTACTTTTCTAGGAAAAATAGACTCCCATATGTGACATAAGAGAGCAAATATACTCTGATTGATGGGGAGTTGACAACATGAAGAAAAGTCCTTGTCACCTCTCCCGTGGGATAGGGGGAGAGCCGTGAGAGTCACAGATCTTCTCTGCTGCCTGCTCACCCCCCCTCATCCTCCCTCACTGCTCTGTACACACAGACTGAAGTGACAGCTGTAAATTCAGTATTCCTGACCCTATGTTAAACAGCTGTAGCTCCGATTCTGTGTATTTACAGAATAAAAGGGAACAATTGTAGAACAGGGGTTCGGGGAAGGAAAAGGAGGTCAGAAAGGGAGAGGAGAGTGGGGAGGGGTACGGTTTGATGTAAGTAGCTAGATATTCACTCAAAAAAGTTATTGGATCATATAATGACAGTCGTTCGATTACCTTTACAGAGTGCTGACTGTTAGTTGTTTGCTGAAATATAATTCATTGAGAGATCTCCATGCAAACTCATTTGCAATGCATTCAAATATAAATAAAGGTGACTTTATACAGAATGACTTTAGATCAACCAGCTGATCATTGCTCTGGACCCTGACCGATCAGCTGATTGTATGCCCACCGGCAGCACCGCAATTACACAGGGATCGGCGTGAAAGCAGCGGAAGTCTCTGCTCCGACCTCTGTTTAGTGGCCGGAGCTTGTAACTGCAGGCACTGCTCGCGGTGATTTCAATGCAGACTGCTCTTGCAGTTACAAGCTCCGACCACTACAGAGGTCAGAGCAGAGACTTCCGCTGCTTTCGCTCCGACCCTGGGTAATTGTGATCCCAGCCAATCAACTATTCATAACCAATCCTGAGAACAGGTCATCACTAGCATTCTTCTTGGAAAACCCCTTTAAGTACAGACAGTATTCTAAGTGTTTGGAGGTGAATCCTGAGGAGGCATGGAAGAGCATGCAAGGTTTCTAGATTTCCTGACAAACATTATGAGAAGGGTTTTCCCAAGCTGACAACTCCATATGGTAGATAAGGTCCTTATGCAGCCATTGGGATACACTAAGAGAGGAGATCCAGTTCCATTTAAATGTGATTGGTGATTTTGCTGCAGCAGAGCATATAAGCGGCAGATGTTAAGGCTGCCTGTCCACGGCCATGATGAAATATTGCTTGCGATATTCCACCGTGGGAGGAACCTGACAGGTCCCGGCAATGAGCCTATCTAATAGAGAGGCTCACCGCAGCAAATCGCAGCATGCCACGATTCTCTGCTCATGGACCTTGGGCTGCGCTTTCCATAGTTAAGTTATCAGCGGATTATTGCCGCGGATAACTCAGTGACTTATCGCTCGTGGATAGGAGGCCTAATGAGGAGCATCGTCTGACTGGGAAGTTCCATACAGTGGGTACATAATGGAGACATCTTTCCAGATTGGGTATATATATATATATATATATATATATATATATATATATATATATATATATACGAGCACTGCAACTACATATGATGGCATGTTCCAGCCTCAAATAGGCATCTGCAGAACATGTCTATTTTGGACTCTCATGATCTTTAGTCTAGATGGTGTAAGATATTTAAAGGAGTTTTCCCATAAGCTCCCACTGCAGATGAATTACTGTGAGAGTAACAGTAAATGAGGTATACAATATATCTCTGTGTATGAAAGCTCTTGTAAGTTCTGACTCTCATGCCAAATAAAGTGCCTTCTCAAGAGTAAATTAAGGGTTTGGAGCTGCCCATAGACCATGGGTATCAGGGGTTCAGTGAAGATCCAGTAAAGGTCCAGATCTAGAAAAGGCAAGAGTGTTCTTGTATGTGTAATCATGGGGGTATAAGGGCTGGTAAATGTTATTGCTCGAGGGAGCTTGAAGAAATGTTTCTACTGAAGGGGAGATAGGAGTGGATGATCTAATTCCATAGGGTATCCAAAGATTGTCTAAGATAGCACCTGTACATTATAGGGAATGGAGTAGTTCTTCGTCTTTGTATTGTGTATGGAGTCAGTGGAAACCAGGCTGCACCACATTGTCTTCAATCAGCCCAGATGACATGTAGCTAAAGTGTGAAAATACACTTTATAATTATGCAGCGACAAGACAGAACCCGTCCTTCTCTGTGATTCAGTGAAAAGCATTTTACATTACATCTGTGCCAAAGGAAAACTTTATGGAGGCGAAGCTGGGAATTCATAGAGGCAATAAATAGGTCCTAATGGTTCCTTCTACTCATACGAGCTATACTTTATAACTGGGTTAATTTGAGCTATACTTTATAACTGGATTATTTTACGGTCCATGCTTTATAAAGATGCTTTTACCAATGGTTACAGTTCATTTGGAAGCTGTTACAGATAATTATACATAAGTAAATGCTGCTTCTAAAGAACAAGCTGGAAGCACACATTTAGATTTGCTGCCTCTTGTGCCGTAATTGAGGTTGCTTCCTGAGGACGATAATTATAAGCACTCCAATGTACAAGTGCTGCAGTCTTTTTTAATACTGTAGATATAAACCTTTTTATATACATATCTGAGGTAAAGGTTTATTATTTTCCGGTCTAGGGTAAGAGGTACGAATATAGAATTATGGGACACAACATTTTTATAATGCTACCACAATGACTTTGCTGCATCAGTTGGTTTAAATGTGTTTTTGTAGCAGGGAAGTGGTACGTGATGAAGGTTTCAGGATACGATGCAGACACAGAGAGCTAACAAAAATACATAACATTTTACTTAAGAAATGATGATTGTATCAGTTTGAGCGTAAGTTGCAACAAGAGTATTGGCAATAAACAATCTGAGTTTCACACTAGGGTTTCTTTATACTGTGTTCACTAACTCAGTTTGGGGTCTATTGCTACAAGCAATAAAATAAAACAATATGAATGACATTTGCAAGAGTTAGACTAGTAACAGTTGAGCGCGGACACGGGAAGCGGTACACAGCCCTTTTTCAATAATGTTGTTACTGCACTACTATGAACGCACTATTTCTAAACACAGCATCTGCACTCCCAAGACGCAGGGTGGTGTATTGCATTGTCTCTGTTCGTAAGCAGGGAGCACTGTTGCTTTAACTAGAAATTGCTGCAGCACTTCCATATACAACAGGCCTGTTGCAAGTCTGTACTGGTGTGCACACTTATGATCTGGGTTGGAGTGGATCTCACTTACAGTTTGTCGCTGAAATGTACAAGCATATCTGTTCTGGTATTCCAGTAACCGATTTCCAAGGCATGTGTGCCTTGTAAAAGCAGCACCAGTAATTGATCTCTGTCTCTGCAGGTCATGGCTCCGCTATCTCTTTATGGTTCTGGTGGGCTTAAGGGGGCTCCGGATGTCTCTTTTTCCAGAAGTTGAGCTCCCCTCTCAGGGATGTGTCCCACAATGTCCTTAAGTCCTGGCAGTGCCTTCTCTTCTCAGGCCTGCACCCTCAGACCTTCTGCACATGAGCTCCTTTATCTGGCCACCACAAGCTAGACCTTGCACACTTCCTGCTGAGGTCTAGTGACTGTAGGACCTGCGACTCAAAGGCCTTCTCCACTATCCCCTATGCATAGGAGCTGACATCATAAGGCTGGGTTAACTCCTTGTGGGTAACCCCTTACATTTTAAGGCATAGTGTTGGGGGTAGATTTATCTATAGGCAGAGGTTTTGGAGGTGACACTGGCTGAGGAAAAAAAAATATATTTGAATATACTGAACAAGGCATACATATGTAGATAAAGGGTATTTAGCTGCTAATTAGAGAGTATAAGTGCTGTGGGACAGTGAGGAGGACACTCAGAGATGGGGAAGGGGAAAGATGCAGGAGATACTACAGTTGCAATCAAAATAATTCAACCCTATTGCAAATTAGGTTTACTTGTCAATTTACAAACTTTTAGCTGTTTTCAAAAGAAACAATAAAACAAGAAAATGTGTAAATAGCTCCAGATAACTAATATAACAAGTAGTTTCTCCATATCTATATATATAAAATTGAATGTATACGTGTGTGTGTGTCTGTCTGTGTGTGTGTCTGTTTGTCCTTTATGCGCTACTACACCATTCATCCGATCGCCATGAAACTTTGGGAAGTTGTTGAGTACACTCCTGGGAAGATTATAGGCATAGTACAACTATCCTATGATAAATGGCGCGCGTGCGAGCGTCGTCGACAGTTACGCCCCCCCCCCACGTAGATCGTTCGATTTCCATCACTGCCACTAATTCTCTCACTTCCCAATGTCGTAGAAACATGAAATTTGGCACGAGCATTGATTATGTCATAAATAGGAAAAGCTAATGGGTCCCAACTATGGATGAGCGAGCGTACTCGGAAAAGCACTACTCGCTCGAGTAATTTGCTTTATCCGAGTATCGCTGTGCTCGTCCCTGAAGATTCGGGTGCCGGCACGGAGCGGGGAGCTGCAAGGGAGAGCGGGGAGGAACGGAGGGGAGATCTTTCTCTCCCTCTCTCCCGCCCGCTCTCCCCTGCTCCCCGCTGCGACTCACCTGTCAGCCGCAGCGGCACCCGAATCTTCAGGGACGAGCACAGCGATACTCGGATAAAGCAAATTACTCGAGCGAGTAGTGCTTTTCCGAGTACGCTCGCTCATCTCTAGTCCCAACTCAATTATTCAATTCTAAGCGCCAAAGAATTAGCGTCCAAATTTTACGTACGGAATCTAATTTTCTCGCTTCCCAATGTCATAGAAACTTGAAATTTGGCACAAGCATTGATAATGTCATAAATAGGAAAAGGTAATGGGTCCCAACTCGATTATTCAATTCTATGCGCCAAAGAATTAGCGTTCAAATTTTACGTATGGAATCGAATTCTCTTGCTTCCCAATGTCATAGAAACTTGAAATTTGGCACGAGCATTGATTATGTCATAAATAGAAAAAGCTAATGGGTCCCAACTCGATTATTCAATTCTATGCCCAAAAGAATTAGCGTCCAAATTTTACGTACAGAATGTAATTTTCTCACTTTCCGGTGTCATAGAAACGTGAAATTTGGCACGAGCATTGATTATGTCATAAATAGGAGAAGTAAATGGGTCCCAACTCGATTATTCAATTCTATGCGCAAAAGAATTAGCGTCCAAATTTTACGTACGGAATCGAATTCTCTCGCTTCCCAATGTAATAGAAACTTGAAATTTGGCACGAGCATTGATTATGTCATAAATAGGAAAAGTTAATGGGTCCCAACTCGATTATTCAATTTTAAGTGCAAAACAATTGGCGTCCAAATTTTACGTACGGATTCGAATTTGCTCGCTTCCCGATGTAATAGAAACTTGAAATTTGGCACAAGCATTGATTATGTCATAAATAGGAAAAGTTAATGGGAAGTTGTTGAGTACACTCCTGGGAAGATTACTGGCATAGTACATCTATCCTACGATAGGTGGCGCGCGCGAGCATCATCGACAGTTATGCCCCCCCAGACAAAGATCGTTTGATTTCCATCTCAAGCACAAAAGCAAAAGGCATTACGAGCAACGGGATGCGTGTTCAACTACAAAATGATGCATCCGCCGAACGTATCACAAGACAATTCCTGGATATTGAGAATGCTGAGGTAAAATAAAAGCTGTGCTGTGATTGGTTGCTATATATTATACCGCTGAGGTAAAATGAACGCTGCGCTGTGATTCGTTGCTATTTTTTATATTGCTGAGGCAGAATAAAAGTTGGGCTGTGATTGGTTGTTATTTCTCTTACTGCTGACGTAACATGAAAGCTGCACTGTGATTGGTTGTTATATTTTATACTGCTGAGGTAACATATAAGCTGCGCTGTGATTGGGTTTTATATATTATAAAGCTGAGGTAACATGAAAGCTGCGCTGTGATTGGTTGTTATATATTTTACCACTGAGGTAACCTAAAAAAGCTGCGCTGTGATTGGTTGTTATCTAGATATATAAAAACGAATGTATGTCTGTCTGTCTTCGCAGCAACGCGCGGCGGGTAAGCTAGTTCAACATAAAATGCACATTTATTGACTGCTGCAGTGTCAGAATTATTCAACCCCCTTAATAGAATACCACATAAGAGCACACACTTGCAAATCAGATGTTGTCTCAAGCACACCTGATGCAACTAATCAAGGACTTCATTAGTTCCATCAGGTGTGCTTGAGATAAAACACAAATACCGAGAATGGTGAGGACTTAGTTCACTGTGACATTTGATTACATGTTAGAATGTCAAGAGAGCAGTCCAAAAAATTCAAAGAAGAGATCATTGCCTTGCACAAACAAGGAAAATGATACAAAAAATGGCAAAGTGTAACTGTCATTTTATATATATATATATATATATATATATATATATATATATATATATGTTTTCGTTTTTTTTATGTATAGAATAAGAGAGTCTAAGCATTTTTGAACCTGCCTGTGAATGATGAGTGACTGTGTGAGTTACATGTGATGATGTCACTGTCATGTGATCAGTCACCGAGGCTCTAAGCTCCACCCCTGATCACATGATGGTGACATCATCACAGGTCCTTCATCCTTGTGCACTGAATGAGGGATTATGGGCAGACTACATCCCCCCACAACCCCCGCAGCCTCGGTTACTATGGATACAGCAGTACTCAGTCTGGCAGTTTGTAGCTGGTTGTGAGAGAGCTGGACACCTGTGTGAAGACTCCAATAAATGACACATCACAAATGTCAACATACATAGCTGGCAGTGAATATTGACCAATAACATTGAAGCATACACCTTCACCACTATCCTTACATCTCCTGAACGTGATATCATGTCATCTCAAGTGCTAATGCTGCCAACACCAGAACGCCCTTTATCTGATCGTCAACCTTTGTCCAGTTTTAACCCATTCCCGCTGCAGGGCGTAAGTTTACGTCCTGGGAGCGGGGTACTTCCCGCAACAGGGTGTAAACTTACGTCCTGGAGATAGCGCGGGATCACATATGATCCAGCGCTATCCCACAGCGGGAACCGGTTGTCAGTCACAGCCGGCGTCTCGCTGCAGCAGCGGGGGGACATCGGAGATGCGCCCGCCACTTTTAACCCCTTCCCTGCCGCGATCTAAGTAGATCGCGGCAGGGGAAGAGTGCACAGCGGGAGCGCGGCTCCCTCTGTGTCTCCGGCCGGAACTCGCGAGGTCATCGCGAGAGCCCGGCCTGTCACCATGGCAACAGGACGCCAGACACTGGCGTCCTGTATTGCCTATGCCTGAGATCGCTGTATGAGCGATAAGGCATGGGAGAGCAGTAGCTCTGCCATGCCTTATGACAGCGATCATCAGGGCAGTGATTAAAGTCCCTCAGAGGGACACAAACAGTGTAAAAAAAAGAAAGATTTAAAAAATGAATTAAAAAAAATGTAAAAAAAAAGAGTAAAAAAACCATTTTTTATGCTTTTTCTCAGATTAGCATAAAAAAAGGTAAAAAAAAATAAAACCCCACATATTTGGTATTGTCGCTTCCGTAACGATGCGTACAATAAGTTGCACATGCTTTTGACTGTGCACCGAAAAAAACGCTAAAAAAAAAGCTAAAAAACTGAGGCAAAATGCTCATTTTTAGCATTTTGCCTCACTAAAAACGCAATAAAAGTGATCAAAAAAGTCGTATGTACACCAAAATGGTACCAATAAAATCTACAGCTCGTCTCGCAAAAAATAAGCCCTCATAGAGCTCTGTACATCAAAAAATAAAAAAGTTACGTGACTTTGAATGCAGCAATTTAGAATAGAAAAAAGATTTCCAAAAAAAAAGGGTTTTTATTGCAGAAAAGTGGGAAAACCTAAAAAAAATGTTAGAATTTTGGTATCGTTGTAACCGTACCGGTCTGCAGAAAAAATGGAAAGTCTCATTTATGCTGCATGATTAACGGTGTAAAAAAAAAATAAAAAAATCTATGGCAGAATTGATGCGTTTTCTCTCCCTGCTATCATTAAAAAAAAAAAAAAAAAAATTTACAATATAGTCTATGTACCCAAAATTGGCATCGATAAAAACTACAGTTCGCCACGCAAAAAACAAGCCCTTATACGGCCGCGTCCACAGAAAAATAAAAAAGTTATGGCTTTTGAAAAATGGAGATGGAAAAATACCAAAAAATCGCTTGGTCCTCAACGCCAAAATAGGCCATGTCATGAAGGGGTTAAAATAACCTGTTGCTGTTGTGCAAACATGTCACCACACAGGGTTCAACACTACCGTGAAACTAATGCAGTTTACATGAAACAGTGACAAGCCACGATTTCAACTTAGCCAGCAGCTGAAGTTTGCAAATCTTGTGCAGCCGATATGCAAAAGCAACAAGCGAACATGTCTTCGCAGCGAGCTGCTGAAGTTTGTAAATCATGTGCAGCTTATATGCGAGAGCAACAAACAAATGTCTCCTCGGCGAGGTTCGTAAATCATGTGCAACACGTGGAAATATTTTGACCAACTCCAATCCCTTTCACTATATTACATTAGTAAGTTTGCGCCTCCAGAAACACTGGTACTAGTATGTTTTATTGATTTTTCATTCAAAAGCTCTCTCCTGTTATAAAACTAGGTGAAGACATTGTTGGGAAGTTGCAAGTTGCTCAGTTGGTAGCAGTGCTTGAGCTGTAGGTTGAAATCTGACCAACATTTGGATGAGTTTTTTTATATTCTCTTTGTGTTTATTGTTGTTCTTATCTGGAACAGAACTGACTAACATGGTGGCTTAGTTGTTAGCACTGCTGCCTTGCAGTGCTGGAGTTGTAAGTTCAAATCTGACCAAAACTGGATCGAGTTTTTCAAAGTCCATGCAGATGTTATCCTCAATGTGATTTGACCCCAGCAGTGAAAGGCAAGAATGTTAGCAGCTAAAGACACACTCATAGAAAATGGGACACACGCCCGTTATTTGTAAAACTATTTTCAGTCAATTTTTGCTAAAAATCAGGTAGGAATGACATGATCAAATTTAGTAAAAATTGTCTTGATTTTAGCGCTTGGCTAATCTTGACGAGCAACACTAATTATAACATTGTTGTTATAACTGTACACACAGGATATGTTATGAAAAAGCTCTAATAGTGTGTTTCCCAACTCCACTCCTCAGGGCACACCAACAGGTCATGTTTTCTGAATCTCCTCAGTATTACACAAGTGATGTAATTATTGTCGGTAGCTCAGACACTGCCATAGGTGTTCACACTATAGGTTATCCCAAAAACATGACCTGTCGGAGTGCCTTAAGAACAAGAGTTGGGAAACACTGATCTAATGGGTTGTTTGTGAATCACAACATAAAAATCGACCCTAGTGTACCGGTCAAATGGGATTGTCCACTGCTGGACCTTTAGGGTCTATTTTTGCGTAAGAATCTAGACCCATAAGGCTCATCTGGTACTCTGGTGGGACAGTCTCTTCCCTTTAATTTGTTACTTCAATCATCTGTAGCTTATCAAGAAAATCAGACAGAAGAGAAGAAGTAAAACATGAATATGGATTAAACCACACACAGAGTTTGTTAGTAGTCTGTAATGACACATTGATCTCCATAGTAGCTGTAGATACAAGACGGTGGGATATTTTCTAATCAAGATTTTAATCAAAGTTGTGTATTTTTTTATTTTCAAAAAGTACGGTCTATAGAAAGTGATTAAGTGATTAGCCACCTAAGGGCATCACATAATATTGCATTTTGCCATGGAGAGACATGATTTATTCATTGGTATTATATAACTCTCTATGAGTTGATGCAAAATCAATGTGAAAGGATTTATTGTCTGCAATAATAATAATAAATACAAAAATGTACATGTAACATATTTAGGGCATGCAAAGACTTGTGTAAGAGGGTTGGAAGTTTATGTGGACTGTCAGTACACTAATCGCCATCACAGTATGCTTAGCCCCTTACTGACTGCATAATGTAAATATATATCATTCGGTCATGAAGGGTGTATGGACTAGGCTTGGGTGCTGTGTTCGTGCCATATTTTTGACAGCTGGCAGCTGCCGGCAACTGCCATGATCAGATTTAGCTCTGATTGCAGCAGTTAAATGTTCAAATGTTGCAGTCAAAGCTGCCATTTCATCAAAACAGTCAGCAGGACGGGAGAACACCTTCCAGCACTCCTTCAGCACTCCCTGCAATACGATTGGGGGGTGTCGATGGGCTAGCAAGGCAACCCAGAGTCTACTTAAAGGGGTTGTCCCGCGAAACAAAGTGGGTCTATACACTTCTGTATGGCCATATTAATGCACTTTGTAATGTACATTGTGCATTAATTATGAGCCATACAGAAGTTATCAAAAGTTTTATACTTACCTGCTCCGTTGCTGGCGTCCTCGTCTCCATGGTGCCGACTAATTTTCGGCCTCTAATGGCCAAATTAGCCGCGCTTGCGCAGTCCGGGTCTTCTGCTGTCTTCAATGGGGCCGCTCGTGCAGAATGCCGGCTCCGTGTAGCTCCGCCCCGTCACGTGCCGATTCCAGCCAATCAGGAGGCTGGAATCGGCAATGGACCGCACAGAAGCCCTGCGGTCCACAGAGAGAGAGGATCCCGGCGGCCATCTTCAGCAGGTGAGTATGAAGACGCCGGACCGCCGGGATTCGGGTAAGTACTACCCGGTTTGTTTTTTTAACCCCTGCATCGGGGTTGTCTCGCGCCGAACGAAGGGGGGGGGGGGGGTTAAAAAAAAACAAAAAAACCCGTTTTGGCGCGGGACAACCCCTTTAAGGTTACCAGGGCTGCTATACATAGATGCCTATCAAGCCCTGAAAGCTCTAGCTTTCGGTGGTGTCAAGGTACAATAATACCCCCATTGTCTTCCAGTCTCAGAGCTCCTTTTACAGCTCACTGCAGCCTGTCTAGGGTGATGCAGAACTTTTTGGACTTACCACATGGGTGGTACACCTTAATAGTGAGGGTATTATTGTATTTTGACGCCACCAGAAGCTAGGGGTTTGACAGGAGGAACGCCCCTGTCACAGCCCCCGCTCCCGATAGGGTCAAGGCTGGAAGGTCTTAGCTGCACACCGTGCATTGATTACTGGCTGCACTGCAGCCTTAGGCTGAGGGTTACTTGTCTTCTTAGGCTTACATTATGAGCTGTAAATGCTGCCATGTTACCGCTGTAACATGGCAGCATTGACATCTAATAATGTAAGCCTAAGAGAACAAGTAACCCTCAGCCTAAGGCTGCAGGGCAGCCAGTAATCAATGCACATGCTACAGGCAGCACTGTCAGCGGAGCAGCCATCCCTGGCTCCCGGGCATCCACTGCCTCAGTGATGCGTCCCGGCAGCCCCTGCAGCCTCTGTGCTCCCTGACGGGCACTCCCCCGCTCACAGCTCCCAATCTTGCTGCTGGCCGTGCATGTGGTCCGCCGCCAGGACAGCCGGCTGCCCGGCGCCTCTTTGCTGTGTCCCGGCTGTCAGTTGCATTGTGCCCGCCACCTCTGTGCTCCATTATGGCCACTCACCACTTCTAATGCTGCGGACGTCTGTGCCGCAGCTGGGAATCCTTAGTGGCCTTCCAGGACCTACAGGCAACCGGATGTGAAGCCAATCACGTTGAGGGGGGGTAACCCCCATCTCCAGGGGCGTAGCTAAAGGCTCATGGGCCGGGAGCAAAGGTTTATCTTGGGGTCCCCCCAACTTCTCTTAACCCCTTAACACAGAGGCATAACTTGAAGCTCCTGGACCCCAATGCAAAGCCTGTAAGAGGGCCCAAACTATAATGCTTTATTCATAGTAGTGGGTTCCCTATATTGATAAGAGTGGCCTTATGGGCCCCCTAATGCCCCTGTGCCCGGGTGCAACCGCATCCCCTGCACCTTCTATAGTTACGTCAGTGCCCCTCTCAATCTTGGCTCCATCACGACTTCCTGGTGGCACCAATATACAATAGGGCATGCTATACTGCCATAAGGGTGACTCTGCAATTATGACTGTCTGGGGACCATGTCCTAAGGAAGGGAAAGAGGGTGTGGGTGAGCCATTCCTGGAAGCTAACTTGTGAGTAGTTGTAGACTACTGCCCAGAGAGTGATTGAGTGATCTATAAGACACCCTGTAAATGCGACCAGAGCTGTGATAACTAGCCAGCCTGCTTCCCGAGCACACCATTTGGGGCAATGATGCGATACAGTATATTATGAATTCTGTATTGAGGTCTGCTGGTATGCAATGTGCGGCTGAAGACTTAAGGCAAATGCGAGTCCTGCTGCATGGAGCATCACCTGACACATATTAGAGAGACTGTGCACTGCAAGCGACTGTGTAGTAAAGACTGTTACTATTGCTATCACGAACCGGTCAGCTCGAGTAAAGTGTTAAGAGACTGTGTTGATGTAAACCGCCAGCTATTACCTCTGTAAGGATATGTGATAACTAGAGATGAGCGAGCACCAAAATGCTCGGGTGCTCGTTACTCGAGTCGAACTTTCAGTGATGCTCGAGAGTTCGTTTCGAGTAACGAACCCCATTGAAGTCAATGGGCGACTCGAGCATTTTTGTATATCGCCGATGCTCGCTAAGGTTTTCATTTGTGAAAACCTGGGAAATTCAAGAAAGTGATGGGAACAACACCGAAACGGATAGGGCAGGCGAGGGGCTACATGTTGGGCTGCATCTCAAGTTCCCAGGTCCCACTATTAGGCCACAATAGTGGCAAGAGTGAGACCCCCCCGCACTGTCAGCATAAGGGTCGTTCTCCTCTGCCACAGCTGTAACAGCTGTGGCAGAGAAGAACGGTGTTAGCCCATTGAATTCAATGGAGCCGGCAATACAGCCGGCTCCATTGAAAGCAATGGGTTGCCGGTGATCGCGGGATTAATTGTCGGGAAGGGCTTAAATATATAAGCCCTTCCCTGCAATTCATCCAGAAATGTGTAAAAATAAAAAAAATATATATACTCACCTGGTCCCGGCAGACAGAGTACAGCGGGGCCGGCGGCAGTCCTCCTGAACTGCTCTGAACAGCTGTGAGTAGTATTCAGCAGCCGGGGATTTAAAATCCTCGCCTGCTGAATGAGCTGCCTCTGATTGGTCACAGCCTGACCAATCAGAGGCAGCTCTCACTCACACACCCATTCATGAATTTATGAATGGGTGAGTGACTGCTGCCTGTCATTGGCTCAGCGGGACCAATCAGATTGCAGCAGTCACTCACCCATTCATAAATTCAAATCCCCGGCTGCTGAATACTACTCACAGCTGTTCAGAGCAGTTCAGGAGGACTGCCGCCGGCCGCGCTGAACTCCGTCTGCCGGGACAAGGTGAGTAGATTTTTTTTTTTTTTTTTTACACATTTCTGGATGAATTGCAGGGAAGGGCTTATATATTTAAGCCCTTCCCAACAATTCATCCCACGCTCGCCGGCAGCCCATTGCTTTCAATGGAGCCGGATGTATTGCCGGTTCCATTGAATTCAATGGTCAATGCTCGTTTAATCGAGACGAGTACCGCGTGGTGCTAGTCTCGAGTAACGAGCATCTCGAGCACCCTAATACTCGAACGAGCATCAAGCTCGGACAAGTATGCTCGCTCATCTCTAGTGATAACCAAGCTATTTGCCTCTGTAAAGATATGGAACCACTAAGCCTGTTGTTCTCATCGAGAGACTGTAACCAACCCATTTGTTGGCTTGTTGTTAATAAATGCCTGTTCTGCAGAACCATGCTGTGTCCATGACACTTTTTGCACCATCCTTACTGAGGTTCAGGTCATACACTGTGACCTTAAACCCATATGACCTGACCCCCTTTCACAGGGTGCCATTATTCTATGACAAGTAACAGTGGTTGAGTAGAACAGACATATTGTTTTCCAAAAGATATATGAGACTAAAAACAGATTCTGAGAACCAACATGGAGTCTTATGCCAAAGGAGTGAAGCTGAATGCAGGTTTTCATGAAGGTTTTTTTTTATTAGCATAAAATGCAAGTAGATGCAAGGGAAAAGAGCAGTTCTGGACTTTGCTTCATACTTTTTGTATACTTTTGGATCCACTTCTGGCTTTAGCTCAGGGTTCGTTTAGACAATTCAATTTCTCGTTTGAACAAGCGAGTGAGCAAACAATGTCAAAGTTTGCCCACAGCTGCTCTAATATTAATAGTGACCCCCACAGTGGCCTCAGTAGTAATAGTGACCCCACAATGGACTAGGTAGTAATTGTAACCCCCACAGTGGCCTCAGTAGTAATAGTGACCCCCCACAGTGGCCTCATTACTAACACTTATATTACTGGGGCCGATAAAGAGGTCACTATTACTAACAGTGTCTCCTATATTAGCTCCAGTAATATTAACCTCACAATGGCCTTAGTAGTGATAGTGTCCCCTATATTGGCCCTTATCATAATAGTGACCCCCACAGTGGCCTTAGTAGTAATAGTATCAACTATATCAGCCCCAGTAATAATATTAACCCCACAGTAGCCTCAGTAGAAATAGTGACCCCCACAGCGGCCTCAGTAGTAATAGTGACCTCCACAGTGGACTCAGTAGTAATAGTGACCCCCACAGTGGCCTCAGTAGTAATAGTGTCCCTATATCGGCCCCTGTATCTATCTATCTATCTATCTATCTATCTATCTATCTATCTATCTATCTATCTCCTATCTATGTATCTATTTTCTATCTATCATCTATTTATCTATGTATCTATCTATCTACTATCTATTTATCTATCTATCTATCTATCTATCTATCTATCTATCTATCTATCTATCTATCTATCTATCTATGTCCTATCTATCTCCTATCTATGTATCTATCTATTTCCTATCTATCTCCTATTTATCATCTATCTATCTCCTATCTATCTATCTGTTTAAATTCCTATCTATCTATCTCCTATCTCTCTATCTCCTATCTATCTATCTATCTATCTATCTATCTATCTATCTATCTATCTATCTATCTATCTATCTATCTATCTATCAATCCATCTATCTAACTAACCATCTATCATCTATCTATCTATCTATCTATCTATCTATCTATCTATCTATCTATCTATCTATCTAACTAACCATCTATCATCTATCTATCTATCTATCTATCTATCTATCTATCTATCTATCTATCTATCTATCTATCTATCTATCTATCTATCTATCTATCTCTTTCTCTCTCTCTCTCTCTCTCTCTCTCTCTATCTATGACTATATAAGTTATACATCTCCCTGGATTTACTGTATTTATTTGCACACTTTACACACAATTAAAAAATGCATCAAAACCACATGCAGTTTTTAATAGTGTCTGCAGCTCCTTAATAACGTTTGTGGTCTTTAAATACTGCATGCAGGTTTTTTATGTGTTTTTCTTTATTGTGGTTCTAATGTACAACAAAAACATGAACCACCCTTAGGCCGCTCTCACACATGTTCAGAAAACGCAGCTTGAAATCGTGGTATTTTTACCGGAATTTCGAGCAGCGTTTTTGAACACAGGTTACAGCATTTGACAGCGCTTTTTAATGCGCCCCATCATTGTGAGGAGGTGTGTTAAAACCATGAAAGCGCAAAAATAGAACAGACAGCTTTGGAAAATCGTGGCGTTAGAAACACTGTGTTCAAGCGCAGGTTTAAGTAACCCCATTAAAATCAATGGGAGTGTTGTACCGCGGTTAGGATGGCGCTCAGGACACCGCGATAATAGCGGTAAAGAGCTGTGTGTGTATGTAAGAGTAGCCTGCGGGGCTACAAAGAAATTTTCATGTAGTGCAGGAAATGCATCATGTTTGGAAAGATTACACCAAGGGGCAGATCATGTATGCAGCATGATCTAGGTATGGGTATGGGGGAGTGAGGGGTGGAGGCCCGGAAGGGGGGGGGGGGTGACGAGGTGAACCTTTGCACCCGGGCCCCTGAGCCTTTAGGTACGCCCCTGATGTGAATCCATATTAACCCTTTCCAATCCACTGTCTGACATCTGAAGACATTCTAATTGAAGGCTGTACAGCTTCGATGTTGGAAGACGTCTGGCAGGGTATTCTTACTGTATATTACTTGCCGCTCTGCTGTCGGGGGCCTCTCCAGCATGTCCCATACCATAGTACTGGCTCTAGCCAGCAGATGACACCATTGTATAATGGCAGAAAGAGACAGCCCCCTAGGAAACCCTGAATCCAAAATTGGATTGCAAAGGGTTAAAACTGAAAGTCTGTGCAATCTGAGTGACTTTGAATGAGGCCTGGTCATTGGTGCTAGACTAGGCGGGACCAGGATTTCAAAAACTGCTAAGTTTATGGGGGTTTCTTGTACAATGCTGTTGAGAGTATACTGAGAATAGTGTAATAAAAAAGAATAGTTCAGCAAAAAGGAATGTTGTGAACTTAAGTCGTTGAGAAAAGGGATGAGAGAAGCAAGTCAAGAATTGTTCTGACAAGCAGGCAAAGCATAGTCAAGCAAATTGCAGCCAATGCACAATGCTGGTGCTGCATCTACTGTGTCTGAATGCACAGTTCATTGTTCCTTAACACAGATGGGTAACAAAAAATTTGGCTGAGAGGAGACTTAATAGCTGTCTACAAATATCTGAAGGGCTGTCACGGTGTAGAGGGTCAACCCTATTCTCATCTGTACAAGGAAAGACTAGAAGCAATGGGATGAAACCTAAAGGGAGGAGATACGGATTAGATATTAGACAGTGAGGGAGATCAGTAAGTGGAACAGGTTGCCACGGGAGGTGGTGAGTTCTCCTTTAATGGAAGTCTTCAGAGGCTGGTTTAGTGATCCTGCATTGAGCAGGGCGGGGCGAAACTATAGGGGATGCAGTTGCACTCAGGCCAAAGAGCAACAGGTGGCCCATAAGGCCTCTCTTATCCATATAGAAACTATGAACAAAACATTAAAATTGGGGGCCCTGTTACATATTTTGCATTCCTCAGGGAAAGACAATAAATTACTCTACAGCCAGAAGCAATATTATTAAAATATTCCATAAAGTCAGTGAACTTTTTAATATCGTATTTTGGATAGGGTGCAAATCTCAAAACACAACAAATACCGAATAGGTTATATAGCTACATATCAAGGCATGCATCATTCTCTGTATAGGTGAATTGCAAGTCAGTGACTCGAGATCTCACTCCTATAGGGCAAGCCGGAAAGTTCCCCAATATCTTGTCACCCACAGACAGGACAGAAAGGAACAGATAGGTTAGATTTTAACCTGTTCACTCTTTTGTGACTCCTCTGGGGACGGACAGACATATAAGTCTGGTCGCACTGTGGAAACAAGGTCGCCAACCCGTATTTTTACCTTATCTAAAAATCATGACCAACAAACATTTTTTACAGACATATTGGAAAACCACAATGAAGGATAAAGATAATAAATTGATACATATTTCTGGGTCAAATACTGACAGGAATTTCTTACCAGCATTTACTGTGAGATGTCCAATGATGTTAATAACAATGGCAGTGATCTACTCAGGTACCACCAGCCTCAGAAATATCACGGACACATCTAATTTTTTTTTTTTTAATGGATGATCGAAAAAATGCCCCCTTTTTACAGACTGTCAGGGAATTTCTATAAATAAGCTTGCATGCTCTATCAATCTGAGTATACATGTCTATAGAGTCCGGCAGGATAGCGTAACTTTCTTAATTCATCTAACAACAATAAAATCTACAGTATCTTGTGTATTTGAACCGTTCATTATCCAAAATCAAAGATTTGCGTGTTATTACATTATTTTGATAATGAACATTTTTCCCCACAATTTTATGAAAATAAGGATTGTTGGTGTTTTTGCAATTGCTATGCCAATATTTGCTGCCTGGCAACTACACTTGATTGGCAGCTAGATATCCATCATTTACTACAATGTGAGAGTGAGTAACACTATAGATGAATATGCTAAGATAAGATTCTCTTCCAGCAGGATATATTTCATACAATTATATTACACAGTGGACACCCTGCTTAGAAGAAATTGATTGTTTTACAGCAATATTGAAATATGAAATACAGAACCTAAGAATTCCTGAGATATCTACCTATGACCACTCTACCCATATACGGCACCTACACGAAACCTCCATGACATGTTCTGCAGGTGGTTTTAGCACTTATAATGTGCATTTATTGTCACAATAGGTGTGGAAATTGCTAATACGTTCTAAGAATCATTCCCCAGTTCCTGAGATGATGAGAATATTGCATCTTTAAGCACGTCTCATCAATGTCTTACCTTCAGCAGGTCTAGGATGTCCGTTCTTGGCCGCGCACCACAAAGGCAGCTTCCAGAAAGATAGAGTTGCTCCAAGATTCAGATCCGTTATTTGCTGAGCAGCGGCTCTCTTCAATCTGCTACAGAAGTCGGTGCTGAATTCAGAGTCTCCTTCCTTATCTTACTGCAGAGGGAGCATGTGCATGGATGAGGGAGACGGGGAGGGAGAAATGTAGACAACTAGAGGAAAACTGGAAGACATAAAAATTCACAGCAACAGGAAGCTAAACAACAATTTCGAGGCTTTGAGATAAGGAAAAGAATATTGAAGAAGATACAATAAACAAGTCAAAGAGAGGGATGTTACTGGAAAGCAGATGGGAACTCCGCTTAAGTCAGGAGGGGTTATCTGGATTTCTCTGAAACCGGATTTAGCATTATAGCTGTAATGACTCCAGTATAGAAAAAGCTAGTATTAAGTATTAAGTGAATTACTATTTGGGGTAAGATACAAGTATTAGATATTTTTAATAGGCAGCTTTATTAGACACATTGTTGGTGGTTTGTTGTGATTTTACATGACCACCAACTCTAAACAGTACAGAATGCCTATAAAGTTCAGGATCTCAATTTTCTAGATATCTTAGTAATAGGGAGACCTAAAGTCACAAGTGCAGAAGTAGACATTAGCTGCAAGGATCAAGGATTTCTACTTAGATCTCATGGAGTTATCAAGGCTCTAAAGATCCAATATAAGGCCTGGTTGAGAGCTCTCTGACTGCACACAGGGTTTGCCCCGTACTACAGAGCCCCCACGGACTACATGTGCGCCTGTGAAACACTCCAAGGAGTCCAATGACACGTCACCATTCTTCTTTCTGAATGGAATCTAACCTGAAAATCGTCCATAAAAAACTACTTTCTAAAAGGGAACATTAAAGAAACTGAAATATTTTACGCAGTTTTGTGTTTAACCACCTGCAGCTAAACGGAGATCCTGAAATCCACCTGGGATCATGTGTGGAAAGCTGCACAATACAAAGGAATCTATTATGTATAAGGTTATAGGTGAAGACTAGCAGCATCCATTTTTTTCTATATTAACCAGTTCATGACCACGATTGGTGAGGATTCCCTATATTATTACAGGGGAAAGAGAGAGAGACGGCACACCTAGGCAACATCTCTCTCTCTTGGTGATTGGATACTTGTTCTTTTGTGATGAGTTGCTAGGTAACAGTGAATTGTGAGAAGAATATGGCTGATAAAACCTTCAGGATTATGAATGCATATGTTAAGACTTATAATTAATCCCTAATGAAAATTAAAGGTGACAATACATTTTTTATTCAATATAATTAGAAACGTTTAAAAGACTTTAAGGCCAATTGATCAATGTATTTTATGTGTTTTTAGCTGAAAGGAAACAAAATGCAAAGTTGTCCGGCTCTAAAGATTGATAGCATATCTTTAGGATAGGTCATCAATAGCTGATCAACAGGAGTCCACTACCCGACACCCTCGCCAATCAGCTGTTCGCTGTGTATGGAGTTGGAAGCTCATGGCTCCAATACTTTGCAGTAACCCGGTATAGTATTGCAGGAACAGCTTCCACTAAAGTGAATTAGATTTATGGCCACAACACAATACTGGGCCACTGCAAAGTGTATGGAGCTGTGTGCTTCCAGCTCCACGCACTGACACAGTGGACAGCTAAAGAATTGACTGGCAGGTTTGCCAGGTGGTGGACTCCAGCCGATCAGCTATTTATGACCTATCTTTAAGATAGATTGTCAATCTTCAGAGCTAAACAAAGCCTTTAAGGTATGTTTGACTGCTTTTGAGGCTATTTATTTGTTAGCCCTTTAATCTTTCACGACCCTAAATGCGAGCTCCTTCAATGTTTTTTGCATGGTTCTTTCAGTTTTGCACTGCTTCCTTCAGTTGTGTGATATCTATGCCAGTATCAGCTTTGGCAGTATCAGCCATCATGTTCTTTGGCGACCAGGTCTTCTATTGCCATTGATTTGTACAAGCATTATAGATTTTTCTATTTTTTCTAGCGACTCTTCCCGCATTACATGGCCAAAATCCATAAGACTGAGCCCGGTCATCTTGTCCTCTGTGAGCCTGAACTCAGTCATCTTGACCTCTATGAACCTGAGCTCGATAATCTTGTCCTCCATGAGCCAAAGCCCGGTTATCTTGACTTCCGTGAGCCTGAGCACGGTCATCTTGGCCTCCATGAGCCTGAGCCCGGTCATCTTGGCCTCCAGTGAGCCTGAGCCCGGTCATCTTGACCTCCAGTGATATATTGGGTCCTATACAATTCAGGACTTCTCTGTTTGTTACTCTTGCTGTCCAGGGCATACGCAGCAGCTTTTGCCAGCACCACAGCTTGAACGCATCAATCCTCCTATCAGTGTCCCTCGCAGTCCAGCTATCACATCCATAAATGGCCATGGGGAATATGGTGGTTTGCACTATCCTGCATTTAGTTACTACACCGATATCCTTATATTTCCAGATTTTGTCCATGTTTAGCATTGTGCTTTGCCCTAATGCTATCCTACATTTTATCTCTGGCATAGAATCTCCAGCCTGGTCAATTTTTGAGCCAAGAAAGATGAAGTCTCGCATGCATTCTATGGCCTCGTTGTTGAGTTTGATTTGAATTTGGCCATTTTTTGCAGTTGTATAATCAAATAAAATCTTTTTTAAATTCAGGTAGAGGCCTATTTTTTAACTTTCAGTTTTAACCTTACCTATTAGCTGCTTCAGACCTCCTTCTGCTTCTGCAAACAGAGTTGTGTCATCCACGTAACGAAGATCTGCCACCTATTTTCACCCCGATTTCCAGTTTGTCTAGGTCCATTTTACGCATGATGACTTCCGCATATAGGTTAAACTAGAAGGGTAAGAGGATGCAGCACTGTCAGACACCTTTGCCAATCCCAAACCAATCTGTGTCCACATATTGTGTTCTCACAGTGGCTTCTTGATTGGTATAAATTGATTTTATTAGCTTGAGTAGATGTGCCAATATGCCCAGCTCTTGTAGGGCCTGCCATAGCTTGTCATGGTTAACACAGTCAAAGGCCTTGATGTAGTCAATGAAGCATGTGTAGATATTCTTTTGGTATTCTCAAGCTTTTTCAATGGTCCATCGCAGGTTTGCAATATGGTCATGGGTGCCGCATTCTCGCCAGAATCCTACCTGCGCATCAGGGAGTGCTGCTTCAACTACTGATCTCAGTCTTTCTGGTATACTTTTGAGAATTTTAGCTCATAACAAAGTCATGAAAAAGGGATCCCTACAAATCCTGATGCATCCCATTGATACATGATTGGATCTCATAAGTTTCCATTGAGGTCACTGTAGTTTTGTTAACAGAACAAAACTGCATCAATTATTTTGGATGTCCTGAAAACACAATACAAACATATTTTGGAAAATTTGTCATAACAGCATGTAGAGGGCTTTCCTTAACATCCTGCAGCGAGCGTCCTGTAGGGTGACCCCGCACACATGGCATACGCTGAGGAGCTGGGAAGGCAAGATGCTGGCTTGTCACAGGGGCAGTTACCATGCACCCTCCCAGAGGGAAGCACGTAGCCAGGGCCAGGGCAGCACTGGGCCTCTTCCAGACACCCCCGGCATAGGAATGCCCAATAGATGGTAGAACAGGGATTGCGGTTGTCATGGGTCACGCCACCAATCCGATATCCACTGGCATGAACATCGGCGGAAAATAAATGAGCAGCAGACAGGAATAGAGTACCTCAGGTCTCTGGAAATGGTCAGGGCCTGCAATAACTTTACTGGGTAACACCTCCAACAATACAATGCAAAAAATAGACAGTATTCCAAGTGCAGATAGCGTTATAGATATATGCAGACAGTCTTGAAGATGAGAACCTCCACACAGTGATCCCAGACTTCAGAACGCTTGTGTGTGTGACAATTGTAGACGCCTACCTCCACCTAGCGCTCCCAGATTTCACTAGTTGCTCACTCTCTCGCTTGGGGGCTTACTCCATCCTCATCACAAAAACAAGCACTCCAGGAAACTTCTCCTTCTCTTCCATCTTCTGAAGGTGCCCTCATGTGTCTCTGTGCTTTGCTCTCTCAGCTGGAACTGAAGATGGGACAGATGATGGAAGCCAAGATGGAACTCCTTTCCTGCTCTCCATCACTCTCATTTATAACCTCTCTCATACCACGTGACAGGATATAAATTGATACATTTTCAGACAGTCAGCTCACACTTTGCAGGCATTTAACCTCTCACATGCTGCAGCTGTGCAATACACATAACAGAATGACAAGGTAGTTTTGCACAGAGCATCTACATAAGACATACATGTATGACATTATGGAGGGGGCCAGAAAAGCATGTACTGGGCTACTACACAAACCACTAGTAACAACTGCAAGGACCAGATTAAGCTTTGCTAGAAAGCATCTAAAATTAAGCTGCAAAATTATGGAATTATGATAGATTCCTTGGACAGACAAAGCCAAGATGACCAAGAGTACCAGACTGATGGGAAGGGAAGTATAAAGGAGGAAAGGCAGGGGTCATGGTCAGAAGCCTATCACATCATCAGCCACATATGGTGGAGGCGATGTTATGGCATGTATGTATATAGGTGCAAGTGCAATTGGTTCGCTGGTGTTTATTGTTGATGTAAAATGTATACAGCTATAGACCGGGAACCGGTCAGGAATGGGTCAGATTGCGCAAGTGGTTTTCCGCAGTAGAAGACCTATGATACATCATGGAAAGTAATAGCGAATGGTCACAGAAGATCTCTCTCTCTATATATTCTTGCTTTTCTACGTATTCTGCTTGCAACTTCTGAGCAATTCCACTGCTCATACGCAAAGGCTAATTGCGCATGGGTGGTTAAACACATGCATCCTTTGACTTCAATGGAGGCTGTCCTCACGGAATCCACAGTAAAATAGAGCATGCTGCAATTTTTCTTCCACTCCCAGAATACGTAATTTCTGCCCGCGAGTGGGGAGGAAAATTTGAAAATACATGGCTTTCAATGCCCGCATTTCAACACGGATATTCTGCGTGGATGGTGTTCACGGATTTGACACGGATTCTGCACCAAAATCTGTGTCAAAATCCGGACCACTGATACAGATTTTGATCAAGATCTGCATCACAGCCCACACCTAAACTGCTACATGTGAACACACCCTAAGACTACTTACATGTGGGCAAGCGCAATATCGGGCCAATATCACGCTTGCCAACGTGCAATTTACCCACAGGTCTTGAGGCATTTTTTAGGCAAAAATACATGACATCTGTGAAATTCTGATCCTCTTGCACAAGTTTCACACGTGATAGAGAATCAGAAGTGTTGGATACCTCGCATCGCACTCACTTTCACATTGCACGGCATGCGAGGCATTAAGGTCCCATGGCAATTAATGAGTGATGGGTACCAGAGGAACAAGTTAGAGCCTGCCACGTTGTGTATATGACTCCATTCAAAAGAATAGGGTTTATATTAGCGCAAGATTTGTACATCTTGCAATGCACAAATCTTGTGCTACTTTCTCAGCCATGTGATACCAGCTAAGGCCGCATGCACTCGGGCAGGTCGGGTTCCACCTGTGGAATCCCGTACGGATTTTTGCTGCGGAATGCGGAGGCGGGCACCCGCTCCGGACTCTGCAGCAAAAATCTGCCTATATGCATGAGGCCTAAGGCAAAGAAATGGGGTATTCTTGAATGGCAGTAACCTGATTGAACTTTTTCCTTACAGTAGACAAACCTGAAGGCAGAAAGACCAATAAATAAGTAGTAACTGCAGGCAGCGGTCTTAATGACCTAGCCAAGCATCTCAAGGGAGGAAACATATCAAAAGTTCCCACAAACAACAACCAAATGCAAATTCAACACTCAGAATCAACTCCAGACCTTTATCCTCTCCAATCATCATGAAATAATGAGCTTGCAGGCCACACCGAAACTGCCTGTGAAATGTACAATTACTTTTCAGCCTTTGACAATAATTATTACAATTTTTTTTATTCTACCCCTTAAACTTAAAGGGGTATTCCGGGACTGTTTGCACTTTTTCTATTGATGACTGACAGATCATCAATAAATGATCAGCAAGGGTCTTCTGCTCAAAATCTCGGCGGATCAGCTGATTTCTGGATGCCGTTGTCGCTACAGTCCATGCAGGAAGCAGAAAGTGCTGACCACAGCACTGTGGCGCAGGTCGGTATTGCAGGAGCAGCTCCCATTGAAGGCCTTGGAGCTGCAATACCAACACAGGACATATCATCTGTAAAAGCCAATAGGTTATTTGTGAATGAATCAATAAGAAATATTCCCTAATGACACTTAAATGTTTCCACTGTCCACTGAAACAAGCATTGAGACCGTACCCGTAGGAGGGTCCTCTGATACTGCGGTAGGCCAGTACACCTATACTACTTTATAAAGTCAGCTTATTTGGAAAGCTCACTGTAAAGTCAACAAGTTAACTGCTTCTTCTCAACATGGCTCTCATATAAGTTGGTTTCACACTTTTTTAGGAAAAACACTATTTTTTGTTGCTTTTTTTTCCCGGTCTTTTTTTTCTATAAATGCCGTAGCCAGATGTTAACTATAAGTCAATGGGAAAATACAAACTCTCTACAATTAATATGTTGTTTTTTGTGGGGTTTTTTCACATTTTGTGCTTTTTTTGAGTCCATGATGTTTTGTGCAAAAGAGCTCATTGTCATGACTGTGTTTTCACTGCGTATCATGTGTGCGTTGCACAAATGCGTGATATGCGATGAATGGAGTCAATGAAAGTTAATGAACTTTCATTGTGTGGACACTGCGTATCAATACACAAGAGAAATAAATCGCAGAATGTTCTGTTCCTCTGCGTTCGTATATAGTGTGAGCCCCATACACCTGTATGGGCAGCGTATGATACTTAGTGAATTGGCAGCGTTTCCATATGCATTCCCGTTCTAAACAGAGAGGGGAATTCAAAAATAAAATAATCACACTGTGTATGTTTGTGATCGTGTGATTCGTGGGCATGCGTAGTGCCACACGTGGACTGTGACATGTCTCTGCAGCAGTGTGTGAGGCTGGAAATGAGTAAAGCGCTGCAGGGAGACTCACAGTGTTTTACGCATATAGCTGAGCGCAGAAGCTCAAAAGCAGCATGCTCTAGGAATGGCAGTCACTTTTCCATAAGATTCAGGGCGGTTTCGCTACGAAGCGTGGTTGCACATGAATACGTTTTTTCTCCCTTCAGTCGTTCAAACTCCGTGCCATAAGGCAAGAGTTTAAAAAAGGCTGTGGGAAGATAGGCGCCACCTGATTTTCCCGCACGCAGCTTTGACTACAGGGCATGTCCTATCTTCTCTTGCACATACAATTAATGGGCGAAAATCCTGATAGTAAAAACAAAACCACTGAAATCCATTGAAATCAGTGGTCTCGTTTTGTCCCGTTATGCGACCATGATTATCACGGCCACATAACAGGACAAAAACACATTTGTCTGTTTAAGCCATTACTATAGGAAGTAGAAAATAATGAAAAAAATGGATGATAAAAATATGTGAATAAAAAAGATTCCACCCAAAAAGCACTTGCAAAACTAATACATTTAATGGCATTTTTCTAAGCCACAAAATAGCAACTAAAAGTATATAAAGAAAGCCTTAAAATAAATGAATACAGATTCGCTTTCAAAGTCACTTTCCAGCTCTGAAGGCAAAGTCATTTGCTCACTGCCAGGATATTGGAAATGGCTGCTTCTGAATATTAATTTGTTTTTTGAATTTAATTTAGTCACATGAGAGTGTGAATATAGCAGGAATTGTAAGGATTCTATTGAGTGCTACAGGCAGAAGAATACCTTGCAAGATTTGGATTTTTCTGTTTTGGATAAGCAGGCTGAGACTTCATGCTGAGGAACTGGAAAGCATCCAAACTAATAATAGAAATCTGTGTTCTGCTGAAAATAGCTCAAGCATCTTCCAAACGACTCGGATTTATTCATGTTTCTATGGGACACTGCGCTCTGGAGTTGTTTTTAACCTCAATAAACACAAATGTATAAGACAGTATCAGGATGGTTTTTTGAAGAACAGTCTTGTCAAACCAATCTCATCAGCTTTTGTGAAGGAGGTAAGTTCTAGAGTAGACTTGGATAACATAGTAACATAGTATGTAAAACTAAAAAACGACATATGTCCATTCATTTTAGCCTATTACCCCCAATGTTGATCCAGAGGAAGGCAAAAAAAACCAAAGAGGTAGAAGCAAATTTTCCTATTTTATAGAAATAAAATTCTTCCCGACTCCAATCTGGCAATCAGAATAATCCCCAGATCACCGACTCTTCTGAGTAATTAGTGATATAACATGTAATATTGTAACCCTCAAGAAAGGCGTCCAGGCCCCTCTTATACTCTGTTAGTTAGTTTGCAGTAACCACATCCCAATCCTCCAGCTTATCCAGATCTATTAGCAACAGCATTCTTCCCTCTTTTGTGTTTATTACTCTACATAGTTTTGTATCAGATCGGATTGTATCAGATTTGCCTTGCGGAATCTGGAACCGGCATTCCACAGCAAGTACCGTTCATAGCATGCTATGCTCCATTTTTGCACAGATTCCATGTGGACGGCAACAGGATGCTACAGGAGCGGCACCTCATCAAACTACCTGCTTTCTAGGTCATTTTCTTCAATGAATTAGTAATTTTAAATTAACACTAGAGATGAGCGAACGTACTCGTCCGAGCTTGATACTCGTTCGAGTATTAGTGTGTTCGAGATGCTCGTTACTAGTGGCGAGCACCACGCGATGTTCGAGTTACTTTCACTTTCATCTCTGAGACAGCGCGCTTTTCTGGCCAATAGAAAGACAGGGAAGGCATTACAACTTCCACCTGTGACGTTCAAGCCCTATACCACCCCCCTGCAGTGAGTGGCTGGCGAGATCAGGTGTCACCCGAGTATATAAATCGGCCCCTCCCGCGGCTCGCCACAGATGCATTCTGACATAGTTCAGGGAAAGTGCTGCTGGTGCCGGAGCTGCTATAGGGAGAGTGTTAGGATTGATTTTAGGCTTCAAGAACCCCAACGGTCCTTCCTAGGGCCACATCTGACTGTGTGCAGTACTGTTGAGGCTGCTTTTTGCAGTGTTGCACTTTTTTTTTTTGTATATCGGCCGTGCAGAGCATTGTGTCCAGAGCATTGCGTCCTGCAGTAATTTTACATAGTCCAGGGCCAGTAGTGGTGGTGAGGCAGGGACAGTGAAAGACATATCCAGTCTATATAGGCAGTGGGCTTTTCCAAAAAAATTTGGGAAAAAAAATCTATTTGGGCTGCCTGTGACCGTCCTGACTGTACTGCGTCTCTGCTGGGGGTAGTTGTCCTAATTCATACGCAGCCAGCTAAGTGTTACAGCAGGCTTGCGCAAAATTCTTTCCTGGCTCTGCGCTGCCTCTTACATCACCGCTGTCATCCTGTCCAGAGTGAAACAGTCTGCAGTAATTTTACATAGTCCAGGGCCAGTAGTGGTGGTGAGGCAGGGACAGTCAAAGGCATATCCAGTCTATATAGGCAGTGGGCTTTTCCAAAAAAATTTGGGAAAAAAAATCTATTTGGGCTGCCTGTGACCGTCCTGACTGTACTGCATCTCTGCTGGGGGTAGTTGTCCTAATTCATACGCAGCCAGCTAAGTGTTACAGCAGGCTTGCGCAAAATTCTTTCCTGGTTCTGCATTGCCTCTTACATCACCGCTGTCATCCTGTCCAGAGTGAAACAGTCTGCAGTAATTTTACATAGTCCACGGCCAGTAGTGGTGGTGAGGTAGGGACAGTGAAAGACATATCCAGTCTATATAGGCACTGGGCTTTTCCAAAAAAATTTGGGAATTTTTTTTTATTTGGGCTGCCTGTGACCGTCCTGACTGTACTGCGTCTCTGCTGGGGGTAGTTGTCCTAATTCATATGCAGCCAGCTAAGTGTTACAGCAGGCTTGCGCAAAATTCTTTCCTGGCTCTGCGTTGCCTCTTACATCACCGCTGTCATCCTGTCCAGAGTGAAACAGTCTGCAGTAATTTTACATAGTCCAGGGCCAGTAGTGGTGGTGAGGCAGGGACAGTGAAAGACATATCCAGTCTATATAGGCAGTGGGCTTTTCCAAAAAAATTTGGGAAAAAAAATCTATTTGGGCTGCCTGTGACCATCCTGACTGTACTGCGTCTCTGCTGGGGGTAGTTGTCCTAATTCATACGCAACCAGCTAAGTGTTACAGCAGGCTTGCGCAAAATTCTTTCCTGGCTCTGCGTTGCCTCTTACATCACCGCTGTCATCCTGTCCAGAGTGAAACAGTCTGCAGTAACTTTACATAGTCCAGGGCTAGTAGTGGTGGTGAGGCAGGGACAGTGAAAGACATATCCAGTCTATATAGGCAGTGGGCTTTTCCAAAAAAATTTGGGAAAAAGAATCTATTTGGGCTGCCTGTGACCGTCCTGGCTGTACTGCGTCTCTGCTGGGGGTAGTTGTCCTAATTCATACGCAGCCAGCTAAGTGTTACAGCAGGCTTGCGCAAAATTCTTTCCTGGCTCTGCGTTGCATCTTACATCACCGCTGTCATCCTGTCCACAGTGAAACAGTCTGCAGTAATTTTACATAGTCCAGGGCCAGTAGTGGTGGTGAGGCAGGGAAAGTGAAAGACATATCCAGTTTATATAGGCAGTGGGCTTTTCCAAAAAAATTTGGGAAAAAAAATCTATTTGGGCTGCCTGTGACCGTCCCGACTGTACTGCGTCTCTGCTGGTGGTAGTTGTCCTAATTCATATGCAGCCAGCTAAGTGTTACAGCAGGCTTGCGCAAAATTCTTTCCTGGCTCTGCTGTGCGTAAGCGAAGTCAGCCTCCAACCACAGGCCAATAAGCGGCACATTTAATTACAGCGTTCTGTTTCTGCACTACTGGTAATACAGCATGCTGAGGGGTAGGGGTAGGCCTAGAGGACGTGGACACGGGCGAGGACGCGGAGGCCCAAGTCAGGGTGTGGGCACAGGCCGAGCTCCTGATCCAGGTGTATCGCAGCCGACTGCTGCGGGAGTAGGAGAGAGGCACATTTCTGGCGTCCCCACATTCATCTCACAATTAATGGGTCCACGCAGTAGACCTTTATTAGAAAATGAGCAGTGTGAGCAGGTCCTGTCGTGGATGGCAGAAAGTGCATTCAGCACTCTATCGACCACCCAGAATTCTGCGCCGTCCACTGCTGCAACTCTGAATCCTCTGGCTGCTGCTCCTCCTTCCTCCCAGCCTCCTCACTCCATTACAATGACACATTCTGAGGAGCAGGCAGTCTCCCAGGAACTGTTCTCGGCCCCCTGCCCAGAATGGGCAGCAATGGTTCCGAATCCTCTCTCACTGGAGGAGTTTGTCGTGACCGATGCCCAACCTTTGGAAAGTTCCCGGGGTCCGGGGGATGAGGCTGGGGACTTCCGGCAACTGTCTCAAGAGCTTTCAGTGGGTCAGGAGGACGATGATGATGAGACACAGTTGTCTATCACTCAGGTAGTAGTAATTGGATTAAGTCCGACGGAGGAGCGCACAGAGGATTCGGAGGAAGAGCAGCAGGACGATGAGGTGACTGACCCCACCTGGTTTGCTACGCCTACTGAGGACAGGTCTTCAGAGGGGGAGGCAAGTGCAGCAGCAGGGCAGGTTGGAAGAGGCAGTGCGGTGGCCAGGGGTAGAGGCAGGGCCAGACCGAATAATCCACCAACTGTTTCCCAAAGCGACCCCTCGCGCCATGCCACCCTGCAGAGGCCGAGGTGCTCAAAGGTCTGGCAGTTTTTCACTGAGAGCGCAGACGACCGACGAACAGTGGTGTGCAACCTTTGTCGTGTCAAGATCAGCTGGGGAGCCACCATCAGCAGCCCCACCACCACCAGCTTGCACAGACATATGATGGCCAAGCACCCCACGAGGTGGGACGAAGGCCGTTCACCGCCTCCGGTTTGCACCACTGCCTCTCCCCCTGTGCCCCAACCTGCCACTGAGATCCAACCCCCCTCTCAGGACACAGGCACTACCGTCTCCTGGCCTGCACCCACACCCTCACCTCCACTGTCCTCGGCCCCATCCACCAATGTCTCTCAGCGTAGCGTCCAGACGTCGCTAGCGCAAGTGTTGGAGCGCAAGCGCAAATATGCCGCCACGCACCCGCACGCTCAAGCGTTAAACGTGCACAGAGCCAAATTTATCAGCCTGGAGATGCTGCTGATAGGGTTGTGTAAACTGAGGCTTTCAAAGGTATGATGGCGGCGGCGGCCCCGCGCTACTCAGTTCCCAGTCACCACTACTTTTCCCGATGTGCCGTCCCAGCCCTGCACGACCACGTCTCCCGCAACATTGTACGCGCCCTCACCAACGCGGTTACTGCCAAGGTCCACCTAACAACGGACACGTGGACAAGCACAGGCGGGAAGGGCCACTATATCTCCCTGACGGCACATTGGGTGAATTTAGTGGAGGCTGGGACAGAGTCAGAGCCTGGGACCGCTCACGTCCTACCCACCCCCAGAATTGCGGGCCCCAGCTCGGTGGTGGTATCTGCGGCGGTGTATGCTTCCTCCACTAAACCACCCTCCTCCTCCTCCTCCTACGCAACCTCTGTCTCGCAATCAAGATGTGTCAGCAGCAGCACGTCGCCAGCAGTCGGTGTCGCGCGGCACGGCAGCACAGCGGTGGGCAAGCATCAGCAGGCCGTGCTGAAACTACTCAGCTTAGGAGAGAAGAGGCACACGGCCCACGAACTGCTGCAGGGTCTGACAGAGCAGACCGACCACTGGCTTGCGCCGCTGAGCCTCCAACCGGGCATGGTCGTGTGTGACAACGGCCGTAACCTGGTGGCGGCTCTGCAGCTCGGCAGCCTCACGCACGTGCCATGCCTGGCCCACGTCTTTAATTTGGTGGTTCAGCGCTTTCTGAAAAGCTACCCACGCTTGTCAGACCTGCTCGGAAAGGTGCGCCGCCTCTGCGCACATTTCCGCAAGTCCCACACGGACGCTGCCACCCTGCGCACCCTGCAACATCAGTTTCATCTGCCAGTGCACCGATTGCTCTGCGACGTGCCCACACGGTGGAACTCTACGCTCCACATGTTGGCCAGGCTCTATGAGCAGCGTTGAGCTATAGTGGAATACCAACTCCAACATGGGCGGCGCAGTGGGAGTCAGCCTCCTCAATTCTTTACAGAAGAGTGGGCCTGGTTGGCAGACATCTGCCAGGTCCTTGGAAACTTTGAGGAGTCTACCCAGATGGTGAGCGGCGATGCTGCAATCATTAGCGTCACCATTCCTCTGCTATGCCTCTTGAGAAGTTCCCTGCAAAGCATAAAGGCAGACGCTTTGCGCTCGGAAACAGAGCCGGGGGAAGACAGTATGTCGCTGGATAGTCAGAGCACCCTCCTGTCTATATCTCAGGATATAGAGCATGAGGAGGATGAGGAGGAGGGGGAAGAGACAGCTTGGCCCACTGCTGAGGGTACCCATGCTGCTTGCCTGTCATCCTTTCAGCGTGTATGGCCTGAGGAGGAGGAGGAGGAGGAGGATCCTGAAAGTAATCTTCCTAGTGCGGACAGCCATGTGTTGCATACAGGTACCCTGGCACACATAGCTGACTTCATGTTAGGATGCCTTTCTTGTGACCCACGCGTTACACGCATTCTGTCCACTACGGATTACTGGGTGTACACACTGCTCGACCCATGCTATAAGGAGAACCTTTCCACTCTCATACCCGAAGAGGAAAGGGGTTCGAGAGTGATGCTATACCACAGGACCCTGGCGGACAAACTGATGGTAAAATTCCCATCCGACAGCGCTAGTGGCCGAAGGCGCAGTTCCGAGGGCCAGGTAGCAGGGGAGGCACAGAGATCAGGCAGCATGTACAGCACAGGCAGGGGAACACTCTCTAAGGCCTTTGACAGCTTTCTGGCTCCCCAGCAAGACTGTGTCACCGCTCCCCAGTCAAGGCTGAGTCGGCGGGAGCACTGTAAAAGGATGGTGAGGGAGTACGTAGCCGATCGCACGACCGTCCTCCGTGACGCCTCTGCCCCCTACAACTACTGGGTGTTGAAGCTGGATACGTGGCCTGAACTCGTGCTGTATGCCCTGGAGGTGCTTGCTTGTCCTGCGGCTAGCGTCTTGTCAGAGAGGGTGTTTAGTGCGGCTGGGGGAATCATCACAGATAAGCGTACCCGCCTGTCAACCAACAGTGCCGAAAGGCTTACACTCATCAAGATGAACAAAGCCTGGATTTCCCCAGACTTCTCTTCTCCACCAGCGGACAGCAGCGATACCTAAACAATACGTAGGCTGCACCCGCGGATGGAAGCATTGTTCTCTATCACCATCAAAAACGTGGACCTTTTAGCTTCATCAATCTGTGTATAATATTTATCCTCCTCCTCCTGCTCCTCCTCCTGAAACCTGATGTAATCACGCCGTACGGGCAATTTTTCTTAGGCCCACAAGGCTCAGTCATATAATTTTTGTAAACAATTTTTATACGTTTCAATGCTCATTAAAGCGTTGAAACTTGCACCTGAACCAATTTTTATTTTAACTGGGCTGCCTCCAGGCCTAGTTACAAATTAAGCCACATTAACCATAGTGATTAATGGGTTTCACCTGCCCTCTTGGTTGGGCATGGGCAATTTTTCTGACGTACATTAGTACTGTTGGTACACCAATTTTTTGGGGCCCTCGCCTACAGTGTAATCCAATTAATTTTTTGCCCACCTGCATTAAAGCTGACGTTACATCAGCTGTGCTGGGCACTGCAATGGGATATATTTATGTACCGCCGGTGGCTTCCTGGCACCCACCCATGCTGTCGGTCCACACGGAGTTGTAACTGCATGTGTCCACGTCTAAAGAACCCCAGTCTGACTGGGGCATGCAGTGTGGGCTGAAGCCCACCTGCATTAAACATGACATTACCTCAGCTGTGATGGGCAATGCAATGGGATATATTTATGTACCGCCGGTGGGTTCCAGGGAGCCACCCATGCTGTCGGTCCACACGGAGTTGTAACTGCATGTGTCCACTTCTAAAGAACCCCAGTCTGACTGGGGCATGCAGTGTGGGCCGAAGCCCACCTGTATTAAACATGACATTACCTCAGCTGTGCTGGGCAATGCAATGGGATTTATTTACCACCTGTGGCTTCCTGGGACCCTCCCATGCTGTCGGTCCACACAGACTTCACAATAGGGAGTTGTACCTGCCTGTGTCTACTTCTAAAGAACCCCAGTCTGACTGGGGCATGCAGTGTGGGCCGAAGCCCACCTGCATTAAACATGACATTACCTCAGCTGTGATTGGCAATGCAATGGGATATATTTATGTACCGCCGGTGGCTTCCTGGCACCCACCCATGCTGTCGGTCCACAGGGACTTCACAATAGGGAGTTGTACCTGCCTGTGTCTATGAATTAAAAACCCCGGTCAGGTTGGGGCATGCAGTGTGGGCCGAAGCCCACCTGCATTTAATCTGACGTTAGCTCTGCTGTCCAGGGCACTGCAATGGGATACATTTATTTCCCGCCGGTGGGTTCCAGGGAGCCACCCATGCTGTGGGTGCACACGGAATTCCCATTGCGGAGTTGTACCTGCCTTTGACTATTTATAAAAAAACGCGGTCTGACTGGGGCATGCAGACACCTTGATAGAATGAATAGTGTGTGGCACATAGGTTCCCCATTGCTATGCCCACATGCGCAGCTCCTGATGGCGGTGGCACAGGATTATATTTCTCATTGCTTCTGTACAGCATTGTGGGCTATTGCCCCGCCCCTTTTAAAGAGGGTTGCTACCTAGCCGTGCCAACCCTCTGCAGTGTGTGCCTGCGGTTCCTCCTCATGGCAGACGCACTTATAAATAGACATGAGGTTGGTGTGGCATGAGGGCAGCTGAAGGCTGCGCAGGGACACTTTGGTGTGCGCTGTGGATACTGGGTCATGCGGGGGGGGGGGGGGGGTTGGGCAGCATTTTACCCAGGAGATGTGGCAGCGGAGTGTCATGCAGGTAGTGATTGTGCTTTGTTGGAGGTAGTGTGGTGCTTAGCTAAGGTATGCATTGCTAATGAGGGCTTTTCAGAAGTAAAAATTGTTGGGGAGGGGCCCACTCTTGCCGCTATTGTGGCTTAATAGTGGGACCTGGGAACTTGAGATGCAGCCCAACATGTAGCCCCTCGCCTGCCCTATCCGTTGCTTTGTCGTTCCCATCACTTTCTTGAATTGCCCAGATTTTCACAAATGGAAACCTTAGCGAGCATCGGCGATATACAAAAATGCTCGAGTCGCCCATTGACTTCAATGGGGTTCGTTACTCGAAACGAACCCTCGAGCATCGTGAAAATTTCGCCCCGAGTAACGAGCACCCGAGCATTTTGGTGCTCGCTCATCTCTAATTAACACCTTTAAAAAAAAGAAAAAAGAATGGTTTGGTTGGTAACAGATACAAAAGGATCCAAAATGATACAACAGATCCATCAAAAAGGACTGCTGCGCTTCAAGTTGATTCCTTTTAGAAAAAAAATATAAAAAGGACATTTCAAAAGGATGCAACATGGTATGAAGCCCGCCTCTCTGGGGCTCACTCACACAGGAGTATTTAGTGTACCTTTTAGGGCTCCTTACACAGTGCATTTACACAACCGAATTTGCTATGCCTGTGTGAATGAGCCCTTAAGGGAATTAATGGACTGCAATACTGAGGGCTTAAACAGATGGTGTGTTTTAGTCCCGTTATGCGGCTGTGATTTTCGAAGCTGCATAACGGGACAAAATAAATCCATTGATTTCAATGGTTTCATTTCCACTATCTGGATTCTCGCACGTTAATACTATGTGCAAGAAAGATAGGGTAGCATCTGTCCCGTTTGTTTGTTTTTTAAAGCTTGCATGTACTAGCATGGAGTTTGAATAGTCCGAAAAAAACCTGGCTCATACGCTAAGGCCACTTTCAAATAGGCATCAGCGATATCGCCACAATAGAATTGCAGCAATATTGCATCTGTGTTCTGTGCAATATCTCAGCATTCTCACATGGCGATTTCACGATCTTGTGTCACTGTAATTGCGCGACTTTGCCTGGAGTTTTGGGGACACCTTAAAATAAGCTCTATCCCAAAAATAAGCCCTGGATGCAGTAAAAAAAAACAAAAACAAAAGACACAATATATCACCTAACATCCGCTATCTGGCTCTGCCGCACGCCTCCTCCTGCAGCTTCGGCAGACTTGCTTGTAGTTTTTAATCAGCGCTTCCTGGTCAGGTATTCAAAATCCCCACCTCCAGGAAGTACTGGCTCTGATTGGTTCTCGAGCGCCGTGGCTCAGCCAATTAGAGCCAGCGCTCAATGAACCAATCACAGCTGTCACATCGAATGGTTATGATTGGTTCATTGAGCACTGGCTCTGATTGGCTGAGCCGCGGCACTTGACAACTAGAGATGAGCGAACGTACTCGTCCGAGCTTGATATTCGTGCGAATATTAGGGTGTTCGGGATGCTCGTTACTCGTAACGAGTACCACGCAGTGTTCCGGTTACTTTCAGTTTCCTCTCTGAGACGTTAGCGCGCTTTTCTGGCCAATTGAAAGACAGGGAAGGCATTACAACTTCCCCCTGTGACGTTTTTTTTTCAAAATTGGATCTGCAAAGCATTGCGCCCTGCAATAGGGACAGAAGTGGTGGTTAGGCAGGGAGAGTGTTAGCAGTGAGTGTAGGCTTCAAGAACCCCAATGGCCCTTTCTAGGGCCACATCTATCCGTGTGCAGTACTGTCCAGGCTGCTGTTAGCAGTGTTGCATATTTTTTTTCTTTCTCAAAACCGGCTGTGCAGACCATTGCACCCGGCATTAATACTACAGGGATAGAATTGTGTAGGCAGGGCCAGAAGACATACATTATTCATTAAATAGACGCAGTGTGGCTTTTCCTTTGAAAAACAAGGGAAAAAATTCTATTTCGCCTGCCTCTGACAGTCCTCAGGGCTCTGGGTACGTGTGTGCTGCGTGCAGAACGTTAAAAAAAATCAGACGCAGCCAGCTACGTTTTACTGCAGGCTTGCGCCAATTTTTTTCCTGCATGGGAAATCCCTGATCTGCTGTAGCGAATAACTTTGCATCACTGCAGTTCTGTGACACATTTGCAGGGCCACAACACAGTTATTAAACTTAGTAGTATTCATTGAATACACGCAGTGTGGCTTGTCCTTTGAAAAACAAGGGAAAAAAATTCTATTTTGGCTGCAGGCTTGCGCCAATTTCTTTCCTGCATGGGAAATCCCTGATCTGCTGTAGCGAATAACTTTGCATCACTGCAGTTCTCTGACACATTTGCAGGGCCACAACGCAGTTATTAAACTTAGTAGTATTCATTGAATACACGCAGTGTGGCTTGTCCTTTGAAAAACAAGGGAAAAAATTCTATTTCGCCTGCCTCTGACAGTCCTCAGGGCTCTGGGTACGTGTGTGCTGCGTGCAGAACGTTAAAAAAAATCAGACGCAGCCAGCTACGTTTTACTGCAGGCTTGCGCCAATTTTTTTCCTGCATGGGAAATCCCTGATCTGCTGTAGCGAATAACTTTGCATCACTGCAGTTCTGTGACACATTTGCAGGGCCACAACACAGTTATTAAACTTAGTAGTATTCATTGAATATACGCAGTGTGGCTTGTCCTTTGAAACACAAGGGAAAAAATTCTATTTTGGCTGCAGGCTTGCGCCAATTTCTTTCCTGCATGGGAAATCCCTGATCTGCTGTAGCGAATAACTTTGCATCACTGCAGTTCTCTGACACATTTGCAGGGCCACAACACAGTTATTAAACTTAGTAGTATTCATTGAATACACGCAGTGTGGCTTGTCCTTTGAAAAACAAGGGAAAAAATTCTATTTTGGCTGCAGGCTTGCGCCAATTTCTTTCCTGCATGGGAAATCCCTGATCTGCTGTAGCGAATAACTTTGCATCACTGCAGTTCTATGACACATTTGCAGGGCCACAACACAGTTATTAAACTTAGTAGTATTCATTGAATACACGCAGTGTGGCTTGTCCTTTGAAAAACAAGGGAAAAAATTCTATTTTGGCTGCAGGCTAGCGCCACTTTCTTTCCTGCCTGGGAAATCAAATCACTGGTAATACACCATGCTGAGGGGTAGGGGTAGGTCTATAGGACGTGGGCACGGGCGAGGACGCGAAGGCCCAAGTCAGGGTGTGGGCACAGGCCGAGCCAGTGCGGTGGCCAGGTGTAGAGGCAGGGCCGGACCGAATAATCCACCAACTGTTTCCCAAAGCGCCCCCTCGCGCCATGCCACCCTGCACAGGTCAAGGTGCTCTACGGTGTGGCAGTTTTTCACAGAGACGCCTGACGACCGACGAACAGTGGTGTGCAACCTTTGTCGCGCCAAGATCAGCTGGGGAGGCACCACCAACAGCATGCGCAGGCATATGATGGCCAAACACCCCACAAGGTGGGACGATGCCCGTTCACCGCCTCCGGTTTGCACCACTGCCTCTCCCCCTGTGCCCCAACCTGCCACTGAGATCCAACCCCCCTCTGAGGACACAGGCACTACCGTCTCCTGGCCTGCACCCACACCCTCACCTCCGCTGTCCTCGGCCCCATCCAGCAATGTCTCTCAGCGTAGCGTCCAGACGTCGCTAGCGCCACAGTTTGAGCGCAAGCGCAAGTACGCCGCCACGCACCCGCACGCTCAAGCGTTAAACGTGCACATTGCAAAATTGATCAGCCTAGAGATGCTGCCGTATAGGCTTGTGGAAACGGGGCTTTCAAAAGCATGATGGCGGCGGCGGCCCCGCGCTACTCAGTTCCCAGTCGCCACTACTTTTCCCGATGTGCCGTTGCAGGCCTGCACGACCCCGTCTCCCGCAACATTGTACGCGCCCTCACCAACGTGGTTACTGCCAAGGTCCACTTAACAACAGACACGTGGACAAGCACAGGCGGGCAGGGCCACTATATCTCCCTGATGGCACATTGGGTGAATTTAGTGGAGGCTGGGACAGAGTCAGAGCCTGGGACCGCTCACGTCCTACCCACCCCCAGAATTGCGGGCCACAGCTCGGTGGTGGTATCTGCGGCGGTGTATGCTTCCTCCACTAAAGCACCTTCCTCCTCCTCCTCCAACGCAACCTCTGTCTCGCAATCAAGATGTGTCAGCAGCACGTCACCAGCAGTCGGTGTCACGCGGCGTGGCAGCACAGCGGTGGGCAAGCGTCAGCAGGCCGTGCTGAAACTACTCAGCTTAGGAGAGAAGAGGCACACGGCCCACGAACTGCTGCAGGGTCTGACAGAGCAGACCGACCGCTGGCTTGCGCCGCTGAGCCTCCAACCGGGCATGGTCGTGTGTGACAACGGCCGTAAGCTGGTGGCGGCTCTGCAGCTCGGCAGCCTCACGCACGTGCCATGCCTGGCCCATGTCTTTAATTTGGTGGTTCAGCGCTTTCTGAAAAGCTACCCCCACTTGTCATACCTGCTCGGAAAGGTGCGCCAGCTCTGCGCACATTTCCGCAAATCCCACACGCACACTGCCACCCTGCGGACACTGCAACATCAGTTTAATCTGCCAGTGCACCGACTGCTGTGCGACGTGCCCACACAGTGGAACTCTACGCTTCACATGTTGGCCAGACTCTATGAGCAGCGTAGAGCTATAGTGGAATACCAACTCCAACTTGCGCGGCGCAGTGTGAGTCAGCCTCCTCAATTATTTACAGAAGAGTGGCCCTGGTTGGCAGCCATCTGCCAGGTCCTTGGAAAATTTGAGGAGTCTACCCAGGTGGTGAGTGGCGATGCTGCAATCATTAGCGTCACCATTCCTCTGCTATGCATCTTGAGAAGTTCCCTGCAAAGCATAAAGGCAGACGCTTTGCGCTCGGAAACAGAGCCGGGGGAAGACAGTATGTCGCTGGATAGTCAGAGCACCCTCCTGTCTATATCTCAGCGCGTTGAGGAGGAGGAGGAGGAGCATGAGGAGGATGAGGAGGAGGGGGAAGAGACAGCTTGGCCCACTGCTGACGGTACCCATGCTGCTTGCCTGTCATCCTTTCAGCGTGTATGGCCTGAGGAGGAGGAGGATCCTGAAAGTGATCTTCCTAGTGAAGACAGCCATGTGTTGCGTACAGGTACCCTGGCACACATGGCTGACTTCATGTTAGGATGCCTTTCTCGTGACCCTCGCGGTACACGCATTCTGGCCACTACGGATTACTGGGTGTACACACTGCTCGACCCACGGTATAAGGAGAGCCTTTGCACTCTCATTCCCGAAGAGGAAAGGGGTTCGAGAATGATGCTATACCACAGGGCGCTGGTGGACAAACTGATGGTAAACTTCCCATCCGACAGCGCTAGTGGCAGAAGGCGCAGTTCCGAGGGCCAGGTAGCAGGGGAGGCGCTGAGATCAGGCAGCATGTACAGCGCAGGCAGGGGAACATTCTCCAAGGCCTTTGCCAGCTTTATTGCTCCCCAGCAAGACTGTGTCACCGCTCTCCAGTCACGGCTGAGTCGGCGGGAGCACTGTAAAAGGATGGTGAGGGAGTACATAGCCGATCGCACGACCGTCCTCCGTGACGCCTCTGCCCCCTACAACTACTGGGTGTCGAAGCTGGACACGTGGCCTGAACTCGCGCTGTATGCCCTGGAGGTGCTTGCTTGTCCTGCGGCTAGCGTCTTGTCAGAGAGTGTGTTTAGTGTGGCTGGGGGAATCATCACGGATAAGCGTACCCACCTGTCAACCGACAGTGCCGACAGGCTAACACTCATCAAGATGAACAAAGCCTGGATTTCCCCAGACTTCTCTTCTGCACCAGCGGACAGCAGCGATACCTAAGCAATACGTATTATGCACCCGCGGATGGAAGCATCGTTCTCTCTCACCATCCAAAACGGGGACATTTCTGCTTCATCAATCTGTGTATAATATTCCTCCTCCTCCTCCTGCTCCTCCTCCTGAAACCTCACGTAATCACGCCGAACGGGCAATTTTTCTTAGGGCCACAAGGCTCACTCATATAATTTTTCTAAACAATTTTTATACGTTTCAATGCTCTTAAAAGCGTTGAAACTTTAACTTGAACCAATTTTTCGTTAAACTGGGCTGCCTCCAGGCCTAGTTACCACTTAAGCCACATTAACCAAAGCGATTAATAGGTTTCACCTGCCCTCTTGGTTGGCCATGGCCAATTTTTTGGATGTACATTAGTACTGTTGATACAGCAATTTTTGTGGCCCCTTGACTACAGTGTAATCATAGCAATTTCTATGTTCTTCGCCTGCACTCATGGTACAGAAAGGTGTGTGGGGTTGGCCTACACTTTAGCTACATAAATGTAACTTGTGCCTTGTCTATACTGCAGCTACTGAAATGGAACGAAGACTGCGCTCCCACTATACTGCTGCTTCGGAATTGTTACTGGGGCCTGTCTTGAGTGCTACTATAACTGAAATGGAACGCATACTGTGCTCCCCCTATAATGCTGCTAGTGATATGTTAGTGGGGCCTGTCCTAATGCTACGGCTGAAATGTTACTAACTATGGGCTCTGCCTATACCGCTGCTAATGGTATGTCTCTTGTGTGTGGAAACAGAGGCTTCCCAAAGACATGATGGCGGCGAGGCCATTTCCCACCAACGCTGTTACTGTTAAGGTGCATATAACCACGGACATGTGGAGAGGACACGTAGTGCCTCAAAAACATCCCCCGCCACAGCCCACTTAATCCTGGCCACATTCCGAAAACCAACAAAATAAAACCGCGCTACTAGGTCCGCAGTCACCAACACATTACCACCAACGTGGTTACTGTTAAGGTACATATTACCAGTCTGACTGGGGCATGCAGTGTGGGCCGAAGCCCACCTGCATTAAGCACGACATTACTACCTCAGCTGTGTTGGGCAATGCAATGGGATATTTCTATGTACCGCCGGTGGCTTCCTGGCACCCACCCATGCTGTGGGTCCACAGGGAATTATAAATGCATCTGTTTCCACTTGTAAAGAACCCCAGTCTGACTGGGGCATGCAGTGTGGGCCGAAGCCCACCTGCATTAAGCACGACATTACTACCTCAGCTGTGTTGGGCAATGCAATGGGATATTTTTGTGTATCGCCGGTGGGTTCCAGGGAGCCACCCATGCTGTCGGTCGACAGGGACTTCACAATAGGGAGTTGTACCTGCCTGTGTCTATGAATTAAAAAGCCCGGTCTGACTGGGGCATGCAGAGACACCTTGACAGAATGAATAGTGTGTGGCACATAGGTTCCCCATTGCTATGCCCACGTGTGCAGCTCCTGATGGCGGTGGCACAGGATTCTATTTCTCATTGCTTCTGTACAGCATTGTGAGCTATCGCCCCGCCCCTTTTAAAGAGGGTCGCTGCCTAGCCGTGCCAACCCTCTGCAGTGTGTGCCTGCGGTTCCTCGTCATGGCAGACGCACTTCTAAATAGACATGAGGGTGGTGTGGCATGAGGGCAGCTGAAGGCTGCGCAGGGACACTTTGGTGTGCGCTGTGGGGGGGAGGGGGGGCAGTTGGGCAGCATGTAACCCAGGAGAAGTGGCAGCGGAGTGTCATGCAGGCAGTGATTGTGCTTTGTTGGAGGTAGTGTGGTGCTTAGCAAAGGTATGCCATGCTAATGAGGGCTTTTCAGAAGTAAAAGTTTTTGGGAGGGGGGGGGGCCCACTCTTGCCGCTATTGTGGCTTAATAGTGGGACCTGGGAACTTGAGATGCAGCCCAACATGTAGCCCCTCGCCTGCCCTATCCGTTGCTGTGTCGTTCCCATCACTTTCTTGAATTGCCCAGATTTTCACACAAGGAAACCTTAGCGAGCATCGGCGAAATACAAAAATGCTCGGGTCGCCCATTGACTTCAATGGGGTTCGTTACTCGAAACGAACCCTCGAGCATCGCGAAAAGCTCGTCCCGAGTAACGAGCACCCGAGCATTTTGGTGCTCGCTCATCTCTATTGACAACCAATCAGAACCAGTGCTTCCTGGAGGCGGGGATTTTAAACCTCTAAACCAGCAAGCACTGACTGAAATCTACAGATAAGTCTGCCGAAGATACAGATAGGCCTTATTTTAGGGCTTTTGCAGTAGGATTTACTACTGTAAAAATTGTATCTTACCACACGAAAACCGCATTTTCGATGCAATGCGAAACAACAGAAAGGAAGGCCCCATAGGGAAACATGGGCTACAAAACATAGCAAATCACAGCAATAATCAGCAAACCTCGATTTTCTTTCTTGCAATGTAGCAGCCTACAAAACATCGCTAATGTGAAGAAACCCAAAGGAAAGCCCGGGCTTCACATACATACGATTTGTAGCACCGTTGCATTACGAGAAAATCGCACAATTTTGTCGCCCAAGTAAAACAGGCCTTATACACTCTGTAGCGCTCCCATGTGGATTTACACTAAGAAGGTGAATTACACTTGGGAATGTTTTGTGTGGAAAAAAAGATTGCTTTGGCGCTATTTGATCACTATATAGAAATACACAAAGACAGTACAAAGCTCTGCTGTATGATTGACACCTCTGTTTGTGAGTGTAAGGCCATGCGCTATGTCAAGAAGAAAATAGGGTTATTTTTATAGAAAGAATGGGGGAACAATGAAACTATCTGCTACAGGATGCTGTGATGAATAATTCATTGATAATTATTAGAGATGAGCGAGCATACTCGTCCGAGCTTGATGCTCGTTCGAGTATTAGGGTGCTCGAGATGCTCGTTACTCGAGACGAGCACCACGCGGTACTCATCTCAATTAAACGAGCACTGACCATTGAATTCAATGGAGCCGGCAATACAGCCGGCTCCATTGAAAGCAATGGGCTGCCGGCGATCGCACAATGAATTTTCGGGAAGGGCTTAAATATATAAGCCCTTCCCTGCAATTCATCCAGAAATGTGTAAAAATAAAAATATATATATATGCTCACCTGGTCCCGGCAGACGGAGTTCAGCTGCGGCCGCGGCAGTCCTCCTGAACTGCTCTGAACAGCTATGAGTAGTATTCAGCAGCCGGGGATTTAAAATCCCCGCCTGCTGAATGAGCTCCCTCTGATTGGTCACAGCCTGACCAATCAGAGGCAGATCTCACTCACACCCATTCATGAATTCATGAACTCAGCTGAATGACAGCTGTTCAGCACCACAGTGCAGGGGACAGCAGGAGAAGACGCGGCTGTGCCCCGGCAGCTGAAGGGAGGTGAGTATCTATTTTTTTTTGTTTTTAAATCACTTTTAATTCATTTCCAGGGAATGGCTTATATGTAAAGCCCTTCCCTGGAAAAGAATTCAGGTGTGCCAGCGGACCATTGTCTTCAATGGAGTCGCTGGCAGCAGCAGCGGCTCCATTGAAGAGAGTGCCTGCATTTTTATTCTTTTTTACACTAAAATCTTTCTTTTTTAGGTAAGGGCTTATATTTTTAAGCCCTTCCCGAAAATTCATCCCGCACTGGCTGGCAGCCCATTGCTTTCAATGGAGTCGGCTGTATTGTCGGCTCCATTGAATTCAATGGGCTAACATCGTTCTTCTCTGCCACAGCTGTTACAGAGGAGAATGATCGTTATGCTGACAGTGGGGGGGGGGGGGGGGGGGTCTCACTCTTGCCACTATTGTGGCTTAATAGTGAGACCTTGGAACCTGAAATGCAGCCCTGCATGTTGCTCCTCGCCTGCCCTATCCGTTTCTGTGTTTTTTACATGACTTTGGTGATTTGCTAAGATTTTCACAAATGAAAACCTTAGTGGAGCACCAGTCATATACAAAAATGCTCGAGTCGCCCATTGACTTCAATGGGGTTCGTTACTCGGAACGAACTCTCGAGCATCACTGAAAGTTCGACTGGAGTAACGAGCACTCGAGCATTTTGGTGCTCGCTCATCTCTAATAATTATCTATTATAATATAACTATTATAATAGTTGTAATCTATAGTTTATTGTAAATGCATGAACCTACTCGAGGAGTCCAGACTAGATTCACATGGTGAAGAATGCAGCAAAAAAAAGACAAAAATCTATCATGTGGGATTCCTCACTAGATATTACAATATTCAGATTAGGGAAGGAATTACTAGGAGGCGGTTGGCAACAGCTACAGATGGGTTTTTGCCTTTTTCTGGATCAACACTGTAGGACAATAGTGCCCAACTATTGCAGCGTCCGAGGAGCAGGCCCTCAGCTGAGGAGACAGCAGATTAACCCTTTTGCAATCCAATTTTTGATTCAGGGTTTCCTAGTATGGGAAATGCTGGAGAGGCCCCCGACAACAGAGCGGCCAGTAATATACAGTAAGAATACCCTGCCGGACGTCTTCCGACATCAGAGCTGTACAGTCTTCAATCAGAATATCTTCAGGCGTCAGACAGTTGATTGGAAAGGGTTAAAGAGATAACCTTGTCACGGGGCTCTACCATCTCCTAAGGGTAGCTCGGGACCCAACCTCATTACTGCGGGGGGAAATCACAGGGACAGTAACCATGATTACCTGTAGTCCAATTTGTCACTTGTGACGCCAACGTTCCGTCCTCTACGGTGGACTCCTCCGATATAAACTCTGGGGAAATAAAGTAGTCAACGCACAGAGTGTACTTTTCTGAACAATAACGGCAGTCCAACAGTTCTTAGAGTTGTGAGGCAGGGAGGATTCACGGGGTATTTGTATCTCTAAAGTCCCAGTTATCTGTAGACATTAACTCTCCCGGTAACTCTCTTTCACTCTCCTGACGGTCACTCACACTTTTCTCGCTTATCAGCGGTTCCTCGCTCTCTCCGGACTCATGCGGTTTCCATGTGTTTCTCATAGTCCGGGTACATTCACTCCTTTTAGAGGTGAAGGCTAAGGCTAGGCCCAGGCGGAAACAGCGGGCCACCTCTCGGACTCTTTCATGCTCCACTCCTCCGGGTTCTCTCACTCAGGCTGACTGACTCCTACAACATCTCTCTCTGGCCTGGACCACAGCAGTCTGACAGCCTCGGACGGGTAGACAGAACAGGATCGTCCGACCAGTCAACCAGAATGGGAACCTCAACTCACTCACGTATCTCGTGACCATCCTTTTATACCACATTAGACAAAACTATACATTTTCCAGACATGACCCAGACATTAACTCATTCATGCCAGCAACCATCTAATAAACATATGCCTGATGCATTCCACAAGCAAGACGCTGACAAAAGACATACAGAAAACATTCAGAAATGCTGGAGGGGACCCCATTAACTCTGGGCCACTACATTATAATTCTGAATTAGATATTGGGAAGGCGAGGAAGTTACATAGAGCCCAGGAGCGTTATAATACTATATACCTCTGAATGAGCCTCGTTTAACCCCGTAGTGACCACCCCATTGCCTTTTTACTTCTTGCTTTAGTGGGCTTTAATCTCCAGGGATGTAAAAACTTCCTCTGGGGATTTAAGCCACTTGGGCTGGGGACATGACATCTCCATGCTGTTGGTTCCCAAAGGTAACCACAACCTGGAGCTGTGATCTGGGGGCTGCGGGAAGCCCCTCTCTGGTCACACGATGGGCGTTATCCAATAAATAACGCCAATCGCATAAAAGTGTAAAAGAATTTTTAAAAAGTTAAAGATTCAGCTGCCATCATGGATCGGATCCCTGAGGGCAGCTAAGCGTACTCACCCCATCCTCTGTTATGTCCCGCAGCAATCTGGTCCTCCAGGACCCGACGCCGGTCTTCTGCGCATGCACGCCAGACATCATTATATCAGCCCCAGTGCAGAAGGCCTGGAAGCACCGTAAGCTCGAAATCTCCTGGCTCCCAGCTACTGAAGGTAGCCGGGAGGCAGGAGATATCCCCGAGGACCGCAGTGAGCAGTCCCTGGGCCCGTGATTGCCGTTATCCATTGGATAATGGTGATTACGGAAAAGTTAAAAAAGTGAAATAAAGTTAAAGTTGGATCCATAAGGGGAGGTGAAAATACTCACCCTCATCCTCCGTGATGTCCCACTGCGATCTGCACTTGCCTCGGACTTCTCCTATTGAAAACGCCGGACTGGAGGAGAGAGGCAGAGAGTCGGTGAGGGGAGGGTGTAACTATTTAGATGAAAGCATATATAGGCCGGCTGTGAAAACTGTGGGACTGTGCAAGCAGAACACAATGCCACAGCTTATGGTATTGTGTTCTCCATGGTCCCATGGATCACTATGGGCAGTGGATCTAGTCCCAGAAAATTTCTGGGCGTTGCACTGAAGGGGTTAATACTACGTACAGGAAAGATAGGGTGCTATAACACGGAGTTTGAACGGCTGGAGTCAATAAAAAAAACCCTGTTCATGCGCCTCTATTTAGGGCTTACACACATGGACGTGTTTTAGTCCTGTTATGCGGCTGTGATATTCACAGCCACATAATGGGAAAAATGTGACATTTCAGTGTTTTCGTTTTCACTATTGGAATTCTAACCTGTGAATTGCATGGTGCGATGAAAGATAGGTCCTGCCCTATATTTTCCGCATGTAGTATTAACTAGGGCAGGTCCTATCTTCCCACGTTTTTTTATTCCAAGCTTCTGCGCTATGCCGCAAAGTTTGAAAAGTCCGAGAAGGGAGAAAAAAAAGTCGTAGCAGCGAGTGTAGCTGCACGTACAGCCACGTGAAACCACCCTTAGGGCGCCTACCCACTGGCGTTGCCGATTTTCGTGCGTGAAAAATGCAGCGTTTTTCGCGCGTTTTCCACACGTTTTCCACGCCTTTTTCGCGCCTTTTTCGCAGCGTTTTTCGTTAATTTCCATTGACAATCATGGGTGCATTAAGAGAAAAATAAGGAGACATATGCAACTGACAGTTCCTATGGGAAAAATTGCAACGAAACGAAAAAAAAAACCCAAATGGACAAGAACACATTCTATACTAATTGCTCTTTAGAAAAAACGCAAAACGCAATTTAGCATCGCAGGAAAAAAAATCGCCAGTGGGTAGGCGCCCTCATGCATAGGCTTTTCTTACAGAGTTATCTGCTGTGTTGACTCATCTTTACAGGCACATGACCTGTTTATTGTGAATGGGGGCGGGCAGCACAATGAACAGCGATGATAGTTCTTGGGTAAAAACATAGGAGGAATTATCGCTGGGACGGCTGTTGGGTGCTTGTGTGTCTGACCATCATACCATGTGGAAGAGCACTAAGGTGTTAGTAAATGAAATTCACGGATTTCTATAGGTTGGCTCACCAAACACTCATGAAACCGCCAGATTTATATGCAAGTGAGTTATGGAGCAAATTAATATGTAATATAAACTAAGTGTAAGTTTGTCTTCGGTTGAAAGAGGAAATATTTTTTTCAGATCCTTAAAGAAGCAGCCATAACATTTACTTTAGTAACGCACTCAAGGGACCTCTGCTTCTCGAAAAGCATTTAATTAACATTCAGATCATTAATTAATGCTGGATGTGAAATATGTAGAATCTGTCTGATCAGTGACTGCTGTCTTCCCTATACAGTAAGTGCAGCAGGGAACTTTAAGTACTGGCAATGGGTCCATGCATAGACAACTTTATCCAGCATCAACGCTTTATATGCTTCAGAGGTATTTATATACAACGTGGTAATAGTCTGCCGCAATAACCCTACGCAGAGGGATATAAAGGCATAAAGATATAACTCGGTATATTCATCAATTAATTCTTCCTTCCATCTTCCCCCTTTGTCTTGAGCTTGACAAAGGCCAACATGGCCGAAACATTGCCTGCTTGTTTTTTGTGATGGGAAAATAAAACCTTTTGGATACTGAATTTGCACCTTGGATGCTGCTGAAGCTTTTTCTTCTTTATGGTATACACTTCTTGTAGTGACAAGGATCCAGTCACTTCGCTTTGGCTATTGCATGCTGTATGCCCAGCCCCTGGTTGGGGTCTCACAATTTGTGCTGCTATCGGACTTTTTTCTTCCCTCAGACGATATATATTTTTTAAATCAGAGACACCTCATATTTCTCTTCCGTCTGAATCTGTTTAGGGGGAAAAATTCACACCTTGCGGAAATGCTACTTATTTTTGTTGAATTTCCACAGCAGAACCACAGAAAATCCGCAGGTTAGTGTTACAGTACAAAATCTGTAGCATTTTATTTCAATATATGTCAACGGGATTTGCTTTAACCCTATTCAATTTGATAGTAAAGTTTTCTGTGGCGGAAATTCTGCAGCATTTCTGCAGTGTGTGGATGTAACCTTGTTCAGTTTAGACATCACAAACGATTCTAGACTCTCAGTGAGGCCTTATTCACAAAACCATATATACGCTGCTATTTAAAGAAAACTTGCCCAAATGTCACGACCAAGAATTGGATTAATTTAGATGAACAATTTTTGGGCGCATAGAAAAATCACACCGGAAAAAATAGCACATTGGTCACTGTTTTCGGTATTCTATTTTATACGCTGCATCTAAAGATAGGTCTTACCCTATCTTTTGCCAAGATACGCAGGAGGCTCTCACAGACTCCAATGCAAGTGGAAAAAATAGAGATGGGGAAGGAGTTATTGGGCATACAACGCTGGGAAAAGAAGGCAGCGGGCTCTATTTAACCATTAATAGTCATTCTGAGGATTTCTGCCAATCAAGGGATATCTGTGATGCTGCTTATTTTTTCCAATACGCCGTAGCCGCCCATGTAAATGACAGAAAATATTTGGCTAAAGTTTGGGACTCGATCACAGCAATTTTTCATTCATGCGATTTTACGGTGTGTACGGGCAACTATGTGAAAGAGCCCTTATTCCAAGCAACTTCTGCTGCCATAATAATCCAATTAACATGGTCATTGATTCAATGACCAACTCATTGATTCAGTATAACTCTATAAAAAAAAGCCTTTGTATAACTAATGCATGCTGGGTAACCTATATGTCATTGACCATTCTCCATAATTGTCTTTGTACAATGTATGCATTGTACAAAGCCAAGTTAACTGAGTGAAAAGCAGCTCTGTCACACAAACTGCTGGTCTAAAGGCAATAGTGTATGGTGGTATATTTAATATAAGCCCATCAAAGTCTGAGAGGTAATGCAGTTAACTAGTGTTTAAACCCTTAAGGACCAGGCTGTTTTATACCTAAAGGACCAGGCACTTTTTAGGCATTTTACATCACGTGACTGCTGACTTGCGTAGTGGAAGGAATACTTCCACTTTCACTTTTTAGTACATAGCACTCATTGAGTCCTACGTAGCCTGGAAAAGAGAAGACAGAAGCAGTTACAGACCTCTTATCCATTCTCCTCCGGGTCCTCATCTGTGTCTGACAGCTTTGAACCCAACCTGCTCTTCCTTGATTGCAGAAGCTTTAATCCTGTGCCGTACTTCTGCTATTGGTGGGGATTAAAGCCCAGGACCGAGCGCCATATATTTACCATGCTTGCTCCTTAAGGGGTTAAGGTTGATTGTATAGGATACCCAGAGGGCCATAAAAGCATTTGAAGTGCTAGAAATACACTTGAGGAAATGTGTAGAATTTATGGGGTAAACAGGTTTCTAGAGTTTGCCCACACTACCTCCCATTGTCCACAGTGCTGGTATAATACCCCAAGGGGTCCAGTTCACGAGTATTAAGATGGGCTATCAGCTATGATCAGTTATTATACAAGTTCTTATTGTATCCTAAATTCTAATCTGAAAATCAATAAACAAGATCGATGAAAATGAAGATTGACGCATAAAGCAAATGAGGAGCGGATTCATTCACAGGGAAGAGGCTCAGTAATCCAACTTCAATACTGTTCCAAAGAAGAGAAAAGTCAGCCAGCATCCAGCTTAAAGTGTTCTTATGTCACCGACACTCCAGGATAATCTATCATAAAAAGTTCTTTATTGCTCGACGAACTCTTCTATTGTGTTAATTAGCATGAATGTATGTAATGTAACACATTAGTAGTATCAATGCTGTATAGGGGCAGCATAGTATTCATCACGTCTCTATGTGGTTTTATACATTTTATCCTTTCCTTCAGCTGTGGGGTCTAGCAATCTGTTCCTGCTGATGCTGGCGTGGACGGAGGGGCTTTTCACAGCATTCTAGCTAGACACGAGCGAGCAGATGCTGCATGTAAGCCGTCTGATCCACGATCAGCGTTCTCGCCTGCTAATCCTCATGTCATTCAGCTAATTTAAATGTCATAAACAATCGATCAGAAATGACAATTTCGAGCTGAACGCGGCGTCCATTCCGTATTCTCCCTCCCATATATCTTGTCGCCAGCGACTGACTGATAGTAACCATAGCAATGTCTACAGAGAAAGAAAAGGTACTCGACTGTGCCAGGAAGGTAATCCTCCGAGCCCCGTCAATTATCTTCACTTTCCATGCCAATGGCCGATCTTTTAACCCCTTTGATTCATAATTACATTGTCTAATAGGCAGTAATATTAAATATCACTGTGGGTATAAGCCTGCGTCAATTCAAAGGGATGATGTGAATTAAGGGAGGCTTCTGCGTAAATGTTTTTTCAGCTTCCGCTTCCAAAAAGCAGACTTCTTTTAGTAAAACACTAATTATGTGATTGTGGTAACATTGGACATCTGTGCTTCTGAGTACGGTATGATAGTAATCTGAATGGTTGGCATAGGATCAGCACACAGTCTGCTGCACTGGAGATGGAATGGCGCAGGCCGTCCTTGGCGAGATGCAATATCTTAGTATGTTTATCTGTTGTGTGCGGAGAATTTCATTCATATACTCCAGTTATTTCTGTACGTACATACTAGTGTTCTTCAGTCTGTTCTGTAGATACATTTCTATTATTTGGTGGTCAATGTCACACAAAACTAGAAGATTGGAGAAAAAATACGTACGTTTTCTGCAGATTACAAGCAGCACATTGAGATCCATTACTATAAATGTAAGTGAGAAAAAAAGGGAATAATGCCAAAACTGACCATTACATTGATCTCACACTGAGGTTATATGTGCTGAACTTCTATGGAAGAATGCAGCGTCTCGTAGAGAGACGACTTGGCGAGATCTAGATGACTCTAGTGCACCGCCATGTGAGTCCATACATATGGCACCAGAGGTGGCGCTGCAAAGGTATTGTTCCAACTTCTTATTTGCATATTTGCCTTTTCACAACAGTGTTTTGTTTTCTGTCTTTCTGTTCTATTGTAAGGGCTCCTACAGACGGGCGATTCTGTGCTCATTTTTGCGCATGTAAAATCACTTCCGTAAACCACAGGGAATAGAACCCATTGATTTCAATGTGTTCCCTCACATTTTGCATTTATGCGCCTAATTTTTGTGCGGGCGAAAATATACGCAGCATGCTCTATTTTTGTGTACATTTGCGCAACCAAGGCAACATAGCAGTCCGCACAAAATCATGCACTAAAGCTGTGCAATTTTGCGGTGTTAATCGATAGCAGCAGGGAATAGTTAGGCTGCCCAGCCAGTTCAACTGCGACGCGAGTTAGTCGTGAACGAGCGCAGAGGCATACAAAAGTACAATAGAATGTTAGACCTCCTTTTTACTGTAGAAAGGAAGGTGGATAACAGTACGTCCAATCAGATCCCCAGGCTCTATCCAGCCACGGGTACACGATCCAGGAACCGAATCCGGACCCAAGGATCCACAGCGACAAATCCACAAAGATCAGAGACATGATCGAAACATCGCAACTTTGTACTGAAAAATAAAGAATGGTTTTATTTTAAAAAACCCCGGGAGTGCTGATCAATCTCTTTGATTGTAGACCTCTTTTTTACGTCACTCTATCATGAGCGTATCTATGCATACGCCCATCTGCATTAAAGAAATGTGAAACTAGAAGTTGTTCAAAAAGTACTTAATGCCGTACTTAAAAAGTACAAGCATCTGTCTGTATTGGGAAAAGTAACACAGTTAAATTGTGAGTAAAAGGAAACCGTGTGTCCCCAATTTTGAAAATCATTTTGTTTGTGGACTTGTCTTTATTTAGGGTGAGTGACTTGTCACTGGTCTAGGGAGACTGGCGTGACAAAAATCTAGAACTATTCTGTGGTAACCAAGTTTACGCAATCTTATCTCCCCTGCTAGTGGCTGAGCTAAGTTACTCTTTGGCCTTCTGGGAAAGGAGACGGTAGAGCCACCGTGAACTACTGCCATCTTTTGCCCAGCTGTCTCCCCGGCTGAAGGCTTATGTCTCGGCTGCTGCACAAAGTTTGATGGATTCACATCTTGATGATTTCATCAATACCAACCAGTCACAGTGCTGGCTGGGAAAGTTTGACAAGCTTTCCTGGCATGTCAGCACTGTGAACGTTCCCACCCCCCATTGTAATTTGTACTATGTGTATGGTTGACATACTGCAGTTCAAAAAATGGAAAAAAAAATGATTTTTAAAAATGTTCCACAATTTTGGTGTTTTTAATAAATACATGCAAGTCGTATCAGTTTACTTTTACAACCCAAATAAAGCACAATATGTGACAAAAAAAATTACTTGGATATGTAAAACCTTTAGAGTTATTCTCTGTTAGGGCTCAGTCACACAGGCGTTTGTAACAGGCATTTCTCCGCACATCAAAAAATTTGCACTAGATAGAACCAATGCTTTTTAATAGCAGCAGTTACATGTGTGAATTTTACATGCGGAAAAACGCCTGCAGCGAAAATTATGGGACACCGGTTCGGAGAGCGCATTTAACTGCGTTCTGCGGCAAACTGGTGTTCTGTGTATGTGAAAACCCTGGATGCTGTTGCATCCAGGGGTTTCACCTTGCGATCAATAGGGCAAGCGGCAGCAGCATCAACCCCATTGAGAACATATAGTGAAGATCGCGATCCTCTGCCACAGCTGTCACAGCTGTGGCAGAGGAGAGCGATGTTCTCCCATTGAATTCAATGGAGCTGGCAATACAGCAATGGGCTGCTGGCAAGCGCTGCAGTGATTTTCGGGGAAAGGCTTAAAATATAAACCCTTCCCTAAAAAATCAATCCAAAAATGTGTAAAAAAAAAAAAAAAAATGTATACTCACCTCTCTGCAGCTGCCGAGGTTCAGCTGCGTCCAGCTGGCTCTTCTCCAGCACTGCTAGAGTATTCAGCAGGCGGGGATTTAAAATTCATGAATGGGTGAGTGCTGCCTCTGATTGGCTGAGCGCAGGAACCAATCAGAGGCAGCTCTCAGCTGTAATTCAATAGCTGAGAGCTGCCTCTGATTGGTCAAAGTGCTCAGCCAATCAAAGGCAGCCCATTCAGCAAGCGGGGATTTTAAAAATTTGTGCATCAAAACGCCTGAGGCCTAAGACCACTTCCAAATGGGCGACTTTCTTGCAATGCGAAAGCGCTACAAATCGCATGTATGTGAACCCCTATGCTTTCCAATGGGTTATTTCACATTAAGGTCCATTTAGTCACAACGATTATCGCTCAGTGATAATCGTTGTGTCATTTACAGCGCAAGATGATCGCTCAAACGTTGAGTGATCACCTTGCGCTCATGAATGGGTGAGTGAGTGCTGCCTCTGATTGGTGAGGCTGTGACCAATCAGAGGCAGCTCATTCAGCAGGCGGGGATTTTAAAGCCCCGGCTGCTGAATACTACTCAGAGCAGTTCAGGAGAACTGCCGGCCACCGCGGCTGAACTCCGTCTGCCAGGACCAGGTGAGTATATATTTTTTTAATTTTTACACATTTCTGGATGAATTTCCGGGAAGGGCTTATATTTTTAAGCCCTTCCCGAAAATTCATCATGAGATCGCCCGCAGCCCATTGCTTTCAATGGAGCCGGCTGTATTGCTGGCTCTATTGAATTTAATGCGCTGGACAGCTCCGGCCCGTTTCTAATGAAACGCGGCTAGGAGCAGTTTTTTCAGGCGATTTTTCGGCCCCGGTCACACGATTTGCGGATGCGCATCCGTCATGCGATCCGCAAATCGCGGGAAAAAACGCCCGTGTGACTAAGGCCTGAAACAGAAGACGTGTTTGTTCTTTCACATCACAAGCAGCAGTAATGCAAAGAAATGAATGTCAGAACACTCCAAAGCAATTCACATTCAATTGCATTGCCTGCAACACATTTAGGGGGAGAAATCTGCCTCGTTACCAAGCAGATGGAAACATGGCTGAAAGTAAAAGTGCAAGACCTCTATTACACCGATTCCCAAGCTGTTGTATAGATGTTTCTCTGTACTGTACAGCACAAACTGCAGAAAGCATCCGACGATCTTGACGCTGCTTCTTCCAAATGAAATAACATCCGCATTCATACTTCTTCTCAAACCCTCTTCTTTTGTCCCGATGACTGAACCCCCTCCTTCATCTACTTCTAATTAAGTCTGGTTATAAAATACTAATTGTCCATTTACTTCTGGCAGTTTTAGCATTTGTCGGTGTCAATCACAATGAAAATGATGAGCGGCGTATCTGCTTGTAGTTTAAATTGTACATAGGATGTCTAGACATGGAATTAGTTTTAAAGCAATTCATTAATAAACACGTGTTCATGCAAGCTTTACTTTCTTCTATTAGGTGATATTCTAGGAAAGTATGCGTAAATTGGAATAATCTTTAAAGGGCCACTCAGTGATTTTTAAAAAAATATTTATTCAGCTACTCGGGTCATCAAAGACTTGGTCCATAGTGGTAGTGAAGGCATTGAGATTGTCGAGGAGGGTACTGTTGGTTTCCGGATATGGCGAGGCCCATACCAGCACTTCATCTGTGAAGAGATGGATGATTCATAATACCATCTTTCTGTCACTGATAAACGGAGTAGGTTGCATCTGGAAGTAGATACAACACTGGTTAAGGAACCCATGGTATTGGTGACGATCTCCTCCAAATTTGGCTGGCACTAGCGTGCAGATGTCAGAACCTGATTTGCGCACCTCAAGAAGTTGCCTTTGTAAACTGTCTATCTTTGTAGTTCAGCACCCTTTCTCTGGTGGATGGCACAAAACTTTTGGAGCTCAGCAACAAAGGACTCCTTTTTGGGGCAAGATTATTGTGTATCAATCCAGTTCAGGGTTGGAGTCTCTTTGTTGTAACCGGGGCGGATCGGTAGCGTGGTCAGGGGAAGTCAGAGGTCAGGGGAGGAGCTGTTTGTAGATGGATGAGCAGAAAGTAGAGGACCTTGATTACAGGCTGGGAGCTTAATAATCTTGCAATGAGGAAACGAAAAGGACAGGCTTTTATAAAGCATTTGATCAGGAACTGGACGAAGGTCAAGGAAACATCTCCAATTCTATGAATAGCTCAGCAACAAGAGCTGCTACCTGGAGCACAGGAGCTCCTGGGTTCGAGTCCTGATACCAATTTTACTCAATTAAGGGGAAAAACATTCCAACCCCAATATGGCAATCAGAATAATCCACAGATAACCAACACTTTTGAGTAATCAGTGGCTATAACACATAATATTGCATCACTGCAGGCACCTCTTGTATTCTTTTAGTGAGTTCATCATCACCGCGTCCTCAGGCAGAGAGCTCCATAGTCTCACTGCTCTTACAGTAAAGAGCCGCCTACTATGTTGGTGTAGAAACCTTCTTTGCTCTAGAAGTAAAGAGCACCCACTTGTCACAGTCCTGGGTATAAATAGATGATTGGAGAGATTTCTGTATTGTCCCCTGATATATCTATACATAGTTATTAAAGCGCCCCTTGTTACAGTCCTGAGTCTAAATAGAGGAAGAGATCTCTGTATTGTTCCCTGATATATCTATACATAGTTATTAGAGCGTCCCATTGCTACACTCCTGGCTATAAATACATGATGGGAGGGATCTCTGTACTGTCCCCTAAAAGATATCTATACATAATTATTAGAACGCCCCCTTGTTACAGTTTAGGGTATAGATGGAAAAAAATCTCTGTAATGACCCCTGATGTTAGGAGGGTTTTCTGCCCAAATCCCCCAACTTGAACCTAGGATCTCCTGTGCTCTAGATGGTGTCTCTCTCCAGTGCCCCCCTGCTAAACCTAGCCGTGTCCCATAATTCTGTTTATCTAGTTCCTGCCTACCTGTCCTAGCTCTGCCCTGTTTCTAATCAGGCTCACTATCAGGCAACTGCACCAGCACAGGAATATTCTGCTCCATAGCATTGATCAGCTTCACTTCTGCCTGCTCCTCTGCTATTGTGACAAGACCTCCTGATACCGACTCCTGGCTTTCCATCTGACTACGGTTCCCACCTCATCCCTCTGTACTGCAAGCCAAGACTTCCTGTTAATGATTCCTTGCTATCCTGACTACTCTCTGGTGACCTACATGGCTACTACAACCACGGCTCCATTCCCGGGCCGCTAAACCTGATATATCTATGCATAGTTAACAGAGCGCCCCTTGTTACAACCTTTGGTATAAATAGATGATGGGAGTGATTTCTGTATTGTTCCCCTATAAAGAGTTATTAGGTCACCCCTCAGCTGTCTTTTTCCTAAATAACCCCAATTTTGATAAACTCTTAGTTTATTGTAGTCCACTCATTGCATTTATTACTCTAGTTGTCCGGCTTTGAACTCACTCAAGCTCTGATATGCCATTCTTGAGTACCAGTGCCTAAAACTGTCCACAATATTGCATGTGTGGAATGTTCTTGTCATGCGCTCCTAGAACTCCTTTGATGCACCCCATGATCCTATTAGTCTTGGCACCAGCTGCCTGAAACTGGTTGCTCCAGTTAAGCCTACAGTTAACTAAAATCCTCAAGTCCTTTTCCATGTTAGTGTTCCCCAGTGGTTTCTCATTTATTATGTAATGGTGACATGTTTTTTTCCCTGTGTACGTGCAAAAAATTACATTTATCAGTGGTATACCTAATTTACCACTTTTCTACCAAAAACCACCCAACTTATCCAGATCTATTTGCAACCACAACGTGTCCTCTCTTGTGTTAATTGTTTTGCGCAGTAGAATATTTATATTTTAAGATAAAACAAAAACTATGCAACCTTTCTACTTCATCATTAATAATTATATTAAAAGGATTAGGGCCCAGTACTGCCCCCTGTGGTAACCTACTAGTTATGGTGATCCAATCAGGGTTTGTACTATTTACAACCCCCTCTGCTTTCTATCTCTGACCAGTTACTTACCCACTTACACACATGCTCGCCCAGATCAAGCATTCTCATCTCATATACCAACCTTTTATGAGGCACAGTATCAAATGGTTTGGAAAAGTCCAGATACACAAAATCCAGTGACTCTCTCTGGTCCAGTCTAGGACTTACCTCCTTGTAGAAGCTGATGAGGTTGGTGTGACAGGAGCGATCTCTCATAAACCCATGCTGATATGGAGTTATACAGCTATTTTCCTTGTGGTCCTCCAGGATAACATCTCTTAGAAACCCTTCAAACATTTTATCCACAATAGAAGTCAGACTTACCAGCCTGTAGTTTCCAGGGTCACTTTTTGACCCCTTCTTGAAAATCGGCACCACAATAAGCAGTTCTAGTATTGCACTTTATTTCAACTTTCCATGGCATTCATAAGGCGAGTACAATAAAGTAATAATTTTATAGGTTGGGTCATTACAGGTACAGCGAAACAGTTATATGTACTTATTGGAGTTATCTGTCATCTCACGGGTGCTGAAAATGTATAATTGTAGAACGTGAACAAACCATGACTGCATAGATATTCGTTGGTTGTTTGGAAAGAACACAAGCAGTAAAAAACAGGAACTTTGCATCTTGCAAGATTTTCTTGTCGTTTTACAAAGGTTTAAAGAGCAAAATGAATATTGCATTAGGAATAAAATGAGAATAAAGCTGAGCCCGGGTCTCTACTACAAGGTTTGCATGACAATAGGGAGTTTTTGGTTTGCAATGGTCATTTTTCTAATAGACTCTTACCTGCGTAAGCCTTTTGATAACTGCTCGGTTCATTATCGGAGGGGATTATCTGTTTCAAGAAGCCACAGCCCTGGTTACAATTATTAGGAGAACAATTTCTTTTCAGTGGTCAAAGTGAAAAGCCTCCACAGACTCCCATTATGTACATATTATAGAGTCCCTCTGTCAGGCAAGGAGCTGATAAATCATGAAAGATAGATTAGGGCCACTTCAAAGGTCTTTGGATTTAGTTTATGTATTGGAAGGTGTGGTTCGCCTCAATGGACTGTTCATTTCAGGTAGAAAAAGATTAATTGCTACAAATAAACCGCCACCTGGAGAAGATTCATTTAATGCCCTACGGAATTCAAACATTAAGACAAGAAAATGGAACATGGGTCAAGATAAATAGAGGCGTCTGCAGTATCACCGGGTTTCCTGGACAACTTTGCAATTCTATTGAATTCATGCTCTGAAAGCATAATGAATCTTTCTGTGCTACCTTTATATACACTCATGTCTGCTACGGCCAAATTATGAGAGTTATATGTATGTGTATAATAAGAGGTCACTAAGTTTCTGTCAAGCCTTACTAGAACTTTCTGTACCTAAGTTTTCATGCTGAGCAGCACTCATCTGGCAGTGGCTTATCTCCCCTGAGAATAAAAAGATTGGGCATGTTAAAATCCATGCCTGATCCTTCCCTCTCTCGATATCTACCTTTGGGGAAGAGTCGGAGGTCCTCATACACATTAAAGGGGTTGTCTCGCGAAAGCAAGTGGGGTTATACACTTCTGTATGGCCATATTAATGCACTTTGTAATGTGCATCGTGCATTAAATATGAGCCATACAGAAGTTATTCACTTACCTGCTCCGTTGCTGGCGTCCCCGTCGCCATGGATCCATCTAATTCTGATGTCTTCTTGCTTTTTTAGACGCGCTTGCGCTGTGCGGTCTTCTGCCTGGTGAATGGGGCCGCTCGTGCCGGAGAGCTGGTCACCGCGTCGTCATCGTAGCTCCGCTCCATCACGTGTGCCGATTCCAGCCAATCAGGAGGCTGGAATTGGCAATGGAACGCACAGAGCCCATGGTGCACCATGGGAGAAGACCCTCGGTGCACCATGGGAGAAAACCGCAGTGCATCCCTGGGAAAGGACCAGTGGCCATCTTTGGGAGAAGATTTTTTAAAGTCCTTATTTCGTCGGATCGGTGAGTAGCAAGCGGTTTAAAAACCACTTTAATTTGCTATTTTATACCAGGGGGGTGACAGGGGGAATGGGGTAAGGTAAAATTTTGAGGTTTGCCGCGAGACAACCCCTTTAAATGGTTAGCAGAGAGTTCCACAGTCTCACTGCTCTAACAGTAAAGAGCCCCCTTCTGTGTTGTTGAAACCTGCTTGCTTCTAGATGTAGAGAATGCCCTCTTGTTACCAACGCAGTCCTAGGTATAAACAGATCATAGGAGAAATCCATGTATTGTCCCCTCATGTTTTTATACATAGTTATTTGGTTGCACCTTAGACTTTTTTTTTCCAGAGTAAATAATTCCAATTTTGATAGCCTCTCTGGGTATTCCAGTCCCCTCATTCCATTTATTAATTTAGTTGTTTGAACCCCCTCAAGCACTGCAACATCTTTCCTGAGCACCGGTGTTCAGAACTGCACGCAGTATTCCATGTGGGGCCTGACAAGTTCCTTATATAGTGGAAGAGTAATGTTCTCGTCCCTCGCCCCTATACCTCTTTTAATGCACCCCAAGACTTTATTTGCCTTTGCAGCAGCTGACTGGCATTGGTTACTGCAGTTGAATCAACAATCCACTAGTACCCCCAGGTCTTTTTCCATTTCTCTTTTCCCTAGCAGTACCCCATTCAGTGTATATTGGTGACATCAGTTTCTCCTGCCCATGTGCATAACCTTACATTTATCAACACTGAACTTCATTTGTCATTTTTCTGCCCAAGCCCCCAGCTTATCTAGGTCCATTTGTAGCCGTACATTGTCCTCTGTTGTATTAATTGTCTTATATAATTTTGTGTCATCTGCAAATATTGATATTTTACTGTGCAGTCCTTCTATCAAGTCATTGATAAATATATTGAACTGAATGGGGCCTAATACTGAACCCTGTGGCACCCCACTAGCGATGGTGACCCAATCAGAGTATGAACCATTTATTACCACCCTCTGCTTTCTATTATTGAGCCAATTCTTTACCCAATTACACACGTTTTCACCCAATCCGAGCTGTCTCATTTTGTATATTAGCCTATTATGCGGCACGGTGTCAAATGCTTTAGAGAAGTCCAGATATACGAGATCAATAGACTCTCCCAGGTCCAGCCTAGAGCTTACTTCATCGTAGAAGCTGATCAGATTGGTCTAACACAATCACCCCCCATGAACCCATGTTGGTGAGAAGTTATTCCGTTGTTCTCTTTGAGGTTTTCTAGAATGGCATCTCTCAGAAACCCCTCAAATATTTTTCCAGTTACTGAAGTGAGACTTACTGGCCTGTAGTTACCAGGCTCTTCTTTTGTATATTGGAACTGCATTGGCAATGTGTCAATCCAGTGGTCTTGATAGTATCCATAAATATTAGAAATAGCGGCCTAGCTATCACATTACTTAGTTCCCTTAGAACCCTTGGGTGTATTCCATCTGTGCCCCAGCGATTTATCAATTTTCATCTTTAAACAACTCTGCACTTCCTCCTGTGTTAGGTATGTAATATTTAGCGAGGGATTCATTTTATTCCCCTGCATCTCATGTGACATTTCCTTTTCGTTCGTGAATACACTTGAAAAGAAACTATTTAATAGATTTACCTTCCCCCCCATTATCTTATATGGTTTCTCCTGAATTATTTGTTAAAGAGCCAGTGCTCTCAGTGTGAATCCTTTTACTATTAATTTAATTGAAGAATAGTTTAGGGTTATTTTTCCTCTCTTTGACAATCAATATTTCTGCCTCCTCCTTAGCAATTTTGATCTTTTCTTTACATATTTAGTTTTTTTCCCTGTATGATTTTAGCACTACTTCGCTGCCTTCTTGTTTTAGTAGTTTATATGCTTTCTTTTTTTCGTTTATTGCCCCCCTTACAGTCTTATCGAGCTCCATTGCTTTCCTTCTACTTGTAGTTCTTTTATTTTTAAAGGGTATGAACTGCTCGTATGAGGTGATTAGGATCTTTTTAAACTATTTATCCTATCGAGCTTTCAGTATGTAGTTTAAATAATCGTGGACTCTAATAATCCTACCAAATGTACACAGAGATGCCGTAAAGAAAACCGTAAACTATGCTTGAGGTGAGAGTATTTCTTCATACCCTTCTGCGAAGCTGCCTTTATACCTACATATTATAAACTGGACAGTAGCTTCTAAGACTGCAGCCACCTCTGATTTAGCAACATATCTGACTCCTTTTGGGCTTATCTTAATGTTATACTTGGTTCAGGAGACAAATCGTAAGATACTGTAGACTGAAGTAGTTTAAAAAAAAGTTTTGCATGGACTATAATCACTGGTGCGGCTCAGGCCTTACCATATTCTGGCCAGAGAGATCCCAATAGATAAAGATTGAGAAGTTATAATTTATACTTTACAACCCTTTTAAAGTCTTCCATAATTCCATGCTGCTTGATATATGAAAGATAGTGATAGAGAGCAGGATCTCCTCTATTTTCTGTGCAGTGTAAGGGAGACATTAAAGTAGATAGTCTTCAACTACTGTAGAAGTGATTTCAGAGAAAGCTGAGAATTGAAGCTTCAACCTATAGAAGGGTAATACTGCTGAAAAATGCAAGATACAAATTGTAAAATGGTCAGATATAGTGCTATTCCTCATGTATACACATGACTGTGTTTCTCAAAAATTCACCTCAGATGATAGTGATACTTTAACATTAAAGGGGTATTCCGGAGACTGAGCAAAATTTTCAAAATTTCTCTAATGTTTCCACTTATAGACATTATTCCAAACATCCATCTAAATCATCAAACTGAACACTGGTAACTTTTTTTCCAACTTACACCACTGCTGTGTTCCAGTCGGCTTCAGATTTTCACATTGTTATTTAAAATTGCCACCGGGGAATGCAAGAATTACATCTCCCACAATGCCCCACTGCCAGTCACTGACACATTCACAATTGTACAGACTGTGTCATTACAAAATATGAAGTCGCTGAGCATGCCTGACCGGTAAAACAGCGCAGCGTACAGGACGTAACTATTGGATACCAATGGAGAACTAAGTAGGAGGGGATCACAGGTAAAGTAATATCTCTGCAGCTTTGTAATACAAGTTATAACATTATACTGTAAAATGACATATTATTCCCGTATGAAGCTGATAACCTTCACTTCAAATTGCAGTCCACAATGCTACTCTTCTATCAAATTGTTACATGTTGTGTTTGGTTATTTCTTATGTATATCTGTCTTTGGGGGAAGCTATGTGACAACCAACATTACTACAACTCGCACTGTAAGTCAGAAATGGGGGAAAAGACAACGTATTTCCATTGGCAAAATGGAAGTAGCTAAGAAGTAAACATGTAGAACTTCTATATAACTATATCAGTTTCTAGAGAAAGCTGGATGACCGCTGCAATGTCCCTAGGCCTTGCCACTTGAATTCTATTTCCTGCCGCTCCTTGGGTCAGATACAGTAATACATATCAGAATGAATAGTATAAGACGACAAGCTCAGATTTGTTACATCTGTATATTTTTAATGTTTGAAGGTTATGGATTCACCAAATTATTTACCTTGAATGCATTACTGCTGTTTTACAGAAATCCCCCTGCGATTCACTGTGTCAACACCAAAGTCATTTCTGATACATTGGTCACACTATTTAAAGAGCTTAGCGTGTGGATTTGTGTTTTCCAATTAATCTGCTTCTTAGCAGTAATCAAAACCTCGCTTCCCTGCTCCCTCATGCTTGAAATAAAATCACCGCGGGCCGGGGTTCGCTAATCTCAAGTTTTCTCCATTAAACATTGACATTCACCTGGGTGTCCCATCCTATCGCCACAACAGATTACTTATCCTGCATACATTGGCGTCGTGTTATTCTGCATTGGTCGGTAGAAACAGAATATTTATCCTCTGGCGAGACTATTCATAGTAAATACAATGTATTATCTCTCAACAATGGCATTTGTAGCAAAGAAGCCTCCTATTTGTCTGCAGACAGTGAAATCAGTACTCCAAAATAACAGTGGGCATACATATGTATACAGCTGTGTATATAGTTATATCAACCCCAAAAGGATAGTCTCAATACACAGATAAGGAACTTATAAAAGAAATCTTTATTTTCCAATCATATTAAAATATTACTATTTAAAATGTATAAGTTTAACAAGAGAGGGCAGTCCTCACACAAAAACAGTACATCATCAGTCAAATGTGCATTAGTATAATGGTTGATGTCCCATATGCGTGTTATAATGTATAACCAGCATCATATCACAATACATTAATAGCAGTCACATGTTACCATACAAAATAAATGAACATACTTAGGGCTTTTACCCACTAGCTTTTTATTTTTCTTGTGCTGCGAGAGCGAGCAAAAAAACACTGCAATATCGCAAAATGCTTTTAATGGGGCCGGCAGCAGCGCCGGACCCATTGAAAGCATAGGGAGTATATCGCGAACTACTGCCACAGCTATGACAGCTGTGGCATAAGTCCCCGGCATTCTCCATCTCTTTTCAATGGGCTAGCGCTGCTGCCGCTGGCCCTATTGAATAGACTGGCGATATGTCGGCGTGATGCCGATATCCTGGCGTCATGCCGATTTTTTTCTCGCACTGCGATGCGAGACTTTAGCTTTAGAATCGCATCGCAGCGGAGAAAATATCGCCAGTGGGTGGGAGCCCTAATACTGTTTTACTGTGTATTATGCACCATAGAGCCCTATTTTTCTCTATGGGTGCGTATGAAAATGCTGTACATATGCAATACGTATATGGGCCGTTTTTTGTACGCATGTTGCTAGGAAACAATACAGGAAAGTAAAAAAAAAAGGAAGAAACTAGGAAGCCGATGCATGGCAGCGTGCATGAAACATGCTACTGTGCACAGGCATACGTGATGACAATAGTGGTAATCGGAGCTCCATAAACCAGTAAAACGCTGTGCTTTACCATACGCTCATGTGTGCCTGCCCTTATGGAAATGGAATGAATCACTAGAACATCCTATCTCTGATAGATCTGTTTAAGTCAGGCAGCAACTGAAAGACACCTACATTTTTATCTTTACAATTTGGGTCATTCTCTATGTATAAGAACAAATATATCGCTAGGCAATGTCAGATATGGAAATTACTCTCTGGAGCAACCCTAAGCGATATTTTCAAAGAGAAAAATAACATGAGCATGCCTTTCCTATAGGGTACAGATGCAATGTCATATTATGTCAGACTAGGACTTGGGGTTCGTCAAAATCTATCCTAAGGTGGCAAAATTTTCACAGGGTCAAAGTGGGAGAAAGAAGGGTGTAGTCAGGGGCGGGGGTTATCAAGAGATATGATTTTACATCTGTCCTTATAAAAAGTACAGGGCCCTTGTATTTCTGTGTCCAAAAACCAGTCAAAATATGTCCCATTGGTGTGGATTTTGACTGGAAATCAGCTATGTACCCACAGCTGATTTCATACTATGGGGTGCCTCCCCCTCCCCCTCCCCCCCCCCCCCTTATCCCCTCCTCACTTCTTCCAGAGGCTTCCCGCTCCCCGGCTTCTGCTCCCCAGCAACCTGTGGTGGCTTCACCCTACCAGCAGCACCGCACCTACCCAGGCCACGGTAAACTGGAAGCCGGGGAGCACTGGCAGTGAGAGGAGGTGAGGGGGACCGCTGCATAGCATAAAATCAGCTTCGGGTACACGGCTGGTTTCTCAGTCAAAATCAGCACCAATGGTACAGATTTTGACTGCTTTTTGGATGCAGAAATGAGGACTTTGCAGCGAAAATCTCTGCTGCAGACATTCTGCAGCTTTTCCGCCACATGTTAAGATACCTTAAGTCAGCTAGAGATACGCTGCAATGTGCAGAGCGGAGCCAGTAGTAACAGTGTCCCCTACATCGTCCCTAGTATTAATAGTGTCCCCCACAGTAGCCTCAGTAGTATTAGTGACCCCCATAGTAGTAATAGTGTACCCCACAGTGGCCTCAATAGTAATAGTGACCCCCACAGTGGCCTCAATAGTAATAGTGTCCCCCACAGTAGCCTCAGTAGTATTAGTGACCCCCATAGTAGTAATAGTGTACCCCACAGTGGCCTCAATAGTAATAGTGACCCCCACAGTGGCCTCAATAGTAATAGTGACCCCCGCAGTGGACTCAGTAGTAATAGTGACCCCCACAGTAGTAATAGTGTCTACCACACTATCTGTATTGCCATGACTATTTTAGGTTGTTGTTTGCTACTTCTCTGTTTTTGTAGTATGATACAACATGTATTCCGTGGGGTCTTAAAGAGAACCTGTCACCAGTTCATTCTGCCTGAACCATGGACAGCATAATCCCGGAAATCCATTCGAATTTTGTAATGTGCAGCATTACAGAAAAAACCTAGAAGTTTGACTCTGAGCTCTGGAGTCATCAAGTCTGACAGTTCTCCCCCATAAACTAGCACATCACTTTATACTGTAGATTTAGGGGGGTATTCGGAAATGACTATTAGAAACAGTTAAAAAATATTTAAAGTTTAGCAAAGAGTTGAGCAGTTTTTGATGCACAATTCCAGAATATATCACCAGTGGAATGTAATATCACAATGTATTCTTGCTGTTATTATATTTTATTTCTGTTGCTTTAGTAAAAATGGGCACAAGAACCACATTCTGTGCTCTGTATATTGAGCAGAGTAACGCTAAACTGGCATTGATGTATGGCTGAGAGAACAAATGTATAATATAATAATATTATTATTCCAGGAAAATTATTCATCGCAGTGGGACTGCAACTGTGCCTTATATGAAGATACAGATTGAGGGGAAAAAGTTAAGAGTGGGATTAAAGGGTCACTGTGGTAAAAACACATTTTTTCATCCCTACCCCCGTCACCTGATTGGCTGCCACACTCTGTAGGCTTCCTCTGTATATTGCAGTCACTTGCATGCAGTGCAATCCTTTGTCTGATGCTTATCAGGCACCATTCTGATGGTGACAGTTTTTAGTTTCACTTTCACATCTATCCCATGATGCATCAGCACAGCATTAGGTAGAGGTTGTACCATTTCTGCCTGCTTGGGGGATGGACAAGTTTAATTATCATTACCTTCTATAGTCACCTAAATAAGCTACAGACCATAAGTATACAGTCAGGTGGATGAGCTGTGATCTTCTCTATTATAACTGTGTGACAGAAACTGTGTGATCCTCATCAGTAACTGTGATAGGAGTCTGTGTCCTCCTACAGGTAGTATTTGTGGTAGGATCCATGTAATCGCATAATGCAACCACAGCTTCCAGAGCTGACATCAGGGGAACGACAGGGAAGGTAAGTATAACACTTACATTCCCAGATTTAAAGGGTCACCTACTTTTAGCCCATAAGCTTAGCTGATAAGGCTAAAAGTAGCTGACAAATTCCTTTTAATGAATTGAGCCATATAGTGCACATTTTTTGCCAATCTGTGTTCCCCAAATATTGTCTCCTATAGAATATTACCTATTGTACTGCAATATATGTGTAGTGGCCCCGAGTTAGGGGTTCCCTCCAGCACCTCAAAATACATATCTTATGTTTGTCTTGTATTACTGTCTTAAATGTGGAATGCATTAGATTTATGTGTATTGGAGTTTGCAGGCATGAAAGGGTTAATGTCTGTTCATGTCTGGTGTTGTCTGGAAAATGTATCCAACGGTCTAGCTGTTGATTGGTCTGTGTCCACGTAATGTGATGAATTGAGTGAGGGGTGTCTGTAGTTATTTAGGGGAGTTAGTGAGTTGAGTTGAAAAGAGTGAGAGTTGAAAAGAGAATTGAATTGAAGTGAGCAGAGGAGAGATGGAGGAAGTGAGAGCTGGTCTGCTGCTCATGCCAGAGCCTCGCCATACCAGGAACCCTTTTTTTAGAAGCTACTCCGAGAGAGTATGAAGCCTGGACATGCCAGAATCGCATGCAAGTACAGCGTAAGAACCTGTTACTATGTTACTATACAGAACTGTTCATCCAAGGCTGAGCTCTTACATTCTGGTGGGTGCCGTCAGCTGCACACAGATGCCCACAAGTCTGTAGTTTCCATGTCTGTTCGATGCTTACTAACATATCACAGGTATTAGACTTGTTATACACATCGAAAAATAGATTTACTCAGAAAAATTGTCCTCCAGTCATCTCCATTAGGAACTGGAAAGAGATCAATCTTCTTAAGAGATGCAGTTTGTACTCTTCCCTACATGAGCAGGCAGTTTCAGCGGTAGCATTTACTATAAAACAGCACATTTACTTTCCACTTTTTCAGATGAAACATTAGCAGTTTCGTTTCTTTACGAGTATGTAATTTACATCCAGCATAGCTTAAATATATATAAAAAAGGAAATTATATGCAATCCACTTCCCTGAACATTCAGCCTTTTGCCATTATACTTATTAGCCTCCAATTAAAAGTGATCTGCAGATGGGAAATGTAAGAAAACATAGATCCTTCACCAATCCAGGTGTTCCTCTGATGGCCCCATGCTCTGTCACAATAATGGTCTACGGAGCTCCAGCTATAAATAATCCCATTTCATTTAAAGTTGGCCTTATAAGGTGGGCCGCGGCAAGACCACCATGCGTACGTTAAAACCTATGCTATCTCACTAATAGTTAAGTAAAATCAGAGGTGAGAGAAGAAATGTACAAAGACACAACTCACACTAAAAAAAGAAGCTAAATATGCATCACCTGATACTGCAGTTCAGGCTCAATAACCATATGCCCTAGTAGCATGCATACAGCCTGACTGCAATATGATGGAGCAAACTAATGTGCAGCCACTCATCTCAACCCAAGATTAGGGGAGTGGTGACTGCAGTATCAGGTGATGCATATTTGGCTTCTTTTTCTGTGAGATATGTCTTTGTACATTTTTCTCCCACCTCTAATGTATGTGTTTTTTTGCCAAAATGCACACTTATATCCACATTTATCAGTGTCTTTTTTGCATGGAGTGTGCAGTAGATGCTGGTGGAGCCTAGGATGCCCTGCCAGTGTCACACTCTGTGGTGATACTGGGCAATCCAGTGCTTTGCCAGTGTAGTGGCCTGAAAAAGGGCACTACACAGCGCTGTTTAGCTGTGAGGATCAGTAATATAATAACTGGTCCTAGGAGTTTAATCTGAGTCATTTTGCACAGGTGATGCAGGTAACCTAGCAACCAGCTAGGTAATTTTTATTCAGCTGCCCGGGATAGATAAAATGCCTAGGTACTCGGTCAGGTGACAGAGGCAATATATAGGGGGACACAATGGTCACAGAAGGGGAAAGAAGGGATAGAAGAAAGGGGAGAAGAAAGAGAGAAGCAGGGGAGAAGCAGAGAAGAAGAGTGAGCTGTGACTGTGAGTAGAGGAGAGTCTGCTGTGGCAGGGAGAGTCAGCTGTTGCAGTGAGGAGAAGAGGAGATTAGAGATGAGCTAGCGTACTCGTTAAGGCAAAATACTCGAGCGAGTATTGCCATTTTTGAGTACATGCCCGCTCGTGAGAAAAGATTCGGGGGCCGGCAGGGGTGAGCGCTGAGTTGCAGGAGTGAGCATGTGGGAGCAGGAGGGAGAGAGAAAGAGAGATCTCCCCCGTGTTCCACCCCACCCAAAAATATTTGGGCCTGCCTGCAGTATCAGGTGATGCATATTTGGCTACTTTTTCTGTGAGTTGTGTCACTGACATTAATGGGTTCTATTTTCTGTGTATTGCATGTGCAAATACACCCATGTGAAGTGGCCCTACATCCTGTTTGGTTCATGTCTGAAACTCCGCCATCCATAGGTGTGCGGATGCCCGTGTCTGAACTGTTACGATTGTGTGGGCAACTAAGCACAGGGCCCGCACGATCGTGACCAAAGAATACACACAGGTTTCAGACAACTGGCCTGAACTACAGGGAGGATGACATGGTCCTACCTTAGCGGGGACATTGCCCCAATAAAGGGCAGCCCAGTGGTCTTCAGATCTGGGCCCTAGCTGCTCCTAGGAACCACACCACCAGAACAGGACACATAAGCATGCCACATGACAGGGACAGAACAAGAAGACACATTGAGCCAGAAAACACAGCATACAACAGCCAAAATGCAAACACTAATAGCAGATAGTAAAGCTGAATATACATACCAGGTATTAGTTGACATTTTGATCAAAACATGGAAGCTAGTGGGCCACTTCACAGCTTCTGGCTATACTGCTAGTCCCTACACTAACCAGGAGTCCAGCAGCACCGGACACGGATCACACTGCAAGCTGCAACAGGACAGACAACAGGACACAAGTCACACAGCAAGCTGTACAGGACAGACAACAGGAGACAAGTCACACAGCAAGCTATACAGGACACACAACAGAACACAAGTCACACCGCAAGCTAAAGTAACATGACTGCTCACCCTGCACACCAGACAAACACTGACAGGAGCTGGGTTTATATGTGCTGCAAACTAAAGGAGAAAACCGCACCCAGCCAGCGCAATTAACCCCAACCTGTGAAGGTGTGCTCCTGGAACCCTGTAGAACAACAGATCCCAGCAGCACACCCCAACATGAACTATGTCCTGTCTGTAGTTGTTGTGTCTGGAGCTGCTCTGATCCTGTCTGGTGTTCCCTGCCTCTTTCCTATTTCCACCTAGAGTGATTCGGATTTACCCCCAGGTTTCTGCGTGGGGACGTCCTTTTTGGGATGATCACCCCGCTTTTAGGCAGAGTTTCCCTACTTCTGTGTTGTAGGGTCAGACTTCCCCTTTTCCATTACTTTATTCTTTTTTGGTCTGTTTGGCAATCTGTTTCCGGTCTAAAGTGTATATTCATCCCTCTAGCTATAAATATATTAGCAATATGTAGGTCGCTGTTCACATGCCCTGCACTAACGTAACATCTGGGTGCTGAACAGGGGTATTGCGGGTAAAATATTTTTCAATAACAACCCCTTAAATTACTAACCCTCCTGCAAGTATATACATGTATTCAGGAAGCTCACTCCTGGCCTCCCAGCCAGCTCCAGTGAACACATAGCAAATGTTTTTTCTGCCAAAATATAAAAAAATTGGTCCCTTGCTCTATAATAGCTTATGATAAAGCACCTCTGTCATCTCACTGCACTGAATTCCTCTTAATTTCTTCTCCTATTATTTGAATTTTAGGTTGGCATTTACCTACAGTGAACAAAGTCCATGTATAGTAAATGACTTTTTCTGCAAAAATACTTCTTTAGTTTACATTATTTTATTTTTGAAGTACACTAGGAACAAAAATAAAAACAAATAAATATTCACCCACAGTGCTTTGCGATACATTTACAGTAGGATTAGCTGATATACTCGGCCTTGTGCGAGTTATTGTGTTTACGTGTTGTTTGCACGGAAAAATTTATGAAGTCAAGGTTACTTTAGAGTAACCGAGGAATAAAATGTGTATACACATAGAGGAGCGTTAGATTATCCTCAGGCTGCATGTACCGATGACCCTCTGCAGAATGTGCCACCCCTCCCACTCTCCTCATTTAGGATCTAAAGAATGCTCACACCAAATGTCATGCTTGTACGACACCGAGAAGTTACATTACATAGGGGTGCACTTACTTTTGCAATTAGCATTGAATAATTGAGTTGTGACCCCTTTACTTTTCCTATTGTGTTTCCCCCCAAAAAAAGACACTGTCTTATATTATTTTTTGCTTTAAAAAGGACACAGTGTCTTACTTTCAGGGGGAAGGGGGCTCATACTCACCTGGTCCGCGACGTCCCGATGGTCTTCGGTGGCGGTGCTGCGGTAAGCTGCATCCTCCTCATCTCAAAGCGGAGCTTCTGCTGGTGATGGGGCTTTGAATACCCCATCTCCAGCAAAGCGAGCGCTGTGATTGGCTAATTGAGTGCCGGCAGCCAATCACAGCCGGCACTCGATGAACCATTCGCAGCCATGCAGTAAATGACATCAGTCAGGGGAGGATGTATGTTGACTAGCTGATGCAGTTCCAAGAAAAGTCGCATCGGTTTGTCAAGATACTTCCTCCTCTCTGTTAAACCTTACTCCAAGGAACAGCTGTGGAGCTACCAAAAATTTTGCTATGCAAGACAGCAGGCATGCTGCTGGTTATAAAAGCAATGCCATACATTTTTAGACGGAAAACGGAAGAGCCAAGCATGGGCCTTCTCCAAGAAACAGCAGTAGAGCTACAACTGTGTTGCGCTTTAGAAAATGTTAGTCTTGGAAAATGGAGGAGTAGGAAACATAGCGGAAGCAGGAGCAGGAAATTAACAGCAGTACCGCCACCACCAGCAACAGCACCTTATTAAGGCACAGTGTGGTCTTTGATATAAATCTATTCTCAGTCATATGTGCTTAAAAATTGCCAGCGTGCTAATGGATCAGTGGAATGGGATGATGGTGGAATTTCAAAGATAGGAGGAACAGAAGCGCTACAGATAAGAGCTAGATAAATCAAAACCTAAGTGAGCGTGTGTGGCTGCCTTCTAAGTGTACTGTGTCATAAGTGTGCGATTTGAGATTAGTGACTTTGGATTCAGAGACTTTAAAAAAAAAGAGTAACTTAATAATTACTTCTGATTTAAAATTTTTGCATTTTGCATTTTTCACTTGTTTTTTGTAGTGCAGTTTTATGTAACTTATCGGCTAACTTTGTAGTTTGCAGAAAGCCACTGGCAGCTGTGTAAGGCATGCAAATAACTCATAGTAGCCTGACTGCCAACCTTGAATGATGTCTGAGGCCACTGGCATGCACTGTGTGTATTTGCTATTTGTTTGGATTTGTTTTATATTAACAATAGAGATGAGCGAGCACCAAAATGCTCGAGTGCTCGTTACTCGAGTCAAACTTTCAGTGATGCTCGAGAGTTTGTTTCGAGTAACGAACCCCATTGAAGTCAATGGGTGACTCGAGCATTTTTGTATATGACTGGTGCTCCGCTAAGGTTTTCATTTGTGAAAATCTTAGCAAATCACCAAAGTCATGTAAAAAACACAGAAATGGATAGGGCAGGCGAGGAGCAACATGCAGGGCTGCATTTCGGGCTCCGAGGTCTCACTATGAAGCCACAATAGTGGCAAGAGTGAGACCCCCCCCCCCACACTGTCAGCATAACGATCGTTCTCCTCTGCCACAGCTGTAACAGCTGTGGCAGAGAAGAACGATGGTAGCCCATTAAAAATCAATGGAGCCGGCAATACAGCCGGCTCCATTGAAAGCAATGGGCTACCAGCGAGCGCGGGATGAATTTCCGGGAAGGGTTTAAAAATATAAGCCCTTACCTGAAAATCATCCTAAAATGTGTAAAAAAAAAAATAAAATTATGTCAGCATTAAGATCGTTCTCCTCTGCCACAGCTGTAACAGCTGTGGCAGAGAAGAACGATGTTAGCCCATTGAATTCAATGGAGCCGGCAATACAGACGGCGAGCGCGGGATGAATTTTCGGGAAGGGCTGAAAAAAGAAAGATTTTAGTGTAAAAAGGAATAAAAATGCAGGCATTCTCTTCAATGGAGCCACTGCTGCTGCCGGCGACTCCATTGAAGACAATGGTCCACTGGCACACCTGAATTCTTTTTCAGGGAAGGGCTTTACATATAAGCCATTCCCTGGAAATGAATTAAAAGTGATTTAAAAAACAAAAAAAAAATATACTCACCTCCCTTCAGCTGCCGGGGCACAGCTGCGTCTTCTCCTGCTGTCCCCTGCACTGTGGTGCTGAACTGCTATCATTCAGCTGAGAGCTGCGCTGAGCCAATCAGAGGCAGCATTCACTCACCCATTCATGAGTTCATGAATGGGTGTGAGTGAGGTCTGCCTCTGATTGGTCAGGCTGTGACCAATCAGAGGCAGCTCATTCAGCAAGCGGGGATTTTAAATCCCCGGCTGCTGAATACTACAGAGAGCAGTTCAGGAGAACTGCCAGCTGGCCGCAGCTGAACTCCGTCTGCCGGGACCAGGTGAGTATATATATTTTTTTTATTTTTACACATTTCTGGATGAATTGCAGGGAAGGGCTTATATATTTAAGCCCTTCCCGAAAATTCATTGTGCGATCGCAGGCAGCCCATTGCTTTCAATGGAGCCGGCTGTTTTGCCAGCTCCATTGAATTCAATGGGCTAACATCGTTCTGCCGGGACAAGGTGAGTATATATTTTTTTTTACTTTTTACACATTTTAGGATGATTTTCAGGTAAGGGCTTATATTTTTAAGCCCTTCCCGAAAATTCATCCCGCGCTAGCCGGCAGCCCATTGCTTTCAATGGAGCCGGCTGTATTGCCGGCTCCATTGAATTCAATGGTCAGTGCTCGTTTAATCGAGACGAGCACCATGTGGTGCTCGTCTCGAGTAATGAGCATCTCGAGCACCCTAATACTCGAACGAGCATCAAGCTCGGACGAGTATGCTCGCTCATCTCTAATTAACAACTAAATAAGATGCAATTCCTGGGCGGCACAGTATGTGAGAACAGAAGGCCACAGAGTGTAGCTTGTATCGGTATTAGTGTACCTTAACGCCACCAGGAAGCTAGGGGTTTGACAGGGCTACGCCTCTGTCACACCTCTAGCTCCCAATTGGCTGCATTAGTCAAGGTGTTTAAAGGCCCTTTAGCAGTGTCTGCATATAGTCCAGTTCCCCTGCACTCTGCCTCCGCTGCCTCGCAGCTATGTGCCAGGACGTAGCTGTCAATTCACTGTACTCTGAGGACTGATTTCCCTAATTGCAGGTGGCAGTGGGGAGCTTCACTCCTCTGTTCCTGTAGGGTGCCATTGGAAGTGTCCTGTGGCTGCTGTTGTGCCATGTTTGCCTGTCGGCTGCTGCCGGACCGCTGTAGTGCCCTGTGCGCCTGGACTCGCGATGATCCCTGCGCCCCTGCTATTCCCCTCCACACCACGTTAGCTTATAACTGCCGGAATGGGGGGGGGGGGGGGGCAATGGCTTCACTCACCAAGGCTTAGGCACATTGCTGTCAGGGAGCCGAGGCAGAGGGCCGTTGGTAGGGGAGCTGCAAGTTGCTCTGCGGGAGCAGATGCGCAGGGGAGCTGGAGTCGCGATCATCTCTGCGCCCTTGCCATTTCCCTCTGCACAAACTTTGGTTGTAAGTGTCAGGAGGGTGTGTGGGGGAACACCCGCATTAACTGACCGCCGGTTACGCACATCGTTCTCCGGGAGCAAAGGCAGAGGGCCGATAGCAGGGGAGCTGCAAGTTGGTCTGCGTAAAAGGAGGTCGGATAGCAGGGGAGGCTGGACTGTATCTAGTACCTTGACGAAGGTAGCCAATTGAGAGCTAGGGGTGTGAGAGGGGCGTTTCTCCTCTCACACCCCTAGCTTACGGTGGCGTCAAGGTACAATAATACCGCTTGTATCTTTGTGAGCTGTGCTTGTTTGGTGCAGCATAATTGAATTCTCCAACCCCACTGCTAGCTGCGCAAAGTCTGCAAATGATTTGTAACAGCTGGACTGGCGACTATGAATGAAGTCTGAGGCCACAACAAAGAACTGCAATATTCCCCACGTAGTTTGTCTGTTTGCTTTGCTGCTATATACATTGACAGCAGAATAAATATCTCATCTCCCAGTTCACAGACCATGTTTCCTATATTCATATAATCGTGATGCAGCTACTTTCTCTGTTCCCTCCAATAAAACCCTCTTTAAGTTCTCTTATATAGAAGCTTTCATACCCAGCAGCAATATATCCTCTGTAAAATATATGTTCTTATTAAAAACAGAACACATGTTATATAGACATATAAATGTGATGCAGCTCCTCTGTCCTGTGCTCAGATGTAAAATAGCCGCTGGTTACACTGTGCCTATGTTATTTATGGCTGGGCCATGTGATGTGGGCGTCCAATGAAACTGTTGCCCATATGCAAAATGGAGGACGCATTTGGTGACATCAGCAAAGCACCCATGCGGTGATGACTGCTCGCTGACCTCTGCAGCTGGCATTATGATAAATTTGATTTTTTTTTTGTGATTTTTGCCAAAAATCGGTTCGAACTTACCCGACTGGATTTTGCTAAAATCAGGTAGATTTTATCGCCTAGCCAATCAAAATGAGCAACACTAATAGTCAGTATAGTCCTAACTAGGGAGACAAATCTCTTTTGCACTTGGCACCTGCTCTCTACAAGTAGAGCTGTCAAGAAAATGCTTTTTTATATCTTTGAATTTCGTTTCTTGATTACAATGAATCTTTTCTTACTTGCTCAATGGATGATTTGTAAAAGCCTGAAAATGTTATCCTGCATGATTTGATATAATGGCGTTTATACTTTTTCTTTGTGATGACAATAAACGCAAATTGAAATTCCGTTTTATCTGATCCAACTGCCAGAAAACATTAAAATAACACAATCGCTGTCAAATCATCAATGTACTGACTAGCAGCTTTTCTGGTAATTGAGCAATAATTTCTCTGCCTGGAAATTTACAAGGTGAAATAAATAGTTTAGTGCAAACTAAAAATTAAATAAAAATTTCCTGGTTTGTTGAAAAGAACATTTTTTTTTACACATTGCTAACACTGCTGTGTAAATGGAACATTCAAGGGCAACATGAATTGCTTGTCAGCCCCCAAATGCTGCAATAAACTAAATACCCAATTCTTTTTCTTATACATCTTTATGTTTATCTAGATTGAAACAATGCATTAAAGTCTGGAATGCTTTAGATTTGCTCCATCCTTCATACTTACGGTACAGATTGTCTCTTTGTATTTGTCATGTAATCTGCAGAATGTTTAGTAAATAAATTACATTGTAATCTTTATTATATTTTAAGGGACTGGCGCATTGGCAATGTGTGTCCCGGGTGCCAAGGGCACATGACACTTCTAAACAAATACAATTGACTACCAGCTGACAAAGAGGTAGCCGCAACTGCTTTCTTGTCCATCAGAGCAGATGTCAGGTTCTGCCTCTAACATAATGATATTTCACAGCATTTCAGACTGGTAAGAGGGCTGCTAGTTTAGTTTATATTATAGTGCCCAAATAATACAGCACCCAAACAACATTACCATAGGATACCCAAATAACACCACCTTAGCTGCGAACATGAAGCGTGGGATCTAGGATACGAGCTCCGTGTAGTCCATTTGGGCTAGTGGTGCCCCTATCTGAATTAAAGTGTAATATGATCTGTGCAACCTCACAGGCACATAAGTGGAAGGTGGTTTCATGGTGGACTGGGCTAGATTGAGTAGTCCGAGAAAATGAAAGATTACAGTCAGAGAAGATGCTGTCTGTGAGACAGAGGATATGGTTGCTTTTATCGTGCCTCTGATCATACCTGATCAGTATTATATTCCCTTGCCTGGTGGATGGTGGTAATAATTGGTCATAATATGGTGCCAAATTATTTGTGATTGTCAATAATGCACCCCTGTGGTATAGTTCAGAAGAATCCACAATATAATTGTGGCACAATTGTGGATATTGTGCCACCCTGAGATTGTGAAATACTAGGTGATATTATTGTGAATAAAAAAAAAACCAGGGAAACAGCAAATACACACAGTGTGTGTCAGCAGGCTCAGATGTTGTGTCTTGAGTCCAGCCAATACACATTATTTGCAGGCAATACACAGCTACCATCTCCCACCTGGAGGGTAACCAGGGACACGTCCAAGGGGCCGAGTGCAGGCTATTAAGTAGGTTAACCTACTGCTGGTTTACCTTAGTTCATTTCTCACAGGTGACACCACCGTTCCTTCCTCCACAGTGAATTCTCGATGCAGAAATAAAGAGTCCACACATGCAGAGTTGAGGGTTAAAGGAAGAACCGGGAACGGTTGGTAAAGCCGTTTACTTGAACACAACTTGAATAAAATCCACTACAGTCCAAACTTGACATCCACTGACAATTTGCGTAGTGCAGGAGAACATGTGGTGTGACAGTGAGACAACACGGAGGACAGAGTGACTTACACAGGCTAAGTTATCTGTGAATCTCTGTTTGCGGACACTTTCTCATTAACGCTCACTAACTCGGCACAGCAGAGTGGGAACTTGCACTTCTTGCGGCTTTTTACTTTCTTATTTCTCCATGCAGGGAAGAAGAAGGGGGTCCACTACACTCATCCTCTATCCTTTCAGCATCTTCCATATTCTCTACACACAGACTAAAGGTGTTTGTGTGCAGGCCAGCTGCTCTCAGGATGGACAGATAGGAAAGACCACACTCATGCACCTTGCAAATGTATATATATATATACAAGGTCACATGACATACAAAGAGATGCTTTTTCAGACATAACCCAGGTAGTAACCCATTAATAAGGGAAATGGACAGAGTCTAACAAGAAGGAGGAGGAGAAAAGACATTGGTGACTTATTCCTTGAACGTTCGCCAATTGGATGCAGGCACTTGCTATTTTGGCTGGGGTGATAGATGAGAAGGTACCAGAAAATTGTTCGGCCCTGTTTTGCTATTTGGACCTGATCAGGGAAGCGTACAGGAGGCGGTACGATGTACAATTTCGTCAACGCAAAGCGGTGCATCCCACTATCGGGTGGAATCACAAGGATATTGGTTTGTTGTTAAAGGTTATGACTCAGACGCAGTATGGACAGTCCTTTCTAGGGAGTGCTGGGTCTCCCAGCATGAGCAGTGGAGGATGCTCTGCCGCAAGTGGTAGGGCATCAGTTGTGCAGAAAGCGTGTATTTGCTGGCAGTTTAATGAAGGCCAGTGCAAGTTTGGAGTAAGTTGTCGCTTTAAACACAATTGCTCCATCTGTAGCGGGCCATCTCATGGGGCGTCCAAGTGCTTCAGAGGAGGGAAGTGGAGGGGCATGAGCACTGATGGGAAAAGGGAGGCTGCAGGTGAAGGTTAATGAGATGGCCCCCTTCCTAAGTAGGTACCTGGATCGGGAAAAGGGGCAGTTGTTATTTTTGGGGTTTTCTGAGGGTTTTAGGATTCCAGCGCCGGAGCATCAGGTCCCCTTTTCCGTTAAGAATTTTCATTCAGCACTGCAGCTCCCAGCAGCGGTGAAGGAAAAGTTGTGGAAAGAAGTATCGTTGGGGTGAATGGCAGGCGCGTTTGAGGCCCCACCGATCCCTAACTTGGTTGTTTCTCCGTTGGCTGTGGTTCCGAAGAAGAAGGCTGGAAAATTTTGTTTAACCCACCATCTGCCATATCCAAAAGGGGAGTTAGTTAATGATGGGATAGCTCCTGAGCTGTGTTCGATACTTTACACGTCATTCAATGCGGCAGTCAAATGGGTTCAGCGGTGTGGTAAGGGGGCGCTGTTGGGCAAGACTGATGTGGAATCCACGTTTCATTTGTTGATGGTACACCCTGATATCATCCATCAGTTCGGGTGCAATTGGGAGGACAAATTTGTTGATCAGTGTTTGCCGATGGGGCGTCCATTTCCTGAGCTTATTTTGAGGCGTTTAGTTCCTTTTTGGAGTGGGTGGTTAGGGATGTGTCTGTTTTGCAGTCGATTTTGCATTAACTGGATGATTTTTTATGTGTTGGCCAGGCAGGTTCCAGTTTGTATTTCACTTTTATCTAGAATGTAATGGGTTGCCAGCAAATTTGGCATCCTGTTAGCACTTGAAAAGACAGAGGGTTTAGTGACTTGCCTTAGTTTTCTTGATATTATGATTGATACGGACAAGATGGAATGCTGGCTTCCAGAGGATAAGATTACTCTGCACAATTTGCAGTCATTACTAGGTAAATAGAATTTTGTCTGACAGATCATGCCGATGGGCAAGTGTTTTGTAGGAAGATGGAGGGGGTGATGGCTGGGGTGAAAGCGGGTCATTATTTCATTCGCATTTCTGTGGAGATCTGGGCGAATTTGGAGGTTTGGTACTCTTTTTTGGGAAGGTATAACGGGTGGTCGTTGTTTATTGCCCTGGCTGTAGACAATTTTGACTGTGACTTGCTTACTGATGCATCTGGAGCAGTTGGTTTGGGGGCATTTTTAGGGGACAATATGTCCAGGTCCTTGGCCGGAGGAATGGCAGCAGTGTAGAGGAGTGAAGTCTCCGATTGTAGTGGCGGTTTCAGGTTGGGGGGAGTGGTTTAGGAATAAAAAGGTGCGCTTCCATTGTGATAATATGGGGGTGGTGCAGGCAATCAATGGGGTGACGGCTCATTCACCGCTGGTGGTAAATTTTTTGCGGCACTTGGTGTTGGACTGCTTGTCTTTGAATGCTTGGGTGCTGGCAGCACATGTTCCGGGAGTGTGACAATGGGACAATGGTATAGCGAATGCTCTTTCTCGTTTCCAGTGGGATCATTTTTGGGCATTGGTGCTGGAAGCAGAGCAAGAGGGCCTGCCTTGTCCGCCAGAGCTGTGGAGCGTGGTCAGCATGCGGCAGAGCAGTTAATTAAGGGTTCACTGGCACAGGGCACATGGATGGCATATGAGGCTGCTTAGGGCCACTGGCAAGAGTGGGTGAGTGAGTTGGAGGAGGCGGTGTTTGAGAGTGATGAGGTGGTGGCGTTGCTTGCTTTATTAGGGGATGTGGCAGTGCACGGCCTGGTCATGAGCAAAAGTGAACTAATTCATGGCAGAGTTGGCCTTTAGTTTTACGTTGCGAGGGCTGCAGTATTTAACTTAGGGATTTTTGGTGTAGCAGGCATTACGGAGTTTCTGTAAGGGTCAGGTGGTGAAGGATAGGATATGCCCGATTACGTTTGCAATAATGGGTTTGAAAAGGATGGGTGCAGTATTGGGAGTCATCTGCAGGGACAGTCTTTAGGAAACTATGTCCCATTGTATTTTTGCATTTGCTTTTTTGGGGGCATTAAGGTTGAGTGAGGTGGTGTCTCCCAGCAAGGGTGTACAGGGTATTGTAAATATGGCAGATGTGGCCTTGCTGGGAGGGAAGGGGGGAAGGAATTGGAGATTTGGTTGAGAAGGTCAAAGACTGACATTATAAGCTAGGCCTTCCCAAACAGGCAGACATGTGAGGGCAGACATCGTTGCTGCATCTATGTGATTTTTAAGTGCGGCGGAGCGGAGGGGAAGGGGGTGCACATCATAAGCTAGGCCTCCCCAAACGGGCACACACGTGAGGGCAGACGTCGTTGCTGCACATTATTAACCTTGCAGGGATACTCGGCGTTGCCCAGAATTAAAACTTGAATGAAAGATATTAGCATTGATTAAGATTTTAAAGAAAATCTGTGTTGCCCAAAGCAACCAATCACAGCAACACATAAAGTGACTATGAGTTCGTAATACACACTTATAGGAACTATTGTGCTGCTACACAGGATCTGGGATCTGATATTGCTGTATGCACGAGCCTATAAACAGAATTTCAAGTAAATAATGTGTTGTTCATAACAATGCATAGTATCCAGTGATGTAACGTGAACCTTCTAGTCCCAATGCAAAATCTGTAACCGGACCCCTAACTATTGCACAATATTTTCTGTATACTGGTCTACTCATGTGGGATAGAAGGGTCTTTAGGGTACCCTCACTCTCTAGATCAGTGTTTCACAAACTCCAGTCCTCAGGACCCCCAACAGGTCATGATTTTAGGATATCCTATAAAGAGAACATCTGTGGCAATGTCTGTGGCACTGACAATAATTATGTCACCCATGCAATGCAATGGAAACCTGACCGGTTAGGGTGTTGAGAGCTGGAGTTTGGGAAACTCTGCTCTAGAGCTTTGATACAACTGGAAACTCTCCCCCCCTATAGTTAAAGGTTTTTACTGGGCTAATACCATTAATGACCTATCCTCAGGATAAGTCCTCATGAGTTGATCAGCTCAGGTCCACTGAAGTGTGCTCTTTGTATGCACCACCACACACAGGGTATGGAGCAGAAGCAGTAACTTTGACCCTTGTGCATTGGCTAGTGCTGGAAATTACAGGTGTAGGTCCCATTAAAATCAATGACAACTGCACCTGCAATTACCAGTGCTGACCACTACACAGGTGTTGGAGAGATCTCCTTCCGCTCTGTACCGTCTATTGTGGCGCTGACAGCGGGCTCTCGATCAGCTGATTGGCTGGAATCCCGAGCAGTAGACCCCAGCCTATCAACTATGGAGGACCTATTCTGAGGATAGTTCTTCAACAGTATTTACCCATAAAACCTCTTTAAACTCTGAAAGTAGTTTTGATACATATGCTACATTTATTTGAAAGTACTTGGAGAGTTAACAACTATGCAGTAAGGGATTTGCAGTACAATAAGTTGTTTTGCAGTGTAATATTTTAGAATTTGCATCGTTTGGGTTATTAGGAATTTTTTTATTAGTCTTGTACCTAAAGATACCTAAAGATACCTAAAATGTGAGACTACAATTTAATATTCATCTAGTTGCATCCCAGACTGACTACTATGCAACGCTCTGCTCTTGTCAAAATGGGTCAGACCTACATACGGGAAGATTAATGTATCTTTGCTGTAATGTTTCTCCCTCAGCTCCCACAGAGAGGACATATGTGAAAAGTGCTTACAAAGTGATTTAAGGGGGAATTAGCAATCCATTTTGGGGATTGTCAGGTTTATAATATAGCCAAATGCCTTCTAAAAGACGGCTTAAGAAGTAAAGAAACTAACACCAAGTAAAACGCTAATTTCTAGAGGAATTAGAGCAAAACATGTCTGTATAAATATTCACTTTATAATGTGCCCACAAACTGCAATTATAGTATTGTTAGTTATTTACAAAAAGCTATCATGTTCCGTAGTGTGGTACAATTAAAAAAAAGGGTAAAACACAATGCAAAACTACATCTAATATAAAAGTGCATGAAAAACTGCTTGTGAAAATTCAAAACTGAAGAGGAGATTCCTGCTCATATGAGCCTACAATGAGATGTATCACTGAGGTTGGAGATACTTGTATAGTGAGCCTCTCACACGAATAGAATTGCTCCAGAGAAATCTGCCATTTGGGAGGAAAATTCTGCATCAAAATCCACATTTAGGGCTTCTTCACAACCGTACTTACGTGTGTTATTGTGTCCTTATAATATACGCACACAATACACAGGGAATAGAACCCTTTGATGTAAATGGGTTCATTCTCATAAGCATGTTTTGCATGCGCATTTCATAGGCACAGAAAAAAAGAAAAACTGGACCTGCTCTATTTTTGTGCATATTTGAAAACTAGAGATGAGCGAACATACTCGTTTCGAGTAATTACTCGATCGAGCACCGCGATTTTCGAGTACTTCCGTACTCGGGTGAAAAGATTCGGGGGGAAAAAGAACACATCTAAACCTGATTAAACTAAGTAACCTTTTGAATCACGGAACGGGTGAGTCGCGTGTATGTGAACTGGCCCTGCGTGCACTAAAAGCACAGTACTATTCACCAAGACGCGTGCAAATATACCTCATCTAACCTCATTCACTGCGCAAATATGTTCAGCTGAATCATGTGTAGTTGCATGTGTAAACGCAGTTATGCTAGTTTACTTCTTGTGCGTGCATCGCAGAATAAGTACAACGAGATAAAAGTGCGTAGTTTCAAAAACTGCTGTATTTGGAGAGAGTAAAATTGGGAATATTTGTGAATTTCCTTACATTTTATTTTTGTTGATCTAAAAGAAAACCCACTAAACTATCTTGGCGTGCCCGCAGCTATTAGGTTCTATTGAACCTAATAGCACAATGCTCACGATGCGGAATTCCACCGTGGAATTCTGCACCGTGAAATCTCCCGTCCTCACCCGTAGCATGCTCTATTTGACGCGGGTGTACGCGCTGACGGCTTCCATTGCAGTCAATGGAAGCCGTCCGTTCACGCTATCTCCCGCTGTAACACAGCGGAAGATAGCGTGGAAACGCTTTCCCGCCTACCGCCGGCCGCGTCATGTGACGCGGTGGGCGTGTCACATGATGCGGCGGCGGTGGGCGGGGAAGCGTCTTCACGCTATCTTCCGCTGGTAAGTATGGGGTCTCTGGGGGGCGCCGTGACGGGCTTCGCCGCGGAATATTCACAATTACCTAAAATAATTGGCCTTCCTGGGTTGGGCACCATGGAAGTAGAGTCCTTATACTCTAACATTCTACACAAAGATGGACTGACTACTTGCCAGGCACATCTTGAGGCCAATGGGGTTGCCTCTGAATCGGTGTTACAACTCACAAGATTCATCCTCGCACACAATTATTTCTCCTTTAGCAAAGAGATATTCCTACAACTCACTGGAACCGCCATGGGTAGTAAAAATGGCACCGCAATATGTCAACCTTTTCATGGCAAAACTGGAGAGTGACTTTCTAGCCTCCTGCCCCAGCAAACCATTGGCCTACTTCTGCTACATTGATGAAATGATAATCATCTGGACCAACACTGAACAAGAACTAATAAAATTCCATGAGAGATTCAGTGCATTTCACCCCACCATAAACCTGACATTACGCTACTTGTATACAGAAATCAACTTTTTGGACAGCATCATAAATATTTCAAGCAACTCAATGCAGCCATCCCTATACTTAAAACCAAATGCTTGACCCACCCACCTCAGATGGGACAGATCCCATCCTAAGCACATCAAAAAGTCCATCGTCTACAGATAGGCCATCATATATAACTAGATCTGCTCTAACCCAACAGGCAGAGAGGAACATTTATACAATATCAAAAAGGCATTTTTAAATCAGGCCTACCATCCCACCTCAATTGATGACCAAATCACCAGAGCCACCAGGATACCCAGGAATCAACTACTCTATTACACAGAGAAAGAAAAAAACGGGCGTGCCTCTAATAGTGACCTAAAATTCACAGCTAGAGGTCCTAAGGAAGATGGCAAAGAAACTCCATCCAGTGTGAAAGGTCCCTTAGTCCTTTCTTTTTTAATCTATTTCTGAATTTAACTGAAAATACAAGAATCAGCTTCCAAAGCACCCATACGGAGTAATATGAGAATGATCTCATATCGAGCCACCAGTGTCAGACAGGGTACTGGTGTATTATGTCGCCACCGGAAGCTAGGGGTGGCGACATAGAACATCAGTTGTCAGAAATGGTAACGCCCCTAGTTTGTGATTGGCTGGGGGCATGCTGACATCTGGGCCGCCAGGACAGCAGAAGAAGAGCAGACGGGATGGGGACCAGCAGCAGCACCTGGGCCAGCGGAAAAAGAGAGGACAGCGGCCGCGGCAGTGGGAACGGGACAAGCAGCAGCACCTGGGCTGGCCCTGGACAAGCAACAGAGAAGGAGGGGAGCATTGTGAGCAGTGGAGGCACCTGCAGCACGACGGTAGCACTGGGCGGGTTGGCGCCTGGCGCAGCGAAGGTGTGATTAGTGCACTGTCGGTGGGGGCACATGGGCAGCCAGCCGCAGGAGGAAGGGTGGCCGGGAGCTCAGTGTCAGGAGCAGGGGGCACTGTCGCCGGACCATTCAGTGTGCCGCTGCAGGGTGACCAGGGCTGTCAGCGGCGGAGCAGTTCGGAAGGGGAACAGCACTGTGCAGCAATTTGTGGCAGGGATCGAAGGTTAGGGTGAGGGCTAACTGTAATGGTTAGCCTTATGTTATTAAAGTAACGATAACTGTAACACTTACCCCTTGCCCTAACCCTCCATCCCTGTCACAAATCATGGCACGCTCTGCCTCCTCAAAGCAGTGATTGGTCCGCACCTGTCACATGGTTTTGTGACTCATACGCATGCGCACTATGCGCCAAGTGATAGGACGGAAGAGACTGACTTGAGGATATCGCGAGATAGTTTGTGTACCTCGCGCAAGCGCGCTAGAGCCCAGGTAAGCTATGGATACGTAGAATTTTCTCTTGACTCATTCCTGGGTGACCAGCAGGGACGGCTCTATTGATTATAATCCTTATTAAGGTAACACCTTTGTATTGAGCTAGTTAAATACTAGTCGGTGTGTTATTGGCTAATCACCTTCAAGCAGGTGTCAGTAATCTGTAATTTTAAATGTCTGTGTGTGTATATGTGACATATAGTCTATGTACACCAAGCATGTTTAAGAACTACTAACAGGTCGAAACGTCGCTGGTGTTTCTTTTATGGAGGAATAAAGAATAGAAGTCTATCTTTCATCTTATGCTGCCTGGACTGCACATTTGTTTCTGGAAGGTACACCAGTACCGTCAGACAGCTGGGTAGTTTAAAGCACACCTCAGTTTTCAAAAAACTTTCAAAAGCAGCTCAGGTCATCATTGGCGCCACTTGCTGCTGTTTGCATCCAGTTTGATCTCTATCAATTCAGTTTTCCATGTAGACTTCCCTATTTTTCTGCTCCCCTGCTGCTTACATGTGGGGCCTGTCATAAGCAGCTATTTTGCCAGCGTTATATTGGCCAATACTTCCTCTTCCACACTTCCCATGCTGCTTTGGTTAGCCATTCTCCTATCAGCTTCAAGACGGCCTCTGAATGTTCATTCCTCTGTTGCATGTAATAACTAGAATAACTAGTAGTGTCCTAACATCCCCGCTTCCAGAGAAGCCAAATGCCAAAATGACATTGCAAAGCTGCGGGAAGGGAGACCCCTGGTGGCCGCCACCTCAAGCTTGATTTTCAGAAGTAAAACTAAAAAAAAATTACTGTAAGTAAATTACAAGAGTGACGATACACACATAGGGGCTAGATGAGCAGACGTTGTGTGATAAGTATGTGTCTAGATAAATCCTGAAAGAATGTGCCCACATTGCACAGTCAATGCCAGTGATTGGGGGGTTTATACCTATTCCCATGCAGTAGAAAAAATCTACTGAGGATAATAAATACTCTGTAGATTTTAAAATCCGCAACTTGTTCATTATTGATATTTATTCTGCATGGAAAAGCTGGGAATTGGCCCCATTGAAGTACAAGCTGCAGTATGTGTCATCATTGTCTGAAACGCTATCTTTTCTCCTTAGGGAGAGCAACTATAAACTAAGTGAGGAGACTCAAATGGCCACGCACGCTCCTCTGGGTAATATGCAAATAAGGTAGCTGGAATGCATCCTCCTTAGGGAGAGCAACTATAAACTAAGTACCGAGACTCAAATGGCCATGCACACTCCTCTGGGTAATGTGCAAATAAGGGAGATAGAATAAATCCTCCACAGTGCCAGCTATCAATAGGTGGCACTGTGGAGGATTTATTCCATCTCCCTTATTTTCATCATAGTCTAATACTTTACATATACATAATACTGCTATAAATAATTTCACTATAATGTTCATATAAATACAGTCAAATCTCTAGTTTTGTTGGAAATTCGTCCGAAAGCAATCAGCCAAACTTGAAACCAATGAAACTCGAGGCAATTATTTCCATAGGCATTAATGTAAACCCAATTAATTTGTTTTAGACATTCCAAAAAACACACCAAACCACATTTAATGGAGAATAAATATGGTATTTACTACCCAAAACAATAACAGATGAATATAAAAAACTACTGTAAAGAATAAATGAACATTTAACATGTTATTGAACATGTTACTGTGTGTTATCTGTGGTGTTACATAGGACTGCGGGTCACATCTACTACATCATCTGTCCTCAGCATTATCACAGTGTGTTATCTGTGGTGTTACCTAGGACTGCAGGTGACATCACTGTTTTAATTTCCAGTAACAATGACTGGGAATTAAAAGCAAAGCCAGTCTGTACACGGAGTCTAGCTTTGCCTTTAATTCATTGTTACAAGGCTTTTATAAAGAGTCTAACTTTGGCTTGAAGATGGCGCTGTGGGGGTATATTTCCATCTCTCTAATTTGCATATTACCCAGAGGAGCATGAATGGCCTTTTAAATCTCCTCACTCACCATAGAGGTGCCCTCCATAAAGAGAAAAGATTGCATTTCTGACACACATTAAACGCATATACTGCATGCATACATACACATATATACTATACACAAATTACAAACACATTGTTATGGCCACTGGTTATGGTGGTCCCAATCACCTCCTGTTCTTTCTTTGTGGCCAGTACCATGTCCCTCATGTTGTCTATGGAAGACTCCACATCTTCTCTCACCCGCCATAGGTTATGGCTGTGCTGCTGGTCCGTCTTTTAAAGGGCCAACATAAGCACCCTGCTTTTCTATTCTCAGTAGCCTACCCCTCTAGCAGGTACCTGAGCAATCCATCTCTATACTGTGTGAAGGTGCAAGAGTGTTTCTGTCTGATCTCCTGGTAGGAGATCCATGCATGAATCAGCAAACTTTCCTGACTTATCCAGTCTTGACTTTGGCTTATTTATTGACCAGGATTGCTCTCTTGGTGGCCTACCCTAACCCTTGGCCTGTTTCATTGTTACAATACTATTCTGCTGGCCCGGACCTCGGCTTTGTTCCACGTCCGTGTCTCTCTACACACTCTGGTATCACTTTACTGAAAACCTTGTACAAGCATTCCACCTGTCCTGATTTCGGTTCTGCTCCTCGAACACGTCTCTGTCTCCACTCTAGTTATTGCGTTACGGTAGTTCTGACTCAATTGCATCTGCAGCCACATAGCTATTAATATTGGAATCACTGGTAATATTGGCCTTCTATAGCATTAATATAGTGCTTCTATAGCATTACGGCACACAGTAGCTGCAATAATGTCTATGACAACTAGATATCTATATATATAAAATTGAATGTATGCGTGTCTGTGCCTGTCTGTCTGTTTGTCCTTTATGCGCTACTACACCATTTATCCGATCGCCATGAAACTTTGGGAAGTTGTTGAGTACACTCCTGGGAAGATTATTGGCATAGTACATCTATCCTATGATAAATGGCGCACATGCGAGCGTCATCGACAGTTACGCCCCTCCCCCCCAACGTAGATCGTTCGATTTCCATCATTGCCACTAATTCTCTCACTTCCCGATGTCGTAGAAATTTGAAATGAAATTTGGCACGAGCATTGATTATGTCATAAATAGGAAAAGCTGATGAGTCCCAACTCGATTATTCAATTCTAAGCGCAAAAGAATTAGCGTTCAAATTTTACGCACACAATCTAATTTTCTCACTTCCCAATGTCATAGAAACTTGAAATTTGGCATGAGCATTGATTATGTCATAAATAGGAAAAGCTAATGGGTACCAACCCGATTATTTAATTCTAAGCGCAAAAGCATTAGCGTCCAAATTTTGCGTACGGAATCTAATTCTCTCACTTCCCAATGTCATAGAAACTTGAAATTTGGCACGAGCATTGATTATGTCATAAATAGGAAACGTTAATGGGTCCCAACTCGATTATTCTATTCTAAGCGCCAAAGAATTAGCGTCCAAATTTTACGTACGGAATCTAATTTTCTCACTTCCCAGTGTCATAGAAACTTGAAATTTGGCACGAGCTTTGATTATGTCATAAATAGGAAAAGTTAATTGGTCCCAACTTCATTTTTCAATTCTAAGCGCAAAAGAATTAGCATTCAAATTATACGTACGGAATCTATTTCTCTCACTTCCCGATGTAATTTGGCACGAGCATTGATTATATCATAAATAGGAAAATTTAATGAGTCCAAACACGATTATTCAATTCTAAGCGCAAAAGAATTAGCATCCAAATTTTACATACGGAATCTAGTTCTCTCACTTACCAATGTCATAGAAACTTGAAATTTGGCACGAGCATTGATTATGTCATAAATAGGAAAAGCTAATGGGTCCCAACCCGATTATTTAATTCTAAGCGCAAAAGAATTACCGTCCAAATTTCATGTACGGAATCTAATTATCTCACTTCCCAATGTCATAGAAACATGAAATTTGGAGCGGGCATTGATTATGTCAAAATTAGGAAAAGTTAATGGGTCCCAACTTGATTATTCAATTCTAAGCGCAAAAAAATTAGAGTCCAAATTATACGTACGGAATCTAATTCTCTCACTTCCCAATGTCATGAAAACTTGAAATTTGTCATGAGCATTGATTATGTCATAAATAGGAAAAGCGAAGGGGTCCCAACTCAATTATTCAATTCTAAGCACAAAATAATTAGCGTCCAAATTTTACGTATGGAATCTAATTCTCTTACTTCCTAATGTCATCTATATATATAAAAATGAATGTCTGTCTGTCTGTCCTTTATGCATTACTATACCATTCATCCAATCGCCATGAAACTTTGGGAAGTTGTTGAGTACACTCCTGGGAAGATTACTGGCATAGTACAACTATCCTACGATAGGTGGCGCACGTGCGAGCATCGTCGACAGTTATGCCCCCCAGACAAAGATCATTTGATTTCCATTACAAGCATGAAAGCAAAAGGCATTACGAGCAAGCGTGAAAGCTGCGCTGTGATTGGTTGTTATCTAGATATATAAAAACGAATGTATGTATGTCTGTCTGTCTTCGCAGCAACGCGCGACGGGTAAGCTGGTATGTTTATATTTAAAAACATTTCTCTCCTTGGAAGGGAGATAAGTCTCCTCATCTTTTAAGACCCTCACTAAATCTATGGAAAAACAGCTCTGCAGACTAATTATTTCTTGAAATCAAAAATTTGAGAAAGTCAGGCAAAAAAGCAGAACAGATATGTGAACAAGAGGTAAGTTATCTGCTGCTTCTGAAGTGAATATACTCACCGTATGTAAGACTCCAGCAAGTTACCAGCCAAGATTTTGTTTGCTTAGATGCTCACTATCATTTCAACAAACTCTGCATAAGTCAATAGTACAAGTGAATATATGACACATAATATATCCTACGAGAGAAAAATACCACTTTAAATGCACTTATTAGGTTATTTTCCTCCTTCTCACTCTTAAAAAACTGCCAAAATCCATCTTGGTCTCACAAAACAGCCTGAGAATTCATTGAATTATTAAACTACCTACAGCCTATGCAAGTTTATGAACAGGAGAGCGGGTAGGAGGTAGCAGGAGTTTCAGAGAGACACACATGATTATGCTGCTCATAGAAGTCTATGGAGAGAGAAGGGAGAAGGAGAAAGAGGATTCAACAGAGAGAAGCAGAGAGACACACAGAGGTTGTTGCAGTGTATGGTGAGTTTTCTATCACTCCCCAAGTGTTTTTTCTACATCAATGCTTTTCAGTACTTCACTATAATATTGAATAGCCTGAATGTGTTGCTGCTTCTGAGTGAGAATTACAGAGCACAATCTCCTATTTTCTCCATGACCGCTCTTTGGGAGACATCATAGCATTTAATCTCCACCTACTAGCTCAGGGAAGACTGAGAATTAGAGACTCAGCATACAGAGAAGGAAACTGGTGACATGTGACATATATAAGTCATGTAACGGCCAAATATAATGCTTTCTCATGTACACACACGACATCTTATCCTGAAAAGTCACCTGAAATGACAGGAAGCTTTAAGTTAGTAGCAATTAGATGTTGGATTGTGCAGGGGCTTGTAAATAATAAAGCTGCATTCATTTAATTACAAACAAAGGTCTAAACAAAGGTCTCCCTAAAAGAAGGAACTAATGTGAAGAATCAATGGGGCACTTTTACAATACGCTATTATGCCAGCTTCTGCCATAAAAAAATTGCTAATTTTTGTGCAAGTGGGTATTTGCACACAAATTAGCAACTTTTTTCATTTTGCGCCGGACTCCCATATTTTTGAAATGTGGGTGGAGCCTATTGGGAGGGGGCATCACCAGCTTGGACCAACAGATTTATGTATAATTTATTCCAGAAACACTTGTTGTAAATTATACCAGAAACGTACACCAGGTCGGACCTAACGTTCATTTTTGAAAAGGCGCACAGAGGTGCGGGGATGCCCTGAATACATGAACAGGTGTGTGTCTCTTCATGTATTCAGCGCACTGTGCGCTGGGGAAAATCATACTAAGCCCAGCCCATACTAATTTCCCCCATTATGTTTAAACTGCTTTGACACGCAGTGTGATGATAATATCTAATCCATGCATGAGTGTCAACAATACTAAGGATGATTTCATTTTATTGGCTTGATAAGAGCACATTAAGGGGGGCCAACATCAGTATCACATCTCAATTATACAAGTATTGTGTGAATCATATGAATACTGATAGGCATTTAGTACATTTTTGATGAATTGCTATAATATTATTCTACATGTCCAAAGCAAACTACAAAAAAAAGCTTATAATATATATTACATGTTATCTTCCTGAATATTACCTGTAAACCTTATTTAAAAGGCCATGCTGGTAAAAAAAAACCAAAAAAACAACATTTTTCCATCCCTGCCCCTGATTGCCTGTCACATTCTGGAGGTCTTCTTTGTGAATTGCAGCCACTTCTATGCAGTTCAGCTCCCTGTCTAATGCTTATCGGGCATTTTATGATGAGATTTTTTTACTTTCACTTTCAAATCAATCCCATGATGCATCAGCACAGCATTAGCTAGAGGTTGTGTCATTTCTGCCTATTAGAGAGACAGTTTAATTATAATTAGCTTCTATATTCACCTAAATAAGCTATAGACCATACGTATACAGATGAGCTATGATCTCCTTCATTATGACTGTGTAGCAGGGGCTGTATGATCATTATCAATAACTGTGATAGGAGATTCTGTATCCCCCTCTGGGCAGTTTCCTTTCTAGGGTCCATGTGAAAGCATAATGCAGACTGAGAAACTGACTAGTTTCAGAGAGCAGAAACTCAAGTTAATAGTGATTAAAGTTTGTCTTCCAATAAGATTACAACATAGACTGAGGGTCACACCCATCAATTAAACCGCCTTTACCAAAGTCACCAACAACCTCATGACTACTAAAGTCACATGACACATAATCTTAATCTTGTCTTTAGTTTATGATACCATTGACCACTTCCTTCTATTATAAATCCTCGTGTTCCTTAATCACCCGTATTGTAGTGCAACATCCTTCTTAAACTGATAACACCCACATTGATCTCTGTGGCTCTGATGTTACCTTTCATCAACTACAATATCTCCTCCTCCTTCTCACCCTGCCTAAAACTGAACATCAGAATATTCATGCCATCCCAACCCCCTTCCAGAATTATCAGTCATACTATAATTAACCCATTGGTGACATCTACTGTACATGTACACTGTATGAGTGTGAGGTTTGCATGAAGCTGGCTCAGAAGTTAAGCGTGCTTCATGCACAGCTTGCGCTTTTGCCATTGACAGCTGACTACCTACCACAGCAGCTACAACTGAAGCTAACCTGGATCACAACTGTAAAAGGGGTTGTCTAGTTGGGATAGCCGATCAATAGTAAATCAAGAGGGGGGGGGGGGTGCTGCCCAGAAGCTGTTTGTTTGGCCGGTGTTTCCATGCACTAAGCTTATTTATACTGGAAGCAGGCAGCTCCATGCTCACTGCAGTGGCTTGGTATTGCAGGCAAAGTTCCTTGTTTACTTCATTAATAGCGTTCCAATTCATTTCAATGGGTTACATTGATTTGAGATACGAGTGTTTTGGTTTAAGAGCTCCGTCACGGAACAGATTAAACTTGTAAGCGAAGGCACCACTGTATAAGTATTTTTAAAGATCTTTGTGTTTTAAAAGTAGTTCACCAAAACAAACGACATAAGTTTGCTATTACTGTAATTGTACTGATCCACAGGCTATAGTTATGTCATTTTTGCTGCAGTGTGTATGCCATAAAAGCAATATTCCCCCAAAGAGGTGCAATTGCTTTCTTCCATTTCTCTTCACTTAGATATTTTTAAAAGCTTTCCAGTACATTATATGGTGCATTTAATGGTATCATTGAAAAACACAACTTGTCCTGCAAAACACAAGCCCTCAGACAGCTACGTTGAAGGAAAAAAAAATACGATTTTTTTTTTTTTTAAAGCATAGTGGAGAAATCAAAAAAGAAAAGCAAAAAATAGCTGGTAGTTAACGGCATTGTCCAGACTTTTTAAATTTTTTACAAATAGCTTACAAAGTCATAGAACTACCGTTCTCCTATCACTGGCAGTCTCTTTGCAGTCATCAGCAGTGCTGGATGACTCCTGCCTTTTTTTCACGTTTCTCTGCTCTCATGCTATTATTGCATGAGCTCTTTGCCACGCAGCGGTTGATCAGATGTATTGATTCTAACTCGTACCATCATTTATACTCAGCATTGTCGTGCCTTTCATATGCAGCCCATGCATTGATTTATCTTGCACTTCTTTGCCATTTTTTTGGTACTTTATATGTAGTTTCTCTATTGATTCTTTTCGCACCTTTATAGCACGTATTGACTTTATGCACCAAACATGATTCTTTATTATGTTATATTGTCTTTTAAATTATTTCTCTTGCCTTGTTGGCAGCTTGCTTATAATCTGGGAATTAAGACAAAGATATCTGGGGCTTGCTGCCCGCCGTGGTCAGCGCCCTTATGTTCACTTTTTAAGTGATTTTAATTGTGTCTATTATAAATGAATATTTTTCAATATTAGTATTTTAATGAATTGGATATAATTATTTTGTTTGCCTCTTTGAGAAGAATACAGCACTTTGTGAGGATGTGGTGATAGTGAATTCCATAAAAGAGTACAAGATGAACCTGAGTGATACAATATTGCATGTTATAATCACTGATGACTTCAGAAGGGTCGGTGATCTGGGGATTATTCCCATTACCAGATTGGAGTCTAAACCATGAATAACACATTTTGACTATTTACATGGTGTCACATCAGGAGCCTTAAAAGTCTAATGGACTTTATAAAAGCCATATAGAGTGGCTACAATGCAAAAAAAAATGATCACCTATCCACACAATAGGAGAAATGTATTTGATAGGTGGGGGTTCAATAAATGGGACCTTAAATGATCACGAGGACAGGGTGTCCCGAGTGTCCCTGTATTAATGGACTAGTGGTTATGCATGTGCATTACTGCTTAATTCATTTCAATAGGACTGACAGTGACATTGAACTAAATTGTGTGGTAGTATGCATGCAAGACTGCCTGTCTATGTGGGGACACTTGAGACTCCTGTTCTCATGATCGGTGGGAGTTCCAGTGGTTGATGAGTATTGGCTGCTTTACTTTCTATGCAATTCCCTACCCTGGGGGCAAGTTTGAAAATCCCTAGAAATGCTGCAGATTTGAGGCCATTTACAAGATGGTAGGCTGGGCAGTGTTCAGTATAACTGGTATACAGAGACGATAGATGCCACCAATTGCTGTCTGAAGTTTACAATGGAGTTTGTGGTTCTCTGCACTTTGTTCTGCCATCCATCAGATGCCTATAGAAAGTAGCATCTGTGAAATGTCAGAACAAACTGTATCAACTAAAATTGTGGGCAGCCGCTCGGAGTCAGCTGGAGTTTAATAATCACTATTATTACTAAGCGACAGGATGGCGAGGAAAATAGCACCTAGAGAGAATGATATTTTAGAGGGTTATTTTGTGGCCGACGTACTTCACATTGCAGCCTGCTTCACAGGCTTTTTTGTGTCATTTTTTGCCTTGAAAAAACAATTTCATACATTATTCATAATATTGTTATAAGTTCTTTGGTGACAACTTTTATTTTGTTACAAAGGTAACGTGTTTTTTTTCTGGTATTTTTCAAATCCTATAGAAAAATGTTATTAGAAAACACCAGTAAACATGCCATGCCTAGAGGATGATTCATTTTAAAAATGACTCAGAAAAAGTGCCCCTGAAAAACGGCAAAAAAGCGCCAGAACAAAAATCAAGCGAGTTTAAGGGGTTAATGAAACATCCGTCCGCACTAGAAATGCAAAGGAAAAATATAGAGAGAAACGCCATAAAAAAAAAAAAACCTGGAGTGCAGAAAGTCATCTGAAAGTCCTTTTTTTACCCTGGACATACATAAATGATATACCGTACACTCAAATATCTATCATCATGAGCAGGAATCCAACATGCAGAGGGAGCTTCTTCCTAAAGGTCACAATTACAGGTCAGCTTTACTGCAAGGCACGCTTGTAATTGTATGGCGTTATTGCGCCCTACAGAGCCATAGTGATAAACATTGTATTTATTTTCCCTGATGGAGCTCGCAAGTGACAGCTTAGGCTGCATTCATATCACATTAATGCCTTACGTCAGACGTAAGTACAGAATGCTGTAACATTCCCATAGGATTCTGTCGGGCACACGTTAGCCACAAGAGTCGTTTTAACAGGCTTGACTTAGTTTTATTCTAAGGGCACATAGCCTGCGCAACGTTAATCTTAATTTTTCTTATTTCTTTGATGTATGGAAGAGGATTCCGTATAACGACTCAACATAGGACAATCACCTATGGGAAACTCATAGAAGTGGCGATGCACACACATACAGTGAAAAGAACAATCTGCTGACAATACACAGTAATTTAGTGCTATCTAATTCCCTAAAGAGGACAACAAGACCCACAAATATGGGGTACATATAGTGTAAATTATATTTAGTCTCTTTCATAGTGGCAACACTCCATAAATGGGGAACCAACACGGCAGACAGCCGCTGGATGCCCTCCTCCAACACAACCTACATGAAGAAGGACATTGTTAGGGTACTTTCACACATACCAGAATATTCGGCCCAAAATCTGAGTGCCCAAATATGAATTGCTGACGGAATTAAGCCATTTTCAAACCATATCAAAATTCGTATGTTAGACATGGATTTCGGTGTGGATTTTTTCACATGGTGGAATATTCAACAGCATCATACAAAATATTCAATTATATGAAACAGGTTCTGAACCTCACCAATACCCCTAAAACTGCTGTATAATAGTGACTAATAGCCATAAAGAAGCTGGTGATAAAACTTTAGTGCGCTGAGCTGAGATGAAAAGCCCCAGTTTAGTGTTCACACTGAACCAAACTATTTGCAAGGTACAACCCAAAAGAGGGTTTAACTGTTTTGGTGTGCTCCACGCTGAAGACCAGCCGGGAAAATATTGTCCGGGCCGGGATTGTTGTAGCATTCAGTCACAGCGATCACCAAAAAGATTGTTAGCGAAAAGCAAAATAGAATTGATTGATTTCAATGGGTTCATTCTCATTTCTTTTTTTTGCCTGTGCGATTCTTGTGGGCATAAAAAAATTAGGACCTGCTCTATTTTGTTCGTATTTGCACACAGTAAGGCCCATAGGAATCTACGTGGGTACGCAAATGCAGACATGTGTACACATGGATATGTGCAAAATGCTGCTCATACCCGCGAGCACCGGTACCTTGTTCGGCTTAATAGCCATTTAAAATATGGCAGGGTGATTCCCCCCCATGTGAACTAGTGGTGCCTGTAAAAATATGCACAGTATAGTGTGCAGGCATGTGCGTGATGTACACTCATTCGCTGTGCAAAAAAGTTGCCCAGGAGCAAGCGTATTTTGCACTCATGTGTCTCCGCCCTAAAAATGCTGATTTTTTTCTACTATACAACGATTCTTATCATGATCAATCTATCCATCAATAAATAATATACAGATTTAACATAAGGCCAGCACTTTGCACTCATACTGCTGCAGTGTTGTGAGCGAAAAATCCCATTTTCACAGCAAATTACATCACTATTGAGTAGTTTGATTATGTGTGGGGTTTCGATTAATACGAAGGCCCTACATTACATATTCTGAGAAATAAACAGCAAGTACACGTGCAGCATCTGAGAAGCGAGCCCCAGCCTATGAGACAGCGGGGAAGACTTTAGGCCTTGTCACGGTGGCTCTACTGTCTGCCACTTGGAGGGTAACCAGGGACCCGTCCAAGGAGCTGCGGGCAGGCTATTAACCCCTTCACGACCAAGGACATAAGGGTACGTCCTGGAACGCCGGGGTATGTATGAAGAGAGGTCGGGGGCCACCTCTCTTCATACAGCATGGGCGGCAGCTGTTTATTACAGTTGACACCCGCTGGCAATAGTTGCAATTGGCCGTGCATCCGATCGTGGCTATTAACCCTTTAAATGCTACTGTCAGTTCTGACAGCGGCATTTAAATCCCCCTAACGCTGTTCAGGGGGTCTCGTACGCCCCCCCCCCCCCCCGCGGTGAGATCGGGGGAGCCGTGCAGGTGTCATGGCAGCTGGGGACTTTCTGAAAGGCCCCAGGGCTGCCTTGGGAGACTGCCTATCAAGCCATTCCCGTGGGGTGGCTTGATAGGCCGCCTGTCAGAATGCAGTATGACGTAATGCTATAGCATTACGTCATACTGCAGGAGTGATCAAAGCATTGCATGTTGTAGTCCCCCAGGGGGGCTTAAAAGAAAAGTAAAAAAAAGTTTTATGAATAGTAAAAAAAAAAAAAAAAAAGTAATAAAAGTTGAAATCCCCCCCCCCCCCTTTTGCCATAACCATAATTAAAATATCTAAATCACAAAATAAAAATACATATTTGGTATCACCGCGTCTGTAAAAGTCCGATCTATCAAAGTAGTACATTATTTTCCCCGCATGGTGAACGTCGTCCGAATAAAAAAATAAAGAACGCCAGAAATGCACTTTTTAAGTTACCCTGTCTCCCAGAAAAAGCGCAATAAAAAGCAATCAAAAGGTCGTAAGTATTCCAAATTTGGTACTAACGTAAGCTACAGGACATCCCATAAAAAATGAGCCCTTGCACAAATATGTCAACGGAAAAATTTAAAAGTTATTGCGCGCAGAAGATGGCGGCAGAAAATAATTGAAAAAAATTAAATGTCTTTGAAAAAAAAAGAGTAGTACAGTAAAAAAAATATACAAGTTTGGTATCGTAGTGATCGTACTGACCCATAGAATAAAGATATTATGTCATTTTTGTTGCAGTTTGTGTGCCATAGAAACAAGACGCACTGATAGATGGCGGAATGTCGTTTTTTTTTTTCATTTTACTCTACTTAGAATTTTTTAAAAGTTTTTCAGTACATTTTATGGTACAGTAAATTGCACCATTTAAAAATACAACTTGTCCCACAAAAAACAAGCCCTCATCGATGGATAAATAAAGGAGTTACAATTTTTTTGAAGGGGGAGGAAGAGACGAAAATGCAAAAAGAAAAAGGGGCTGCGTCATTAAGGGGTTAAAGAGGAAAAACCCAATGGTGGTTTACCTTTGTCCTTTTGCTATTCGTGATGCCACCATCCCATCCTCTGTGGTGAATCGAGTTATTAACAATAAATAGTCCAAACACAGGGGTTTAACTTTCAGAGCCAAACCGGGAACAGTCGGTGAAGCTCGTTTACTTGAAGAATTTACAGGTTTACAGATGAGTCCACAGTCTAGTTATCTGTGGGGTTCTGTTCCCAGCCACTCTCCTTCTCTCTCCAGCTCTCTACCAGTCATCACTCACATTTGGAAAGTGGGTACGCTGCATGGCGGCTCCTCATTCTCTCTCGGTCCTTCCCATCCATTAACACAAAGGTCTGGGTACATTGGGCATTCACAACGCATCCGCTTGGCCTCTTCCATCCTGGTGCTCTTCTAAGAGCTGAGCAAAGTCTCTCTTCCTCAAAACCGGTACACTCCAGCTTCAGCCAACTTTCTGTCTAGGCTGGGATGTCCCAGCTGCACGGAGCTCGCAGGCGTTCTCCACTGCATCCACCTTGCAAACACATATATATCAAACATGATCACGTGACAGACAACAAGATACTTTCCCCAACATAACTCAGACGTTAACCCATTCAGTGCTGCAGAGGTGCAATACGCGTCAAATTCATACAACACAAAGACACTGACAATACAATAAGCAAGAAACAAATAAATGCATTCATACTTAAGGAGGGGCCCCACTGACTCTGAGCCACTACACATGTGGGCTGGAAGACCAATAGACAACTAATATCAAATGGCTAAAACTTGAAAATGTGCCTGGAGAGGAAGGAAAATAAGGGGGCACTAGATATTGGTGCAATCATAGAAATGAGATAAAATAGCACGTATCAGAGCTGTCTCCCCTGTTTCACCTCACCGAGAACTTGTGGTCACCTCACATTCGAGAAGTTCTGTTGTAGATCAAACAGGGGTGACGAAGCTTCGTACTTCATAATGTTATTAAACTGTCATCTCCAATTATTTCAAGTAATAAAATGCTGTTTTTTCCGGCTTCAGGTGTAATAAATGAGAGCAGACATCTCTGAATGTTACTGTCAGGGATATTTCTGTCTCATTAACGATTGATGAGAAGGTTCATGTCCTTTCTGAGCTGCAGACAACGGAGAAAAGACTGAATCTGCTGCTTTTCATCATTTGCTATTCTGATTTTTTTGATGGATTATATCTCAAATAAACTGCATATTTTACACTTTGTGTTTACGGGCGGAAAGAGAAATCTCGGCTACTTTCTCATTAGAACGGCTTTGTCTTAGCTGCCGGGAAGAAAACTCGACTTTTTTCACTATACTTCTAATGGCATTTGGGATTCTTTCCTGAATATTCTTATTCCGATCCCATCAGAACTTGTATTTTTCATTTCAGTTTGGGCACTTCCATTGCTTTTGTAAATAGTAGATCACACTTGTACTTCTGATTTGTGTAGATCTGGCTGTCTAAAAGCCATCAGTATGCCCCGTTATTACCTCTTTCTGTACTAGAAGAATGCATTGCACATTAAACTTTATGGAATTACTAAAAATCAATATCTCATGGTTTAAAGGCATGATTTGTAGGAGAAGAGGAATGTGGTATTACTAGTAGATAGACCATCCCAGGACACTGATTGTAACGTTCTCGTCATTGGCATTGATCTGAGAGGCAAGCATCCTCCACCACATCACCCTGTACAGGAGCTGGTATGCATGGAACCCCTTGTTTGGGCTTGTTAGTGTCGACATCATGCTGTCCATTCCTGTACAACATTTCGATGTGGGCACTCAATGCAGCAGGAACCGCTGGACACAGATGTCTGTGAGCACCGCAAATCAGGCTTGGTACCACCAATATCACACTATACATTTTTGTACAGCGCTGCTATGTGGGCACTGAATGCAGCAGAAGCTGCAGATTGGTGAAGCAGAAGCAGCCAAATACACAGATTAGTGTAAGGGGAGCCGCTCTCCACTATACTGTTGTGTGCAGGGCACAGTGGAGTAAGTTTGGGTGAGATGGCTTCTTTCGTGCCCTGTGCATAAAATATGTTTACTGCCAGCTTTGCACACTGCATAGGCTTTGCCCCTCTTACCACCTTTGTGGCTGCAGCTGGCAGTTTGTTGACTCTTGCCTATTTGTGTTCACTGCACTTATTATTAGTTTGAGCAAAGCTACAACCTGGGGCCACGTTGTAATTTTTCCAGGGCCACTTTGGGTTCCCAATCCACCCTTTAATAGCTGTATAACCACACCAGAACAGCTCAGTGAATAAATACAGGACTAGAATTTAGCTTATAACATAAATACAGTACCAACAACAAGCTCAGTACATAAGTACAATACCAGAACCAAACTCATAACATAAATACCATAACAGAACTAAGTGACTGTCTTGTAGGAGCGCTGATTAGCCGACTGGGATGCCTTGTCACATCAGCAGGGAAGAAACACAGCCAGGAGCAGGATGATTCACTCCACTAGGCACTGCCATACAAAGTAGCAAGGTGATCTGCCCAGGCAGACCTAAGGGGGGGCGATCTGCTGGGTGCTCCCCCTACAAACTGGTGGCCAGTGCCCTGTGTGACCACATGATTCGCACATAGATAAGGCTGGCAATGATACCTGATTTTCCTTCAGTATGTGCAATAAAGAAACCAGAACCTTCGCCTAAAAGGGAGTCACATATGCAGGACACAATTGATTCATTGCTGTTGCTAGATGCATTGCAAGAATATGATTTTCACCATATATATCCTGTTCAGTTTTACACAGGCATCAGCTGAATGAAAGAAGATAAGCAAACGAATTATTGTTCGTTGTTGAGTCTGTGCATGCATAAAAACTCTGGAAGGGTATCATTTCTCATCAAGGAGAATACCTAGAAGGTGAGTGGGGAGACTTATCAGGCCATGCATGCAAATAAGGAGTGATGATACCCCTCCCAACCTATGTCACAGGCCTCTCCCCACCAAGCCTACTGCACACTGAAGAAGGGCAAAACCCTCAAAACAGCTGTCTGTGTATGAGTTATGGCTTAGTTTTCAATTTTCAATCATTGTTATAAGACTTGTATAAAGAGTCTGACACTGGTTTGCAGGAATGCTGCCTTCCAATAGGTGGCGATGAAGAGGTATTGTTCCATCTTCCTTGTTTGCATAAAAGCTATACTGTGGGAATCCAAACGATTATCAGCCCATGTAAAAGAGCCCTAACTTTTCCCAAAAATTTCCAGCCCAAAACCAGATTTTTGGTTTTAAGTTCTGCCGATTTTATGAAGTTGTGTGTGTTGGCATAGTTCTAAGTGGTATGTATGAGCTCTGCATATTCTGAGCTTTTGTCTTTTTTTTTTTTTTTTTTTTTTATAATTCCAGTTCTTTATTCAAAGCTTTTTCAATACAGTAAACAAAATCAGACCCTGGACAACTTCAGGTCTTGTACAGTACACTTTTGCAAACAATTAAACCTTCTAACAAATGCGTCACGGGTACTGAGCTTATTTATATCTGTGGTCCATATCAGATCTTGGGTCTATCAAAATATAGTAGCCAAACGTGCGGCTTTTCTAATCAAGGGACATTCAAAACATAACATATCGATCTTCATACCCCAGCCCCGGACAACTTCAGGTCATATTCCGTGCTCCCTAAGGGTGAATGAACATATCTAAATTACTAGGGGACACTGTGCTTATCCAAAACTGTTGTCCTTAGGGTTTCCCAGGGGAGTCAAAATAAAGTAGCCTAACGTACGGCTGTTTATCACACATAACACATAAAGCACATAAAACAATTGACATAGGGTAGGGGGGTAAGGGTAAGTGGGTAGGGGGGGGTGTAATGGTAAGAATAGTACCTCCAAGTTTGCCTCTCATGGGAATATTCTTACAAGTTTTGTTCTCAGTCATCTGATGTCTCTGAGTTCAGGAGGTTCCGATATTCACATCGGGCGCTCCTCCCTGGTAAGTCTCGCACTGGGTCTCCTTCAGCGTCCGGGGTGTGCTCTCACTACGCGACATGGCACTGAGCTCTCCACCGAGATGAGAAAGCTCCTCGAGAGGAGAGAGTGCGGATGGGGGCCTGAGGGTGGCCTCGTGTTAGGGTTCAACTGATGCGCTTCCACCACTCCCATTCCTTTGTGAATTTCTCATGAGTGTTTCTTTTCCAACTAGTGAGTTCCTCTAGGTTGTAGATCAGGTCAACTTTGTTCTTCCATTGGGTCACAGTAGGGGGCAATTTTTGCAACCATAATGTCGGGATGAGTGCCTTTGCTGCATCTATGAGCAGGGCGATCAGTTTATCTTTCAAGGGATGGAAGTACGGTGAGGGCTTCCACAGAAAGATTATCTCTGGTGAAAGCCTAAAGTTTGGTCTGATGCTTTTTATGGCGCGTTTGATCTCTCTCCAGAACGGGACAATAATCGGGCAGTCCCACCAGATGTGTCGATACGAGCCGCCAGCAGCTTCGCAACGCCAACATCTGTCGTGGGTGGCGAGCTTATGTACATACAGCCATTGTGGTGTTCTGTACCATCTGACTAGAGCTTTGTAATGGGTTTCTTGCATTGAAACGCACGGAGAGAGACCGAACGCTAATTTCAGGATGAGCTTTATTTCCTCTGGGGGTAGGGAGGTGTTTAGTTCCAGTTCCCACGAGGTGAGGAACGCGGGTTTGTACCCAATAGGAGGGTCGATGAAATTTCTTTGTGCTTTCGCTATTTGTTTCTTTTTAGGGGCGCCTTCTACGAAGAATTTCGTAGAAGGTAGAAGGTCTAGTGGACTTATGCTGCTCTAGGAATTCCTCAGTAGTTTTACTGATGTGTGCTTTATGTAGGAAAGAGCCACGAAGGTTCGTGGTCAGGATCTGCCCCGCTTCCCTCGGGCTCTGATCAGCTAGTGCGTGGGCGTCCGCTATTTTGGCGTCTGCGAGTCCCAACCACATGTTCCTGATGTTCGAGTCAGTCTCCATGCCAAGTATGTTGCATATAGTGCTCAGGGGTGCTATTGGAGAGGGAACGGGCGCCAGGCTGGGCCTCAATGTATCCCAGGTCTCACAGGGGGCCCTCAGGAGGGGGTTGAATTTCTTGGCGATGTAGCGGTGTCTGGTGGGAGACCATAAGTCTTCCACTATGGTATCTCCATGTGCATTGGCAGCTAATTTTTGTAGGATGGGGTCTCTAGTTGGGTGGACTAAGTCCAGCCAGTATGTGAGCTGTATGGCTCTGTATATGTTGTGTACGTTTGGTAGATCTATCCCTCCTTCCTCTCTTCTTTTGGAAAGTAGACTAAGTGCTATCCTTGGCTTTTTCCCCTTCCACACATATTTTGATATCAATGTGTTGAGGGCCCGAAAGAATGAACCAGGGATATGGATTGGGAGCATACGTAGTTTATATGTGATTATGGGAATCACGTATGACTTAATAATATTCTTCCTCCCAAACCATGATAAATATGGTAGGTCATATGTGTTGAGCAAATTCTTAGTTTGTAGCAGGAGGGGTAAGATGTTAGTTGTGTAGAGATTTTCTATCCTCTTGGTGACTTTTATACCTAGGTACGCAATTGAGTGTTCCTTCCAGACGAATGGTGATTCAGACCTCAGGGAGTTGCTATACTTCAGGGGGACAGAGACGTTCAGTATTTCTGATTTTGTAAAATTTATTTTAAAGTTTGAGATAAAGCCAAACGTTTCTAGGCTGGAAATTAGTGCGGGGATTCCTGTTCTTGGATTAGTTATTATGAACATGATATCATCGGCGTAGGCCGCTAGTGATAGCCTGTGTCGACCTATCGTTAGTCCCTCGATGTCTGGACGCCTTCTTATATCCTGGAGCAGGGGTTCCAGTGCTAAGACAAAGAGGGGCGGGGATAACGGACTCCCCTGACTCGTCCCGTTGCGTATGTCAAACGCCTGTGACAGAGAGTTGTTGATTTTTAATCTTGCGTGGGGGTTGCTATAGAGGGAGAAGATCGCTGATACCCAAGGAACTGGGAAGTTAAAGTTAAGGAGCACCCTCTCTAGATATGTCCAATTAACGCGATCAAACGCTTTTTCTGCGTCTGTACTTATCAGAACTGTGGGAATTTTATGCGTTTGAGCGAACTTGATTGCGTGTAGGAGTCTGTGGGCGTTATCTTTACCCTCCCTCCCTTTAATAAAGCCTGCCTGTTCCTTGTGTACCAGCTTAGGGATATGATCCTCTATTCTTTTAACCAGAAATGTTGCCCATAATTTCACATCTATATTGATAAGAGAAATTGGTCTGTAATTTGCACAGTTTTCTGGGTCTTTGTCCCCCTTCTGTATGAAAGAGATGTGAGCTTCTAGAGCTTGTTTGGGAAATGTCCCCCCCTTGTAAAAGTGCGTTAAAGAGGTCCTTTAGTCGTGGGATGAGTGTTAATTTAAAGGTTTTGAAGTATATATCCGAGAAGCCATCAGGACCAGGGCTTTTGCCTGATGGAGTAGATGTTAAAATGTCTTCTACCTCTTTGTCCGTAGCAGGCGTCAGGAGGGTTTGTGCGTCTGTCTCGCTTAGTTTAGGAAGGTCTAGTGTCCCTAGGAAGGCATTTATCTAACTTATTTGTATGGCTTGTTCTGATGGGGTTGGTTGTTCTTTCAAATTATATAGTTTGTTGTAGAAGGCATGGAATACTTTGGCTATCTCCAGGGATGATGTCATTACTTTACCCGAGTGGTCTTTTATTGCACTAATCTGATTTCTAGTTTTGGCTTTTTTAAGGAGTGTCGTCATATACTTGCTTCCTTTGTTCCCCTGTATGTATACTGTCTGCTTGAGAAAAAGGTGTTTCCTGTTAAATCTGGATTGTAATAGCCGGTTCAACTCCCTGCGCTTTTCTGTTAGGTCATCCAGGTTACTTTTAACTAATGAGAGTTTGGCAATTTTTTCGAGTTTCGCGATTTGAGAGAGTAGTGTGTCTATCTCTTTGTTTTGCTGCTTCTTACGCTTAGAGCCCAGGGCGATGAAGATTCCTCTCATATAGGCCTTATGGGCCTCCCAGATCATAGGCGCTCCGAGGTCATTCTCACCATTCAACTGGAAGTATTCCTCTAGGAGTTCAGTGAGCTTTTGTCTATCTTCTTCCCTATCTACTAGGGAGTTATTTAGACGCCAGGTCCATTCTCCCGGGCCCCCACTTGCGATTCTAATGTCTATATGGATAGGTGCGTGGTCCGATATAGAAATCACATCTATTTTAGCTCGCGTTACCTGCGGGAGGAGGGTTGAGGAGGTGAAGAGATAGTCTAACCGTTGGAAAGAATTATATTGTTGTGAGAAGTGGGTGTAATCCCTATTCAGGAGGTACAATGTGCGCCAGACATCCACCAAACCAAGGTCCGCTACTGCTCTGATAACCTTGCTGATGCGTCCCTGTGAGACCTGGGATTTACCCCTAGAGGAATCTAGGAGGGGGTTTAAGGTTATATTCCAATCTCCTCCTAATAAGATTTCCCCATTGGCGAACTCTTTAAGAGTAGCGATCTGTTTATGGAGCCAATCCGTTTGATGGGTATTGGGGGCATATAGATTTGCTATAGTTAATTTGACTCCATTAATGGAGCCCTTCAGGAATAAGGCTCTGCCTTCATGATCGGAGTATTCCGCTGAAAGGGTGAAGTTTACCAACTTATGTAAGAGGATTGATACCCCTTTGGAGGCTGAAGAAGGGTGGGAGTTGTGGAAGGCCTGTGTGAACTGCTTGCCGGGCATGGTGAAGTGTTTACCCCCCTTAAAATGGGTCTCCTGAAGGAGTACTATTTTTGAATTATATTTTTTCAGTAACTGGGACACTTCGTACCTTTTCCGCGGCGTGTTGAGCCCCCGGATGTTGAAGGATGTACATCTCAGCGCGTCCATGTGCGAGGTCAAACAGAGAAGATGTCGTGTCACTGAAAGAGAAATTGAGAGAGTAAGGGTCTGCGAGTTCTACTTCAGGTTTAGGGATGCGGGAGACTTCTGATGCTGTAGACCCTGTTGTTCCTCTTACTTCCGATCCGCTTCTATAGGTCCAGGCGGGGCTTAGCAGAGGTTGTGCGTTATACTCGTACCTGAGTGGTGCGATGAGGTGAGGAGGCTCAAATGGAGGTTGGGTGTCCCTGTAAAACAGGTTAGACTTATAGGGAAGAAGGATGGGACAGGGAGGCAAGGGGGTAGGGTTAGACAAGACAACAAGACAAGACGAATTTGTTACAATAAGCTTTTCTCTCACTGTGCAAGTGAGAGACGGACGCAATCTGCGTGAGACCTATGTACGTCCGTTCTTAGGAGGTAGTGTAAAACAGAAAAAACTTGTCAGGTATTAAAACCTATGTGCCTGATCCGGATGAGGCAGACAGACACCCCTTATCAATAAGGGCAGTTCAAAAAACCAAACGTGGACAACCAGGTAGTCCCAAGCGCCTCAGTGGAACGAGGGGATAGAAAGAAGAACACAGTCTCTTTTCTCGCCAGACAATCCTGGGTAGTGTCAGGGTAATTTCTGCGTACAGCACCAATCAGGCCCACCCCAATGCCCCGCTGCCGGCGGTAAAGAAGAGACACCACACACGGAGGTCTGGTATAGTTCCTCACACGGGGACATGACTGCGCGCTTTATTACAGAATACATGAGATCTTATACCCTTTGGTCTCATCACTAGGAATGGGTAATGGGCTCATTGGCTCAAATTCACCGCATAACCATATATGGGAAGTCCGGATTTCCGTCTGAGACACTGATGATCATATACGTAGTTGAACAGTCGTTATCTAGATATGGCGCTTCTGGGAAAACAGCCAAGTATGTGGCCTTCGTGTTCGGTTCTGTATCATCTCTGAATTTCTGGAAACATCTCTTTCAGCCTTGCAAACTTTTGGAATATCTGATATAAGGCGAAGTATTAAGTTTTTCATAGAGTTAGTACATATGAGAATAAAGTTAGTATACATATAAAAAGAAAGGCACATTACTATATCTATATAAATGTATATATTCCAGTGTTTTATTTTCTACCTACAAGGATATATATATATATATATATTTGCTTCTCAAACCCCCCTAAAAACTTAATACGGAGATCAAGCACCAGACCTTGCACTCTTCCTCGGTCGCCTCTCCCTTGCGTCAGGGTTTCCCCACTGCCCGTAAGGCCCTACTCCTAGGAGGGGGGATCCCTACCTCACCTCAGAAGGAGGCCATGGATTCCCTGGGCTTATTTCCGGGCATCCATACCCTCTATCTGTACAAGTTAACACCCCGCAGAGTGCGCCCTCGCTGGAACCTATGGTCTTCTGCACTATCCCTAGGCAAATGGGAATTCCACTGACAATCCCTCTTAGGAGATCGGTGCAGGCGCGGTACTAGTACATTTCTCCATTCTTCTGGTAACGTACGTGGTTGGCATTATCGGAACTGGCTCTTCATCTTTTTTCAAACAAGGGAAATTTTGGTGTCACATTATCCAGTCCCTTACTCATACTCTTTTTGATCAAAGGGATAATACACATACAGGAAATTACATACCCCACTTCTTTCTGCTAAAATCATATCCAGGGCCACTCTAGGGCCATGGATGCAGTGGGCCCTAACTGGTTAGCTAACCCTTGCAAAAGCATCCCTGGTGTAGTTTACAAATCTCTGCTGATTTTAATAGATATAATTCATCCAATCTACATTATTATTAACAGTGACAATAGCAAATAAGGACTCATAACCTGCTTTAACCTGATCTCTAGAATTAAATTAATCTCGCACCCCCCTTGGCACTCCTATTGCATCTATGTATACATGTGGATCAAAGTTACCACCTGGAGCGTCAACTTCTCTCTTAGCACAATGCGGTGTTGGATTCTCACTGAGTGTAGCCTTCATATTGCAAATTTGATTGTATTAATTTGTTCTGAAACAGGGGGCTAGTGTACAGTAGTCAAAGGTGTGTGTTAGAGGAATTGTACCACATTATAGCATGTAAAGGATATGCAGGATCATGAGTTCTTTCAGTGCGAAGTGTGGATCCAAGTGGGCTTTCCTTTGAGCTTGACTGCAGTTGGGGTGGCGAGCAACATCTGGTAGGGACATTCAAACCGGGTTTCTCGCTCAAACTCTTTTACATAGACCCTGTCACCTGGTTTCAGATTGTGACACTCATCTGTAGGACCTGGGAGAAAGCAGAGACTGCAGAATGCATTATTGACAATTCCTTGGAGAGGCCTATGACAAAATTAACAAGAAAATCATTCCCCAAACTCAGCTACTTTGGCATGTATCCTCCTGGAAAAGAACTAATGGAAGACACTCAATTCAAGATTTGCCCGTTTTCTTCATTGCCTTTTGTATCTACTTTCCCACTACTCCGAGGACGGTAGGGTGTGTGAAAAGCCTGGAATATACCCAAAGCAGACATGATGTGTTGCATTATTTCACCTGTGAAGTGTGTACCTTTGTTTGACTCAATACCTTCCGGTGCCTCGTATCTGCGGATTACCTCATTCATGAGCTTCTGTGCGGTTACCTGCTTATTTACTTTGGTACCAGGGTAGGTCTTTAACCTGAAAAGAAATCAACAACAACAAGCACATATTCATACTTCCCAACAGGTGGGAGCTGAGTGTAGCCAATTTGCAATCTCTGAAATGGGTAGAGTGGCCCCGGCAAGTGTTATGTGGCAAATTTACTTCTGCCCTGTTGCTTATGGCAAAGATCATGCAAAATTGGACAAATGATGCAGCAGCTACAGAAAACCCAGGAGCAACCCGTCCTCGTTCAAGCGTTGACATCATTGCTGCTTTGAGAGGTGCGTCTTTTGGTGCATCAGCTGGGCCATCATGGGGCACAGGGACCGTGGTAGGCAAGTGCTGTTGACTGTTCACCATATGCCGTCCCTTTTTAGTCCATTTTTCCTTTTCTTCCTTGCTGGCTTGTAACTGTAAAGTCTTTAGTATATCAAAGTCCAAAGTTTTTATCAAAGTCCAAAGTTGTTAGTCAATGTCCAAAGTTTAGTCAAAGTCCAAAGTTATTGTTAAATTCTTCTTTTCTTCTTTCTTGCACGGCTTGAGGGCCGCTGCCTTTGCTGTGTGGTCTGTGATGGCGTTGCCTCTTGTTTCTCCGGTGTAGGAATTGGTGTGAGCTTTCCACTTTGTTAGGTAGAAGTAGGGTCTCCATGAGGCTCTGCACCGCTGCATCATTCTTAATTGGCTGTCCTGCTGAGGTAAAAAACTGTCTGGCCTTCCATGTTGGGCCGTAATCATGAGCTATGCCAAATGCATACCGGGAGTCAGTGTAAATGTTTGCCGTCTTACCTTCTACCACTCTACACGCCTCAGTGAGGGCCTTTTTAGTTCCGCTTCTTGTGCTGCGACATGCGGAGGCATTCTGCTTTTAGGACATCTTGTTGTGTAACCACTGCATATCCAGTGTGGAGTCGTCCATCACCCTGGTACCATCTATAAAAAACAACTCAAAATATGCATTGTTAACAGGGGCTTTCAGTAACTTTTTAAAACTTAAATTTTCTTGTTGCATCACTGCTAGACAATCAGGCTGGTATTTTATTTCAAAAATATCAGAATCTTGTTGGGAAATTTTTTTAAAAATGGCTGATTTGCAATACCTAGATCACCTATGCCTTCTCCTCCCCCCCTTTGAACCAGGGTACTCAATTGGAACAAGAGTAGCCGGTTCAAAGTAGTAGAACATTATAAAAAGATTTGATGGATGCAAATAAGGCCTGTAAGATGTCAGCACCAATAACAGAGACATGAGTTACATCAGGGCAGAATAATCTACAAACACCTATTAATATTGGAAATGTGATATCCTTTAAGCAAATTCATTATTAGTCTGATCCTGCCTGCAATGTCTTATCAAATTTGAGAGAGAAAAAAAAACAAAAAAAACTTTTACTAGCTGCTCAAGATCCTCACCCCCTCCCTTGTGGACAAGAGGGATGACCCACATTACGTACTTTTACATCATCTAGCTCCACCCCTTCGATATTGGCTGCTTGCGTCTTTTTTCACAGCTTCATTTAAGCTCTACAGTCTAAGCATCCACACCACAACCAAGCAAAGTCCCATGCATGGGGTGGACCTCCATCCCTAGTCAATATCTGCATCACACATTCCACACTCACCACAGCCCGAACACGGGTCACTAACTCTCATCCATCCATGCCCTCAAGTCCGCTCCGTCACCCCCCACCGAAGGTGCACCAGCACACACAGATACACAGACAAAAAAAAATCTGACAAACAAACATACATCAGTTGAAAAACATCGAGGTGAGTGCTATAATGTTATAAAGTACATGATTCTATTGAGATGAGATTGTGAATGAGCGCTATTTTTGACAAATTATGTGAAAAAAAATTTGCTGAGTGACTGAGACATTCTATCTTTCTGATTTACTGAAGCTATTATATGCTATATTAAACGCTGAAGTATTTTAGTTTCTGTGACCCTGAGCTTAGAGTGAATTCTGAAAGCCCCCACCTTTGCAAAATAGCTGTTATCTCTCTACGAATATGCATTCACCGACAAAGTTGTTTTAGTTTAACTATTCCCTGCATTTGAACTCATAAATAACACATATGCTGGGACCTTCTGACAGCTTACACCTGTATGAAAGAGACCAAGACGTCTCCATTTGTGACCTCAGAACCCAGTAAGAATATACCTTAGAAATTGCTATATTTCCTGCCTTGTAAGACAGTATAATTAATTAAATTCATTTCAATTCATTTTAAGCAAGGGTCAGTATTTCATTCTCTCTGCTTTGTTATCGCTTGACCTTGAAAACTAGACACAAGCTGCAGCTTTAAGTAAACAATCCTTCTCACACTAAAAGCAAGCTCAGTTAACCATTTGCACACATATATATACATATATACACATACATCTATATCTATTATCTATCTAGTATTATACACCTTTTCCTCTCTCTCTCTGCCAACAAATCACATGCTTTGTAACTTTCTTCTCGACTTTGCTTGTTTCCCATACTTCTCTCCCTACCTAACTGCCAATGTAACCTTCAATAGACACTCTCCCGACACCCTCTAGATCACTTACTGTACTTTCCAACATTTCACTTACGGATACTTTCTTAAACAAATAATGTGTACATACTTAACTTTCTCTGACTGTCTCTCTCTCCTCACTCCAGCACTTTCTAGCAAACCTTGGTCTTTCAAGGCACGCTTCTTGGTCCTAAAGACCTCCTCCCAGACACCATGCTGTAATCTACCGTGCGGGTCGATGTCACACATTTTCATAAGTTTTCTTACATTTTACAGATTTGGACCCTTGTCTCTCCTACTGTCTCTCCTCCATCAATTGATCCGCACGGCGGCAGCCCGTAAGGGGCTCTGTCTTCTTTAATAAGATCTTACGCATATTAGAACAACAACAACAATAATAATAATAACACGGTCCATAGAGTGCATCCTTCTGACCCGAATTGTTAGCCCCTTATATACTGGCAAAACAACCGAAGGCATCTTCTTCTATGGAACCAGTCTCATAGAGTGCGTCTCCTCCTCAGCTAAACTATCAACAACTAAAAATCGAGGATCCCTTCTTCTATGAGATCTATCTCATAGAGTGCATCTCCTCCTCAGCTAAACCATTAACAACTAACTAAACTAAAATCGAGGGTCCCTTCTTCTATGAGACAAAATGAAAAGTAAGAGAAAAAAAAATTCTGCAGATACAACAAACAACCTTTACTATCGTTAAAACACTACGGACTTCAAAGTACAAATAGACTAATGACTAGTCCCTGGGTGAGCGATTGGTGCGCATATCACGGTCAGTGGTCCGTGATGGCAAACCCGAAGCCCACGAGTTACCGTGTAGAACTCTTAACCCAACCCGTCCGGTCACAAAACACAGATAGTCCCTCCCGCTGCAAGACTCGCAGTGTAAAACACAACATAAATATATGCTGGTCTTACCTGGAGTTCTTTGAGTTGATCAGGCTCGGTTTGCAGCAGGACGGCTTCCCCGTGGCGTGGATCCGGGTGGACTGCGCTGTAGGCTCCGGTTTTACCGCTCCACCTTTCGTTGGGCGCCATTGCCAGGGTAATTTCTGCGTACAGCACCAATCAGGCCCACCCCAATGCCCCGCTGCCGGCGGTAAAGAAGAGACACCACACACGGAGGTCTGGTATAGTTCCTCACACGGGGACATGACTGCGCGCTTTATTACAGAATACATGAGATCTTATACCCTTTGGTCTCATCACTAGGAATGGGTGATGGGCTCATTGGCTCAAATTCACCGCATAACCATATATGGGAAGTCCGGATTTCCGTCTGAGACACTGATGATCATATACGTAGTTGAACAGTCGTTATCTAGATATGGTGCTTCTGGGAAAACAGCCAAGTACGTGGCCTTTGTGTTCGGTTCTGTATCATCTCTGAATTTCTGGAAACATCTCTCTCTGCCTTGCAAACTTTTGGAATATCTGATATAAGGCGAAGTATTAAGTTTTTCATAGAGTTAGTACATATGAGAATAAAGTTAGTATACATATAAAAAGAAAGGCACATAACTATATCTATATAAATGTATATATTCCAGTGTTTTCTTTTCTACCTACAAGGATATATATATATTTCCTTCTCAGTAGGTCAAAAGTTTTTCATGAGCGTGCTCAAACTGCAGCCTTCTTTCTTCGCTGGGCTCCGTTTAAACTCAGAGAAGGATGGGGGTCATGCTCCGGACATATCCCTCAGGTATCCATCTCGGTGACCTCCTCTCTTGATTTTTTCTTCATTTTATTCTTAGGTGATTTTGAGTGGGTTACTACACTCCAGTTCTCTGCGGTCGGCAAACGAGGGAGGGAGGGAAAGTCAGGCAAGGGGAGACAGTTAGGAATGTCTATGGGTTCAAGGTGTAGTAATTGCCAGCTGTTGCGTAGGTCGTCGGGAGTCCTGATGTTAATTCTTTTTCTCCTGTGGGTCACCCCCAGACCAAAGGGGAATAGCCAGGCATACCTGATATTTTTCGCCTTCAGGGCGTCCAGCAGGGGTCTTAGGATTATACGTTTTGCCAACGTTGTAGGGGAGAGATCCTGATAAATTTGAATTTCTGCTCCCTCGTGACGCAAGCCTCTCTAGTTTCCAGCAGCTTCTAGTATAGTGATAGCCTCTGGGTATGCTAGCAGCTTGCAAATTAAGTCCCTTGGCGGGTCTCCTGTCGCTGGTGGTGGGCGTAGTGCTCTGTGTACCCGCTCCACAGTAATGTTAGCCGCTCTATCCGCGCCCAGAAGTGTAGAAAATATCTCCATGACCACCTTATGGAGGGCCTCCGCCGCCCAGGATTCAGGGACCCCCTTGATGCGTACATTACTGCGGCGGCTGCGGTTTTCCAAGTCTTCCTGCTGTAACAAAGCCCTATTTAACTGCTGGTGCTGTGCTTGGAGAACCTGTGCTATTTCAAGGGAGTGTGAGGTAATGACTGCAGCTGCCCCCTCCAGGTCCTCTACTCTTCTGCCCATGTGCCTGACTTCCTCTTTTATAACTGTGAGGTCTGCTAGAACGGGGCTCATGGCTCTGGCTATAAGGTCTCGCATGAAGCTCCTAGAGACCCCCTGTTCTTCTTCTCTCTCTGAGGATGACTCACCCCCTCTTGTAGCCTGCGGGGTCAGCTCGGCTGCCGGCGCCATTTTGCCTGGAGCGCGGGGAGAACGGGCGGCCCTTTCTCTGAGGTATTTTTGTAGGTCCGCTTGTCCCTGGGGCGGTTTAGGTGTTCCTGAGGACTCTCCGCTTCTCTCCTTCGTCGGTTTGCCCATCTTTGCTAATGATAGCTGCAGTGGGGTGTCTTCTCTGCTGCCTCAGCGACGGAGCAGCTCTAACATGCGGCCATCTCACTTCGCGGTCAGGCTCCGCCCCCCAGCTTTTGTCTTTAGAAGGTTTGATAGATATAACTTTCTGCTTGGGTCATACGTATAGCTGTTAATACCAATTTTTAAATAAGAGAGATGGAATAAAACCTCCACAGTGCCACCTACTGGAAGGCAGCATTCCTTCAAGCCAAAGTCAGGCTTTTTACAAGCCTTTTAACAATGACCAAGAACAAAAAACAAAACCAGACTCCATGTACATACAGCTGTTTCAGGGTTTTTGCCCTTCATCAGTGTGCAGTAGGAGTCTGGCTTTACTAGTGAGAGGCCTGGGATGAGGGTCAGAAACGCTACCTTTTCTCCTTAGGGAGAGCACCTGGACGATGGGTGAGGAAACTCAAATAGCCATGCTTGCTCCTCTGGGTAATATGTAAATAAGGGAGATGGAATAAAACCTCCACAGTGCCACCTATTGGAAGGCAGCATTCCTTCAAGCCAAAGTTAAACTTTTTATACATGCCTTGTAACAATGACCGGGAATAAAAAGCAAAGCCAGACTCCATCAATTTTTATGCATGTTTTATATGAAAAAAAAAAAGACATTTTGATGCATAATTGCATGAAGGTGTCTAGATTGGGTGTACTGAAATCAGTGGATTCTATTCTCTGCATATTGAGTGTGCAAATGCGCCTGTGTGAAGCCACAGCAGGAGTTTCCTTCAGCCCTGCTGTGATGGAAGGCTGTTCCCTACAGAAAAGCCTCGCATTCAGGGCTTCAGAAGGATTGTGAAAGCGATATCGGGGTGTCAATCACATCCTGACATCGCTCTCGCCAGAGTGTCTCAAAGTGTCCAATGTTTTTTACTAGCTCTACATGTGGCATTCATATCCACCAAGGTGGGTAATTCATATCCACCATATCTGTACATTTTGCTACAAAGAAAGGACATGAACACCTATAAGAGAATGTTTGAAACAATAAATTATTGATTGCAAATCCAGCACCTCGGGTTTTAGTCAATTTTGAGAAGGCTTGTATGACTGCAGTGAGGATTACCTTTCAACATGCTGAGTTCAAACAATGTTATTTTCATTTGTGTCAGTCATATCAGAAAATGGTTGGCTTGAGGATTGATTATGAAGTTAAATAACTTTAAAAAGTACCCCAAAGTCTCTTTCTGCATTAACTTTTGTGCCAATTGAAGATGTGAGATGTGTTTTTGATAAGCTTGCTGCCACATTTCCAGATGAAGACAGCTATAATGAGGTGCTCACATGCTTCCTTTCTACATACACTCATGATGCAGCTGGTAGAGATTCTCAGTTTCCCATAACAGTACGAAATCATCATGACGCAGCCCTCTAACAGTCACCAAAAACTACAAACTGTTGTGTGAGATTTCACAATTCACTTAATTGCCTATTACACTGCAGTCTCCCAGTGTGTGGTTTCTATTTGATGGATTGCAGAGGAACCTGGTTTCCCAGAAATGAACCCTGACTAATATGTAAGAGGGGTGAGCAGTACACTGCTCCCCTCTTCTGAATTACAGCAGGTCTGATTGCAGGTACTGAGCTCTGGAGTGAAGTTCTGTCCATTGCCTCTGTCAGCCACTCAGTGGCATCTAGGACTGAGCTACACTAATGCACACTATAATATCAGCTTTGGCCACAAGAGGAAGATCCAACACAACCAAAGGCTATTACTAATAGAACTAAAGTGAGTTTACTTGAAGTTTCCAGTCTGTGAGATGGTGATACTCCATGAATAGATGTCGGTGCTTGTAAATGTTCAAATTCTTCTGGGATGGTTATAAGTAAAATTCCTGGCCAGGGTGCGGTGGACACTGAGATGTTAGCATGCAGAGTATAGTAATGGCACCATGGTATAGTGTGAGGCCTCACAAAGTTAATATATATGTTTCCTTGGACAATGTATGATAGCGTGATGATAGCATGAAGCATGACAACTAAGATGTCTTGTGGGTCGAAGTGTCTTGCAGGTCTGAGAGTGGGACATAGTGTAAGTGTGACTTCCAGTTAAAGTGTTATTAAGCCAGTGAAGAGCAACAGGTAAATAGTACATATAGAATAATTGGTGATGAGTGATTGATTACTGTCTTCTTAAGAATGTCTTATAAATAGAGATGAGCGAGCACCAAAATGCTCGGGTGCTCGTTACTCGAGACGAACTTTTCGCGATGCTCGAGGGTTCGTTTCGAATAACGAACCCCATTGAAGTCAATGGGCGACCCGAGCATTTTTGTATATCGCCGATGCTCGCTAAGGTTTTCATTTGTGAAAATCTGGGCAATTCAAGAAAGTGATGGGAACGACACAGCAACGGATAAGGCAGGCGAGGGGCAACATGTTGGGCTGCATCTCAAGTTCACAGGTCCCACTATTAAGCCACAATAGCGGCAAGAGTGGGCCCCCCCCCCAACAACTTTTACTTCTGAAAAGCCCTCATTAGCAATGCATACCTTAGCTAAGCACCACACTACCTCCAACAAAGCACAATCACTGCCTGCATGACACTCCGCTGCCACTTCTCCTGGGTTACATGCTGACCAACCACCCCCCCCCCCCACGACCCAGTGTCCACAGCGCACACCAAACTGTCCCTGCCCAGCCTTCAGCTGCCCTCATGCCACGCCACCCTTATGTCTATTTATAAGTGCGTCTGCCATGAGGAGGAACCGCAGGCACACACTGCAGAGGGTTGGCACGGCTAGGCAGCGACCCTCTTTAAAAGGGGCGGGGCGATAGCCCACAATGCTGTACAGAAGCAATGAGAAATCCAATCCTGTGCCACCTCCATCTGGAGCTGCACACGTGGGCATAGCAATGGGGAACCTATGTGCCACACACTATTCATTCTGTCAAGGTGTCTGCATGCCCCAGTCAGACCGCGGTTTTTTATAAATAGTCACAGGCAGGTACAACTGGGAATCCCCAACTCCGCAATGGGAATTCTGTGTGCACCCACAGCATGGGTGGGCTCCCTGGAACCCACCCGCTGTACATAAATGTATCCCATTGCAGTGCCCTGGACAGCAGAGCTAACATCAGATGAAATGCAGGTGGGCTTCGGCCCACACTGCATGCCCCAGTCAGACTGGGATTCTTTAGAAGTGGACACATGTAGTTACAACTCCGTGTGGACCCACAGCATGGGTGGCTCCCTGGAACCCACCGGCGGTACATAAAAATATCCCATTGCATTGCCCATCACAGCTGAGGTAATAATGTCATGTTTAATGCAGGTGGGCTTCGGCCCACACTGCATGCCCCAGTCAGACTGGGGTTCTTTAGAAGTAGACACAGATGCATTTACAACTCCCTGTGGACCCACAGCATGGATGGGTGCCAGGAAGCCACCGGCGGTACATAAATACATCCCATTGCAGTGCCCAACACAGCTGATGTAACGTCAGCTGTAATGCAGGTGGGCTAAAAATTAATTTGATTACACTGTAGGCGAGGGCCCCCAAAAATTGGTGTATCAACAGTACTAATGTACCTCTGAAAAATTGCCCATGCCCAACCAAGAGGGCAGGTGAAACCCATTAATCGCTTTGGTTAATGTGGCTTAATTGGTAACTAGGCCAGGAGGCAGCCCAGTTAAAATAAAAATGGGTTGAGGTGAAAGTTTCAACGCTTTAATGAGCATTGAAACGTATAAAAATTGTTTAGAAAAATTATATGACTGAGCCTTGTGGGCCAAAGAAAAATTGCCCGTTCGGCGTGATTATGTGAGGTTTCAGGAGGAGGAGCAGGAGGAGGAGGAGGAATATTATACACAGATTGATGAAGCGAAAAGGTCCCCATTTTTGATGGGCATACAGAACGATGCTTCCATCCGCGGGTGCAGCCTACGTATTGCTTAGGTATCGCTGCTGTCCGCTGGTGGAGAAGAGAAGTCTGGTGAAATCCAGGCTTTGTTCATCTTTATGAGTGTTAGCCTGTCGGCACTGTCGGTTGACAGGTGGGTACGCTTATCTGTGATGATTCCCCCAGCCGCACTAAACACCCTCTCTGACAAGACGCTAGCCGCAGGACAAGCAAGCACCTCCAGGGCATACAGCGCGAGTTCAGGCCACGTGTCCAGCTTCGACACCCAGTAGTTGTAGGGGGCAGAGGCGTCACGGAGGACGGTCGTGCGATCGGCTACGTACTCCCTCACCATCCTTTTACAGTGCTCCCGCCGACTCAGCCGTGACTGGGGAGCGTTGACACAGTCTTGCTGGGGAGCCATAAAGATGTCAAGGGCCTTAAAGAGTGTTGCCCTGCCTGTGCTGTACATGCTGCCTGATCTCCGCGCCTCCCCTGCTACCTGGCCCTCGGAACTGCGCCTTCGGCCACTAGCGCTGTCGGATGGGAATTTTACCATCAGTTTGTCCGCCAGGGTCCTGTGGTATAGCAACACTCTCGAACCCGTTTCCTCTTCGGGTATGAGAGTGGAAAGGTTCTCCTTATACCGTGGGTCGAGCAGTGTGTACACCCAGTAATCCGTAGTGGCCAGAATGCGTGTAACGCGAGGGTCACGAGAAAGACATCCTAACATGAAGTCAGCCATGTGTGCCTGGGTACCTGTACGCAACACATGACTGTCCTCACTAGGAAGATCACTTTCAGGATCCTCCTCCTCTTCCTCCTCAGGCCATACACGCTGAAAGGATGATAGGCCAGCAGCATGTGTACCCTCACCAGTGGGCCAAGCTGTCTCTTCCCCCTCCTCCTCATCTTCCTCCTCCTCCTCCTCACCGTGCTGAGATATAGACAGGAGGGTGCTCTGACTATCCAGCGACATACTGTCTTCCCCCGGCTCTGTTTCCGAGCGCAAAGCGTCTGCCTTTATGCTTTGCAGGGAACTTCTCAAGAGGCATAGCAGAGGAATGGTGACGCTAATGATTGCAGCATCGCCGCTCACCACCTGGGTAGACTCCTCAAACTTTCCAAGGACCTGGCAGATGTCTGCCAACCAGGCCCACTCTTCTGAAAATAATTGAGGAGGCTGACTCCCACTGCACCGCCCATGTTGGAGTTGGTATTCCACTATAGCTCTACACTGCTCATAGAGCCTGGCCAACATGTGGAGCGTAGAGTTCCACCGTGTCGGCACGTCGCACAGCAGTCGGTGCACTGGCAGATGAAACCGATATTACAGGGTGCGCAGGGTGGCAGCGTCCGTGTGGGACTTGTGGAAATGTGCGCAGAGCCGGCGCACCTTTCCGAGCAGGTCTGACAAGCGTGGGTAGCTTTTCAGAAAGCGCTGAACCACCAAATTAAAGACGTGGGCCAGGCATGGCACGTGCGTGAGGCTGCCGAGCTGCAGAGCCGCCACCAGGTTACGGCCGTTGTCACACACGACCATGCCCGGTTGGAGGCTCAGTGGCGCAAGCCAGCGGTCGGTCTGCTCTGTCAGACCCTGCAGCAGTTCGTGGGCCGTGTGCCTTCTATCTCCTAAGCTGAGTAGTTTCAGCATGGTCTGCTGACGCTTGCCCACCGCTGTGCTGCCACGCCGCGCGACACCGACTGCTGGCGACATGCTGCTGCTGCTGACACATCTTGATTGCGAGACAGAGGTTGCGTTGGAGGAGGAGGAGGGTGGTTTAGTGGAGGAAGCATACACCGCCGCAGATACCACCACCGAGCTGTGGCCCGCAATTCTGGGGGTGGGTAGGACGTGAGCGGTCCCAGGCTTTGACTCTGTTCCAGCCTCCACTAAATTCACCCAATGTGCCGTCAGGGAGATATAGTGGCCCTGCCCGCCTGTGCTTGTCCACGTGTCCGTTGTTAAGTGGACCTTGGCAGTAACCGCGTTGGTGAGGGCGCGTACAATGTTGCGGGAGACATGGTCGTGCAGGGCTGGGACGGCACATCGGGAAAAATAGTGGCGACTGGGAACTGAGTAGCGTGGGGCCGCCGCCGCCATCATACTTTTGAAGGACTCCGTTTCCACAACCCTATACGGCAGCATCTCCAGGCTGATAAATTTGGCTACGTGCACGTTTAACTCTTGAGCGTGCGGGTGCGTGGCGGCGTACTTGCGCTTGCGCTCAAACACTTGCGCTAGCAACGGCTGGACGGTGCGCTGAGAGACATTGGTGGATGGGGCCGAGGACAGCGGAGGTGAGGGTGTGGGTTCAGGCCAGGAGACGGTAGTGCCTGTGTCCTCAGAGCGGGGTTGGATCTCAGTGGCAGGTTGGGGCACAGGGGGAGAGGCAGCGGTGCAAACCGGAGGCGGTGAACGGCCTTCGTCCCACCTTGTGGGGTGCTTGGCCATCATATGTCTGCGCATGCTGGTTGTGGTGAGGCTGGTGGTGGTGGCTCCCCGGCTGATCTTGGCGCGACAAAGGTTGCACACCACTGTTCGTCGGTCGTCTGCACTCTCAGTGAAAAACTGCCAGACCTTTGAGCACCTCGGCCTCTGCAGGGTGGCATGGCGCGAGGGGGCGCTTTGGGAAACAGTTGGTGGATTATTCGGTCTGGCCCTGCCTCTACCCCTGGACACCGCACTGCCTCTTGCAACCTGCCCTGCTGCTGCCCTTGCCTTCCCCTCTGAAGACCTGTCCTCAGTAGGCGTAGCAAACCAGGTGGGGTCAGTCACCTCATTGTCCTGCTGCTCTTCCTCAGAATCCTCGGTGCGCTCCTCCCTCGGACTTAATGCCCTTACTACTACCTCACTGATAGACAACTGTGTCTCATCGTCATCGGCCTCCTCACCCACTGAAAGGTCTTGAGACAGTTGCCGGAAGTCCCCAGCCTCATCCCTCGGACCCCGGGAGCTTTGCAATGGTTGGGCATCAGTGACGATAAACTCCTCTGGTGGGAGAGGAACCACTGCTGCCCAATCTGAGCAGGGGCCCGAGAACAGTTCCTGGGAGTCTGCCCGCTCCTCAGAATGTCTCATTTTCATGGAGTGAGGAGGCTGGGAGGAAGGAGGAGCAGCAGCCAGAGGATTCTGAGTTGCAGCAGTGGATGGCGCAGAACTGTGGGTGGACGATAAGTTGCTGGAAGCACTTTCTGCCATCCACGACAGGACCTGCTCACACTGCTCATTTTCTAATAAAGGTCTACCGCGTGGACCCATTAAATGTGCTATGAATGTGGGGACGCCAGAAACGTGCCTCTCTCCTAATCCCGCAGCAGTCGGCTGCAATACACCTGGATCAGGAGCTCGGCCTGTGCCCACACCCGGACTAGGGCCTCCGCGTCCTCGGCCGCGCCCACGTCCTCTAGGCCTACCCCTACCCCTCAGCATGCTGTATTACCAGTAATGCAGAAACAGAACGCTGTAATTAAATGTGCCGCTTATTGGCCTGTGGTTGGAGGCTGAGTTCGTTTACGGAACGCCAAGAAATAATTTTGCGCAAGCCTGCTGTAACACTTAGCTGGCTGCGTATGATTTTGTAGAACTACTACACCCAGCACACACGGACCCAGAACACTGAGCACAGTGACAGGCAGGCCAAATAGATTTTTTGCCCAATATTTTTTAGAAAAGGCCCACTGCATATATTCAATCAATAATATATGTCTTCTGTCCCTGCCTCCACAATTCTGTCCCTGGAGTGTGTCACAGAACTGCAGAGTGTTGCACTGTTATTAACTGCAACAGAGCGGTGATTTCAGAGCCAGGAAATAATTTGGCGCAAGCCTGCTGTAACACTTAGCTGGCTGCGTATGATTTTGTAGAACTACTACACCCAGCACACACGGACCCAGAACACTGAGCACAGTGACAGGCAGGCCAAATAGATTTTTTGCCCAATATTTTTTAGAAAAGGCCCACTGCGTATATTCAATCAATAATATATGTCTTCTGTCCCTGCCTCCACACTTCTGTCCCTGGAGTATTACTGCAGGGCTCAATGCTCTGCACGGCCGATATACCAAAAAAAAAAAAAAAGGGCAACACTGAAAAAAGCAGCCTCCACACTACTGCACACGGTTAGATGTGGCCCTAAGAAGGACCGTTGGGGTTCCTGAAGCCTACAATAACTCCTAACGCTCTCCCTGCCTAAGCACTTCTGTCCCTGGAGTATTACTGCAGGGCGCAATGCTCTGCACGGCCGATATACCAAAAAAAAAAAGGTGCAACACTGCAAAAAGCAGCCTCCACACTACTTCACACGGTTAGATGTGGCCCTAAGAAGGACCGTTGGGGTTCTTGAAGCCTACAATAACTCCTAACACTTTCCCTACAGCAGCTCCAACACGATAGCACTTTCCCTCAGCTAAGTGAGAACGCATCTGTGGCGAGCCGCGGGAGGGGCCGATTTTTATACTCGGGTGACACCTGATCTCGCCAGCCACTCACTGCAGGGGGGTGGTATAGGGCTTGAATGTCGCAGGGGGAAGTTGTAATGCCTTCCCTGTCTTTCAATTGGCCAGAAAAGCGCGCTAACGTCTCAGAGATGAAAGTGAAAGTAACCCGAACATCGCGTGGTGCTCATTACGAGTAACGAGCATCTCGAACACGCTAATACTCGAACGAGTATCAAGCTCGGACGAGTACGTTCGCTCATCTCTACTTATAAAGCTGCATTTAAGAAAACATACCATCCAATGGAGCAAGATATTATTTATACTGTTCTGCTTAATAAAGCTAATTTTGTTAAAAAAAAGAAAGAATGTGCCATGCATTATACCACCACCTGTTTCAAATGTACAGGCAGGTCGCCTTGGGATAAAAAAGGGGAAATATGAGGCACTGTATCAGATGGTTGCCACTTCTGTGCAGGACTATCAGCAGGTGGAAGACAAACTTAACTACTTAGGAGATTGGCTAATATGCAGTAAAGATTTGTATTTCTTCATACGTGCAATGATTTTTTAATAAACTAGAGTTATTGCTGTAATTAGACCTCTTTAATAAACTGTCATTTTGTCCATATGGGCAATTAAATTTCCATGTGGGCAATTTTCTGTGTGAACAATTTTCTCTCTGGACAACTTTCTGGCCAACCAGTCTTTCATGTCAGTCTTTCACTACAGTACATCAAATTGTGCTATAAGCAGAAACTAATATCTTCTCCAAATGAAACAAAGTGCTAAGGGGATTAAAGATAGTGTTGAGTGGTTATTGAAATATTTGTTTCAGGAGTGCCTGACCCAATTTTCAGAAAACGATCATAAATCAGGATGGCCCAATTAAACCAATTATCATGTTTACTAATGAGTGTGTATCAGGGCTTATTCAGATGACTGTATATCGGCCGCGTATTCACACCGGCTGATATATACGGCGTCCCTCTCTGCAGGGGGAGGAGGCTGGAAGAGCCGGAGCAGTGCTCTGAGCTCCCGCCTCCTCTCTGCCAACTCTCCACCCCCTCTCCACCCCTCTGCACTATTTGCAATGAGGGGAGGTGGAACAGGGGCGGGGCTAATTCATGAAACTTAGTTCTGCCCCTGCCCCGCCTCCTCTCATTGCAAATAGTGCAGGGGGGCGGAGAGGGGGCGGGAGCTCAGATCACTGCTCCCGGCTCTTCTAGCCTCCTCCCCCTGCAGAGAGAGATGCGGTATATCGGCCGGCGTGAATACCCAGCTGATATACGGTCGTCTGAATAAGCCCTGACTCAGTGGTTAGCACTGTTACCTTTCATTACTGGTGTCCTAGGTTCAAATACTATCAAGGATAACATCTGTATGGACATTGAAATACTGTTGCTCCAGTCAGATTTGAACCTATAATAGCAGCAGTGCTAATACCTGAGCCACAACACCTACCCCTTTTCTTCCAGAGGAGAACAGTAAGAATAAATACAAAGAGACCATAAAAACACCATCCAGATGCGCTTGGACAGATTTGAATTTAGAACTACAGCAGTGCTAACAGCTCAGCCACCACAGCTGTGATTTCTGCTCTAGAGGTGGAAAAGAACAAGTTGAACAAACGGAAAGAGAGCATAACAACACCATCCAGATGTTGCCCTTAGACCTTTAACTCCAGCACTGCAAGGCAGCAGTGCTAACATCTGAGCCATCACACTTCTTCTTTCTTATCCCTTCTCCAGAGGAGGAGAAGATGGAGAAAAACAATAAACACAGTGAACTCCATGCATACCTTGTCCATATTCAGCTGTGAACCTAGAACCGCAGCACTAAAAGATAACAGTGCTAGCCACTGAGCCACCAAGCTTCTTCCTTCTTCCTCTTCCTGCTGCTTCTTCTCTGGAGATGGAAAAAATTATGCTCCTTGATCTTCTTATTTTCCTCCTCCCTCTTCTCTTATGCATTTGCTTTCTTCTTCTTCTCCTGGAACTTGACCAATAATTGCCTTCAGCAATTATTTGCACAATGAACCGACCCTTTAAAGCCTTAGGTGCTTCCTGGACTGGAGTGACAACACTGGAGAAGAGGGACATTTAAAAGGAGCTTATAGTTTTTGCTTTATTTTATACTGTTATGATACCTTCACACATAGTGGATTTTGATGTGGATCTGTAACAGATTTCACCGTTTCAATTGAAGCGGTGAAGTTTGCTGTGAATCTGTGCCAAAATATACACCAATGCTGTGAATTTGGGGCAGATTATCCAAAGTGGAAAAGTCTGGCACCAAAATCTGTATCATGTGGTGCAGATTTTGATGCAAATCTGCAACAGATGTCGCCCCATTCAATGGAGCGTGTCACTTTGGCTGTGGATCTGCATCAAAGTCCATACTAAATGGGGTGGATTTTGATGTGGATTTTTCCACTGTTGAAAATCTGCACCAAATCCACTATGTGTGAACACTCCATGTGAACTTTGGTTCGGATCTGCAGCAGACTTCATCCCTTCAATTTAAATTCAGTTGAAAAGGTAAATTCTGCAGCAGGAAGCACCCTAAGGGTACGTTCATATGTAGCGGAATTGATGGGCATTTTCTGCAGTGGAAAATCTGCACCATTGCTGCACACTTTGCCATGGATCTGCAGCAGACTTCACCCCTTCAATTTAAAGTGTGAAATCTGTTGCAGATATGTAGCAAAATACACTTATTGTCAAAAAATGTTCAGCCCCTAGAAGGGGTTGCCATTTTGCTGCAAAACTAGGCATGTATTTACATCTCAGACAGATATGTAAATGATCAGAGTTTTAGTGTGATTAGAATGGTCTTGTCACCCAATGCCCTAAAAGTGGTTCACCCTTGGCCTATAAAAGGCTTTCAGAGGCTTCTTGTGCATAGTGAACCTGTTTTTCCGCTTGTGTAGAGTCTGTTGATCACTAGATGTCTCTACAATGCAATTCAAGAAATATTGCCCTGTTAGCACAGTTTGAGAGGGGGCGCATTATTGAAATGTAACCAGCTGGGTGGTCGTATCGACAAATTGCCCTCCACCTGGGCCGTTCTGATCAGAAAGTTAGAAAATGTTGGGACCAGTGGATGCGTGAGGGCACACAAGGCAGTCGGCCATAGGATATCCTCGACACACCATCAGTAGAGAGGATCATGTGATCGTCCAACATGTATGAGCAGCTCTAAATGTCTTGTTGTCACCCAGAGGCGGTACAACAGGCTACTAGACCCTCTATGCCTGCACCAATCATGTCTTGTATCCAAGCTACAGGTGATACAACAGGGTTCTAGAGCATTTATGCCCACCCGTATCGCATCTTGTATCCAAGCTGGAAGCAGTACAATAGGGTACTGGAGCCTCTATGCTTGCCCGTACCACATCTTGTATTCCAGCTAGAGGTGGTACAACAGTGTACTAGAGCCTTCATGCCCCTGTATCATATATTGTATCCAAGCTAGAGGCAGTACAATGGTGTACTAGAGCCTCCATGCTTCCCCATATTATGTCTTGTATCCAAGCTAGAGATGGTACAACAGGGTAACAGAGGCATCATGGACTCCCGTATCACATCTTATGTCTAAGCAAGAGTCGGTACAACAGGATACTAGAGCCTCCATGCCCTTTTGAATCACATCTTATATCCGAGCTAAAAGCGGTACAACAGGATATTAGAGCCTTTATGCCCCCTTTAGCACATTTTGTATCCAAGCTAGAAGCGGTACAACAGGGTATTAGAGCCTGCATGCCCACCCATATCACATCTTGTATCCAAGCTAAAGGTCCGCTGGAAAAAAAGGAATTTTAGCTTGTGCAAAATACAACATTTGTAGTCGACCCTACTTATAGTTGAGGCACAATGCGGTTGTCCAGACTAAGAAGTTACTATTCACCAGTGTGCAATATGCAGAATGTTTTGGAACTATTAGCCACATCTTCCTTGCTGAGAAGTTTTCTCCTGTTGCCTTTATGCTTTTATGAAACATTTGAGGACATTTAGCTTGTACAACTCAGCATAAACACAATGACATACAAACAGCGCACCAGTACCTGGATTCTAACCATCTCACGCCTTTGTTCCATCTGCACTTGTTACACAAGGCCATTCTCTTCTATGCTATTCTATACTACAAATGTAATGGAAACCTTATAAAACAGATAACAAAGTGGTGCTTGCTTCACAAGGACAGGTTCTATTAATATTCATTTGTGTGGTCTGCAAGCGGGCAATTATAATGCTAGTTAGCCAATAAATGTGCCGTTCCTAGGATGAAGCCACATGTGTGTCTGACCTCACATAGCCCAAACCATGGCCATCAGTGTTGGCCAATGGCTGCAACTAGAGATGAGCGAGCACCAAAATGCTCGAATGCTCGTTACTCGAGTCAAACTTTCAGTGATGCTCGAGAGTTCGTTTCGAGTAACGAACCCCATTGAAGTCAATGGGCGACTCGAGCACTTTTGTATATGACTGGTGTTCCGCTAAGGTTTTCATTTGTGAAAATCTTAGCAAATCACCAAAGTCATGTAAAAAAAACAGAAATGGATAGGGCAGGCGAGGAGCAACATGCAGGGCTGCATTTTGGGCTCCGAGGTCTCACTATTAAGCCACAATAGTGGCAAGAGTGAGACCCCCCCTCCCCCCCACTGTCAGCAGAACGATCGTTCTCCTCTGCCACAGCTGTAACAGCAGTGGCAGAGAAGAACGATGTTAGCCCATTGAATTCAATGGAGCCGGCAATACAGCCAGCTCCATTGAAAGCAATGGGCTGCCGGCGAGCGCGGGATGAATTTTCGGGCAGGGCTTAACCCCTTAGTGACCAAGCCTGTTTGCGCCTTAATGACCAGGCCAAATTTTGCAAATCTGACACGTGTCACTTTAGCATGGAAAAACACCAGAAAGGTTTTGCATATCCAAGCGATTCTGACATTGTTTTTTCGCCACATGTTGTACTTCATCTAGGCGGAAAAAAAAGACCGATAGAATTTATTATATTATATTTTATTATAATAAAATTTATTTATTAAAAGCGCCAAAATTGGGAAAATTTTGAAAAAATCGTCATTTTTTCACATTTCCAACTGCAATATCTCAAATATGTGCACACATAATATAGAAATTATTGTTAAGGTATATATTTCCATCCGTTTACTTTATTTTTGGCGCACATTGGAAAAACTTTCATTTTTTTTATCCATTTAGGAGACGTACAAATTTAACATTACTTTTCAGCATTTTGAGGAACACTTTGTTTTCCTACACCAAACCAAGATTGGAAAGGCTCAGAGGAGTCCATTGGATAACGACGATTGCGGTATCGGGGACCGCTCACCGCGGTCCCTGCTGACATCTCCTGCCTCCCGGCTACCTACAGGAGCCACAAGATTTTAAGTCTCCCGCGCCGCCGGGCCTTCTGCGCATGCAGCTGACGTAATGCCGCCTGGCGCGCATGCGCAGAAGGACGGCTACGGCGCCCGGAGCATCGTGACAGCAGGGAGTCGTGTGGCGGACCTCGGTGAGTAATTTCAGCTGCTCCTATGGATCCGATCCATCAGGGCAGCTGAATATGTCACTTTTTTTGCAGTTTTATTTACTTTTTTGCAATCGGCACTATCCATTGGATAGCGCCGATCGCAATGCCGGGGGGGGGGGGGGGGAGGGGGGGTCCGAACAGCCCGGGATGACAGCTCCATGCTGTCGGCTACCTGCAGACACCGACAGCATGGAGCTGAGAGCTGCCCCTGATTGGTGCCTGTGCTGAGCCAATCAGAGGCAGCAGTCACTCACCCATTCATGAATTCATGAATGGGTGAGTGAGAGCTGCCTCTGATTGGTGAGGCTGTGACCAATCAGAGGCAGCTCATTCAGCGGGCGAGGATTTTAAATCCCCGGCTGGTGATAGATCAGCAGTTCTGCACCACAGTTCAGGGGACAGCAGGAGAAGACGGGGCTGTGCCCCGACAGCTGGAGGGAGGTGAGTATCTATTTTTTTTGTTTTTTAAATCACTTTTAATTCATTTCCAGGGAATGGCTTATATGTAAAGCCCTTCCCTGAAAAAGAATTCAGGTGTGCCAGCAGACCATTGTCTTCAATGGAGTCGCCGGCAGCAGCAGCGGCTCCATTGAAGAGAATGCCTGCATTTTTATTCTTTTTTACACTAAAATCTTTCTTTTTCAGGGAAGGGCTTATATGTAAAGTCCTTCCCTGAAAAGGAATGCAGGGAGCCAGCAGGCCATTGTTTTCAATGGAGCCGCCGGCAGCAGCCGCGGCTCCATTGAAAACAATGCGTGCATTCCCTATGGTGCACGCATGTCCTATCTTTGCAGGCACGCACCTACAAAGTACGGACATGTGCACACACCATAGGGAATGCAGTGTTGTAAATACAAGCGTGTTTTTGTGCGTGCGTATGCACGCACCAAAACACGCTCGTCTGAATGCACCCTTAAGGGTGATTTTCAGGTAAGGGCTTATATTTCTAAGCCCTTCCTGAAAATTCATCCCGCACTCGCCGGCAGCCCATTGCTTTCAATGGAGCCGGCTGTATTGCCGGCTCCATTGAATTAAATGGTCAGTGCTCGTTTAATCGAGACGAGTACCGCGTGGTGCTCGTCTCGAGTAACGAGCATCTCGAGCACCCTAATACTCGAACGAGCATCAAGCTCGGACGAGTATGCTTGCTCATCTCTAGCTGCAACATGTATCAGTTAAACTGTGTGGTCGTTGCCCACCATTCGTGTGCGGGGTTTCAGTCATGTGGCTCCGGACCTTGTGGTCTTACCCTTTAGAGTACTTTGTGGTTTTTGACACAAAAGAATTGAACATCACACAGAATATATGTTACCAGGATTGATGGTGACCTTATACTAATGCTCCCCCTACAAATATATGGTGTGTCGTATAGAGTAATTCAGCCGCACCCAAATAATACAAGTTATTATAATTAAGTATAATATGTTAAACAATATGTTATTACAATTATGCATAATTAATATGAATACAAACAATGTTATGTCTGCCACAGACTAAGGGCCCATTCACACAAGCTTTAGCGTATTTTGGTTGTGTAAATGCGCAACCGAAAATCACTTACGCCCGCATTTTTCACCTATTCCTGTGGGTTTTAGTGCTCACAAATATACTGCGTATTTGTGCATGTAGAAAAGTACACAAAAGAGTCCATGTTTTGAGTGAATTCACAGGTTTCCTGCGTGTTTGCTACATATTCGGCCAGCCTATTCACTTCAATGGCCTATTTACAATGCGTAATACACCAAAATAGGTTGTGCCATATATTTTTTTACACCATCAAGCACTGTATGAAAAAGTACGCTCATATGAATGAACCCATTACAATCAATGGTTTCCAAATGACCGCATATTATGGACGCAAAAATTGTGCGCATATTATGTGGCACAAATACACCTGTCTAAATGAGCCCTAATACTGTTATTACTATTATTATAATTAGAGCGGCTTCAGACAGGCGTATGTGTAAATATGCCCTACTCAACGCAACATATTTCCACAGTGAATGAGGTTGATTTGAATGTGTATCGGCACATAGTACCGTACTTTTTGCGTGCACAGGGCCTGTTCACATGACACCCCTGGGGTCCTGATTTGTTCTCCTCTTCACAGAATTGAATTTGCGCACCTCCTATACAATTCTATTGGGCTTTTGGTGCGCAAAAAGGCAGGAAAGTAGAGCAGGACCTATTTTTATGCACATGCAAGAAATGTAGAGATGAGCGAACGTACTCGTCCGAGCTTGATATTCGTGCGAATATTAGGGTGTTCGGGATGCTCGTTACTCGTAACGAGTACCACGCGGTGTTCCGGTTACTTTCAGTTTCCTCTCTGAGACGTTAGCGCGCTTTTCTGGCCAATTGAAAGACAGGGAAGGCATTACAACTTCCCCCTGTGACGTTCAAGCCCTATACCACCTCCCTGCTGTGAGTGGCTGGGGCGATCAGATGTCACCCGAGTATAAAAATCGGCCCCTCCCGCGGCTCGGCTCAGATGCCTTGTCAGTTAGCTGAGGGACAGTGGTATCGTGCTGGAGCTGCTGTAGGGAGAGCGTTAGGAGTTAGTGTAGGCTTCAAGAACCCCAACGGTCCTTCTCAGGGCCACATCTAATAGTGTGCAGTACTGTGTTAGCACTGTATTTTTATTTTTTTTTCAAAATTGGATCTGCAGAGCATTGCGCCCTGCAATAGGGACAGAAGTGGTGGTTAGGCAGGGAGAGTGTTAGCAGTGAGTGTAGGCTTCAAGAACCCCAACGGTCCTTTCTAGGGCCACATCTATCCGTGTGCAGTACTGTTCAGGCTGCTGTTAGCAGTGTTGCATTTTTTTTTTTTTTACTCAAAACCGGCTGTGCAGACCATTGCACCCGGCATTAATACTACAGGGATAGAATTGTGTAGGCAGGGCCAGAAGACATACATTATTCATTGAATAGACGCAGTGTGGCTTGTCCTTTGAAAAACAAGGGAAAAAATTCTATTTCGCCTGCCTCTGACAGTCCTCAGGGCTCTGGGTACGTGTGTGCTGCGTGCAGAACGTTAAAAATAATCAGACGCAGCCAGCTACGTTTTACTGCAGGCTTGCGCCAATTTTTTTCCTGCATGGGAAATCCCTGATCTGCTGTAGCGAATAACTTTGCATCACTGCAGTTCTCTGACACATTTGCAGGGCCACAACACAGTTATTAAACTTAGTAGTATTCATTGAATACACGCAGTGTGGCTTGTCCTTAGAAAAACAAGGGAAAAAATTCTATTTTGCCTGCCTCTGACAGTCCTCAGGGCTCTGGGTACGTGTGTGCTGCGTGCAGAACGTTAAAAAAATCAGACGCAGCCAGCTACGTTTTACTGCAGGCTTGCGCCAATTTTTTTCCTGCATGGGAAATCCCTGATCTGCTGTAGCGAATAACTTTGCATCACTGCAGTTCACTGACACATTTGCAGGGCCACAACACAGTTATTAAACTTAGTAGTATTCATTGAATACACGCAGTGTGGCTTGTCCTTTGAAAAACAAGGGAAAAAATTCTATTTTGGCTGCAGGCTTGCGCCAATTTCTTTCCTGCATGGGAAATCCCTGATCTGCTGGAGCGAATAACTTTGCATCACTGCAGTTCTCTGACACATTTGCAGGGCCACAACACAGTTATTAAACTTAGTAGTATTCATTGAATACACGCAGTGTGGCTTGTCCTTTGAAAAACAAGGGAAAAAATTCTATTTTGGCTGCAGGCTTGCGCCAATTTCTTTCCTGCATGGGAAATCCCTGATCTGCTGGAGCGAATAACTTTGCATCACTGCAGTTCTCTGACACATTTGCAGGGCCACAACACAGTTATTAAACTTAGTAGTATTCATTGAATACACGCAGTGGGGCTTGTCCTTTGAAAAACAAGGGAAAAAATTCTATTTTGGCTGCAGGCTTGCGCCAATTTCTTTCCTGCCTGGGAAATCAAATCACTGGTAATACACCATGCTGAGGGGTAGGGGTAGGCCTATAGGACGTGGACGCGGGCGAGGACGCGGAGGCCCAAGTCAGGGTGTGGGCACAGGCCGAGCCAGTGCGGTGGCCAGGGGTAGAGGCAGGGCCAGACCGAATAATCCACCAACTGTTTCCCAAAGCACCCCCTCGCGCCATGCCACCCTGCACAGGTCAAGGTGCTCTACGGTGTGGCAGTTTTTCACAGAGACGCCTGACGACCGACGAACAGTGGTGTGCAACCTTTGTCGCGCCAAGATCAGCTGGGGAGGCACCACCAACAGCATGCGCAGGCATATGATGGCCAAGCACCCCACAAGGTGGGACGATGCCCGTTCACCGCCTCCGGTTTGCACCACTGCCTCTCCCCCTGTGCCCCAACCTGCCACTGAGATCCAACCCCCCTCTGAGGACACAGGCACTACCGTCTCCTGGCCTGCACCCACACCCTCACCTCCACTGTCCTCGGCCCCATCCAGCAATGTCTCTCAGCGTAGCGTCCAGACGTCGCTTGCGCCACAGTTTGAGCGCAAGCGCAAGTACGACGCCGCGCACCCGCACGCTCAAGCGTTAAACGTGCACATTGCAAAATTGATCAGCCTAGAGATGCTGCCGTATAGGCTTGTGGAAACGGAGGCTTTCAAAAGCATGATGGCGGCGGCTGCCCCGCGCTACTCGGTTCCCAGTCGCCACTACTTTTCCCGATGTGCCGTCCCAGGCCTGCACGACCACGTCTCCCGCAACATTGTACGCGCCCTCACCAACAGGGTTACTGCCAAGGTCCACTTAACAACGGAGACGTGGACAAGCACAGGCGGGCAGGGCCACTATATCTCCCTGATGGCACATTGGGTGAATTTAGTGGAGGCTGGGACAGAGTCAGAGCCTGGGACCGCTCACGTCCTACCCACCCCCAGAATTGCGGGCCACAGCTCGGTGGTGGTATCTGCGGCGGTGTATGCTTCCTCCACTAAAGCACCTTCCTCCTCCTCCTCCAACGCAACCTCTGTCTCGCAATCAAGATGTGTCAGCAGCACGTCGCCAGCAGTCGGTGTCACGCGGCGTGGCAGCACAGCGGTGGGCAAGCGTCAGCAGGCCGTGCTGAAACTACTCAGCTTAGGAGAGAAGAGGCACACGGCCCACGAACTGCTGCAGGGTCTGACAGAGCAGACCGACCGCTGGCTTGCGCCGCTGAGCCTCCAACCGGGCATGGTCGTGTGACAACGGCCGTAAGCTGGTGGCGGCTCTGCAGCTCGGCAGCCTCACGCACGTGCCATGCCTGGCCCATGTCCTGCTCGGAAAGGTACGCCAGCTCTGCGCACATTTCCGCAAATCCCACACGCACGCTGCCACCCTGCGGACACTGCAACATCGGTTTAATCTGCCAGTGCACCGACTGCTGTGCGACGTGCCCACACAGTGGAACTCTACGCTCCACATGTTGGCCAGACTCTATGAGCAGCGTAGAGCTATAGTGGAATACCAACTCCAACTTGCGCGGCGCAGTGTGAGTCAGCCTCTTCAATTATTTACAGAAGAGTGGCCCTGGTTGGCAGCCATCTGCCAGGTCCTTGGAAAATTTGAGGAGTCTACCCAGGTGGTGAGCGGCGATGCTGCAATCATTAGCGTCACCATTCCTCTGCTATGCATCTTGAGAAGTTCCCTGCAAAGCATAAAGGCAGACGCTTTGCGCTCGGAAACAGAGCCGGGGGAAGACAGTATGTCGCTGAATAGTCAGAGCACCCTCCTGTCTATATCTCAGCGCGTTCAGGAGGAGGAGGAGGAGCATGAGGAGGATGAGGAGGAGGGGGAAGAGACAGCTTGGCCCACTGCTGACGGTACCCATGCTGCTTGCCTGTCATCCTTTCAGCGTGTATGGCCTGAGGAGGAGGAAGAGGAGGAGGAGGGGGATCCTGAAAGTGATCTTCCTAGTGAAGACAGCCATGTGTAGCGTACAGCTACCCTGGCACACATGGCTGACTACGGATTACTGGGTGTACACACTGCTCGACCCACGGTATAAGGAGAGCCTTTGCACTCTCATTCCCGAAGAGGAAAGGGGTTCGAGAATGATGCTATACCACAGGGCGCTGGTGGACAAACTGATGGTAAACTTCCCATCCGACAGCGCTAGTGGCAGAAGGCGCAGTTCCGAGGGCCAGGTAGCAGGGGAGGCGCAGAGATCATGCAGCATGTACCGCGCAGGCAGGGGAACATTCTCCAAGGCCTTTCCCAGCTTTATGGCTCCCCAGCAAGACTGTGTCACCGCTCCCCAGTCAAGGCTGAGTCTGCGGGAGCACTGTAAAAGGATGGTGAGGGAGTACGTAGCCGATCACACAACCGTCTTCCGTGACGCCTCTGCCACCTACAACTACTGGGTGTCGAAGCTGGACACGTGGCCTGAACTCGCGCTGTATGCCCTGGAGGTGCTTGCTTGTCCTGCGGCTAGCGTCTTGTCAGAGAGTGTGTTTAGTGTGGCTGGGGGAATCATCACGGATAAGCGTACCCACCTGTCAACCGACAGTGCCGACAGGCTTACACTCATCAAGATGAACAAAGCCTGGATTTCCCCAGACTTCTCTTCTGCACCAGCGGACAGCAGCGATACCTAAGCAATACGTATTATGCACCCGCGGATGGAAGCATCGTTCTCTCTCACCATCCAAAACGGGGACATTTCTGCTTCATCAATCTGTGTATAATATTCCTCCTCCTCCTCCTCCTGCTCCTCCTCCTGAAACCTCACGTAATCACGCCGAACGGGCAATTTTTCTTAGGGCCACAAGGCTCACTCATATAATTTTTCTAAACAATTTTTATACGTTTCAATGCTCTTAAAAGCGTTGAAACTTTAACTTGAACCAATTCTTCGTTAAACTAGGCTGCCTCCAGGCCTAGTTACCACTTAAGCCACATTAACCAAAGCGATTAATAGGTTTCACCTGCCCTCTTGGTTGGCCATGGCCAATTTTTTGGATGTACATTAGTACTGTTGATACAGCAATTTTTGTGGCCCCTCACCTACAGTGTAATCATAGCAATTTCTATGTTCTTCGCCTGCACTCATGGTACAGAAAGGTGTGTGGGGTTGGCCTACACTTTAGCTACATAAATGTAACTTGTGCCTTGTCTATACTGCAGCTACTGAAATGGAACAAAGACTGCGCTCCCACTATACTGCTGCTTCGGAATTGTTACTGGGGCCTGTCTTGAGTGCTACTATTACTGAAATGGAACGCATACTGTGCTCCCCCTATAATGCTGCTAGTGATATGTTAGTGGGGCCTGTCCTAATGCTACGGCTGAAATGTTACTAATTATGGGCTCTGCCTATACCGCTGCTAATGGTATGGCTCTGGGGTGTGGAAACAGAGGCTTCCCAAAGACATGATGGCGGCGAGGCCATTTCCCACCAACGCTGTTACTGTTAAGGTGCATATAACCACGGACACGTGGAGAGGACACGTAGTGCCTCAAAAACATCCCCCGCCACAGCCCACTTAATCCTGGCCACATTCCGAAAACCAACAAAATAAAACCGCGCTACTAGGTCCGCAGTCACCAACACATTACCACCAACGCGGTTACTGTTAAGGTACATATTACCAGTCTGACTGGGGCATGCAGTGTGGGCCGAAGCCCACCTGCATTAAGCACGACATTACTACCTCAGCTGTGTTGGGCAATGCAATGGGATATTTTTATGTACCGCCGGTGGGTTCCAGGGAGCCACCCATGCTGTAGGTGCACACGGAGTTTAACCTACATGTGTCCACTTGTAAAGAACCCCAGTCTGACTGGGGCATGCAGTGTGGGCCGAAGCCCACCTGCATTAAGCACGACATTACTACCTCAGCTGTGTTGGGCAATGCAATGGGATATTTTTGTGTATCGCCGGTGGGTTCCAGGGAGCCACCCATGCTGTCGGTCGACAGGGACTTCACAATAGGGAGTTGTACCTGCCTGTGTCTATGAATTAAAAAGCCCGGTCTGACTGGGGCATGCAGAGACACCTTGACAGAATGAATAGTGTGTGGCACATAGGTTCCCCATTGCTATGCCCACGTGTGCAGCTCCTGATGGCGGTGGCACAGGATTCTATTTCTCATTGCTTCTGTACAGCATTGTGGGCTATCGCCCCGCCCCTTTTAAAGAGGGTCGCTGCCTAGCCGTGCCAACCCTCTGCAGTGTGTGCCTGCGGTTCCTCGTCATGGCAGACGCACTTCTAAATAGACATGAGGGTGGTGTGGCATGAGGGCAGCTGAAGGCTGCGCAGGGACACTTTGGTGTGCGCTGTGGGGGGGAGGGGGGGCGGTTGGGCAGCATGTAACCCAGGAGAAGTGGCAGTGGAGTGTCATGCAGGCAGTGATTGTGCTTTGTTGGAGGTAGTGTGGTGCTTAGCAAAGGTATGCCATGCTAATGATGGCTTTTCAGAAGTAAAAGTTTTTTGGGGGGGGGGGGGCCACTCTTGCCGCTATTGTGGCTTAATAGTGGGACCTGTGAACTTGAGATGCAGCCCAACATGTAGCCCCTCGCCTGCCCTATCCGTTGCTGTGTCGTTCCCATCACTTTCTTGAATTGCCCAGATTTTCACACAAGGAAACCTTAGCGAGCATCGGCGAAATACAAAAATGCTCGGGTTGCCCATTGACTTCAATGGGGTTCGTTACTCGAAACGAACCCTCGAGCATCGCGAAAAGTTCGTCCCGAGTAACGAGCACCCGAGCATTTTGGTGCTCGCTCATCTCTAAAGAAATGTCATCGCACAAAAAAAGAAAATACGCTTGCAAATACGTCCGTCTGTAGGAGCTCTTAGCCTGCTGTCTGAATAACATTGCCCCATCGATAATCCAGGTAGTGATCCTGCCAGCCGTGCTGATTCAGGAGGAAGGCGGAGGACTCCCAGGTCGCTAGGATCAGTGGTGGCACTTTAGCACACAAGCACACTGTATTTTACTGGCCAACAAAGTAGTATTTTTCCAAGTATACATGTAAATGACATTGCTGTTCATCCTCTCAACCACAAGATGGAGCTCAAAAACTGGTTTTTAGTTGTCAGCAGGGGGACGAGGCTGGCCACACCAACTGTTGGGTTTTAGATGCATTTGATTTACATGTCGTATATAAAGACCCCAGAATGTCGTTATATCTTATTTCTAGAATAACATATTAATAGTGATAAAGCAAGAAAATGTCCAACAGCAATGAAGTCCGTGAAAATAATGGCAGGTCTTTATTGTAGTAAAAACTAGAAAAATTCACATGGAAACACAGATGCAGTTGACGTATTTCAGATAGAACATCCTCAGGGCCGGTTCGCATGGCCGTATTTGCGCAGCGTATTATGCCCGCAAAATTTGCATGCGTAATACACATTGAATAGAACCCATTGATTTCAAAGGCTTCATTCACCTGAGCGTATATTTTTTCACACTACAAGAACCCATTAAAAACTAATGGCTTGCGTAAATGTACAGAAAACCTGCATATTCACTGCCCATATATGCACAAAATGAATGTGATTTTGTGGGTATTTTTGTGCGCAAACACACTGCGTATTTGCGCACACAAATACTCGGCAAAGCGACTGAAATACATGGGCATAAGTGCTAGTTTGTAGACCCGGGTCTCCATCACAACATGAATCTAAACACAATTTCATACTATTTACCATATTGCGATGATCACATGATCAGGACAGAGCCAACGAAAATGAAACCACCAAATGCCTTATAAAACTTTATAAAGCTGTTGTCTGGCAGTGATGACGTTGCCTACCGCTCGTGCCTGCAGGGATCTTGTGCACCAACTCCTGGCATCATGACTCCTATCACTAAGCGGCAATAATACCTGCAAGTCTAAAATACTGGATGATGCTTCTGTGTAATAAATATACATGAGATCTGTCAGAAGATCCAATCCCTCTGGAGATCTACATCCAATAAAAGGATCTGCTGACCTTCTTCATTGCGTAGCGTTTTCTCCCAGTCTCCACCTTGATTCGGTATAATAACCCTTTGTATTCCAGCTGCCCTCAAAGAATACAAACTGTCTTGATGAGAAACAGCTAGTGATGTGAAGCTGCGGTTACGTTCCGGGCTGTACCGTCAAAGATAAGATCACCAGTATGCTTCCGTAATGACCTGCTAGTTGATGAACATATTGGACATGAGCTGGCGTGCATTGCCATTACTAATCAGTAATTCTCCAACAAGTGGCTGAAACAGCTATAGAGCCGCAGGGAATGTTGGTATGACTATGGACCACAGGGGGTGGCCTGAAGTGCATCACTGCATTCCTTGTTTACTATTTGCTCCCCTTTTATATTTTAATGCAGTTTTCCGAGTAACTTTTTATAGCGTTTTGTTCCCCGCATGCCCAAAACTATATACAATCAATATACTCATTGTGGAACCGTACTGCTGATTTAGTGCCACGGTATCTGACAGGTGGTGTCGCCGAAGCAGAACACCCGCTGACGTCCCATAAGCTCGTCACGTTGGCTTCCAATGTAAAAGCCCCTGGTAGGTTTATGGGATGTCACTGATGATGTTCCTGACCGGCTTCCTATGGGCTGCAGCGACCCCATGGGTAAACAACCCACATGACCGCTGCAGGAGTAATAAACAAGGCACCAGTACATTGGAGGGAGCGGCAGCAAGGTAGCAGCCCCAAGGTTTGTTTTTTTTTTGATCACTCCCCCTCCCCCCACCCCAACTGCCACCAACCCCTATAACTGAGATGAAATAAAGTTTACATTTTTACGGACATGGAGAGTGATGGACAGTCTTTTTGCTTTTCTCACTGATCCCATGCTGTCTGTAATCAAGGAATGCAGGAGCTTTATCGCCGGATCGCCGGTGTACAGAACAGATGGGTAGTGTTTATTCTTAGCTTTTATCATATTTGTAGGAATTTTTACATTTTTAAAAAAATCCCAATAATACTTTTTATGCCGTGAGATGTCCTGACAAATCTTCCTCTCCTACTTTCATAACTTAATGAGATCTTTTCAAGAAATTCCTTCCAGCAATCTCTTATACTATCCCAGGTCTCCATCCGCCAACATCTATTGGACCAGTTGGAAAAAAAACATTTTTGTGGAATATTTTCACAGGCTGCTTTACTGAAGCTGCAAGAGAATCAATAAAAGTGTAAGTACTGCATTAGGGCTTAAACAGATGGGCGTGATTTTGTTCCGTTATGCAGCCGTGAAAATCACAGCCATGTAACTAAACCATTGATTTTAATGGTTTCGTTTCCACTATCAGAGTTCTCGCACATACTATTGGGCAGGACCTATCTTAGAAAAGTCAAGATGGAAACATCCCTTTAATATCAGTTGAGAAATATTTTATGTATTTATACATATCGTGGCAGGCAGATAACCTGTTCTCTATTACATATGTATTATGGCTTATGCAAGACTTTCTCAAGTAAAGCCCTAACAATATGAGGACATGCTGACATTGCCAGTTCTTCATGGTTTAAGCTGGGTAGAATTGAACTGGCCTGATGATTTGTTGCATTCCAACTGAGGGTTAATAGGGGACAATTGCTGCAGTCTACATTTGCCTTGTTTTTGGATTCTTCCCCAGAGTCTGTCAGCATTTGCTCAGCAAATCTGCCTACATCCCTCATGCAGCCATCATCTTACTGGCTCACGACCTCCTCTTCTCATTCAGCGGCCTCTCTTTTCCATTCCAAACACCCCTCCTTCCAATTACTTCCTCTTAGTGACATCACAGCAACATTCCTTCAGAACGCCACCGACTGTCTGTCCTCTGTCTCTAACACTATGTCCTCTCTCTACCTAAAACTAAACCTCTCTAAAACTGACCTACTGGTGTTTCAGCCCTCTACTAACCAACCTCATCCTGACATCTCCATCTCAGTGTGTGGCGCCACCATAACTCCTAGCACGCCCGCTGTCTTGGGGTTATGTTCAAGTCTGATCTCTCCTTTACCCTCCACATCCAATCTCTGGCCCGAACATGTCAGCTGCACCTCAACAACAAGAATCCATCTCTTTTCTCACAGTGGATGCGCTAAAAACGCTCTCTGTTGCCCTCATCCACTCTCAGCTCGATTATTGCAACTTGTTGCTGATCGTCCTCCCCTGCTCCAGACTCTTCCCTCTGTAATTCATCCTGAATGCGGCAGCCAGGCTCATCTTCCTGTCTATTCGGATGCCTCTGCCCTGTGCCAGTCACTGCACTGGCTGCCCGTTAAATACAGAATTCAATTTAAACTCACTACCTTCATCCACCAAGCTCTTCATAGCACCGCACTGCCCTACATTACATCCCTCATCTCAATCACTACCCAGCCCGCTCCCTCCACTCCGCTAACAAAATGAAACTAGGTGCCTCTTTAATTCTAACTTCTCATTCCGACCTCCAAGAATTCTCCAGAGCAGCACCAGACCTCTGGAACGCAGTACCCTAAACTATTCGAGCAATCCCTGACACACACAACTTCAGGCGTGCCCTAAAAACACACCTCTTCAGGGAGGCATACCATATCCCCTAAACCAAACCACTCTGTACTCTGCCTGATAACATGCTCCCTGTCCTACTGACTGTAATCCCTGCTAGCCATAATCAACTGCCCCTGCAGTTACACCGATTCAACCACCACACGGCTTATGTCTGACCATTGTCTGTGTATAGCATCCCTCACTCTCCACTCCGCCATACCGTGCAGATCTACAGCCCCTTTAACTTCTGTATCACTTCATTATCTGTAGTACGTAAGCTCTTTGGAGCAGGACCCTCACCCCTATTGTCTTCGTCAACTAATTACTTCACGTAACACTAGTTCTTGTATCTCAATACATCTCCTACACTTGTCGCCCCTCTCACCTTCAGCTCATTAGCTTGTCCTCTGCTGCCCTCCAGTGTTTTCTCTTATTATTACAATTCCCTCTTCCTAGTTTGAGCAGTGAATTGTTAATCAAAACCCAATGCGCATACTCTACGTATATACTGTAAGTACGCCTCATATACAGACTCCTTCCTCAGTGTCTTTCTATCTTTCATTCCATACATTACTAGATTCATCTCCAGACTCAGTCCAGTAACTACAATAGGTTCCTATTTTATACCTTAGTTTTTAATCTCAAACAACCTTCTCTTCTCTCTCGGTTTCTTCCCTTCATCCCATTACTTATTTTCCAGTTGACACTCAGCCACCATGTCAGATCACATGGGCTCTGACTTAAACTATATATTATGGAAGGCCATTATAGAGTCCATGACTGCTGCCTCCTCCTTAGGCCGGCTTCACACGAGCGTATTTGTGTGCGCACTACACAGAGAATACCAGCCATTGATTTCAATGGGTTCATGCACATTTCTGTATTTTGCATGCTCAAAAATAGAACATGCACAATGTTTCTGTGTATTTGTGCACCAAAGTTCCCAGCGAAGTCAATGGGGGAGGTGCACAAATGCATGCGCAATACGCAAGGAGATGCGTAAAACACTGCATAATTCCGATGGAATAGAACACACTTGGAACTCATTAAAACTAATTAGCTATTTAAATGAACATGCTTGCGGGCGCAAAAAGTACAATACGCTGAGGCGCACGCATAAAAAAACAAAACATTGTTATTCCGCAAAAATGCAGCACTCATGCGTGTAAAAATATGCTTGCGCTCCTGTGAAGTTGGTCTTACGTCCTTCAACAACTGCTGCTCTATTCAGTCTCCGTTGTACAGCGAGGAGTGCAGTGATCCTATAGTGTGATCAGATTTCATCCTATGGATAGGTAATGAAAGCTTATTGCGATGCAATCCCTTTAACTGTCTAAGGGCCTAAACACATTGCTGTACGCTCGGCGGCACAGATTGTAGTTGCACCTAAGCAAGGGAAATTTCTTCTCCCTCGTCAGCTTTTCATACTCCGTGCCAGAACGCAGGAGTTTGAAAATAACCACAAGAAGATAGGTGCTGCCTGATCTTTCCCACGCGTAGTATTAATAACGTGGAAAAATGGTGCAAGTCCTATCTTTTCTTAGCCTTAGTATTAACAGACGATCAATCCGATACTGAAAACAAAACCACTGAACTCCTATTGAGATTAGTGGTTTTGTTTTGTCCTGTTATACGACCGTAATTATCGTGGCTGTATAAGGAGTGAAACACATGTCCTTGTGATTAAGACCTTACTTGTTTGGTGAACACTAATCAACCACACAGACTACTAAACAGCTGCTGGCTTCTAGAAATATTTAGATTTAAACTTAATGACCCTTGTATGTATATGGTACTCAGTTCAGATAGGGTCACAGTTTAGCATAATGTGTATTTTAGATGTCCTGGCACAAAGTTAAACATTAAAAGCCACTTTTGAAATCACAATCAGATTTATCAAGCTTTGTATTGTTGCAACAGTCAGAAAATATTCAAAAAAAGCCTGCAGACCTGCAATCAGAGGATTGTCATATTAACAGTATAGGAAATGGTCAGGGCCAACTCTAGCTGTTTTGCTGTGTGGGGCAGAATATGAAATGCTTCGTACACTGCCACCATTAAAATTTCTAAGGCCAACAAGTTGTACATGCAGATTATGGTCATATTGGGTTTTTATTTGCTGCCATTCTCAAATGTCATGGTAACAATAAATGTGATGCAGCCAATGACGGATTATATTAGACTTTGACACATCTATCAAAAGTTACCAACGATCATCACATAGCTCCTGTAACATAGTTATTATAGAGGAGATCACAGCTTATCCTCATGTCTGTATACTTATGGTCTGTAACGTATTTATGTGAATATAGAAGGTAATGATAATTAAACTCCCTCCCAGCAGGCAGAAACGGTATAACCTCAGATAATGCTGTGCTGATGCTTCATGCAATAGATTTGAAACTGAAAATAAAAAATCTCACTATTAAGATGTTGCCTGATAATCATCAGACAGGGGGCTGCACTGCAGGATAGTGACTGGAATACACAGAGGTGACCTCCAGAGTGTGACAGGCAATCAGGTGAAGAAGGCAGGAATGGAAAAATGTGTTTTCGCCAGAGTGGTCCTTTAAAACAGGCAATGTATAATAATGACATTAGGTAAATGAAAAACTGGGCATACACATGCCAAACAGAAACATGTTGGAACATTTAATATCTGAAAAAATTGCATAAATCTTTATGCATGAAAATGCAAGGTTTCTTAGTGCATATTTGATCAAAACATGTAGGCCTATCCATCACATTCTGGCAAACCCCTAGGTGGCTTGTGCTTTCCTCAGCTGGCAAAGCTCTTTGAGGGTTGGTATATATATATATATATATATATATATATATATATATATATATTTCAACCCCTGCTCTCACTAGTCACTAATCACTAGTGGCTGATTCTTTTTTTTTTAGGATGAAGTTGGTCTAGCCCTTTTTCTTAGGTGCTGCCATCTAGATAAAGCTAAGTAGTTGGTTATTGATTAATTTATATATTGGAATAGTTTCTGCCATTGCTCCTGCTGCCATTAGTGACCAACTGCTTAATGACATTTCCTGTCTCTACATTGGGCCAGTATAGTTGGCCTAAGTTCGGGACATGGGGTCATCCTTGTCGGGATAATCGCTCCACTTTAGACTGGGGTATTTTGCCCCCTTTGGCTGGCAGGGCTAGATTTCCCATCTCGTCCCATTGTTTGCATGGTGGTTTTAGAATTTTACATGGGAATTTCTGGAGTTTATTTGTCCTGTGTGAACACTTACTTGTGTCCATGCTGTCCATGGTGCATAAACACTCAGCACGGACGTAACAGAATAATTTTTTCAGTGGGGTCCTTTGGGTTTAGTGTCATTATGGATCCCATTGAGGTACTACTACTAGCTAATCAGCTTAGGGCTTTTTCACCTGAGGTTGTTAATATTAAGTGAAAGACGGTTTGCTCGATTCCTTGTAAGGAGCCTGTAAGATTTGCCTTATCGTTTTTTGGCAATAGGCAGGAGTTTGTTGTTTTCATGAGTCCTGCAAGTTGCATTTTAAGCTGCGTCCCTCATTCTCAAGTGATGAGTCCAAAAGGGTGGGAATCAAAATATCTCGGTTACAGGGGGACTCTCAGGCTTGGACTTTTTCTTTACCACCATCCTGAGTTGCTCTCATCTGTGGCCAATTTTGTTTCTCCATTATGTTCACTTTACGATGATTCTTACTAAAAATAAAATTAAAAAGTTGAGGATAGAGACCCAATGGAACAAGCTGGCACTAAGAAGTCACTTTCGTTTAGGGCTTGTGGTCATAATTGTATGTCTGTAAATTTAGCTACAGTACTAGTGGAAGACTTACCAGAGTTTATCAAGGATTTCTCAGATGTATTCACTAGAGAAGGAGCTGATAAACTGCAGCAATATAGAGTAGGCAATTGCGCCATTGATTTTATTCCAGGTTGCAAATTACCTAAAAGTCACATATATAAGTTGTCTAGTCAGGAGTTTGGCAACGTCTACATTGGGGGTGGGGTGGGTGACAACTCAGCGGCACGCTCAGTCCATGTAAAAGTCAAAATAACTTTTATTTTCTACAATAATGATGATTATCCTTCAGTCGCATCCGACCCTCGGTCACTCCATGGATCAGTGTTCTCCACGCACTTCAGTCTTTCACGGCTTCCTTCAATTCAGCGATTCACATGTTCATGGTAGCATTGATTGTATACAGCCATCTTGTTTTTGTCATCCTGATCTTTCCATTGACCTTGCCAAGTATCACTACTGTTTCCAGTGAGTCAGCGTGTATCACGTGGCCAAAAAAAGAGAGCCGCTATTCGATGATTTTGCCCTCTAGTGATATTTTCGGTTTGACGCGATCTAACACTACCTTGTTTGTTGTCATGGCGGTCCAAGGTATCTGTAGCATTCTCCTCCAGCACCATAGTTCAAACACATCAATTTTCCTTCTGTCTGTTTTTCTGAGCGTCCAACTTTTGCAACCATACGTAGTTCTGATCTTTTCCATTCCTTGCATTGTATTAGTACCAAGTGTAATCCATCTCTTGATCTCAGGTCCAGATTGCCCGTTGCAGTCAATTTTAGATCCAAGGAAGATGAAATCTTAGACCGACTCAATGTCTTCGTTGTTAATTTTTATGTTCACTGTACCGTTGCTTACCGCGGTCATGACTTTCGGTACAGTCCCACACGTTCACTTTCCTTTTGCATTCGTTGGATAAGGTATTCCAGGTCACTTTCACTTTCTGTAAGCAGGGTGATGTCATCTGCATATCGGAGGTTGTTGACATTTCTGCCAGCAATTTTGACTCTAATTTCTAAGTCACAATTGCATCGCCCTTATGATCATTTCTGCGTACAGATTGAAAAGGACTGGTGATAGAATGCAGCCTTGCCGTACGCCTTATTCGATTCCGAACCCATCCGTGTTCTCATAAGCTGTCCTAGCTGTTGCTTCTTGGTTGTTGTAAAGCGACCTTATAACCTGCTCAATATGTTTGAGACGCCCATTTGCTTCAGACACTTCTAATGCTTGACATGTTCGACACAGTCAAATGCTTTGCTTTAGTCGATGAAACACATGTCCACGTCCTTTTAATACTCCTGGGTCTTCTCCATGATGCAGTGTATGTTCACGATTTGGTCTCTGGTGCCACGTCCTTTGCGGAAGCCAGCTAGAACATTCGGCAGTTCCCGTGCAACAATTGTCGCAATGCGCTTTTGTATGATCCTTAAAAGAATTTTGCTCGCTTGAGGTATGAGGGCGATGGTGCAGTAATTGGAACATTCTTGAGCATCACCTTTTTTTGGAAGGAAGTGTGATAATGAAAGATCTTGTCCAGTCTTAAGGCGACGATTTGGAGCTACAGATCTTTTAACATAGGTCAGTTAGGATCTTGACTGACACTGGTTTGAGCAGTTAGACTGGTATGTGATCAATGCCTGGGGCTTTCCTGTTTGGTATTTCTTTCAGGACCCATATGACTTCTTCTTCCAAAATGCCCGTTTCCTGTTCTACTTGATGTACGTGATCCAATGGCTTGTCTGTTTGATTGCCTGCATACAGCTCTGCTGTATATTCTCCCCACCTACGCTTGATTTGATTTTTTTCTTGTAAATTGCCATCCCGGTCTTTGATGGTTGTTGCCTTGCGTGGTGCTAACAGTGCCTGGGTCTGCTTCACCTGGGTACAGAGAGCTCGGGTGTGGCCTTGCTAGTTTGCTTCTTCCAGTTTCACACATTGGTTGTTCCAGTAGCACTCCTTGTCTCGTCTGACTTTTCTTTGAAATTCCACATTTAGCTGTCTGAATTCAACAATGGTGTCTGCTGCTTTAGCTGCTTGGTGCTTGTTGGCGATTCTGCTGATTTTTTGAAGGGAATGATTTAATTTTGATGATTTTCTACAGTATTTAGCAGTAACAAGGAAATCCAGTGCAAACACATTAGCCACTGAGAGCACATACACTTGGAACTATGAAAAATAATAAATGCTTGTCCGTCAAGGTGCTAACTAAACCATAGTCACCTCACTACTATCACAGTGGCCTAGCGCCACTACATGTACCCAGCAGGGTGTCACTCTGGAGGCATCCTTTCACATCAGACACGTGACTGTAACCCAGCCTGGTCTCCCACAGATGTCAGACTTTCAGCCTCTCTTTCAGAGCCTGGACTAGTTCTGGTTTCTGGCAGCAGCACTGCTCTGGCATCCAGCTTCCCTGCCCCAGCTATCAGCTAGGTATTGTATGAGTCTGGGGATTTTAGTTCCTCCAAACACACCCGCACAGCTGTCCCTGCTGATTAGCACATCTTTACTACACAGAAAACCTGTTTACAGCCCCCTGCAGGCCATTCTGTGCACAGCCTTGCCACGGGAGAGACAGAAGCATCATAAAGAGCCATCTAATCCACCTTTAGCTATCAGATTTTTTGTCATGAAGAAAAGGATGGGGATCTGCAACCTTGTCTTGATCTTAGAGAACTTAATAAGATTACCAAGCGCAATCCCTATCCGTTACGACTAGAGATGAGCGAGCACCAAAATGCTTGGGTGCTCATTACTCGGGACGAAATTATCGCGATGCTCGAGGGTTCGTTTCAAGTAACGAACCCCATTGAAGTCAATGGGCGACCCGAGCATTTTTGTATATCGCCGATGCTCGCTAAGGTTTTCATTTGTGAAAATCTGGTAATAGTACATATAGAATAATTGGTGATGAGTGATTGATTACTGTCTTCTTAAGAATGTCTTATAAATAGAGATGAGCGAGCACCAAAATGCTCGGGTGCTCGTTACTCGAGACAAACTTTTCGCGATGCTCGAGGGTTCGTTTCGAATAACGAACCCCATTGAAGTCAATGGGCGACCCGAGCATTTTTGTATATCGCCGATGCTCGCTAAGGTTTTCATTTGTGAAAATCTGGGCAATTCAAGAAAGTGATGGGAACGACACAGCAACGGATAAGGCAGGCGAGGGGCAACATGTTGGGCTGCATCTCAAGTTCACAGGTCCCACTATTAAGTCACAATAGCGGCAAGAGTGCCCCCCCTCCCAACAACTTTTACTTCTGAAAAGCCCTCATTAGCAATGCATACCTTAGCTAAGCACCACACTACCTCCAACAAAGCACAATCACTGCCTGCATGACACTCCGCTGCCACTTCTCCTGGGTTACATGCTGCCCAACCCCCCCGCACGACCCAGTGTCCACAGCGCACACCAAAGTGTCCCTGCGCAGCCTTCAGCTGCACTCATGCCACACCACCCTCATGTCTATTTATAAGTGTGTCTGCCATGAGGAGGAACCGCAGGCACACACTGCAGAGGGTTGGCATGGCTAGGCAGCGATCCTCTTTAAAAGGGGCGGGGCGATAGCCCACAATGCTGTACAGAAGCAATGAGAAATATAATCCTGTACCACCGCCATCAGGAGCTGCACACGTGGGCATAGCAATGGGGAACCTATGTGCCACACACTATTCCTTCTGTCAAGGTGTCTGCATGCCCCAGTCAGACCGCGGTTTTTTATAAATAGTCACAGGCAGGTACAACTCCGCAATGGGAATTCTGTGTGCACCCACAGCATGGGTAGCTCCCTGGAACCCACCGGCTGTACATAAATATGTCCCATTGCATTGCCCATCACAGCTGAGGTAACGTCCGATTAAATGCAGGTGGGCTTCGGCCCACACTGCAGGCCCCAGTCTGACCGGGGTTTTTAATACATAGACATTTCCGCAATGGGAATTCCGTGTGCACCCACAGCATGGGTGGGTGACAGGAAGCCACCGGCGGTACATAAATATATTCCATTGCATTGCCCATCACAGCTGATGTAACGTCAGCTTTAATGCAGGTGGGCAAAAAATTAATTGGATTACACTGTAGGCGAGGGCCCCAAAAAATTGGTGTACCAACAGTACTAATGTGCCTCAGAAAAATTGCCCATGCCCAACCAGGAGGGCAGGTGAAACCCATTAATCGCTTTGGTTAATGTGGCTTAATTGGGAAGCTAGGCCTGGAGGCAGCCCAGTTAAAATAAAAATTGGTTCAGGTGAAAGTTTCAACGCTTTAATAAGCATTGAAACGTATAAAAATTGTTTACAAAAATTATATGACTGAGCCTTGTGGCCTAAGAAAAATTGCCCGTTCGGCGTGATTACGTCAGGTTTCAGGAGGAGGAGCAGGAGGAGGAGGATGAATAGAATACACAGATTGATGAAGCAAAAAGGTCCCCGTTTTTGATGGAGATAGAGAACGATGCTTCCATCCGCGGGTGCAGCCTACGTATTGCTTAGGTATCGCTGCTGTCCGCTGGTGGAGAAGAGAAGTCTGGGGAAATCCAGGCTTTGTTCATCTTGATGAGTGTAAGCCTTTCGGCACTGTCAGTTGACAGGCGGGTACGCTTATCCGTGATGATTCCCCCAGCCGCACTAAACACCCTCTCTGACAAGACGCTAGCCGCAGGACAAGCAAGCACCTCCAGGGCATACAGCGCGAGTTCAGGCCACGTGTCCAGGTTCGACACCCAGTAGTTGTAGGGGGCAGAGGCGTCACCAAGGACGGTCGTGCGATCGGCTACGTACTCCCTCACCATCCTTTTACAGTGCTCCCGACAACTCAGCCTTGACTGGGGAGCGGTGACACAGTCTTGCTGGGGAGCCATAAAGCTGGCAAAGGCCTTGGAGAATCTTCCCCTGCCTGCGCTGTACATGCTGCCTAATCTCTGCGCCTCCCCTGCTTCCTGGCCCTCGGAACTGCACCTTCTGCCACTAGCGCTGTCGGATGGGAATGTTACCATCAGTTTGTCCGCCAGGGTCTTGTGGTATAGCATCACTCTCAAACCCCTTTCCTCTTCGTGTATGAGAGTGGAAAGGTTCTCCTTATACCGTGGGTCGAGCAGTGTGTACACCCAGTAATCCGTAGTGGCCAGAATGCGTGTAACGCGAGGGTCTCGAGAAAGGCATCCTAACATGAAGTCAACCATGTGTGCCAAGGTACCTGTATGCAACACATGGCTGTCCTCACTAGGAAGATCACTTTCAGGATCCTCCTCCTCCGGCCATACACGCTGAAAGGATGACAGGCAAGCAGCATGGGTACCCTCAGCAGTGGGCCAAGCTGTCTCTTCCCCCTCCTCCTCATGCTCCTCCCCCTCCTCCTCAACGCGCTGAGATATAGACATGAGGGAGCTCTTACTATCCAGCGACATACTGTCTTCCCCCGCCTCCGTTTCCAAGCGCAAAGCATCTGCCTTTATGCTTTGCAGGGAACTTCTCAAGAGGCATAGCAGAAGAATGGTGACGCTAATGATTGCAGCATCCCCGCTCACCATCTTGGTAGACTCCTCAGAGTTTCCAAGGACCTGGCAGATGGCTGCCAACCAGGCCCACTCTTCTTTAAAGAATTGAGGAGGCTGACTCCCACTACGCCGCCCATGTTGGAGTTGGTATTCCACTACAGCTCTACGCTGCTCATAGAGCCTGGCCAACATGTGAAGCGTAGAGTTTCACCATGTGGACAGGTCGCACAGCAGTCGGTGCACTGGCAGATTAAACCGATGTTGCAGGGTGTGCAGGGTGGCAGCGTCCGTCTTGGACTTGCGGAAATGTGCGCTGACCCGGCGCACCTTTCCGAGCAGGTATGACAAGTGTGGGTAGCTTTTCAGAAAGCGCTGAACCACCAAATTAAAGACATGGGCCAGGCATGGCACGTGCGTGAGGCTGCCGAGCTGCAGAGCCGCCACCAGGTTACGGCCGTTGTCACACACGACCATGCCCGGTTGGAGGCTCAGTGGCGAAAGCCAGCGGTCGGTCTGCTCTGTCAGACCCTGCAGAAGTTCGTGGGCCGTGTGCCTCTTCTCTCCTAAGCTGAGTAGTTTCAGCACGGCCTGCTGACGCTTGCCCACCGCTGTGCTGCCACGCCGCGCGACACCGACTGCTGGCGACGTGCTGCTGCTGCTGACACATCTTGATTGTGAGACAGAGGTTGCGTTGGAGGAGGAGGAGGAGGGTGGTTTAGTGGAGGAAGCATACACCGCCGCAGATACCAGCACCGAGCTGGGGCCCGCAATTCTGGGGGTGGGTAGGACGTGAGCAGTCCCAGGCTCTGACTCTGTCCCAGCCTCCACTAAATTCACCCAATGTGCCGTCAGGGAGATAAAGTGGCCCTGCCCGCCTGTGCTTGTCCACGTGTCCATTGTTAGGTGGACCTTGGCAGTAACCGCGTTGGTGAGGGCGCGTACAATGTTGCGGGAGACGTGGTCTGCAGGGCTGGGACGGCACATCGGGAAAAGTAGTGGCGACTGGGAACCGAGTAGCGCGGGGCCGCCACCGCCATCATGCTTTTGAAAGCCTCCGTTTCCACAAGCCTATACGGCAGCATCTCCAGGCTGATCAATTTGGCTATGTGCACGTTTAACGCTTGAGCGTGCGGGTGTGTGGCGGCGTACTTGCGCTTGCGCCCAAACAGTTGCGCTAGCGACGTCTGGACGCTGCGCTGAGAGACATTGCTGGATGGGGCCGAGGACAGTGGAGGTGAGGGTGTGGGTGCAGGCCGGTAGGCACTCGTGCCTGTGTCCTCAGAGGGGGGTTGGATCTCAGTGGCAGGTTGGGGCACAGGGGGAGAGGCAGTGGTGCAAATCGGAGGCGGTGAACGGCCTTCGTCCCACCTTGTGGGGTGCTTGGCCATCATATGCCTGCGCATGCTGTTGGTGGTGGCTTCCCAGCTGATCTTGGCACGACAAAGGTTGCACACCACTGTTCGTCGGTCGTCAGGCGTCTCTGTGAAAAACTGCCACACCTTAGAGCACCTTGGCCTCTGCAGGGTGGCATGGCGCGAGGGGGCGCTTTGGGAAACAGTTGGTGGATTATTCGGTCTGGCCCTGCCTCTACCCCTGGCCACCGCACTGGCTCGGCCTGTGCCCACACCCTGACTTGGGCCTCCGCGTCCTCGCCCGCGTCCACGTCCTCTAGGCCTACCCCTACCCCTCAGCATGCTGTATTACCAGTAGTGCAGAAACAGAACGCTGTAATTAAATGTGCCGCTTATTGGCCTGTGGTTGGAGGCTGACTTCGCTTACGGAACGCACAGCAGAGGCTGGAAAGAATTTTGCGCAAGCCTGCTGTAACACTTAGCTGGCTGCGTATGAATTAGGACAACTACCCCCAGCAGAGACCCTGTACACTTGTGGACAGGAATACAGCGGTGATGTAAGAGGCAACACAGAGGCAGGAAAGAATTTTGCGCAAGCCTGCTGTAACACTTAGCTGGCTGCGTATAAATTAGGACAACTACCCCCAGCAGAGACCCAGTGCACTTGTGGACAGGAATACAGCGGTGATGTAAGAGGCAACACAGAGGCAGGAAAGAATTTTGCGCAAGCCTGCTGTAACACTTAGCTGGCTGCGTATGAATTAGGACAACTACCCCCAGCAGAGACCCAGTACACTGAGGACGGTCACAGGCAGCCCAAATAGATTTTTTTTCCCAAATGTTTTTGGAAAGGCCCACTGCCTATATACACTAAATATGTCTTCTGTCCCTGCCTCACCACTGCTGGCCCTGGACAATGTAAAATTACTGCAGGACGCAATGCTCTGCACGGCCGATATAAAAAAAAAAAAAAAGTGCAACACTGCAAAAAGCAGCCTCCACACTACTGCACACGGTTAGATGTGGCCCTAAGAAGGACCGTTGGGGTTCTTGAAGCCTAAAATAACTCCTAACGCTCTCCCTATAGCAGCTCCGGCACCAGCAGCACTGTCTCTGAACTATGTCAGAATACATCTGTGGCGAGCCGCGGGAGGGGCCGATTTATATACTCGGGTGACACCTGATCTCGCCAGCCACTCACTGCAGGGGGGTGGTATAGGGCTTGAACGTCGCAGGGGGAAGTTGTAATGCATTCCCTGTCTTTCTATTGGACAGAAAAGCGCGCTAACGTCTCAGAGATGAAAGTGAAAGAAACTCGAACATCGCGTGGTACTCGTCTCGAGTAACGAGCATCTCGAACACGCTAATACTCGAACGAGTATCAAGCTCGGACGAGTACGTTCGCTCATCTCTAGTTACGACTCATTCTCAACTTGTTTAACTAGTTAACTGGAGCTAGCTGTTTTTTAAAGTTGCATTTGCCCAAGACGTATTATTTAAAGTCAAGGAGTGGAATGAGTAGAAAACTGCTTTCAATACTCCTGAAGGGCACTTTGAAAATCTGTTCATGCCTTTTGGCCTCACAAATGCTCCTGCGGTGTTTCAGCCGTTTTTTAATGAGATCCTTTAAAAGGTTTATTGGATGTTTTGTGTTGGTATATCTGAATGATATCCTTATTTATTTCAATGATTATGCCTTTCATGTATCACATGTTTGATAGATGTTGCAAGCACTTCATGATAATGACTTGTTTGCTAAGAGAAAGAAGTGTATATTTGACATTGAGGAGGTCACGTTTCTTGGTCATGTCTTAAATCCTTTTGGTTTCAAGATGGATACAGATAAAGTCTGAACTGTCTTAGATTGGGTACAGCCTGAAAATCTTAAGGCACTTCTAAAGTTTGCAGAGTTTGCTAATTATTACCAAAAATGTATGCATAGATTTTCAGAGATGGTTAAACCTTTGACTGACATAACAAAGTAGGGTGCTTTTCCATCAAAATTGTCCCCTTAAACGTTTAAAGCTTTTAATACCCTGAAAAAATGTTTTTCCACTGCTCCCATTTTAATACAGACAGATTCCTCTAAGCCATTTGTTGAGAAGGCGGATGCTTCTGAGGTGGGAGTGGGAGCAGTTTTGTCTCAGGATACTAGGGGTCTGAAAAGTCTTTGTCCTTGTGCTTTCTTTTTATAGAAGTTCTCTTAGTCCGAACAGAACTATGACATTGCACAAAGTGTTTTTGGCTATTAAATAGGCCTTTAAGGAATGGCGTCACATCTTAGAGGGGTAACAACATAAGGTAACAGTTTTTACAGACTACAAACATCTGGTGTATTTGGAGTCTGCAAAGAGACTCAACCCAAGACAAGCTTTATGGCTATTATTCTTTTCTCTCTTTGATTTTGTTGTCACATACTGTCCTGGTAGTAAAGATACCAAAGCAGATGTTCTTTCTAAGATTTTTGTTCCAGTTGTATCAGATGAACCTCCTATGCCCATTCTGTCGAAGGGGGTAGTTGTGTCATCTGTGACTCAGGATTTGGAGGATCAGGTTCGTAAGGCTCAGGATCTGGCTCCTTCGAGTCTTCCAGATGGAAAGCTTTTTGTCCCGTTACACTTAAAGGGGTTGTCTCGAGAAAGCAAGTGGGGTTATACACTTCTGTATGGCCATATTAATGCACTTTGTAATGTACATCGTGCATTAAATATGAGCCATACAGAAGTTATTCACTTACCTGCTCCGTTGCTAGCGTCCACGTCTCCATGGCTCCGTCTAATTTTGCTGGCTTCTTGCTTTTTTTAGACGCGCTTGCGCTGTGCGTTCTTCTGCCTGGTGAATGGGGCTGCTCGTGCCGGAGAGCTGGTCACCGCGTCGTCATCGTAGCTCCGCCCCGTCATGTGTGCCCATTCCAGCCAATCAGGAGGCTGGAATCGGCAATGGAACGCACAGAGCCCATGGTGCACCATGGGAGAAGACCCGCGGTGCACCATGGGAGAAAACCGCAGTGCATCCCTGGGAAAGGACCGGTGGCCATCTTAGGGAGAAGATTTTTTAAACTCCTTATTTCGTCGGATCGGTGAGTAGCAAGCGGTTTAAAAACCGCTTTAATTTGCTATTTTATGCCAGGGGGGGGTGACAGGGGGAATGGGGTAATTTAAAATTTTGATGCTTGCCGCGAGACAACCCCTTTAAGATTGCAATTACAATTTGAAATGATTAATTCTAATCTGGCAAGACATCCAGAGATAATACCAGGAGACCGATGACAAGAACCTACTGGTGGCCTTCTATGAGACATGATGTTTACAGTTATATGTCTTCTTGTGATGCTTGTGCTAGAACTAAATCCCCTTGGCTTCTCCTGGTTTGGAAGGAGGTTCAGACAAATCTTATGAAATCAGTGAGAGATTACAAGAAGGAAGCAGGCAGAAATCGGTTGGGGGGGTGTTAATTTTTGAGATTTAATTTGGCTGCCAACTAAGAACATTAAGCTTAGAGTGCTATCTTTTAAATTGGGTCTGCTCTTCATCGGTCCATACAAAATCAAACATCTAACTAACTCAGCCATTTTCAAGTTAAAGATCCCCAGTTCCTTTAAGATTACGGATGTCTTTCACAAATCTTTCACCCAGAAGTATGCTAATCCTGTGAATGGGGAATCTCTCCCTCCTCCAGTTGTTGTGGATGGGAATCTTTAGTTTGAGGTCAGCTGAATAATTGATTCACATCATGTTAAGAATTCATTGCAGTTTTTGGTACATTGGCAAGGTTACGATCTGAAGAGAGGACTTGGGATGTAACTGCTGACTGTCTTAATAAGAGTTTCCATAAACTGAATCCTACTATGTTGTTTCCTGAGGCCCACAGCTAAATGGCCATGATGGGACAGTAGTATACTGGCCGCGTGGTGGAAATGGATTTGCAGTACTGGGTCAGCCCAAGCCATATTATGATACTTTTGAGGTTGTACATTTGTTTTCTTCTTGAGCTCCTCTGTCGTTGATAAAGGGTCATTAGAGTCGTATGCTGAAATTTCCATTGGTGGTTTGTGTTTTCTTGGGCTAGCCAATCTCTTTGAGCAAGTAGTTACAGTTGCAGTACAATGGATGAGCCAGAAGCGTAGTCAGATGGAAGCCAGGCGTCGTTATTGGTTAGTCACAGTTGCAGTATAATGGATGAGGTGGAAAACATAGTCAGATGGAAGCAAGGAGTTGTTGTCGGGTAGTCTTGCAGAAATAATGGAGGAGCAGGTAATGTGGAGCTTGACCAAACAGTGATGTGAAGCAGAATAATCACACAACAAAGGAGTGGCAGGGACAGGTTTATAAAGAGTGCTAATTGGTGAAGGACTAAGACACGGGGGGGGACTAGACAGGGAAGACACAAAACCAGAAACAAGGAGCAGGAGACAAAGATAAAAAACATGAGACTATGAATCAGATGGAGGTATCCAGTGTGCTAAATAAATCAGTATGAAGGGCTTCAACTCATGGTGCACAAGAGGTTACTGGTTCGAATCCTGGCAGTGGTATTTTGCCCCCTTTGGCTGGTAGATTCCTCATCTTTTCCCCTTGTTTGTGTTGGGTGGTGGTTTTAGTGTTTTACATGGGAAATTCTGTAAGTTATTTGTCCTGTGTGAACATGCCTGTGCTGGGCATGGTGCATAAACGTTCAGCAAGGACATAACAGTAATGTTTCTAAGCATTTCAATGTAATTCCCTCTATATGTGCAGCTCCTGCTAGAGAGTACCATTACATAGCTAATATTTTATGTTCATTATATTGTGACTCATTATACAGAAGCAAATAATTGATTTAGGAAATTAAGTTCCATATAACATATTTCCTGATTGTTCAGAAAATCCAGATCTAATATTTTTAGATCTGTAGGTATCCATGGCACAACATGGCATAACACCCACATATCAGAGCCACAGGATTGTTATACTTCCACTCTTATTTTACCCCTGAAATAATTGGGATGATACATGCCAAGGTCCCATCAGAGAACTAACTGACTTTTTTCACTGATCTCTATGCCTCTCCTGCCCATAATGTGCCATTTTTCTCCTTCCCTCAGCCACCAATTACTGGCAGCAGCAGTGGAGAGAACAGGGAAAGAAATCAATAATTTGTCAGATGGAACCCAACTCACATCACTCCCAGGAGTCGGGTTCTAGTGGACAAGCAGTTAGGAGCACTGACCACTGCAGCCACTGGCACTTGTCTGTTAGACACTGACATAAAAGAACATAGTTTATCATGTAAATGTTGTTAGTTATATGTCTTCAAGCTACCCCCTTCACAGGTATAAGCTTCATATATCACCCACTTCCCTGCTGTGAACCCAAGATTAAAAGAGTTTTCCAGGCAATCTTTATTGATGACCTATCCTCAGGTCCATCAGTCATGATCCCTTTCGATCAGCTGTTTTTGAGCAGCAGACCTCCACCAATCAACTATTTATGACCTATCCTTAGGATAAGTCAGGAATAAAAATTGCCCAGAAACCTCTTTAAACATGTCCCTTTCTGTCAATAGCTGCAGAACTTGATAGTCAGTGCTTTGATAATATCTGGCACTGTCATTGAAATGCACTGAGCGGCGATGTGCCTATGCAACCCCTAGTCCATACATATGCGGACCAACCATACCCCCGTTTTCAGGATTGGTGGGGGAACCTACAGATGGACACCCATTGCCCATTCTGTATATAGGGGATAACTTTATAACTTAACACCAGCCATTTAAGAAAGAGGTTCACTTGCTTTTTACTGTGCACTAAGTATATTTACTCAAAATGCTCAAAAAAAGACATGAAACTGGGGGCGTGGCCTGGAGAGAGACCGAGACGGCCGTGTCTAGATAGACTCCGCTCGGCAGCATCGCTCAGCAACTTTCACAGCAAACCGGAGGGCTCGCTGCACCCGTTATTGGCAAGAAGAAGCTCCAGGGAACATGGCAGCATCCAGAAGGAGAGCCTCCAAAGCTCAGCCGACGCGGTTGGAGGAGTTTTTCGTACCGCGCGCTCCTCTCCCTGTAATGGCGGCGGAGGAGGATGACACGCTGGCTGCCGTCACTCCGGTAAGAGGATCTCCTGACTCCCTGGAAGCGCAACCCCTATGTAATTTGGTCACCCCTAACGCTAGGGAACAGCCAGGGGGACCGGGACAGGGAGAAAAACAGACTAAGGGAGATTATAAGCAAAAGTCAGATCTCCCCCCCGGCCGCAGCATAAAAAACAAAATGGCGGCGGCGCCATGGCAGGGAAGCCAGCCGGCCTCTGCTTCCAGCAGCCCTGCTAAACAACGCCAGAGAATGGCAGAGGACGGGGGTGAGGAGAATCTAGAGGACGCTGCCCCTATGACTGCAATAGATGGTGAAATAAGTAATTTATCTGCCACAGAAAGACCTGCCTCAGAACTGTATATTAAAGAGGCTATTCTGGCCTTAAGGCACACGATCCAAACTGATTTAAAGAGCCTAACTCAGCATGTGGACTCCTCAGTGTTGGAAGTTAACAGCAGAATTAACAACACAGAGCATAAAATGGAGGAGATGGTCAAATCGCATAATGCTCTTATAGATGCCCACTACGACCTAGAAGGCCTGGTTACTAAATTACAGAATAAAATAAGCGACTTTGAGGACAGAAACAGGCGCAATAATGTAAAAATAAGAGGCGTCTCTGAAAAAATCACGAACACTGAACTGATGGATTATGTTGTGCGCCTGACCCAAAAAGTCTTACCAAATATTCCTGAGCAGGAACTTAAGATCGACAGGGCACATAGACTCCCACTGCCTAAATTTCTGAGAGATAACAGCCCGAGGGACATTATTGTACGTTTCCATTATTTTAGTACAAAAGAGGCAATCATGAATTCTGCAAGGAGACTGGGGGTCTTGCCGAGCCCTTACACAGATATCCGCTTGTTTATCGATTTGTCCCAGGCCACTATGGAGGCGAGACGTAGTTTTGCAGGAGTGACCCTAGCCTTGAGGGAGGCGAAGATTCAGTATAGGTGGGGTTTCCCCACTAAGATTATTGTGTCAAGAGAAAATTCCTCTGATGTTTTTCTCGATCCTACCTCGGCCAAATCTACCTTGAAATCGTGGGGCATAAAAATAAAGGACCCTCCGACTTCCCGCTCCGACGGTGACGCTGGGAGAAACCAAAGAAGAGAGGCCCGAATCATCTGACCCCTTTTAAGGATATATATAGGAACAATGTTCCCTGGAATCTTGCCAAAGGTCGTTTCACCGTCTACCGAGCCCGACCGCAATATGTTTTCGCAGATTTGAGTGATGTTTCCCACTCTCCCGCGAACTGTCGTTCCCCGAAATAAGACCGTAAGTTTTTGCTTGCCTAGTTCTCTTTAGTATGTCTTATTGTACTTCTTTGATTGTCTGCAATTTGCTAATGCGTTCTTTAACTGTCTCCTATGGTTGCACTTTTTTCTGCATATCTAGAATATGTTTCTCTAGTTTTGTTCGTAGTTTCTTGACAGGCATCATCTACCATGCTGGTTCTCTAGCTCCTAGCTCAGCACAGCTACCTATAGAAATATGGCGTTGAAAGTACTGTCTCTGAATGCTAATGGATTGAATTCCCCGATCAAAAGAAAGGCTGTTTGGAAGGAGGCTCTACACCACAACGCTGACCTAGTATGTATTCAAGAAACACATTTGCTTGAAGCAGATAGTTCTCGTATGTCACATAAGAAATTTCCCCAGTTGGTGTTTGCTTGTGCACATAGGAAACACGCGGGGGGTGATGGTCGCGGTTAGAGACTCCACAACACTTAAAATTGACACCCAAGTGCGTGATCCTAAGGGCCGCTATATAATACTGGTGGGCACTTTGAGAGGTTCACAGGTTACACTAATAAATATTTATGCCCCTAATACGAAACAAGTCCACTTCTTAAATAAACTCATGAAAAAAATACACAAAATAGCCAAAGGCCCGCTGATTCTGTGCAGGGACTTTAATTTGGTGCCTGAGGGCAAGATAGATTCCACCCAAAGACACATAAAAAGAGATTCCCCTCTTGGACGATGGATGCGTGAGATGGCCTTGTTCGACACTTTCCGTTGCTTAAACGCATCGGCAAGAGAATTCACTTTCTACTCACCCCGACACAAGACGTTTTCACGCATAGATTTGTGTTTGGTGGACAAACAATTGATTACCTCAGTGTCGGAAGCTGCCATCGGAACGGCCACGTGGTCGGACCACGCTCCTATAATAACGTCAATTCACATAGGCAGCTCTCGCCAGGGTGCAAAAACGTGGAAAAATAATCTTTATCTCATGAAAATCCCTGAATACAAAAAAGAAATTTAAAAAAACTTGGAGGAATTCTTCGACCTAAATGACACCCCTGATGTGGATTCAAGTACCCTTTGGAACGCCCATAAGGCGTTTATAAGAGGAGTGCTTATAAAGCTGGGTGCCAAATATAAAAGACTGAAGCGTGACAAGACCGAGTCCTTGGTGACCAATATCCAATCTCTAGAGAAAGAACTACAGACATCCCCTTCCACAATCACTCATAATAAGTTACTTAATACAAGATTAGAACTCCGGAAAATCTTACAAGGGGACTTTGAAAAAGAAATCACCATAAATAGAGCCAACTTATATTCTTCAATAAATAAACCAACAAAATTGATGGCCAACCTGGTTAAAAAGAAGATAATTAAATCCAACATCCCTTTTGTGTGGAACTCAAAAAAGAAAGAATTCAAAATTTCCCACCCGAAACAGATCGCAGATAGATTTAGCTCTTACTACAGCGATTTGTATAATCTGAAAGACGACACCTCCATAAAACAACCACAAAAGGAGATGATAGAGAAGTTCTTAAATAAGTTAAATCTCCCCAAAATTTCTAATCCACAGAGAGCCGAGCTAGACAAAGAAATGTCTCTAACAGAAGTTCTAGACACTATCTCAATAATGAAAAATCAGAAAGCACCCGGTCCTGACGGCTTCTCAGCCGAATATTATAAAATGTTCCAGGGATTGTTGGCCCCACATTTAGTACACCATTTTAATCTAGCTATACGTAAAGGTGAGTTCCCAACGGAGTCCCTCCTGACTACTATTGTAGTATTGCCCAAACACGGTAAACCCCCTGATGACCCGTCCAACTTTAGGCCAATTTCTTTATTAAATGTGGATGTAAAAATATACTCTAAGACTTTGGCGAGGAGACTTTTGGAAGTTCTCCCGGAAATCATTCACCCCGACCAGGTCGGGTTTGTGAAGGGAAGGCAGGCATCAGATGGAACGCATAAAATACTAAATCTCCTACATTCGTTGAAAACTTCCCATCTCCCAGCGATCATGCTCGCACTAGATGCCGAAAAGGCTTTTGATCGCGTCCATTGGGACTACACATTTATGACTTTGGGAAGGTTTGGCATAGGTGAGGGGTTACAGCGAGCTATCCGTGCCTTATACTCCACGCCCTCAGCTAGGACGTTGGTAGACGGGACCCTGTCTGGGACGTTTAAAATAACTAATGGCACGAGACAGGGTTGCCCGCTGTCCCCTATATTATACGTCCTCTCGATTGAACCATTGGCGGAGGCTATTAGATCAGCGTTGGAAATAAGAGGGATCCCTCTAAATCTCCGCCAGCATAAGATTGGGTTGTTCGCGGATGATGTGATCCTTACTTTGTCGAACCCGCTAAGCTCTCTGAGAGCAGTCCAACTCACCTTGCAAGAATTTAGTCAAGTTTCGCAATACAAACTTAACATAGACAAGTCCATGATTATGGGGGTGAACGTCCCAAGGGATTTGAGAGACACCATAAAAAAAGAGTTCCCCTTCGAATGGCGAGATAAGGACCTCCCATATCTGGGAATATGCCTGTCCCCCGACACAAATGACCTGGAGAAAACTAACTTTCCCCCGTTACTGTCCTCTATACAGAAGGAGTTGGATCGATTGGCGAGGCTCGGCCTGTCATGGTATGGCAGAGTTATGATATTTAAAATGAAACTACTGCCCAAGATCCTATATGTCTTTCGAGCCCTGCCGATTGACGTCTCTTCAAGTACGCTATCTAAATTCCAGAAACAAATATCGTACTTCATATGGGAGGGAAAAAAATCCCGCCTGGCGTTACCTATATTAGCTATGCACCGATCCAGGGGGGGGGGGGGGGGGCGGACATTCCAAATGTGGAAAAATATTTTAAAGCTTCCCTCCTGAACCAGACCAGAGGTTGGCTCTTACAAGTAGATAAAATGGGATGGGCTGGTATGGAAAGCAACTTTGCAAGGCTCAGCTCATGTAGACCATTGCTTCTGGCAGCGTCCCTGGAAACTATGGCGAATCGCTCAAACCTACTAAATAATTTGAAAATTAGCGCAAAATACCTCTCCCCTACTACGAATGCTTCTCTCAGGGTCTGGAAGGATCTAACTGAAAAACTAGCCGCGTATGACGGGCTGGAATCGCCACAGATCCCTCTTGAGACATTATGCTTGTTCCTCCCAGATCTGGACTTAGGAGACTGGAGAGTCAGGGGTATAGTAAATGTATCGGATTTAATGTTGGGTAATGCAGTGAAGCCCTTTGAGATGCTCGCTTCCCAGTATAACTTACGCCCACAAGACCTATTTAGATATACAAGATTAGCTCACTTCTTACATAAATCGCAAGTACATGCGATTAAAATTCCGCATGAAGCTATAAAAAGAATCTCTGCCAGCACTGCATTAGACAAGTCAGAGACTGGGTTCTTTTATGACATATTAACATGTAACAACATCTCATCAAAAAGAGTTCATATGCTAAACTGGGAGAGAGAATTGAAGACAACTATCCCAATGGACAACTGGAATAACGCATTTAAACTAGCTGGGAAAGCTACTAAAGAGATGGGAATTTTAGAAGTACAAATTAAGATTAATATGCGTTGGTATTATTCACCAGCACTAATTAATAATAGATTCCGAAGAGGAGACGGGGCTTGCTGGAGAGTTTGCGGAGAAAGAGGCACCCTCTCTCACATTTTTTGGTCATGCCCTAAATTGAAGGTCTACTGGCGAGAAGTATTAAATTTATTAGACAAAACCCTACATATCCGGGTCCATAGGGAGGCTGAGCAGATTCTGCTGCTGGTGGGTTTGAAGGGATTTCCCCCTCCGTCCAGAAAATTAGTAGGTCATGCCCTGATGACTGCGAAAGCCTTAATCGCAAAACACTGGATGAAAGTAGACCCCCCGTTATACCAGGAATTTGTCGATAGGATGGCCGAACAGAAAGTATTTGAAAGATGGTTGGCATTCAGAGAAAACAGTATACTGAAATATGAGGAGATGTGGAGCGTGTGGAGAGAGCCCATATAACTAGTTACAAGTGATTACCTCAAGATGCCTTTCTTTGTTGTTTTGTTTTATTGGGTTAAGTTACTTTATGTTCTACCCTCCATGCCTCACCCGAGGCAGCCTCACCTGATGTCCCCAGCACTAAGTGTCCAGCAACAAGTGTTTGATGCTGTAGAATGATGCAGTTATACAGCGCAGTTACTAATAATCATCTACCTTCTCTCTTTCACCAACAGGTATGTTTCACTCATCCATTGCTCCACTCCATCTGAATTTGATTGCTCCGCCTTCCCTCCACTGAATCTGCTGTGATACCTTTAAATTTGTCATAATCTGTGCGCAATGGTATGTTTCACTCATCCATTGCTCCACTCCATTTGAATTTGATTGCTCCGCCTTCCCTCCACTGAATCTGCTGTGATACCTTTAAATTTGTCATAATCTGTGCGCAATGGTATGTTTCACTCATCCATTGCTCCACTCCATCTGAATTTGATTGCTCCGCCTTCCCTCCACTGAATCTGCTGTGATACCTTTAAATTTGTCATAATCTGTGCGCAATGGTATGTTTCACTCATCCATTGCTCCACTCCATCTGAATTTGATTGCTCCGCCTTCCCTCCACTGAATCTGCTGTGATACCTTTAAATTTGTCATAATCTGTGCGCAATGGTATGTTTCACTCATCCATTGCTCCACTCCATCTGAATTTGATTGCTCCGCCTTCCCTCCACTGAATCTGCTGTGATACCTTTAAATTTGTCATAATCTGTGCGCAATGGTATGTTTCACTCATCCATTGCTCCACTCCATCTGAATTTGATTGCTCCGCCTTCCCTCCACTGAATCTGCTGTGATACCTTTAAATTTGTCATAATCTGTGCGCAATGGTATGTTTCACTCATCCATTGCTCCACTCCATCTGAATTTGATTGCTCCGCCTTCCCTCCACTGAATCTGCTGTGATACCTTTAAATTTGTCATAATCTGTGCGCAATGGTATGTTTCACTCATCCATTGCTCCACTCCATCTGAATTTGATTGCTCCGCCTTCCCTCCACTGAATCTGCTGTGATACCTTTAAATTTGTCATAATCTGTGCGCAATGGTATGTTTCACTCATCCATTGCTCCACTCCATCTGAATTTGATTGCTCCGCCTTCCCTCCACTGAATCTGCTGTGATACCTTTAAATTTGTCATAATCTGTGCGCAATGGTATGTTTCACTCATCCATTGCTCCACTCCATCTGAATTTGATTGCTCCGCCTTCCCTCCACTGAATCTGCTGTGATACCTTTAAATTTGTCATAATCTGTGCGCAATGGTATGTTTCACTCATCCATTGCTCCACTCCATCTGAATTTGATTGCTCCGCCTTCCCTCCACTGAATCTGCTGTGATACCTTTAAATTTGTCATAATCTGTGCGCAATGGTATGTTTCACTCATCCATTGCTCCACTCCATCTGAATTTGATTGCTCCGCCTTCCCTCCACTGAATCTGCTGTGATACCTTTAAATTTGTCATAATCTGTGCGCAATGGTATGTTTCACTCATCCATTGCTCCACTCCATCTGAATTTGATTGCTCCGCCTTCCCTCCACTGAATCTGCTGTGATACCTTTAAATTTGTCATAATCTGTGCGCAATGGTATGTTTCACTCATCCATTGCTCCACTCCATCTGAATTTGATTGCTCCGCCTTCCCTCCACTGAATCTGCTGTGATACCTTTAAATTTGTCATAATCTGTGCGCAATGGTATGTTTCACTCATCCATTGCTCCACTCCATCTGAATTTGATTGCTCCGCCTTCCCTCCACTGAATCTGCTGTGATACCTTTAAATTTGTCATAATCTGTGCGCAATGGTATGTTTCACTCATCCATTGCTCCACTCCATCTGAATTTGATTGCTCCGCCTTCCCTCCACTGAATCTGCTGTGATACCTTTAAATTTGTCATAATCTGTGCGCAATGGTATGTTTCACTCATCCATTGCTCCACTCCATCTGAATTTGATTGCTCCGCCTTCCCTCCACTGAATCTGCTGTGATACCTTTAAATTTGTCATAATCTGTGCGCAATGGTATGTTTCACTCATCCATTGCTCCACTCCATCTGAATTTGATTGCTCCGCCTTCCCTCCACTGAATCTGCTGTGATACCTTTAAATTTGTCATAATCTGTGCGCAATGGTATGTTTCACTCATCCATTGCTCCACTCCATCTGAATTTGATTGCTCCGCCTTCCCTCCACTGAATCTGCTGTGATACCTTTAAATTTGTCATAATCTGTGCGCAATGGTATGTTTCACTCATCCATTGCTCCACTCCATCTGAATTTGATTGCTCCGCCTTCCCTCCACTGAATCTGCTGTGATACCTTTAAATTTGTCATAATCTGTGCGCAATGGTATGTTTCACTCATCCATTGCTCCACTCCATCTGAATTTGATTGCTCCGCCTTCCCTCCACTGAATCTGCTGTGATACCTTTAAATTTGTCATAATCTGTGCGCAATGGTATGTTTCACTCATCCATTGCTCCACTCCATCTGAATTTGATTGCTCCGCCTTCCCTCCACTGAATCTGCTGTGATACCTTTAAATTTGTCATAATCTGTGCGCAATGGTATGTTTCACTCATCCATTGCTCCACTCCATCTGAATTTGATTGCTCCGCCTTCCCTCCACTGAATCTGCTGTGATACCTTTAAATTTGTCATAATCTGTGCGCAATGGTATGTTTCACTCATCCATTGCTCCACTCCATCTGAATTTGATTGCTCCGCCTTCCCTCCACTGAATCTGCTGTGATACCTTTAAATTTGTCATAATCTGTGCGCAATGGTATGTTTCACTCATCCATTGCTCCACTCCATCTGAATTTGATTGCTCCGCCTTCCCTCCACTGAATCTGCTGTGATACCTTTAAATTTGTCATAATCTGTGCGCAATGGTATGTTTCACTCATCCATTGCTCCACTCCATCTGAATTTGATTGCTCCGCCTTCCCTCCACTGAATCTGCTGTGATACCTTTAAATTTGTCATAATCTGTGCGCAATGGTATGTCCCATTGCTTCATATAAATTGAATTGACTCTATTTGTACTTTATGTATTTTCCTCATCACCTCCCCCAAATAGTTTTCTCCCTGTCTCATCTTAGTGTTGCTGGACACAGTTTGTTTTTGTAAGAGGGCAATAAAGCCCCCCCCATCTTGTTCATTAGCCATCTAAAGGTGGGGTCAGCTGGTTGACTAGTGATATGTAACAAGCCACTCCCAGCTGAAGTCCTGGAGCCAGAACTTTAAAGTCAGTTCTACCCTCCATGCCTCACCCGAGGCAGCCTCACCTGATGTCCCCAGCACTAAGTGTCCAGCAACAAGTGTTTGATGCTGTAGAATGATGCAGTTATACAGCGCAGTTCGACAGTGCAGGAGACAGGTAACATGCACAACTGCCCAAAGACTGGAGCAAAATGCTCTCCTCTTTGCATTGGTCTCCATCACTATCCTCTTTTCAAGCATGCACACTTTCTACCAATGCCCAGCCCCAACACACTCCATCCACATCAGCCCTTCCCTCCTCTCCTCACCTATGTATGGCTCCCATGCACTGTTCAACTTCCTAAGGCGCCTTCAACCCCCTAATACTGCAAAGAAACACCTCAGACACCCACACAAATCCCCTAGCCACGTGCTCACCCTTGCTACTCTGCTACTCCTAGCTGCAGGGGACATCTCTCCCAACCCAGGCCCACCCCGTACTGTTCTCTACCAAAATGCCCCCCCTGCCCCATTCAAATGCGCCCTATGGAACTCCCAATCTGCGTGTAACAAACTCCCAACTATCCATGACTTTTTCACCACTAAACACTTGAACTTGCTCGCCCTCACGGAAACCTGGATACAGCAGTCCGATTCTACCTCCCCCGCTGCATTGTCCTATGATGGCTTGCAGTTCTCCCACACCCCCAGATCGGATGACAGACGCGGTGGAGGAGTAGGCATCATCCTCTCCCCAAACTGTACCTTCCAGGTCATTCCCGCAGCTCCCTCGCTTACCTTTCACTCCTTCGAAGTCCACACCCTGCGACTCTTCCGCCCACTGCCTCTGCGTGTCGCAGTTATTTACCGCCCCCCAGGTCCTACCCGCTTGTTCCTAGACCACTTTGCTGCCTGGCTCCCCCACTTCCTATCCTGTGAAATCCCAACCCTCATCCTTGGTGATTTCAACATTCCTACTAACGACTCTAGCTCCTCATCTGCCTCCCGGCTCTTAACACTTACCTCCTCCCTTGGCCTATCGCTAATCTCTGTCTCCCCCACTCATAGAGATGGTAACACTCTCGATTTAGTTTTCCTCCGTCTCTGCTCTGCTTCTCACTTTACTAACTCCCCACTTCCACTCTCGGATCACAACCTTCTCTCTTTCTCCATCAGGCACCCTAGCATCTCTCCTGACCCTCCTATCTATCGCACCTCTAGGAACCTCCAGTCTGTCCGCACTAAACAGTTTGCTGAAACTATTCAGTCCTCCCTATCGCCCATCTCTCGCCTCCTCTGCCCTAACCTGGCAGCCGAATACTACCACACCACCCTCAGCCGTGCCCTGGATGAAGTGGCACCGCCCGTGACGCGAGCTGTCAAACGCAGACCACGGCAACCCTGGCTCACGTCCCAAACGCGCTTCATCCGGCGGTGCTCTAGGTGCGCCGAGCGGCTGTGGAGAAAGTCAAAGCTGCCAGCAGACTTCCTCCACTTCAAATTCATGCTTAAAATGTATAACCTAGCCCTTCACCATGCCAAACAAGTCTATTTCACCTCCCTTGTCTCCTCACTATCCCACAACCCCAAACAACTCTTTGAGACATTTCACTCCCTCCTCAGCCCCAAGGAACAGGCCCCTGCGACAGACCTGACTGCTGGAGAACTAGCTGCCTATTTCAAAGAAAAAATCGACCACATTCGAAAAGAAATCTCTGAAAGCTGCATGGTTAGCCCTGATCCCAGCTCCATCAGCACTGCACCCAGCACCTACTCACTATCTACGCTAGAACCAACGACAGAGGAAGAAGTCTCCAGGCTCCTTTCCACTGCCCGCCCTACCACCTGCGCCAGCGACCCTCTCCCCTCTCACCTCCTCCGCTCCTTTTCCCCAGCTCTCATTACTCACCTTACCACAATCTGCAACCTCTCCCTAACCTCTGGCACTTTTCCCTCCTCATTCAAACACTCCATTATATCCCCTCTGCTTAAAAAACCAACTCTGGACCCGACTAATGCTGCTAACTACCGACCCGTCTCAAACCTCCCCTTTATCTCCAAATTACTGGAACGCCTGGTCTACTCTCGGCTTACTCGCTTTCTCTCTGACAACTCACTCCTCGACCCCCTCCAGTCTGGTTTCCGCTCTCTACACTCGACCGAAACTGCCCTTACAAAAGTAACAAATGACCTGATGACTGCAAAGTCGAGAGGTGATTACTCTCTACTAATCCTCCTTGACCTGTCTGCTGCATTTGACACTGTCGACCATAATCTCCTTCTCACTATGCTCCACTCTATTGGTCTAAAGGATACTGCTCTCTCCTGGTTCTCCTCCTACCTCTCTGACCGCTCTTTCAGTGTTTCCTTTGCTGGTTCTATCTCTGCTCCACTTCCTCTCGCTGTCGGGGTACCCCAGGGCTCGGTCCTTGGTCCCCTTCTTTTCTCTATCTATACTGCCCCAATTGGACAAACAATCCACAGATTCGGCCTCCAATACCATCTCTATGCTGACGACACCCAACTATACACCTCCTCTCGTGAGATCTCTGGACCATTCCTCCAAAATATCACCGACTGTCTGTCCGCTGTCTCTAACACTATGTCCTCCCTTTTTCTCAAACTAAACCTCTCTAAAACTGACCTCCTTGTCTTTCCACCTTCTAACCGACCTCCCCTCAACATCTCCATTCCAGTGTCTGGCACCATCATAACCCCCCGACGGCATGCCCGATGCCTTGGGGTCACACTGGACTCTGACCTCTCCTTTACCCCCCATATCCAATCTCTGGCCCAAACATGCCACATGCACCTCAGAAATATTGCTAAAATACGTCCGTTCCTAACCACGGACACGCTAAAGACGCTCGTGGTTGCGCTCATCCACTCCCGGCTTGACTACTGCAACTCGCTACTCATCGGCCTCCCCCACACTAGACTCGCTCCACTCCAATCCATACTAAATGCAGCAGCTAGACTCATTTTTCTATCCAGTCGTTATTCAGACGCCTCTGCATTATGCCAGTCGCTGCATTGGCTGCCCATCCACTGCAGAACTAAATTTAAACTCCTCTGCCTCACTCACAAAGCTCTGCATGGCGCTGCGCCACCATACATCACCTCCCTCCTGTCAGTACACCACCCAGCCCGCTCACTCCGATCGGCTAACACCCTCAGACTAAACACCCCTGTAATACGAACCTCTCATGCTCGCCTACAGGACTTCACCAGAGCAGCACCCATCCTCTGGAACGCTCTACCCCAAGGCATCCGGACAATTCCCGATGCACGAAATTTCAGACGTGCCTTAAAAACGCACCTCTTCAGGGAAGCATACCAAATCTCCTGACCTAGTCCCCCACCCCTCCCTATGGTGCTCCACCCTGTTTGCCTTCTGATAAATGATCTGTACATAAAATTTCCTATTGCCTATGTTCCCCAACCCCTGCACCTCCTGTACCACCCTCAACCCATTTGTGTCTAACCCAATGTACCTTATATTGTAATTGTTGTATTGTTTTGCATTTATCCATGCCTGAAAGCGCTGCGGAATAAGTTGGCGCTATACAAATAAAGATTATTATTATTATTATTATTATATTATTATTATTATTATTTATGTAAGTCTCTGCCTCCTTCTACATATATTGAACAATACAAGATGTTGAGACTAAAGTTATGTAGGCTGCCAATAGACACGTTTTTAGATCTCACCTAGCTTTAATATCTAGACTTATATTGTAAATGTTTTCTTTTTAAAATACTGAGGAAATGAAAGAATTTTAGACAGAGTTGAACAACAATGTTTATATTGTCATGTTTTGATAATACTGTCCTCCAAGTGTTATATGTTCATGTGATTTTCTTACTCCTCAATAAAAAAGTTAATGAATAAAAAAAAAAAAGACATGAAACTGTGTTCTATTAATTTAGTTTTGTTGTAGTTTTTTTGCAACTGTGTTAGTACTTTAGCTTTAGAAGATAAGTCTTTAGTTTCTGTTGTGTACATGGGCATAGCGTCTTATAGATCACAGAGCTGTCATCGATATGGAGGATGCAACCTTTTACTGCGGTTCCAGATCATATATTATGCATATATCATCAATGTTAAATTTCCAGAAAACTTTTCAAAATATACTTAGTTACTATGATACATAAAAGGGGTATTCCATGATTTAAAAAAAAAATGTTTCTCTTGATGGCTGACAGATTGGTTATCAATAGCAAAAATAGAAAAAAAATCAAGAAAACACCTTTAAGTTACTAATATCACAAGTTACTAATATCAATATTAAGCAAGCAATGTTTTTAAGGGGAGGGAGTGGAAAAAAATATTTGTTTCCAATGGCATGCAGGTCAACTTTTCCCAAACCAATGCTACTTGTAAAATGGGTGGTAAGATCACAGCACCACAAAATGCTAAGGAAAAGATGATTGTTCTAAGCTAGAAAAAACAAGTAATCTTGCAGATATGATACCTTTTAATGGCTAACAAGTATACATAATATTATAGTGAGATTTTGAACCTACTCAGGGTTCGTCCTCAGGCTTAATGAAATAGATCTGAAAAGGCATGCATTTATACATGCACACATACTTATGACAAGGCACAGAGTGTGATTAATTTGTACTTAAAAAAATACCAGAACAGGATGAGTAGAGAAATAAATACTTAAATAGTCCACTGATAAAGACATGAAAGTTTTATGGTCTCTGAATTAGTGTTAGGGGGTCAGCAGGCCAGAGTGTTATCTGTTTCCTTTCGATTTATCATACTTCCCAGTCACGCATGAATCCTCTTGAAGAATTTAGGCCTCTGTTGAAAGTGTCAAAGGTTGTTATAAGTTTGTACTCCAAAATTTTCCTATGGCTTTATGATTTGAAATTGCCTTTTAATATGGTGAATTTCATATGTTCCATGTTATGTCTGTGACTAGAAAAGTGTTCTGCCACAGCTAATTCAGTTTTTTTTTCTTAATTGTGTGGTGGTGAGACCTTATCCTTGCTTTCAGTTTTTGTCCTATTTCTCCAACATAAAGGGCCCCAACAGGCGATTTACTGCACATGATCAGGTACACAACATGCGAATGTCCCAGGGATCTTATAGTCCTATGTCTTATGTCCTTTTAAGATGGTATAGATGTTCCTGTCTGTTGGGTTGGAACAGATCCGGTTGTATCTGATGGCCTGGCTATAGAATGGACTTTTTGATGTGTTTAGGATGGAAACTGTCCCATCTGAGGTATGTGGGCTGATCAATCGGTTTTTGGAGTTGCTTGAAATTTTTATTTTGGTGTCCAAAAAGTTGATTTCAGTATATTAGTAGCTTTATGTCAGGTTTATGGTGGGGTGGAATGCATTAAATCTCTCATAGTATTTTATTAGTTCTTGTTCGTGTTGGTCCAGAGGATTATGATGTCATCAATATAGCGGAAGTAGGCCAATGGTTTGCTGGAGCAGGAGGCTAGAAAGTCACTCTCCAGTTTTGCCATGAAAAGATTAGCATATTACAGTACCACTTTACTGCCTATGGCAGTTCCAGTGAGTTGCAGTAATATCTCTTTGCCAAAGGCGAAGTAATTGTGTGTGAGGAAGAATCTAGTGAGTTGTAACACGGATTCAGAGGTAACCCCATTGGCCTCAAGATGTGCCTGGCAGGCGAGCAGTCCATCTTTGTGTAGGATGTTGGAATATAAGGACTCCACATCCATAGTGGCCAGGTTGGTTCCATCGGGGAGGGGACCTATTGTTGACAATTCTGTAGGTCCATGGTGTCCTGCAAATAGCTGGTTGTGTTTCTTATCAGTGGGTTGAGGACACCTTCCACCCATCCTAAGATTCCTTCATTCAGCGTTCCTACACCTGAGATAACTGGCCTCCCTGGATTGCCTGCTTTGTGTAGTTTTGGAAGCATGTAGAATACATGAACCCTGGGGTTCTCTGGTTTTAAGTCCAAAAGTCTTGTGAAGCCCAGACACGCTTCTGATGACCCTTCTCAATTCCCTATAGGGATATGGGGACCCACAGCACTCACAATATGGCAAATAAACTCCCACCAGGGAGGAACCGTATATATCACAATACCATGCAGTAGCCACAATTAGGTTGTGAACCGTCAACCTCCGTATCATCCAATGTATAGAAGTGTGGCAGCATAAAATGGTGCAAGAAGATGTTGATAAAAAAATACTTTATTTTTCCATGAAGCAAGGATCAGATTGCCTGATCCTTGTTTCATGGAAAAATAAAGTATTTTTTTTATCAACATCTTCTTGCACCATTTTATGCTGCCACACTTCTATACCTTCTCAATTCCCTCACATATATTTGAGTCAGGTCCTGATTCAGTCTGGTGTAGTAACTGGTGTCTGTCAGCTGTCTGTATACTTCTTTCTTGTAGTCTGATGTGTTCATGAGGACTATAGCACCACCCTTATCCACAGGCTTAATCGTGATGATTGTCTTGTTGTCTTTGAGTGCATAATGGCCCTTCTTTCCTGAATATTGATATTAAATGCTTCCTTTTTAATATCAAGCAGGATGCTGTACTGAATAATATTGTTTCACAATACAGGAGTAATCCATTTTTAGCTGGCCATTACAGAGGAACATCAATCAAATATGAGAACTTAAATGGAGAATATACAGTAGTACATACAGTAACTGGGATGATGGTGAACCTGAAAATGACACCTGAAAGTCAGGAGAAAATTGATCATGCCTTTGCAAGAGCAATATATGCTTTTGGATCATCATTGTCAATAACTGAAAGTGCATACTGGCAGGAAGCTTTTAAATTATTACGACCATCATATCATTTGTCCGCCCTCGTCCAACATAGGTGCTGTGCAGGGAAATGTTAATGTCAGACGAGAGCTAACACTGAATTCGAAGTAGTTAATTTTAAAAAATAGCTAATAAAATGCTGTGTGGTGCAGAGTGTTAAGGCAGCAGTATGCAGTCCTACTGGCTCACAACCTGAGGGTTGTAGGTTCAATCTCAACTGGTTCAAGTAGCTGTTTAAGGTTGATTTAGCCTTCCATCGTTCTGAGGTTGGTAAAATGACCTTAGAAGGATTGCTGGAGGGTAATAAACAAATTACCTGAAAGCGCTGTGGAATAAGTTGGTACTATACAAATATCAAGGCCCTTCCCTTATTTTTCTGTTGAGTAATTCCAAGGAATCCACAACACGCTTTCCCACCTAAAATAAATAGGAGCTGGGGAATGTGTGGGGGCGGAGAAAGATGTTTTCCACCACAGTAAGTTTCAAAATGTTCTGGACATATGCTGTAACTTGCTAATCAATAGGAACATCCAGCAATTTCTAGAATGAAAGCACTACATACAATGCATTTTTCTACTAGTTAAAAACAGGCCATAAAACATTTTCCAATTTTCAAATCTACTTTAATTTCACTTTTCGAGCTACCTTTTGTTCCTGACCTTGCACAAAGGTATTTAAAAGAAAGCTTATGGTACTACATAGAACTAATGCTAAACAAATATTATGTCAGTCCCGTACTTCCTCTTATCTGCTTTTATGAAATAAAGAAAATATATATTTTAGTATAAATGCCTGTTAACTCAGTCCGATGCACTATTTGTCCAGTTAAAAAAACAGAAACCAAATTGAATGGAAACAAAATGAAAGCTTTTTGTTTGCTGTTTATTTTTTTTTAAACCTCTTGAAATCAATGGGGAAAATAAAGGATCAATTTATTTCCATTTTAATTCCATTTCTCTGCTTAGAAAATGGAACAGAAAGACGGAATTATGACTGAAAGGCAAACCGCAGATGTGAAAGTAGCCTAAGTAACGTAAGTGGAAAAAGGACAATGATCTTGGTACATAAGTACTGTTGAGCAAACAATGAAATACTCAGGTCGGGAATACCCAACCCAATATTCTAAGTTATCGTGAATCGAGATCAGCATGTGACCTCATTTTCTATGAATGCGACTCAGTTGCTAGCACTCTTGCTTTTCAGTGCAGGCATCCTAGAGTCAAATCCTATCAAGGATTACATCTACATAGACTTTAAAAAAAAGATAACATCCAGAAGCTTACATTTGGTCATATTTGAACCTACAACTCCAGTATGCAGCAGTGCTAGCAACTGAGTCACCATACCTGTACTTTTCCAGTACTGCACAAGCCACTGTTCAAGGTATTACCATGCCATTACCATGACACAAGCTGGAGTTTCCACTTGGGCTACTCCTGCTGACTCTAGGCCGCTGCAGAAGAAAAGGAGGAAGAAGATGAAGGAGCATAAGAAGATCTACTTTTCCTTCTCCTTCTTTTTCTCCTTCACTTCCTCTGGAGAAGAAGAAGCAGGAGGGGGAAAAAAGAAGTAACTTGGTGGCTCAATGACTAGCACTATCGCCTTGTAGCACTGAGGTTCTAGGTTCATGGTTTATTATGGACAACATCTGCATGGAGTTTGCATGTTTTCTTTGTGTTTATTATTCTTATTTTTCTCCAACTTTTCTTCCTCTAAGAACAAGGAAGAATTGTGGTAGCTCAGTTGTTTGCACTGCTGCTTTGCAGTTCTGGAGTTGTAGGTTCATCTGGATGAAGCTTTTCAAAGTCCATGCGGATATTATCGTCATGTGATTTGAACCTATGATCCCAGCAGTGTCCAAGAGTGAGACACTTTTATAGAAAACAGGGACATGTGCACCCCTACCTCTTCTACTTTTATTTGTAAAGTGATCTCAATTTTTGCTACAATTCGGGTTGGGATAATTCAATCCGATTTTGCAAAAATGTGCTTGATTTTTGCTCACAGCAGATCACAATGAGCAACACTAATTATAAGTAACTTTTATTTCCTGTGAAGCAGGACACTTAAGATTAGATTGGGCCACAGAGTACACCGATGTCTTCTTTGAAGTTTGATTTTGTCAGTACTCTCTGTATGTTAATACTGCCATTACAGAACATGATGGTAACTGATGTAACAAGTAATGGTAGCAGACGTAACCCTTCCTACAGGTCAAGAAATAGCAGTGAGGTTGTTCAAAAAACTAAACCGCTACTTTGAAATGGATTAAAAATCAATGATGTGTCCCAGTGTAGCTCATCGCAGCTCAGAAAACTCCTCTATTGTTAACAGGTAGAGGTGCCTGACCTCGCTCCACAATAGCCTTCCTTTTATACCAGAGCTCATTCGGAATTCTGTCACCACCAGGCTGATGGGTAGAGAAGGGCTGAGGTGAAGGGAACATGCAGAGCTTCTTATTGGCAGCCACATACACACCTTCACTGCTGTGCCCAGAGCTCTTTGGTGGCTGCTGATTGGCTGCTTTTATACACACCTTCAGGGAGCTGCAGAGAGCAGCAGAAAAGGCTTCAAATAGGGAGGGGGCTCCCTCTGCGTCACTGGGTTGTCATGGCATCAGGATGCCAGCTACAAGCGTCTTGCTGCAGTAAATGAGGGCTATCACAGCGGGGGTGAACAGCGCAGCCGGCCAGGAAACAGCAGCCGTGAGCAGTGGAGCCAGACTGCTGCTATGAACAGGGTAGGTATTATTGTATCAAGATGCCATGGGAAGCTAGGGGTTTGACAGGAGGAACTGCCCTGTCACACCCCTAGTTCCCGATGCATATTTGTAGTTTCCGCTTAGGTTAAGCAGCGCTGCTGATTAGAGCCACCTGATTGGCTCTTCGGCACCACGTGACTACACAGCGTGCACGCGCATTGCCTTCAGCAGCCGTGCACTACACACTACAGTTAAGCAGACGTGCACTACACACTACACTTAAGCAGCACGGGGTTAGGTTTAGGGTTAGGTTTACGGTTAGGTTTAGGGTTAGGATTACCTAAACCTAACCCTAACCCCAACCCTAAACCTAACCCTAAACACTAACCGTAAACACTAAAACTAACCCTACACCTAACCCTACACCTAACCCTAAACCTAACCCTAAACCTAACCCTAAACCCTAACCCTAAACCCTAACCCCGTGCTGCTTAAGTGTAGTGTGTAGCGCACGTCTGCTTAACTGTAGTGTGTAGTGCACGGCTGCTGAAGGCAATGCGCGTGCACGCTGTGTAGTCACGTGGTGCCGAAGAGCCAATCAGGTGGCTCTAATCAGCAGCGCTGCTTAACCTAAGCGTAAACTACAAATATGCGTTCCCGATAGGGCGAAGGCATAAAGGTCCTAGCAGCACAGTGTGGATTGATGTGTCCCAGCGCTGCAGCCTTAGCCTGAGCGTTACTTAAAGGGGTTGTCCCGCGCCGAAACGTTTTTTGTTTTTTTTCAACAGCCCCCCCGTTCGGCGCGAGACAACCCCGATGCAGGGGTTAAACAAGAACACCGGACAGCGCTTACCTGAATCCCCGCGCTCCGGTGACTTCTTACTTACCTGCTGAAGATGGCCGCCGGGATCTTCTCCCTCGGTGGATCGCAGGGCTTCTGTGCGGTCCATTGCCGATTCCAGCCTCCTGATTGGCTGGAATCGGCACGTGACGGGGCGGAGCTACACGGAGCTACACGGAGCCCCATTGAGAAAAGAAGAAGACCGGACTGCGCAAGCGCGTCTAATCTGGCGATTAGACGCTGAAAATAAGACGGCTCCATGGAAACGAGGACGCTAGCAACGGAATAGGTAAGTGAAAAATTTCTGATAACTTCTGTATGGCTCATAATTAATGCACAATATACATTACAAAGTGCATTAATATGGCCATACAGAAGTGTATAGACCCACTTTGTTTTGCGGGACAACCCCATTAAGTTCTTAGGCTTACAGTATTACCTGCAAAAGCTGGCATGTTACCGCTGTAACATGGCAGCATTTACATGTCATAATGTTAGCCTAAGAACTATAGTAACCCTCAGGCTAAGGCTGCAGCGCTGGGACACATCAATGCAGATGCTGCAGCGTCTCTGGTCCGTCCCGGGCACCAATTCAGCCAACCGGGTTACGTGGCCAGCCGCTCACCTCTCTGTCCTGGCCGCCAGCTGACGCCTCCATCCCTGCCGCGGCCTCATGCCTCCGTTGCCTCATGCCTCTGCGCCAGACGTCGCCTGTCAGCTCCGTTGCGCCAGCCGCATCAGTGGTCCGTGATGTCCACTCTCGGCAGAGCATTGTCACTTCTGTTTGCCCTTCTTGCTGCTGACGGCGTGCAGCAGCTCTACACTGAGGGGAATTCCGCCTTCTAGCCCGCTGCCGGGGAAGGCACTTGCTCTTGGGGGTGTGCGGCTGCAGCGGTGCCGGCCACTGTATGCCTTTTCTATTCATCTTTAGTGCCCTTATAGGACCTCTAGGCGAACACCGTGTGCAGCCAATCAGGAACATGGGGTGTCACCCCCTGTCAATCTTGACTCCACCAGGAATTCCTGGTGGCATCAAAATACCAGCAGAGGAAACAGCGGGGGTGAACATCGGGAGCCGGGCTGCTGCTATCAGCTGGGGTGAACAGCGCAGTCGGCCGGTAAACAGTGGCCGTGAGCAGTGGAGCCGGGCTACTACTATGAGCGAGAGTGAACAGCGGAGCCGGACTGCGGCTCTCAGCGGGGGTGAATTGCCCGATTATCATGGAAACAGGATGCCAGCTACAGACGTCCTGTTGCAGTGAATTGGGCTCGATCACAGTGAGAGTGAACAGCGCAGGTGGCCGGAAAACAGCGGGGCTGAGCAGTGGAGCCGGGCTGCTGCTATTAGCAGAGGTGAACAGCGCAGCCGGCCAGGAAACAGCGGCTGTGAGCAGTGGTGCTGGGCTGCTGCCATAAGCGGTGTTGAACAGTGGAGCCAAGCTGCGGCTCTCAGTGGGGGTGAATCGTCAGGTTATCATGGCAACAGGACGCCAGATACAGGCCAGGGACTAAATCATTAGTGTACAAAAAAAAACAAACTATTTTTTTTTTGAAACTCTGTTTTACTTTTTTCCCCTATTTTCATGAAGCATATTAAACATTCCAGCTAAACCCCACATATGTGATATCACTGCTGGTCCCCTTCACAGAGGGATTTACGCTGCGGTAAAAAAAATCACATCATGCTCTATTTTAGCGTGTTTTTCCCAGGCTTGAGGTCTCCATTAATATAATAATAATGGAGACCTTCTGGACACCGCAGAAAAATGCACATTTTTCCGCAATTGCCAGCAGGGACTTTTTGGTTATCCCTGTGGGATTCCCTCAGCAGCCCGGCTCCACTGCTCATGGCCGCTGTTTCCCGGCCAGCTGCTCTATTCACCCCCGCTGTGATAGCCCCCGATTCACAGCAGCAGGATGCCTGTAGCCTCTGTGAAGGCTTTCCTGCTGCTCTTGGCAGCTCGCTGAAGGTGGCTGAAGGTGTGTATAAAAGCAGCCAATCAGCAGCCACCAAAGAGATCTGGGCACAGCAGTGAAGGTGTGTATGTGGCTGCCAATAAGATACTTTGGGTATTCCCTTCACCTCAGCCTGTCTCCACCCATCAGCCTGGTGGTGACAAGATACAAGAATACCAGCTCATTCTTTGTAGATGGTGAGCAATACCCACTGCGACATCTATACAGTATACCAACCAAATATTTCTCACCATCATTTATTTCAGTAACAGCCCTGAATGTAACTCTCCCATATAGTTGATAATGATGTACAATCAGGTGCAATGTCCTCAGAGGAGTGATAAACTGTGCCTTGTTCTGCAGATCGCTCCTGTGAATCCAGATCACCATCATCATAGAGTGAGACGGCAGAACCCTACGGGTACATCATCAACAGACAGACTGGAGACACTCATCTCCAATTCTATTTTACTACAAGCTCGAACAAAGTGAAGCTTGCATGTGTTTGAAATTGTGTTTGAAATTGGAAATGGCAGATTTTCTCTCCATCTTTCTTCCTAAGACTGGTAGTCATCGAACATTTGTGATGATAGGAAGTTTGAATGAAAACAAAGGTTTGGTACCGTGTCGCCAGTAGAGCAAAATGTGATTGTTCCCCGCAAGAGAAACCAAGTAATCTTGTATATATGATACCTTTTAATGGCTAACAGAAATACATGATGTAATAGCAGCTTGCGAACCTCTCGGGCTCTTCGTCAGGCTAAAAATGGAAAAGATCTGAAGAGGCATGAATAGTTATACAAACTTATAACATACATACTTATGACAAGGCACAGAAATGGATGTGATTGGTTTGCACTTAAAAGGAATACTACAACAGAAAACAAACTTTTTGGTCTAGGCACTGATAAGGGAGTGAAACTTTTATGGTTCCTGAATTACTGTTGGGGGGGGGGGGGGGGTCATCAGGCCAGGAATGCTGCAAGAGGTACACAAATATTTTTAACTGGACACTGATAAGGGATTGGAAGTTTAAGGTCCCTGTATTACTGTT